>NC_053147.1:2057412-2682412 GCF_016808335.1 Panicum virgatum
CCTATTTTTGACTTGTTCTGTGCTGACGAGAACAAAGGAAAAAAAAAGAATCTAACAAGGGTGGGTAAAACAACCCAATGGAAATAGAGAGAAACAAAGGGATATGCATCCTGTAATTTGCAAAGATGAAAAGTGTATATGCTAAAGGAGTCAATGAAGGATTCCTCCGATCTTGCTTCGAAAATGTTATGCTAATTCATGAGTTATAAAAAGACATAATTCTTTTTATTAAAATTTAATAAAAAAATTACTCCCATTTGCACATAATATTTTCAACACAAAATTAATTACGATAATATTCATAATCCACAAAGACTTATTTATGCTTATGCTTCACATATTCTTAGAGTAATTGTAGTCAAAGTCTTGTCTTAGGCCTCGTTTATGCATGCTGTAAATTTTTTGAAAGGAAATCTTTTAACATTTGAAATTTGAAATATTAAATATAGAATAATCACAAAACTAATTGCAGAACTTGTCTGTAAACTTCGAGATAAATCTAATGGGCCTAATTAATCTATCATTAGAGCATATGTACTGTAGCAATTATTGTAGCAAATTAGTGTCTAATTATAGTCTAGTTAGGCTCATTAGATTCGTCTCGCAATTTACAAGCAAACTATGTAGTTTATTTTTTATTTCGTCTAGATTTACTATGCATGCATATTCTCATTCGATATGATAGTTTTAGAATTTAGAATTTTGCATCTAAACAAAGGGTTAGTTAACAAAATCCATCTCATAAATGAAAAGAGGCCGAAGCAGATCCTGCTGTACGGACGACAGAGTACGATTCCCTTCCGACTCAGCGCAGTTCAGTGTTCGGCCATCAGTCGCATCCAAAGCAGCGTTGGAACTTGTTGAAGCTTGTTGAAACTTTCTTGTTGGGTGTGTTTAGATCCTAAAAATCCCCACAAAATCCAAACTTTTCATCACATCAAAATCATATCGAAACATTAAATATAGAAAATGACCCATGCATGGATTACTAAATGTAGATAAATAAAAAAACTAATTGTATAGTTTTGATGTACGTTGCGAGATGAATTTTTTGAGCCTAGTTAGGTCATGGTAGGACAATATTTACCACAAATAAACGAAAAATGCTACAGTGTGCTACAGTGTCTGTCGCGTCCTGACCTCGGGGTTCGGATCTCAACTAGTAAACCTGCGTGTTTCCTCGTCCCAGATGTTAATGGAAGAGGCAATACAGTAACGCACGGGTTTATTCTGGTTCCGGCCGCGGGGACATACGTTCAGCAAAGGGTGTGCGAGGGCACTGTATTATCTTGCACCCGGAGTGCTGGTAGTAGGGGTACAAGCGAGGCGAGAGAGGGATGAAGGCTCCCAAGTCTCTGCTAAAAAAGGAGATGAGCGTGGCGAGTAGCGATGTTGGGGCTAGAAGCAAGTGTGTGCCCTGTGAGTGATGTAACGTCCTGATTTCCGATCGATCCACCCACCCCCTTAGGGGAAGCCCGCCTCCTCCTTTTATAGACACAAGGAGGGACCGGTACATGTACAGGGCATCGCGAAAGTTGTCGTTCCTCCTCGAGCTGTGGGGATACAACAGTCGAGTACTGTGGGAAGTACACTGTGGGGTATGGCGTCGGGCATGGCGGTCGTCCTGGGCATCGTCCTTCACCTCGCGGAGATCGCGCCGGCATCTTGCCAGCCCCAGCAGGAGGCGTGGTTGTTGCTGTAGGGTGTACAATCCTCCAGATGTGGCGTAGTGGTGTTCCGTGGGCTCTGCAGGTCAGGGTCTTGCGTGCACCAGCGGTAGCGGGGCACGCGGTGGTCCCGGACCCCCAGGACAGAGTGCTGACGTGTGCACTAAGGAGGTCCGGGAGTCATACGGGGATCCCGAACCCCTCGAGGGGGAGGTTCGGGACTCCGGCTGCGAGTGCTGGGTGTCCCTCTTTGAGGGGCACGTGGCGACGCCGGACCCCCTCCCGGGTAGGAGGCGGGCCCGGTGCCATATGCGCGGGTGAGGTGGAGTCCGGACAGCCGGAGTTGGCAGAATAGTGACGGTAGCAGCGCCGAGCCTATCCCGTCCCGCGTCGCAGGTCCCACAGTGCTGCCACAACGTCCGGGATGGTGGAGCAGTGACCGGAGTTGGCGGACGGGACTCCGGTCACATCCACTGCGGGGAATGGCGGCCTGACGCCGTCTGTCCTGGGCGCTGTGGAGGAGTGGTTGGCATTCAATGCCTCCGTACGACGGGCGGTGAGCGGCAGGGCCGTTTGTCCTTTACGCCGAGGGGCGGCCTCGAGCGAGGAGGGGATGAGTCGCCTGCTCGAGGGTTGGTTCGCTACCCTCGAGCGAGGCAGAGATGTTTTGCCCGCTCGAGGGTAGATTCGCTACCCTCGAGCGAGGCGGAGATGCGGGGCGCAGTCGAGGGTTTCGATGGGAGCCCTCGAGCGAGGCGGAGATCGCCCCGCGGGTCCGAGGGGGGTGCGAATGGGCCGCATCCTAGGCTTCTTCGAGTCCTTTACTTTCTTCCGAATTGGAAGGATGCCGTAGGCTTTCGTGGGCTCAGTCGCCTAACATGTGTTTGCGTTTTTTAGGGTGATTTTAGTACCATTATTAGGGTGCCCCTAATCGTGATACCCGACAGTGTCCGATGCGACTTTTTCTCTCACTTTTTAAGGATCTAAACATACCCGTTCTAACTTTCAGAGCAGATCCTGCTGTACGGAGTCATGAGCAGATCCTGCTGTACGGAGTCATGACGTTTTCCTTTTCTGTTGAAGCTTGTTGGAACTTTCTTGTTTTCGCTTACTGTTTCCGTTTGTTTTCTTTGAGCTGGTTGGGCTCTAGCTTGGGGTAGGTAATCCTGAGACTTGTGCAGGCGAGATTGGTCCCAGCCTGTAACTTGGATCCGTGCTGTAAACGTTCTGTCTTCGTTTCTACGTAAGACGGGAGACCCTTTTGGGTCTCATAAACTCTAAAAAAAGCACTTGATAAAAAAAAAAACTCTAAAAAAAGCAGCGAAGGCAAGCACAGTGGAACTGTCTCAAAGCATGTAGCGTTCGTCTTCTACAACCGGAGAAGGGATCGCCACCGAAATTCCTATGCGTCTCTGCGCGGATCCTCGCGATAGGAACAAATCCAAAAGCCACGATCGCGCCGCCGCCGCCGCACACATTTGCCACGAGCACGCAGGTTGAGCGGCAACGACGGCGACCTCCATTAGCACATTAGCAGAACATGCCGCGCTCATCGATTGGTCGCACGCCGGCCACTTCGGCATGCAATCGGGAACCTAGCAGCAGTAGCCTAGCCAGTATGTGATGATTACCCGGATCGCGATCGTCTTGGCATGCTGATCCTGTGTCTGTCGATCCATCGTCGAAGCCGGCGGGAATGGATGATCCGCACGCGCGCATGGAGATGGTGCCACTTGCTTCTTCTTATTCTTTTTCAGTTGGATTCTGCTAAAAGGACTCGTGGAAAATCTGCCATGCTACCTGGAAAATTGCTTGTGGAAATCAAATGGAAATGGATTGCGATGCTTGTTGCACACTGCCTCACCAACGCACATTGTGCCTCTTGAAATGAAATGTCTCTTTCGGAGAATGTGTCTACAAATTAACTTGCATGATATGGATGGTATTGGCGCATGTTTTCTTTGGATCATCTGGTAGGTAACGATCAAGGAAATTGGAAATTCGCCGCTCCAAAGATTGGATTTGCCACTATGGATGTGATGCCACCGCACGTCAATGCTTGTTTGCAGTGTGCAATAGTGCCCCATCTCTGAAACTTTTGCTATCTGAAGAACATTTCGTCCATATAAAACTGCAGATAGGCTTGAGGATTGAAGTTATCGCCTGATGGAATGGAATGGAGATAAAGCTGATCCAGTCCAGCTGGTGCCAATAATTCGTCCGAAACATCTTTGTGCCGCCCACTGTGTTTCGATGACCGACCCGAATATTTTAGCTTTTCAGCCTTGAGTGTTTGTTTTTTTCGCATTTTCTGGTTCACATCACATACCTTTATCACCACGATCAGTCACAACTAAACGGAAACGAGTATGATATGTTGAGACAAAATAACGAGACATCATTTTCTTTTATGGCCTGTCGGTGCTGAACTGATAGGCATTTCCTTTACACATAATAATTCTACTCAGGTTTAGCATTTGCTCATACACAAGTGCCATTGCAACTTGAAACCCTGTAATTTCCTTAGTGAACCTGCTTTGATCTTTCGGGAAAGTAGAAAGCTCCAGATGTCAAGATAACTCGTTCTCTCTGTCTCCGAAACGATCGATCAGTGCGAGAATCAAATCCATTATCCACTGAGGAGCAGAGGGCGGCTGGACGAAAGTTTTCTTCCACCGCCATCGAATCACCACCCAACTGAAAACACTCAAGGTGCAGCCTGAGAGCAACGGCGCATGCTCTCTTAGATTCACAGAATTTTTAGTCCCGTAAGCGCCATTTGCCGACACTTGGTTTTGGAGGTTTATCTGGTGTGCATTGACAAATGAGAAAACGGCGAGGCGTTGGTTCCATTTCTGGCAAGCGATCTCATCGCCTTTTCCATGTGCACTTCTTTTGCTTTGGACCATATCTTGTGGCCGCCATGGAATAGTGCTGATGGCTGTCAGTGAGTGCAGGCATATCTGTTCCACTGCACTACGCTTTACACCTACTGGATTCTCTTGGACGATGGGCACAATCAAATGCAACCGATGATTCCTTTTTGCTTCCTTTTTGTTATAAACAAGAATTATGCTGCTTTTTTCTCTTTGTTATTTACATAGAACTCCAGAGAGTTTTCCATGATACAAGAGACAGACAAAGAGAAATCCCAATTTGTTGTATCTTTAGGGTTCAAAAGCTCTGCATGTCAATTTTATTTTACATAACAAGAGACTCGACCGCAAATGGGTCAAAACTCAAAAGTTACGAAGTGCATAGGCTGCAGTATCTTCAGGAATTGTGGTAGTACAACATTTTTGCAAGTAATTACATTAAAATCCTTTTCTTACATCACCCATGGCCTAACTGGCTGATCAGTGATCTAGTATGCTGCTAGCCTGCTAGGCTGCTACATTACCTTGCAGCACTTGATATGCACCACTAAGCAGGAGAATCTCTCTGTTTATACAGAACCAATGCATGGGTTGGACTATGCTGATTGCTCCTCACATTTTTTTAGAGAAAAAAAAGCAAATATCCTGATTGTGGGTCGTGCATATTCTTCAGTAAGACGAAAACAGGATATGCTTTGCTTGCTTCTAATCTTTTTTGTATCATATCGACCAGTAGGGAACATAAGATTTGGCTAACAGATTGCACATTCATGAAACAATAAACTAACCTGGTAATGCAATGCCTCAGGTGTTTGTGTCACAATCACATGAAAACGACTAGTTACGCGTGGGCGTATAGTACAAGGTTTCAGTGTTAAAAGGTTAAAAAAGAGTTTCAGCACTCACGACATCAGTGGGTGCAAATGGCCATCCTTTTCTGAAAAGTGCAATGGGGGGGGGGGGGGGGGGGGAAACTGACCGCGCCTTGGTGATGTCCAGATGAGATGAACACGAAACAAATAACCAATTTGATTTGAGGAAAGGCGCAGCTGATAGGGTGAAATCGAAGAGGAATGCACCAAGGCCGGCATGATTCCTGGCTATCCTCACGGATTGTGGAGGGCAAAAAGACTCGAGCGATGTGAACTGATCGGCTGACTAGTGGTAATCTGATCACTCAATCGCAGTGGGAATCATCTGATGTGATCCATACCCTCTTATAGTAGAAGGGATTAGAGCATGCCGGCGGCAGTTGTTTTCATTTTCTTGTTTTACTTTAGGTGAGATGGTAGAGGATAGATCCTCAACCTTTCATAATTATATTATGGTAACTCTCTTAAAAAGACGAACTGCTTGTTACAAGAGTCACTAAAGATAGTTTAAAAAGGAAGACAAAAGAAACAAGTTGGTTTATACTTTATAGACTTGGAGCCTTTTTGGACTTCTATGAAATGCTCTTGTTCTTAAACATGAGGAAAAAAAGAACATGAGGAAAAAGGCCGGCCCGAGTACTGTCCCTGCGTCGATCAGACAAGGTTCAAGGCCGGCCCGCATAACAGGCTCCGCAAGATACTGGGCTGTAATCCTCACGCGCTCTTCTTCTATTGGGCCGCATGCTTCCGTCAGGTGTTTCCTGAGACCCACAATTTTCTTTCACTCTCTTGCCTCGCTTCGTTCTCGTCTCCGGCGATTTTTTTATTTTCGTTTTCAAAATTTATAAGAATATATCCCGGCCGCCCCGCTGCCGGGCGACCGGCACCCGATCGCCCCGCTGCCGGGCGGCAGGGACTTATCTGTAAAAAATTTCACGAAAAAATTACGTTCCAATCCCTAGAGAACCGGTCGCCCGGCAGCGGGGCGGCCGGCCCTCCAGGCCGCCCGGCAGCGGGGCGACCGCCTCCCAGAGACCTACCAGCTACCTGTCAGCGGCAGCTCGAGGCCTACCTCCCAGCGGCAGCTCGAGGCTTACTAGCTACCTGCAGGCTCGGCCGATGCTCATCGATCAACGCGCGCGGTGTGTGCGCACATGCATATTTTTGGCTGGAGGTTTCCGCAGTTCCGATGGCGACGCCTGCCCCTACTTCCAGCAGCATCAAGCTGTGGCACGCGTACGCGCACAACGATTCATCAGACCTCAAGACAAATCTGTTGGTTCCTGCGCCCTTGTTATTTGCTCGGGGTCCTACGTCCGCTCTAGAAGCGTGTCCAAAAGGGCAGATTATTCTCTGGAGCAAAAGAACACAAGTGCCCTATCTAGTTGCACACATATATAAATCCAAATCGAAACCACTTTTGTCAAGATAATGTTTAGCAAAAGAGAGGAATCTGCCAAAATTCTGCTCGCATTAGGTGATTCCTCGTTTTTTTGCCAATTCAAATCCTTGATGTTCACTTAAAGCTAAGAACCATCCGCTACCCTTTTCTTCTTCTTGTTATGCTCCCTTTATTTAAGCTTAAATATATCAGGGAGAAGCGCAAAGCATATATGCTCAATCAATAGTTCAAGAGAAGAAAAATAGCAACATGTATATCCGAACACATTCCATTTTGGATTACTTTATAACAACATGACTAATATGACAGCTGCACATGCATGTTTGTGGTGCTTTTTATAGGTCCTGATTAAGCTGGTGTATGTATTGTGTTTTCAGAGCCTTGAAATGACCATAAGCAGAACCAAATAAAATTATATAAAAAATGCTAAGACAAAATGGGAACTTTGTAGCAAAGCCTGATGTTTCAGACAACTGAAGTTTGCTGGAGGTATTACATTAGGCGAGACTTTATAAATCCTACCAATTGCTAACCTGATGGTGCGTGCGGCTGGCCACCGTTAATGGTCCCTTAGCTTGATCTGCACTACTTTTGTCTGACGAGTCGATGCCTGACGGGCCGCCCGGCATGCATGTAGCACCTCAGTCCTAGGTTGCTGTACACGCCCTGGCCTCACGTATACCCAGGTTGTGCGCGTACACGTGCCACAGCTCGACGCTGCTGGAAGCAGGGGCAGGCGTCGCCGTCGAAACTGCGGAAACCTCCAGCCAAAAATATGCATGTGCGCACGCACCGCGCGCGTTGATCGATGAGCATCGGCCGAGCCTGCAGGTAGCTAGTAGGCCTCGAGCTGCCGCTGACAGATAGCTAGTAGGTCTCTGGGAGTCCGGCCGCCCCGCTACCGGGCGACCGGTTCTCTAGGGACCGGAACGTAATTTTTTCGCAAAATTTTTTGCAGATAAGTTCTTGCCGTCCGGCAGCGGGGCGACCGGGTGCCGGCCGTCCGGCAGCGGGGCGATCGGGTGCCGGCCGTCCGGCAATGAGGCGGTCGGGGTATATTCTTATAAATTTTGAAAATGAAAATATATTTTTGTAAAAAACGAAAATAAAAAATAAAAAAACCGCTCGTCTCCCTCCCCGGCTCCACCTGTGGGTTGTGGCCTGGTTCCGATCGCTCGCATCGCATCCCTTCCCCGGAACCTCGGCGTCCTCCTAACTCCCATTCGCCTCGAGGCTCCCTCCACCTCCTCCTCGTCCCACCGCTTCCGCAAAAGCACAGCAGCTGTTGGCCCTGTGGATGGTGCGACATCTGCTTCGTGCGCCGAGGGTGTTCGATGGAATGATCCGCCCGAGAGAGGTAGCCAGTGGATCTTCTCTGTGCATAATTTACTACAACTCTCGAATTTTGATGTATTATAGTGTCGGACTATCAGTTTTCCATAGGGCGCTGGACTGAAAATATGTCCTGCTGCGAGCAAGATTGAAGAGTCGGGGAGTGTGCTTTTTGTAGTTTTGGGTGCTCTGTATCTCGTTCCCCATTTATGATCTAACTAGAAAAGCCACGCGGCAACGGCCAGTGATATTCTATAGATGGATTGATCTTGTTTATACCGGTTTTCACTGGTGGTGTTTTTTTTAAGCTAGTTGTCGATGCCTTTAGGAAGGGAGGAGAAGATAACGCCACTGGCTTGTTTTGGGAACTTTGTTTAGTATCTAACAAATTAATTGATAATGTTTGTGTGCATTTGTGTCTGCACTGGTTTCTGTGAATTTGTGTCTGCTAATAATTACAGTACTAAAATAGAAAAGTAAGCTAGTTACGACGCTACGTCAAGCATGAATCAAGATAGCTAAGCATCAGGATGTACCACAGTTATGCAAAGAGGAGTAAATGCAAAACTGGAAGTGATACGACGCTATGTTATTGATGTGCGGTTGGCCACACGTATACTGTGTCCAGTGCCTATATACACATGAGAAACCTAATTTTCATTTTAACTTCCATTAATGATAGTTCTTAACTATCAGTTCCTATAAACCAGGAATTCTATAATTGCGCAAAATGCAATGTTTCAAAAGGCCGATAGCCGGATACATGCATAAATAGTAGTATTTCAATTCAAAGTGCCGCATGAGCATCCAGATTCTGATAAGCCTTGTAATTCTAGTTTGAGATGAAAATCCATTTTAACAAACATTGTAATACGCAACCATTTGTACCTTTTCTCGAGAAGCTATATCCAGTAATAAATACAAATTAATGATAAAGCAACTGGGCGTGCAACGGGTGCGTGGGGCGACGGCAGCAGCAGCCAACAGCCAGCAGGCTGGCAAGACGGGCGGGGGGCTAGGGCGTCGGGCGAGACGTGGGTGCCGGGGGGAACGTCTGGTTGATTAATTTGGACCCTGTGTGGGCCGGCGGTGGCAGACGAGAGGTGGGCTGAGTTTTTTTGGCCCAACAGCAGCGAAGCCTCCGGCGGCGAGGTGCGCCGCTGCTCCAGTGCTCCTGCCGCAGCCGCCACCTTCTTCCCCACCGCCGGCCGCCCTCGATTCATCGTCTCCGGTGAGGTTCCCTTCAATTCCTCGCAAAGAGAGCTTCCCCTTCCTCTCCTCGATCGATTCCGGTCCTCACCCGGCCGATTCCCCTTCCGCAGGTCCTCTCAGCGGAGCTCCATCGCCACCGTCGCCGGACGCCGTCTCCCCGCCTCCTGGCCGGTGAGCTTCACCGCGCTCTTGGGCAGCTGGTGCGCACGCGCAGCCGGCATCCACTCGCCTCCTGGCCGCGTACCCCGCCGACCGCCGCGGCGTCGCGCGGCGCGCACCTCGCGGCACGGGCCGCGCTCCCGCGCCGGGTCAACGCAGCGGGCCGGACACGAACGAGGGTGGCAAGGCAGTGGCGGGCCAGCGGCAGAGCAGGGGCGGCAGGGGGCGGAGCGCTGCGGCGGGGCTCGGGCGGGGGAGGCGGGCTCAGGAGGAGGCGGGGGATTCCCATGGCCGTTGGATGGCCCCGATCCGACGGCGGCTGCTTTTCTGGGCGACGTGGCCCTCTGAGGTGCCAGAGAATTCCCTAGGGTCGGACGGCGTTTCGTGTTTTAGAGATTGCCTCTGAGTTTCGGGAAGATATTTCATTCCATGATGGGCACGGTTTTAATGCGACTATGATTCAGGATGAGTTCTTATGGACAAATAAGAAAACCTTATTAAATTACTGGTCATGCTAACTTCAAAAATATTAATGTTTGCAGCTTTCAATAAAACAGAAATGAAACCTGGGGCTATTATCACTGGAATAGTGTTCAGTGCATAATGTAAGTGTCATGCTAAATTCAGCTTGCACAGCCCAAGATGTTAAACCAGGAACTCCGTTTGTTTCAGTTCCACGATTATTTTTCCATTTTTTTGTTTTATTTCCAACCATTTGTAATTAGAATTTAAAATATTTTCTCATGCTAATGTCAGCTGAACTTATGTTACTTTTTTGATAGATCTTATTTTACAGGATGTGATTTGCTAGAAGAAGGTGCACCAAATTGTGATGAGTATCATATTGTTGTCACAATGCCTTAATTTGGTGTTTCTTTCAGCCACACCATTCAATGGTCTGATAAGTTTCTGAAGATTGAAGGTAAACAAACCTGAAACATTCTTAGTTCAGTCTGCAGAAAATATGATGTACTCTTAGCAACTGGCAAGGATCCAATGATTTTCCTTTTGCGAGTAACAAATTCCATCGGTGAAGTTTGCCTTCAAGTAAAACCCAGAGCTTGCCGACAGCTGGCTTGCTTGGATGGGCATTTGGTTTAACCGTCATGCTACAAGTCAGTGTGGCAGATCTCTTATTTCTGTATGCTTGGGACTTCATTTTCGTGCTCGATCTTTTTGTAACAAGCTCAACAATGGAATTGCCCTAAAGGATAAAAGGCTTGTTAGGTTTGACAGGAATTTGATTGACATGTTTGCACTACATGTACTTTTGCAACAATGTGCGAAGAGGAGGTGCCTCTTGATTGGGAAAGGCTGCCATGGTTTAGCCGTCCATTTAGGTCTGGAAACTGATACTACCACGTGCAATATTCTGATCAACTTGTACACAAAATGTGGCATGAATGATTGTGCCCGTCGTGTTTTTGATACAATGCCTTTCAGAAGCATAGTCTCATGGAATACCATGATTGCTGGGTATACTTGCAATGGAAATGATTTACAAGCTCTGAAGCTTTTTTCAAAGATGCATGAAGAAGGGATACAGATGAGTGAATTTACCTTATCCAGCACCCTCTGTGCATGTGCTGCAAAATTTGCTACCGTAGAATGCAAACAATTGCACACTATTGCCATCAAGCTAGCATTGGACTCCAATAGTTTTGTTGGAACTGCAGTTCTTGATGTTTATGCAAAGTGTAATATGATTAATGATGCATGCTTGGTTTTTGAGAAAATTCCTGAGAAAACTGCAGTTACATGGAGTACATTCATTGCAGGACTCGTGCAAAATGGTCTTCATGAAGATGCATTGTGTTTATTCCAGAGGTCACTAAGGGAAGGAGCACAATTTTCTGAATTCACTCTTTCTGCTATACTCAGTACATGTGCAAGCCTAGCATTGATGATTGAAGGAATACAGCTTCATTCAGTTACTTTCAAGTATGGTTTTCATGGTAATTTTTTTGTGGCATCATCTCTCGTGGATGTCTATGCAAGTTGTGGGAAGATTGAGGAAGCCTATCTAATATTTTATGATATGAAACACAAGAATGTAGTTCTGTGGAATGCAATGATTACTAGTTTTACTAGGCATGGCAATTTTTGGGAAGCAATGATTCTGTTTGAGAAAATGCAGCAGGCAGGGATATCTCCAAATGAAGTTACTTATGTCTCCATGTTGTCAGTGTGTAGTCATGCAGGTTTAGTTGAAAAGGCCCGCTGCTACTTCAGCCTGCTAATATCTGATCAGACTGTCGAACCTAATGCCCTTCACTATTCTTGCATGGTAGATGTTTTGGGGCGATCTGGGAGGACTGATGAGGCTTGGGAACTGATTCAACAAATGCCATTTGAGCCAACTACTTCTATGTGGGGATCTTTGCTTGGATCATGCCGTAAGTACAGAAATATTGGATTAGCCAAACTAGCAGCTGAACAGCTTTTCAAACTGGAACCACAAAATGGAGGGAACCATGCTTTGCTTTCAGATGTATATGCGGCCAGTGGAAACTGGGAGAATGCTGTGTTGGCAAGGAAATACCTGAATGATAGTGGCGCAAAGAAAGACATGGGGTCAAGTTGGATCTATGCAGCTCATATTTTTGGTTGTGAACAAAAAGAGGAGCTGTTTGTGCAGACTGCCATTCCTTAATTAAGATTGCAAATGGCATTGGTCATGGTCAGAGATATCAATTTCACCATTTTAAGGATTGACGTGTTATTATGACGACTTTTGGTAATTGATTGCTAAATGAGGGATGGCAACAATTTATTTCTGGCACTGTGTTCTTATCATATAGTAAATTCTAAATTGTTGCCTTGCGGTAGTCTCTATATTGAAGATAAATGTCAGTACTTGTGCTGATAGCTTTGTTATTCAAGCCAATATTGTCATTTTGTGGCCCCATTTAGTGTGACATCAACACTATCATTTGAACGTTAATAGCATATCAAAGGCTGAGTTGAGTCGCTTATTATCATAATAGCTAGTGTGACCTACAGTAATGAAGTATATCTTGTACAGTGCTTTTGTAAGCCAATGTTTTTAGCAATGAAATATTTGTTTGTGCAGAGCTGTGCATGGAAAGTGGATGCACGATTTGTTGAGTTTATAGAAAAGGCCTCTTATAGAAATGCACATGAAAGGATGATTTCTTCTATTCCTGTCTTCCTCGTTATCTTTCCAGTTCACAGTGAACTCTCAAAGGGGTATGTTCACTAGTCACATAATTTTCATGAAACTTTTTTATCAGTTTTCTCTATTTAATAAGTAAACATTATGTAAAACATACAAAAAATAAACAAAGTTTTGATATGTTATACCTTCGATCTCTTATGACAGCTTGAGCATAGTTTGGTACAACATGGCATATCTTAGGTCCTAAAGAGCCTCCATTGGTCCACCATCAGCCCATGTTTACATCTGTCTCTCCAGAAAAGTACTGTTTTCGTCAAAAGAGCTGGTGTCTAGAACCACTAGCAGGTACTGAGGAAAGGGCAAATAATTGACACTGGAGATTATGACTATTCATCAGGTTAGTCATTTCTTGTGGACCAACTATATTCTTGTTCATGGGGCTCCTTGAAGTCATTGGCCTCATGTGGCTGATGCCCCTGATGGGTATATCATAGCATTTTGTAGGTCCGACCAGTTTCATGAGCCAGACCTCTGGTACCTCCCGGGACTTAATTCACTCATGTGATGCTTCTTAATCTCCCTCCCTCCCTCTCTCTCAAAAGTAGTGTGTCATTGCACTCTCATCTCGGTTTTTTCTCAGCTAGTAATGGTCACCTCACCATTGCCTGTTTAGCATTGGACATTGCCATACAGTATTTCTTGGTTTTCCTGGCTGATCCTCCATGTGCCTGTGTATTTTTATCCAATAAAAGTGGCTTTGGAAAGGAACTAGGGTTCTTCTGGTTATAAAAGAGTTGTTTACTTTGTCAGACAAAGAACTACATATTTAGCTGGAGTGTACTTTTACGTGGATGACGTGATTAGTTTGTACTTTGTACTAGTTGCATCCATCCTTTGACAACTCATTTCTTTTGCATGAAAGAAACACTTCCTTTCCTTGGTATGTGTTGAGCATAGTAGGCGAGAGTCTACTTTACCATTATGGCCCTCACATGACGCTTTAGTTGTAGTGATTCAGATAATATTATCTGGTGTTCAAAGGTGTTAATCATGTAACCCTGGAGTGCCTCGGATAAGGTTCATGTCTGGTCATTAGGGAAAGCCTCCGCTTCTGCACATGGCTCCTGTTCTCGGTCGCCAGCAGCAGACAGGAAATCCTGCTGGTGATACGGTAGTTAACCTATATGTTTAATCATCATTACCACAGTTGCTGCTGCTACATTCAGATGAATGTGAAACCTGCATCCTAGTTATTTTTCCCCTAATCAGCACAGTATTCTAGGACCTTGTTTATGTTTTAATAGGATTCTCATCATCTAGCACTTGCACTGCAAATTGACTAGTTATATATCCTCTATCTCTCAGGCTACTTGCAACTGCAGAGGTCTTTACACTGATGTGCTCTCATACCCTATTAGGTGACCTAAGGTAAGAGGCTGTCACTCTAGATTCTTCATGCACTTTGTTTAAATGTGCTTGTGTTTCACAAGTGGACACGAAGGCAGTGCACATTTTTTCTTACAGCTAGCTACAGCCTTGCCTTAATTATAAGAGTTGATCGGTGCCACATCAGCTTGGTTAGGCCGGGTTTCTCCAGGCACCTACCACTGCTCTGAATTATATTGACCAGCCGGCTGGCCGGCCAAAAGAGCAGTTTGTAACCTGTGGTTTAGCCTCGTACAAGCCTTTCCGACGTAGGCAGTCAGGCAACAAAAGGCAGGGACAGTCACAGATCTGCGTCCATCTTTTGATACGTGCTGCTGGGAATCTTGCTGGTTATTGGAGCTTAGTGCCCCTTCCCTGTCTGAAACCTGCCTCTAAGACTGTCAGCTTGGCCAGCCCTTTTTCTATCCTATTAGGGCGAATTGAGCCCACTTGGACGCTGAAACTTTTGGTGAGCCTTTCCTTCCCGAGGGAACAAAAAGGTGGAGACCGCCCATTGATAGTCTAGTGAGGGATCGGAACATGGAAATCCCCAGATGTCTTCATCGCCTGGGGCACATTGCTTCTTTAATATTTCTTGGTCATCTATGAGTTTTCACCCTGTTGTTTGGTTTGGTTGTCTGGAGGAGGTGAAATGCCATTGCACATCCATCACCTTGCTTGGATTGCCCCTTGAGGTGAAAGCATTGGTTGGATTGGTTGTATGAAGTAGACAGGTAGCGTAAAAAGCATTGAAACAATTGACTGCATCAGCTTTCGCCTTCGGCTATTTACAGTCGTCTTTCTTTTACTTCTTTTAGGTATCATTCTGTACCTTTTTTCCTTACTACTTCAAATGAAATTGAGCTCTATGGTATGGGATTAAATAGTTTGACTTTCCCTATTTATACTCCTGTTAAAAAAGATAAAAGGATATATTTTTTAATCTTTGTTGACGTTAAAAAAAGAGTGCTTGAAGCTGCTAGAACGGCAGAAAATTCTCAAGGAGAGAACCAAGTCTCCATAAGGATATTTCTTTGTTCCTTGAAGGAGGCAGGGAGCTGAGGAGAAGATAGATACATCAACTTCATGCATCCAGTTTGTTCTTGGGCCCACCCACATCTCACATACTCCTACTACAGATGACAAACACATACACACATGCATGTAGGCAGGCATGTCCTTTTGTTTTTTTTCATGTGTGTCACCATCCCTCACTCCCTCAGTCTCTCTACCTCTCCTTTTCAACCTGATGTTTCCTGAAACCTCCAACTAGCTACTACCTGCTGCTGCAGCTGCAACGGGCCCGGCTCGACCCGTACTGCACGTAGGGTTTCTGGAAGGCAACAAGAAAGAAAAGGGGCATTCCTGGGTGACGGAAGGAAGATTGCCCGGGAAACAAGGGATCTCTTTCACTCCCTTCCTTTTCATTCCACAGGTCAATTCAAACCTGTCACTCAGTACAGACAGACTACAGAGCAGTAGTAGTGGTAGGCTGGTAGCTAGTTTCTTCATTGCTGGTTCTGGTTGTAAGGATTCTGCAAGCATGGCCTCAGATCTCCTTCTTCTGTCCTATGAACTGCCCCTGTTGACAAGAAAATAGAAGATACTAAGTTTTCACTTAATTATTAATTTGAGCAAGGAAAGTGGTGGTAGTTGATTTCGATTGATTCTACCAGTTTCAGGTATGATGCAATAACTGAAACTCGGCGATATTTGTAGCACTAACCAGTAATTTGGCACTGTGGACACTGCAGCGTAAGGGCTCTGGTGCAAATAGCCGTACATTGCCGTCGCCGCCTCCGCCTCCGGCTCTGGCTCTGGGCCACAGTCGAGGTTCACGCCGAACAGCCGGAGCTTCCTCGACGGTGCTGTAGGCGTGCCGCTGCTCTTGGCGTCCGCCTCGCCTGCAATCATCCACGAGAAATATGTTCAAAAAATCATCCACGGGAAATGGGGTAAGCCACATGATCTCTTTGATCCTTTTTCAGTTTTTCACCTTTGCTAGCATCGCGTTGATCATTAAAGTGTTCTGTTTTTGGATACGTTAATTATATACCTGCGTGTGCCATGTCGCTATGGTAGGCGTAGGGGCTGGCCGGGCTGGTTGGGTACGACGATCCCGACGTGCTGTAGCACATCGGGCTCCAAGGTTGCTGCTCGCCGGGGTTCAGAGCAGGTGCCGGGGCGCGCACGGGCGGTGGAGGCGTCGGCGTTGGTGCTGCGCTCTCGCCACGGCGCCTGCAGCCGATGAAGAGGCGGTCGCCGACACCAAGGCCGCCGCGCACCCGCTCGAAGCACACGACGTCACCGGCGTCGAGGCGCTTCTCCTTCACGTACCGGCTCCAGCCCTTTGTGAGCACGTAGCTCTGGCTGCTGGTCCAGTACGAGTACCGGAACCTCCACGGCTTGCCGGCCTCGTCCTCGAAGGCCAGCAGCAAGCCCTTCTCGCTGCCATCGCCGCCGCCGACCCCACCAGCGCTGCCAAGGGGGAAATACCTCTCCGCGTGCTGCTTGGGGATCACCAGCCTGTTGAGCTTGCCCACGTCGCTGGGCGTCAGAGGCTTCTCGAACAGGTGCTCCCTCTCGTACTGGTGCTGGTGGTAGTGCAGGTTGGTGTACATGGTCACCCCCCACGGCCACGCATGGGGGTGCCCCTGGGCAAGATGGTGCATGGCCATTGTTGATCTTGAACTTCTTAGTCTGGAGGAAGGCTAACTAGCTAGAGGTGGAAGAAGAGAGGTTCTTCAGTTCTTGCCTAGCTCACGCAGAAAAGTTTGGCAGTGGGAAGAGGCGGGGAAGAGAGGCAGTGGACCAGTGGTGGTGTGGTGATGTGTTGTGTTGTGTAGAGGGAGGCATGCATATGTCATGGCCGGCCATTTATAGCCAGCCTCCCAAGTAGTAAAACCACCAGTCTAGATGGTCAGGAAGGGGTGTACATGTAATGTACTATTGATAATACTTCCATGGTGGGAATACATGCATGATGAGTAGGAGACTCATGGGAGGTCTTGGTGCAGGTGCATTTGATCTTGAGGAGAGAGAGAGGCATTTCTATTATTTTAACCTAGGTAGACAGGAAGAATCAAAGTGAGGGAAGGGTTTCAAAGGTGATGAGATTAGAATATGTAGGTCCAGTGTAGTCGATGAGGAATGATCAGGTGGTGGTACTTAAAAGTTGGCGCCTGGACATTGTGGCCTAATCACAGCCATGCAGGGGGCCGGGACATGGCAGGCCCTACCATTGCTTTCCATGTGCGAGGGGTGGTTGGGGCCTATACATGACCACTGTCCTGATGAACTCCCCAGTTTTATTTCATTTTTTTAACCTCTTTTCTTGCTTGCAGAAGGGATCCTGGCTCCTGGTGTTTCAAGCCATTCAATTTCCAATTGGCTTTGGGAAGGTGCAAGACAGCCAGCCAGTCCCGGTTACCATCTCAATTTCCCATAACATCCTGTCTCTTCTGTTCCTCTCTCCATATACAGTTTGGTAGAGGTGGATTAACCCGAAGAGATAGATGGATTGACAGGTTTTGCTGGCCTGCCTGCCTCTAGCCCTCTACTCCTACCAGGCACCAGCAGCCTCAGTTCATCCTTGTGGTGGCCACTTGGAATATCTGAGGCCTGAGGAGCTGGTAGGCAATAACTTGCTTGTTCTTGAGGGCACTAGTGGCCTTTGTGAGATAGTAGATGTGACATTTGAGGTGTATGCATTGCATGGGCTCTGAGCCAGCTCTAATTATCATGCACCATCTTGTACTGGAACCAGCCACTTCTTTTTCGTCTCAGATTCAACACCATCAAGGGCTCAGTCAGGCCTGTCCCATTGAAGGCTTGGCTGACCACCCCTCCCCACCGGAGGACAAGACTTGCAAGCGAGGGAGCTGGCTTTTGGTTGGATTCTTATTACCCCCATGAATTGAATTGCCTGCAGGATGCTGCTGCATTATTCCCATTCAAACCATCGGTTCAGGACGACCTGCCCCGGCCTCCTCCTGGCCTGTGGCCTGGTCCGGACCCTGCCTGCACTGCTAGCTGGGAGTGTTGAACATGGTGGCTGGTGATCGAGGCTTGCGTGGGGGCAAAGCGATTGGCCCTCACCACGGCCCTGCCTCCTCCTGCTCGTGCTTGGATCGATGCCTCCCTCCCCTGCTGCTGCAGATTAGCGGTTGTTATTACCATGCATCATCGCCATTTGGGAGGCACCTCGTCTTGTTGGAAGATTGGCGTACAGGACACCAGATGATCTGTTCCTGGCATTTTTAATGGCGGATCTGTATCAGATCCCGTAAACTATTGGGGATGAAATCGGCCATGTCGCTTTGCTTGCTTCTTTGGAGACAGGTATTCCATCACATGTTTCTGAACTGAGCAGTACGTGGTTAGATGCATTGTTCTTGCACTAATGCGTGCTTATGTTTGAGTATTATTCAGCATGTCAACCTTTGGAGAAACCGGAGGGGCCATGAGGGAAGGCTGTTGCTATTATATCAGCTGGTACTGTACTGTCCAGAATCCAATCATAACGGTGTGCTAACGGATCTCAAAAAACTAATCTCTCCCTGTTCATCTCATTTCATTTGATATTTCTCTGACATTATTGGATCACTTAATCGGATATTGGTAATTTGACCGGTCATATTTTCTTCTACTATCAACACCTGCAGGAAAATGGGAAGTGTATAATTTACCATCTCACGTGGCATTGGCATATACTAGTGTGCGGTCTCTTGCCTAGCTGTCGCTGGGGCTACAGGTTCCCAAACGCCAAAGTAAATCTTGCACTGAAATGGGAAACAAGATCAAAGATTGGACCTGCACCAGAGATCCCTTGCTCCATCTCCAATTTCCAACAAGTTCGCGAATCAGGTGATACATATTTTTGTCCTCCAGTTCATTCCACAGCATTACTGCTGTGCAACACCAACCCCTGGTCCTCATAGTTCCTCCACCCATTAATCCCCTAGCAATCCCTAGAACTTATGCTGTGCTCTTCTTTCCTGCGTGCATGCACATAGAGATGCGCAATAAACAAGCCTGATGCTCCCTTGCTCAGCCACTAGCAGCTAGATGCACTATAATATGTGCTAATTAGTGTGCTTAGAGACTAGTAGTAATTGTTAATTGCACACATATGCTTGGACTAAACTATGAGTACGTCTATGTTTAGCATCTCCATGGTGCATCATGCATGCACGATTGAGTTCACGTTGGCAGGTTTTGTTGTGGAATCTTGTCAAGAAAAGTCATCAGGGTTACTCGATTGCAGCTCCACCCAAATAATGAGGGTCCTAATTTGGAAAACCTTAAACACTCCAGTTTTTACCGGAGGGTTTCCATAGCGGATGCATATGCAATTTGAAGTTGCAGCATTGCATTGTTTATGTTTAACTTCTTTTTCCCGAGAAATCCATTTATACAGACTTGATCACAAATTTTCAGTAGTAGGCATGTTCTTCAGAAGAGAGACACTAGTAGGGGTAGACTTGGAATTGTTTATCACTACTGACAGTTGGGATGCACTTGCAGGCCCCTAAACTTTGACCAGGATTCAAGATCCAGTCCAGCATACTTTTACCTGATTTCATTGAGTAATCGCCCATCGTTGAAGGAGGTATCGATCGGCAACATGGACCGGACCGCAGCCGCATCATTGGAACCCCGTCAGCTGATCCGCAGCACAACACATCGAGATACCGCATGGGGCTCATCAACCGGGGCGGGGGAGCTTGTGAAGTGTGTCCAAGTGCGTATCCTATTCGAGCGTGACCACGAGGCAGGGCAGCCACGGCGCGGCCGGCCGGGCACAGGCAGCTTGTTTTTCTAGCTTCTCTCCTCCTCGCAGCGCAGCTAAGCAAGCTCAATCATGCAGCTCACCTGCCCAACAATCTTTTCTCCGTGCACATGAGCGGCTTGGTTTCTTATGCAGGGGAATTGAATTGAATACCGGGGCGAGGTGGAGATGAGGGGACACATGCTAATGCCCCCTCCCCTGCTTATGTTATTCCTGCGGCTCCGCTGCTTTCCATGAGAGGCCACGTCTGTCTTGCCTGCCTGCCTGCTTGCTTTCCTTCCTTCATGCAGGACTGGTGTGCCTGGTGCGGCGGAGGATGCAGGAGGGCTCCATCGCCGTGACGGACGTGGAAAGGATTATAGTAACCAGGTATGTATCTTTACATGGCTGATGGTAACATTAGTTTAAGTAAGGATTATAATTATATATATAATATATAGTGGCGGTCTCTCTCTCTCTCTGGCTCTTATCATCTTATGTGTAAGCATGCATGCATCAGCTTATTAGTGAGTGTTAATTCTGCGGATGAATAATTATTAGGACGATGACTAGTGCATTTCTAAGATACATACACATCCTAATATATGCAAAAATAAAATCTTGCTGATTCTTCTAGCTAGTGAACGCTTAGCTTCTTGTAGATCCTATTTGTGTTCGTTCGGTGGCATGATCATGAATAATACTTTGTTGTGGACGTACTGTACTGTGGACTAGCTACTTGCAGGTGCTGGGAGGTGGTGCCATGTGTAGAACCAGTTGCAGGAGCTAGCGCTGGTCCAACATCTCGCAGCTGTCGTTTTACGCGCAGCTGCCTAAATTTCCGCACCGGGCGGCAGCTAAACTCGTGATCTTTTGGGCAG
This sequence comes from Panicum virgatum, assembly GCF_016808335.1. Taxonomy (NCBI): domain Eukaryota; kingdom Viridiplantae; phylum Streptophyta; class Magnoliopsida; order Poales; family Poaceae; genus Panicum; species Panicum virgatum. The sequence goes on from NC_053147.1 coordinate 2,078,148, forward strand.
ATCTTTGCGGATGCGTGCGCGGGGGGGAGGCGCACAGTGCAAATAAACAGTGCAGTGCGAGGAGCAGATGTCCATGCCTTGCCTGGTGCCTGCCCACCCCACCAGATTGGAGCTCGCCTTTCCTCTTGCGCACCGGACAGCGCCGTGACGTGATAGAGAATGCCAGGCCAGGCCAGGAGCCGAGCGAGCCGGCAGGAGATTGATGACGATGATGATGGAGAGAGAGAAGGAACTGGCATGTTTTCTGAGGCCTTTTCACCCTCGGCAGAGGCCAATGGCCAGGGCCTGCAAGCATGGTGTCATGCTGGTGGTGTAGTAGTAGGTGCCCGGCCCGGCCGCTTTGTGTCAGCGTGAAAGGGCGCCTTTTGTGGTGTGGAGGGAGGGAGACAAAGCGGAAGCAAGGTCCTGATTACCACGACCCTAGGTAAAGCTGAGCACACCACAGCCTTATTTGACCGGCCGGTGCCTTACCTTTTTTTATTCGCATGATATTACTATTCACCTCGCAGTTGCAGGCACTAGTCTCTCCTATAATACGGCGCAGAGACAGCCACTGGCCGCCGGCCGGTCCGCACTGCACGACCGGAAAAAGGAGTGGCAGTAAAAAGCGGGTGGCTAATGTTGGAGTTGATCTCAAGGTCCAATTTAAAGATTGGGCCAAACCTCTTCACACGCCCTGATCGGGGACGTCCAGTCCGTTATGACTGGTGGGCCCCCGTTGCCAGTGCTATATAAGAACAAGAGGGGTTGGGGCACGGTACCCTAAGTTCACCGCCGCCACTTCCCCTCCGATATCCCGATCCGATCCCGGGAGCGCTTGGCCGACGGGAAGACGGGAAGCTACACCAGTGCCGCCACGCGACGTCCACCACGACGATCCGATCTGCTGCTCCCATCCCCGGACAGTGCCGGTGGAGAACCGAGGGGTACCACTTCCCACGCCGACCTTCGCCGCCGCCGGACGCCCTCTTCTCCGACCCGGAGTTCGCCGCCGCTGTCGGAGTCATGACTGCTCCGAGCTCCAGCGCCTCCACCCCGCCGCCCAGCACCGGCGGATCTGGTCTACCCTTTGCCTCACTCTCTCTCTCTCTCTCTCTCATTTATGTAATAGATCTAGGGAAGAACCTTTTTACTTGTGTATTCATGTCAAGAACGTGTGCATGTGCCTGATCTATGTGCACAGAGAAGGATCCTTGTGTATCTCTAGAATATCAGAATTCAACAATGGTATCTATCACCGATCTATGCACTAGATCGAGTGTTTTGGGCACTGAAAAGCATTTAGAAGGAGGGGATTCGTTCGAATCAAGAAAACCCAGACTCGAATTTTAGATCGAAGAATCTCCAGAAACCCTAACCCAAGAACAGAACCCGCGGGAGGGGGGCGAACTCACCTTCCCGAACCGCCGCGCTCGCGCGGATCAGAAGCATCGCGCCATCATCGTGCGCGCCACAGAACCCCCACCGCCGCTCGCCGTCACGCGGGTTTTCGGCGGGATCCAGAACCGAGGCGCCACTCGCGGCCACCTCGACGGCCGCGCGCTCACCCTCGGGCGAGCGCGCCGGCGAGCGAGCCGCGGCACCGCCACCCTCGTTCCCCGTGCTGATCGCGCCGCGCCGCCATTGTCGGGCGACCGCCGCTCCGAGGAACCAGGAAGGAAGAAGCAAGAATGACCTAGGGTTTGGCCGGTCGACGTCCAGACGGCGGTTTTGATCAGCCGAGAATGAAGGCCGGTCGTCGAATCAGATCCGATGGCCAGCGCCATCCGGCCGGCGATTGGGCCACAATAGGCCCAAGAGGGAGCTGCGAGCGGGCCGTTTTCACGGCCCAGGCCCAGGTTGCGGCCTGGGCGCGCGGAGGGGCGCCCGCGCGGCTGTGGGCCGCGGGCCAAATTCGACCACGGGCCAAAAGAAGTCTGAGGATTTTCAAGTTTTTTCTAATTTCAAAAGCATTTTTTGGATATGTTTTGATGAATTTGAATACTACTTTGAATTTGCACCTAGTGTAAATTGTTTTAGAACCAATAACAAAGAAATATGCTTCTGAATATTTAGAATTTTTACATATTTCCGCTGCAAAGAATTATTACTGTTGTTTTCTCCATGTTAATTTGAACCAGCGAGATAATTGGCATAGAGAAATATAGAATTTGTTGTTGAATTTAGAGTTTTAGTAAATTATGATATTGTAATTTCTGACCAAAGTTGATATTGCAATATTATAATCTTGTCCAGAAATTACCTTATGCATTTTTTCTATATCTGCCAAAGGTGATTTAGATTTAATGCACAGAATATTGTATGTTTGAATTTTGACCAAAGTTAAATTTAAACATGCAATTATTGTTACCAAGAATTTATCCTCATTTTTCTAAATTTTACTTTCAGGCTTTATGTCATATGTGAATGAAATTCCAGAACTACATGGCCAAAATTATGGGAAATGGCACCAGAAACTAGAAATTGCGTTGGCAATGACTGAGATAGACTTGGCTGTCACAGTGCCAACACCTAAAGAACCAGAAAAGCCCGTGCGGGCCTAGAATGAAGCAGACGATGCATGGGCCATTCGTAAAAAGAACCATAATCGTACTATAATCCAACATGATATTGACAAGACACGTTGGAATACTTCCAACCGCAAGTGCCTGATGATCATAAAGTGGTCCATTTCAGACAATATAAAAGAAGCAATTCCAGAATGTACCACTGCTGCTGAGGATCTAGAAAGGGTGAAGAGTCCGTTCACTGGCTCTTCCAAGGCCTATGCTGCCACTTTGACAGAGCAGCTTGTGACCAAGAGATATACCGGCGGTGGCATTAGAGAACATATTCTAGAAATGAGCCACATTGCAAATAAGCTCAAGACAATGAATATGTCCTTACCAGAAGTTTTCGTTGTTCAGTTGGTGTTCAAGTCCCTTCCCAAGGACTTTGAGACTTTTAATGTCAACTACAACACTCAAACTGAAGAATGGAAACTAGAAAAGCTGCTTGCTATGTGCGTTCAAGAAGAAGACAGACTCAAGCACTCCAATGGTGGCCAGCTTGTTTTCAATGTCCAGCATAAGAAGAAGAACTTCCAGAACAATAAGAACTACCAGAACAAGAGGCCTTTCCCACCTGGTAGAAATCAGAGCGAGAGTGGTCCCTCCAACGCACCTCAGCAGAAAGATTGGTCTAACTTCCCAGTTGACAAAGACCAGTGCCTGAAGTGCAAAGGGAGAGGGCACTACAAGAGGGACTGCCCCGAGTTCCTGAAAGAGTTGCTAAGAAAGAGTGAGGACACCATTACTTTTGTAGATGAATCTCTGTATTTAAGTTATGATAAATCCACTTGGTGGATTGATTCTGGTGCAATTACTCATGTTGCTAATTTTTTACAGGGATCAAGTATGAGGAGGACCCTGCCAAGAGGTGCAAGAAGAATTAAAGTTGCAAACGGTGTAGGAGCTGAAGTCGAAGCCATTGCAGATTTTCACTTAGAATTATATAGTGGCTTTGTACTTTATCTTAGAGATGTTCTTTATGTACCGCCTTTGCAACGAAACTTAATAAGCATGTCTAAATTAGATGATGATGCTATTGCTTGTCATTTTGGTGATGGCAAGTGTGAGATACAAGTTAATTCAGAATGTGTTGGTCTTGCCTTCCGACAAGACAAATTATACTTGCTTTTATTATCTGAGAATGTGAATGCTGTATGTTCTGAGAATAAGAATGCCTCCTCATATGAGAATGTTACTAAGAAACGCAAACGAATTGATGCAATCTCGTCGAAATTATGGCATTGTTGTTTAGACCATATTTCGAGGGGGGATAGAGCTCTTAGTTAAAGCATCAATTCTTCTGCCATTAGAATTTTCTGAATTAGAACAATGTATTGATTGCATTAAAGGAAAGTTTGCTAAGAAAATAAAGAAAAATGCCAAACGTAGTGCAGGAATTTTAGAAATAATCCACACAGATATATGTGGACCCTTTCCTGTCACTACTGTGGATGACTATGATTCATTCATAACATTCACAGATGATTATTCACGTTATGGCTACATTTATCCAATTAAAGAACGATCGGAAGTGTTGGATAAATTCAAGATATTTAAAGCAGAAGTAGAAAATCAACATAATTTAAAAATCAAGATAGTAAGATCCGACCGTGGAGGGGAGTACTACGGTCGGCACACCCCATATGGAGGGGAGTACTACGGTCGGCACACCCCATATGGCCAAGTTCCAGGACCTTTTGCAAGGTTTCTTATGGAAAATGGCATAGTTACCCAGTATTCTACACCGGGCGAGCCTCAGCAGAACGGAGTAGCAGAAAGAAGAAACCGTACCCTGATGGATATGGTAAGAAGCATGATGAGCTACTCCATGCTACTGATTAACTTGTGGATGGAGGCATTAAAAAACCGCTATCTACATTCTTAATCGTGTGCCAAGTAAGTCGGTGCCGAAAACATCATATGAATTATGAACAGGAAGAGAACCCTCGCTTAATCACTTTCGTGTGTGGGGCTGTCCAGCTGAGGCTAAGGCATTTAATCCAAACATTGAGAAATTAGATCCCAAGACAGTCAGTTGCTATTTTATTGGCTATCCAGAAAAGTTTAAGGGATATCGTTTCTACTGTCCCGACAGACACACGAAGTTTATAGAAACAAGACACGGTGCCTTCTTAGAAGATCAGATAATCAGGGGGAGCATGGTAGCCAGAAAAAATGATCTTGAAGAGAAGCGGGTATTCGTTCCCACTCCGATGAGTCAAGAGCCTTATTTCTCGTTGCCTGTGGTTGCAGCACCGATAGAGCAGGAAACTGCAGTGCCGACGCTTGTTGTTAGTTCTCCTAACGTGGCGACAAATGAAAATGAGGACCTTGTTCCTCGGGACCAAATAGAACCCATTGCCATGGACGAGGGGGAGCAACAGCAGTCTCTTGTGCAAGAAATACCAGTTGCAGTGGCCCCGAGCGGGCCACAAAGAATTAGAAAACTAGCTATTTCTGATGACTATGAAGTCTATAATAGCGAAGAAATTCAAATGGAGGATGATCTCACCTCTTTTGAAGAAGCCATGAGAAGCGTGAATTCATCCAAGTGGACTGCAGCCATGGAAGATGAAATGAAATCTATGAGTGCCAATAAAGTATGGGACTTAGAAGAAATTCCTAAAGGAGCCAAAACAGTAGGCTGCAAATGGGTCTACAAGACGAAATGTGACTCCAAAAGGAACATAGAAAGATTTAAAGCGTGACTTGTGGCGAATGGCTTTACGCAAAGAGAAGGGATAGATTACAATATGACTTTTTCCCCGGTCTCATGTAAAGATTCTTTCAGAATAATAATGGCCTTAGTGGCACATTATGATCTAGAATTACATCAGATGGATGTGAAGACGACATTCCTGAATGGGGATTTATATGAAAATGTCTACATGGCACAACCGAAAGGTTTTGTCATGGAAGGCAAAGAAAACTTAGGATGCCGCCTAAAAAATTCGATTTATGGCTTGAAGCATGTCTCAAGGCAGTGGTATTTGAAATTTGATGAAACAATAAGAAAGTTTGGATTTAAAGAAAATGAAGAGGACAATTGCATTTATACAAAGTTCAAGAATGGGAAATTCATTTTCCTCATCCTGTATGTGGATGACATTCTGCTAGCTGGCAGTGATGTCGATCTACTACGGGAAACAAAGAAATTCTTGTCCTCGAAGTTTGATATGAAAGATCTCGGTGAAGCTTCATTCGTTTTAGAAATTGAGATTCATCGAGACAGAAGAAATGGGGTACTTGGCAGATACCAGAGTAATCCAGGCATAGAGCACTGGAAAATGGTAAATGGTAAAGAAAGCTTTGCGCTATGTGAGGGGTACAACAGGTCTCATGTTGACATACAGAAAATCAGAATCTTTAGAAATAGAAGGATATTCATATGCAGACTTTGCAGGAGATGCAGATGATAGAAAATCCACGTCTGGATATATCTTCACTCTTGCAAAGAGAGCGATATCGTGGAAAAGCTCCAAACAGTCAGTCACAGCATCATCCACGATGTATGCTGAATTTGTAGCATGTTATGAGGCCTCAGGGCAGGTCACATGGCTTAAGAAATTAGTACCCGGATTGAAAGTGGTCGACAACATAGAAAAACCACTGAAGTTATACTGCGACAATGAGCCAGCAATATTCTATGCTCCTAACAACAAGCCGAGTGGTGCTGCAAACACATCAACATTAAGTTTTATGTTGTTAAGGAGCAAGTCCAGGATCAAACAATTTGTCTAGAACATATCAGAACGAACAAGATGTTAGCAGATCCGCTTACAAAAGGTCTACCACCCAATGTATTCAGAGAACACTTAGCCGGCATGGGGTTGAGGGAAGGCCTATGATTCCTGGACAAAGAGGGCCCAAGAATAAGATTCTTTTTCAGAACGGAAAGTTGATTGTGGCCGTTAATCTAACGGTAGTAACCATTACGACGAGGCACGCCCTATCCACTGATCTGTGATGGAATGGAGCAAGTACATATGAAGAACAAGAACAATAAGAAAGAAGAGAGATCAAGGGGGAGAATGTTGGAGTTGATCTCAAGGCCCAATCCAAAGATTGGGCCAAACCCCTTGACGCGCCCTGATCAGGGGCGCCCAGTCCGTTATGACTGGTGGGCCCCTATCGCCAGCGCTATATAAGAACAGGAGGGGGCCGGGGCACGGTACCCTAAGTTCACCGCCGCCACTTTCCCCTCCAATATCCCGATCCGATCTCGGGAGCGCTTGGCCGACGGGAAGCTACACCAGTGCCGCCACGCGACGTCCACCACGACGACCCGATCTGCTGCTCTTGTCCCCGGACAGTGCCGGTGGAGGCTCGAGGGGTACCGCTTCCCACGCTGACCTTCGCCGCCGCCGGACGGCCTCTTCTCCGACCCGGAGTTCGCCGCCGCCGTCGGAGTCATGACTGCTCCGAGCTCCAGCGCCTCCGTCCCGCCGCCCAGCACCGGCGGATCTGGTCTAACCTCTTCCTCACTCTCTCTCTCTCTCTCATTTATATAATAGATCTAGGGAAGAACCTTTTTACTTGTGTATTCATGTCAAGAACGTGTGCCCGTGCAGGGGCGGATGCACACCCCGGGCCACCCGGGCCATGGCCCGGGGTTCGATCCAATTTTTTTTCATTTTACAGTAGTTTCTACCTCTGGACTTGAATCAATTGCTGAAGAAGGACTTGGATCAATTGTTGAAGAAGAATAAATATATTACTTTGCGATGACGCTTTTTGTATGTTATCTATCTTTCCGTTTATATTTTCATGTATCTTTTGAACTGTGAGTTTGTGGACGTCTATACTTAAAACTCGGCCCGGGGTTCGACTCAGTCCTGATTCCGCCACTGTGCCCGTGCCTGATCTATGTGCACAGAGAAGGATCCTTGTGTATTTCTAGAATCTCAGAATTCAACAGGTAGAAGCCGCGAACAGCGCCATGAAACAGCTCGGACTGTAGAGGCACCGATGAGGGCCGGCGGGTCAGTGAGCCAGCCGCTCGTCGTCCTCGCCGTCGCCAGCGGAAAACCAACCACCCTTGGACATGGAGGTCGCGCAGCACAGTGCGGTTGACGTCACAGTGCTGGTAACACAACAAACCAAGGATCGGCACCACCGCCTCACGTGAACAGGGGATGAACAGACGGCGGCAGTGATGACCGGAGGGTAACGTGAGTCAGGCGCCACCGGTACATGGCGCATGCAGCAGCAGGTAGCCAAGCCAAGGCCGTCACACTGCCAGCAGGCACGCTCCCTTTGCTGCCGCTGCGCCCAGCAGCCGCTAGCTGCCGGCCGGCCTCTCCGCTCCGTCCCCGGCGGCCTGGGCCGCGCGACGCGACGCGAATAATTTGGCACGCACACGGCACGGCTCGCCGCCCTTGGCTTGGTGCCTGGCTGCCTGCTTGGTCCCCCTCTGGCAGTGGCAGGTCCTCCGCGCGGCGTCGCTGTTAGGCCGGCGCGTCGCGTGCCGCCGCGCACCACCTGCCGGGGGCCCCCCCGGCGACCCACGCGTCGCGTGGCCGGGCCAGGATCGGAGCGGGGTGCCGGCCCGGCCCCCAAGCGGAGCGGAGCGGAGCGGAGCGGAGCAGCAGGCAGGCCCACGACGGTCGCGCGCATCATCACGCACCGCGCTCGGCGCCCGCACCGCACGTCGACGTCGTCGGCGAGGAGGAGGCCGGTCCCCCGGCGCGCTGCTGCTCTAGGCTGCCGTTTGGCCGGGGAAGACGCCAGGAAGTTTCTCGGGTGGTGGGGCGCATGATGCAAGGTGGTGCTGTGCTACAGGAGTCACGCCGCTGCTTCCACAGTGCGCGCGCGCGGGGCGGGACCGATCGAGCGATCGTTGTCACGACAGCTCGGCCTCGGCGTCGGCCCACTCTCCATCGACGATCGTGGTAGGAATCTGGAAATGGGGTTGACGCCCAGATCTATACTTAGCTTGCGCCTTGCTTTGCCACAAGGTACGTACTACTACTTGTCTTTCTGACAGATTCATTAAATTCAATTCGGCACTGTGTGTACGTACATGTACGTAGTTACTGTACTGCGTACGCGGCCACAGCTAGCTTGTACAAGTACAAGAGCGTGCAGTCGTGTCCCACCGCCATTGGCTCAGCACATACGTGTGTCAACTGCGGCAGGGGGATGGCGAACCTAACGTTTTTTCTTTAACGTAATGGCGAACCTAACGTCGTCGATCAGGTATGAGATGGTACGTACATGGTGTACCTGTACCTGTCTAGGAGTAGCTAGCTGGCCATGAGCTCACTTAATTCACTCCTGTACATGCCGCTGGTTTTCCAGGCCAGTGCGGCCGGCTAGCTTTGCGCGGAACAGTGGCGATCCGTTTCGCCGTCCTGTAGCCTGGTCACGGCCCGCCCGGCGTGCGCGTTGCCTGATGCATGCATGACACTGCTTGCTCGGCTGTGTGCGTCGCGTCAGCTGAGGACGACGTACACACACACACACTGCACTGCCCCGGCCTGGTTCTGCCTAGCTGCGTGCCTGAAAGCCTCAAGAAACCGAGCGTGCTCCTCAGCTACGTACTGGGCTCCTACGTCTCCTTACTGCTACCAGACAGTAGTTTTGTTTTTCTCGTTAGTGTTTTTTTGGAGTATCTATATGTCATGTGGCGAGCGAGTGACGCAGTAGATCCAAACCCGAGCGAGCGAGCGTGCTAATAATAATTCACGCCACTTGCGGGCCGGGCGGGCCCTCCGACACCACCTGAACATCGTGTGCCAAGATGACTGGCGTGGGCCGACCTTCTGGGCCTGGGCTACCTTACCTATGCTGCTACGTGGGCCCTGCCCCTGCGCGGGCACACACGCGGTGGATCCTATATATCTTACACAAAAGATTTTTTTGTTATTCATCTTTCAATATTGGAGATTCGTGCAGATGATTTCCCTCTGTTCGATTTGTTAGCTCCGTCGTCCAATTCCACCAGCTTTACGCCCGCCGCCGCCATTGCTACTGTTGGTGCTCAGTCCGCTGCCGCGAGCTGCTGGCCGCACACCGTCGCCGGAGCTAGTGCCCCCCTGCGCTGCTTTTCTGCGACTGTGTGCCCCCTAGCTAGCCGTGAGCCTGCTGCTTGGGCTGCGCCTAGCTGCCTGTAACACCCCTGTGTTAATCATGCTCGCTAATCACGATTTATCTCGCTAATCGTGGACTCAATTCGTCGTTAGCGCTAATCGCGTTCGCTTAGTAAACATCTACTTAGCCGTTTTCGATCTCATTTTTGTCACCGATCCTAGCTTCAAATCAACTTTCGCCAAAAACAAAAGTTGTAGATCTTCTTTTCCTCTACAACTTTTATTTTGGCCAAATTTCATGTTCCCATATGGAATTTGGAGTTTCAGCTAGTCAATTTCGAGTCAAAATCCTTCAAACGAAGAAACAGTGGATCTCCTGTGCTCGACACGGTGTAGCTCGCCGGCCATACCGGCGACTGTGGCCGTCGGCGCACCGCTTCCACGCGTCGGCAATAGCGCCTAAGCGCCGCTCTTCTCCTCTCGCGCAGGCCTCGAAGCTTCCCGTCCAGCGCAGTCCATCCCTTTCCTCGAGCTCGCACGACCCGAGCTGAGCAGAGCTCGTCGTCGACGTCTGAGCCGACCACCCCTCGTCGCCCCCGACCGTTTCCTCTCGCTCTGAGTTGCGCGACCTCACCCCGCACCCACTCCGACCATCCACGAGCGCGGCCGTGCCCAAACCCAGCCGAAATCAAGCCCCAGACGCCGTCCGCCATCCCCGAGCTCCAACCCTCTCCGACGACGACCTTTCCCCGGCCATCCTCCGCCCCAAATCGATCCACGGTGAGCTCAATCGCGCTCTACTCACCCTCCCCGACCCTCTCCCCACCCGAATCCGCGGCCGCCGCCGCCGCCGTTTTGCCGCCGCGCCGCCGCGGACGCGCTGTGCGCCGCCCGCGCACGCCGCCGGGCCTCCCTGTGCGCCGCCGCGCGCCCTAGGGCCGCCTAGAACCCCTGGCCGCGCTGCCGCCCACCTCCGCCGCCGGCCGGCCCTTGCCAGACCGGAACGCCGCGCGCCGCCGCCGCCCTTGACCGTGCTCCACCGCTCGCCGCCGCGCGCCAGGGAGCCGCTTGGCCTCCCTGAGCCCCGCACCGCCCCGTCCGCTGCCGGCCGACCCCGCCCCTGTCTCGGCGCCGCCATGGGCCGCCGCGCGCCCCCTCCTCTGCGCCTCCCCGCGGGCCGCGGGCCGCCCTGTACCCCCGGCCGCCCTCGGCCGCGGCTCGGTCCAGCCGCGCCGCTGGCCGGTCACCGCTGGCGGGGCCGCCGCGGGCTGCGCTGGCCAGAGCGCGCCGGCCTTGGCCGCGCGGGCGAAGCAGGGGAATGGGGCGGGAGCAGCTGGGCCGGCGCCCACTGCCATGTGGGGTCCGGCTGTCAGCGCCCCCTTTATCTTTTATGTTTCCAATTTTATTTCTTTATTTTGGCTGAAAGTTCATAATTGTGTAATAAATCACAGAAAAATCCTAAAAATGCAAACCCAATTTTGTTAGGTTTATAAAATCAAAAGCTTCTGAGGAAAAATACTTGTGCCTGTGAATTGTCACTTTTGCCCCTGATAAAAATTTAGTGTGTGTTTAAGCTAGTTTAATTATTACCACTTGTTCTGTTGCTATAAAATTTATGAAATTTATTCAGTATGTTACTCCTTGCATGTGTAGTCCACTGAAAAGTTTCAGATGCATGGCCTATGTGCTTGGTTGTGGATCTGTAGTGTTTGTTTTCCTTTTCTAGGGCTAAAAGAAATGTTTTTCTATATCAGTAAATGTTGAAAAAAAATTGGGTGGCATACTTACTGCTTTCAAGTTAAGCTGGTAAATTTTTGTTGCTAGAGCATGTATGAAAGTTAGGTGTTTACTTTTATATTGCCCTAGCTATGCTCTTTTCCTTATTAGTGTTGTTAGTTAATTGTTTCATGCCTGCAAAACAAACTCCTGTTTTAATCCATGCTACCCTAAGCCGTTTTAGTAGTGTTGTTTTGCAGGAAACACTTCAGGCTAAATTGAGTTCTTTGCATCGCATCATAAGCACTCATGCATTGCACTGTGTCCTAACTGTTGCATGCCATATTTTTATTCGTGTAGACGCCGCGAACGAAGTCGCCTACGAGTTGATCGCTGAGCCGGTCCAGGATCCACGAGCAGAAGAGCCGCAGAAGGACGCCGTTGAGCCCGCTCCAGAAGGCCTCGTTAACCCCGCTGACCTGCAAGGCAAGCCCCGGAGCATAACCATAATTTAAATTATTCAATGTTTATTTAAGTATTTGTGCATTTAAGTTTTAGGAGTTGTATGAAACCCTAGTATGCATGTTCTCCCTAGGTACCTATGAGTCCATACTAGTGTGCAGGTATCGTTAGCAATGCTCTGCTAAGTAGGATTTCGGTAGAAGTCGAGTGATTGCTGTCACTCGCGAGTTTTAGGATCTTGTTTCTTTAGCTATAGCTTTGAAATGAGTTGTTGAGTAAAGAGAAATGAGACCGGGCGGAAATGAATTGGATTAATGGTATGGAATGGATGAAAAGAAATCTCCGCCTGTGTCGATTGAGGACCGTTCCGTTGTTGGCAGTGTTGATTGAGGATTGAACAGTACTAACCACATACCGGAAGTAGGAGGTAGTCGAAACCGGTAAGCTGTGTACCACTTTACAACGGTGATTTGAATTCCGTCATGCTACGCTGGGCGTGGGAGTTGGTTGGTGTTGGATAGGATGCCGCCTCCGGGTTCTCCGGGAGTTCACCGCGAGGGGCCCATCACCTGGGTTTTAGCAGGCGTAGTTCAGATGCCGTGGTAATGATGGAAACAGTTGACGCGCGTGGCCCGACAGGGTTACATGTGTCGTGTGAGTTAGGTCCACCTTGCAAGGTTAAATCGGATCGATTCACCGTGACTCGCGGATATGAGAGCCTTGGTCACTTTGTCACATCGTAGTAAGAAAGTGGAATGGAAACGGAATGGAAAATGCTGGTTTGGGAGTTACTGAAAGATAATTTGTTCCACCATGTGTGCTCTAGATGTTTAGGCAAATTTAGTTAATACTCGCTGTACTAAATGGAGATAAAATATTGAAAGTAAGGATTCACTTATAGTAGCCTTTCAGCAAAAGAACTCCAGAGCCAAAAAGATTTGCATGTCTAGGTAATGGGCTAAGTATACCCAAAATCGGGTAAGCCTTGCTGAGTATTAGTATACTCAGGGTTGTTGTTGTACCCTTTTTAGCAGGTTGTGTCCCCGCTGACTTCGAGGAGATTTGTGCGTCCTGGATTGGACAGCCGCTTCCTCCGGGTTGGACCGTCGAGTGGGCCCCATCTTCCCCGTGAAGATTGGGCAGGTTGGCATCACATCGGTGGGCAGGATGTGGAGCTCACCTTATATCATCGTCGTGGTTACCGTTTTGTATTTCGAACTCAGTTTTAAACTTCCGCTGTGTTTTAAACTCTGTCGCTTGTATTAAGACTTTTATGTAAAACCTGTGTTGTAAATTAATTTGAAGATTTCTGTATGCTGGTATCACCTGTGCTCGTCTTCGTACGGGTCTAAGTGCAATTGTGATCCTGGAGTACAGTAGTTTAATCGGGATTTTACCCGACAGCCTGTCAGGTTACACCGTTTTAAGTGCACAGGAACTTGATTAAGTATTAAGATGATGGTTAGTGCATTTAAGCCGGTTTAATTTGGACGGTGCTGCTACACTGCCCCGTCGTGAGCTGTTGTCTAGGTGACGCGCTGCTGCCCGGCTGCCCTTGCCGCGTGCTGCTGCTAGGCTGCCTGCCGCCGCACCCGCCGCGGCCAGTGCCGGCGAAGAAATTGTGAAGGATCTATTTATAAGAATAAGAAAATGTTGAATTAAGTATTGGTAAATATTGAATGTATTCTTTTGAGATGTTGAGATAATTCGTAAAAAATATTGAATGTAGTATTTTATCTAAAATATTGCAATGTGTTTTTAAAACATGTTGAATCTGTTATTTTTAAATGTTGAACTATTTTTTTCAAAAATATTAAATCTAATTGAAGCTAATCATCTAATAGGCTTTATAGATACTTAGCTTATCCATCTTCCACAAGTTATATAGGAAACCCTCACACACGCCGTGTACAGTACGACGTCAACACGTCCATGCGCATGTAGTGTCAGTCACTGATGAACGAGAGAGAGGCCCTGTTTATTGCGCTACTCACACCATAAAAAAATTTATAAATTTATTTGTAAAATCTTTTTACAAATAGGTACAATTTTGCGCGACAAATCTAATAACGATAATTAATCCATGACTAGCTACAACCATCATCTAATCGTGCGGTCAAATGTCTCATTATATTCGTCATGCAAAGTAGCGCAGAGTTGTGAAGTTAGTTTTGCAGATTGTCTTTATTTGATACCTGTAATTAACAGTCAAACTTTGCCAGATAGATCCGACATCAGAGGAGCAGACTAGAGGGACCCATGCATGTATGTCAGAAATACAGAGAACTTCAAAATATCAATGATAAAGGATATTTTTTCTGAAAAAAAAGCTTACAAGTTTGATAAAGGAACGGAACAATGCAATTTCTTTCTGAAATTTGCATGTCGGCTCTGATATGATTGCTTGACGAATTGAAGGGCCACATATATGCATGCATGTTACGTTGATGACCGGAGGGTTGGGTCAGATAGGCTCAAGATAAGTCGCCCTGCTAATGGTTTGAGTGGAAATGGTTTTAATGGATTGGGTTTTGATATGAATTATGTTTGGGTGGATTCAAATGAGTTGTATCAATTAATGGGGTGGAGTGGAGTGGGTTCTATGTAAATATGGATTGGAGTGGTTTGGGGTGGGCTGAAATTGATTCTTTATGCAAAACAGTATGATTATATATAAATGTCGGTCCGTACGAACTTGTTCATTCATGTGCCGATCAGCAAAGGTGGTAGTTCATGTACGGACGAAGCCAATCTCAATGGAAGTGTTGTTAGAGTATCATGAGTATTAAATATTATGCAATTTCAGTAAATTTGTTGACATGATAGTGTTGTTTATGAGAAGAGATGAGGGAGAGTTTTATAATATGTGAGGAGTGTTATCACAATGAGGAACATATCTGGTGCAAACCACAGCTTCGTGAAAACCCGTGCAAACTACGGCAAAAAAAATCACACATGTAGATGATATGTTATATACAATGTTGTAAAATATCTTGCCCAAACTCGACTTTGTTTGTGAGATATAAAAATAACAAATTTCTAACAAATCATCTGGACAACTTTCTGACTTGAAATTTTTTATTTTTATATCTCACAAACAAAGTCGAGTTTGGACAAGATATTTTACAAAGTTGTGTATCATCATATCATTTACATGTGTGATTTTTTGGTGAATTTAGACGACTTTTTTGCCGTGGTTTGCACGAGTTTTCACAAAGACTGTGGTTTGCACTAGATACACTTCAGCTCCAGTTAACAAGTTTCTAGTTTTGATAACTGTGACACGACAGAATCACTATTTTTCCGAGGGTTATACTACTAATTAGTGGCTGATTGCGTCGTGCATTCACTATAAGAATGTCGCTAGGACATAATTCCTTCCAGTTGCCGTTTTTTTTGGCCGTCTACAAAATGTCCAAATTACACTAGAAAATGCTCTCATATGATGGAGCAGATTATTCTATCTATCGGGAAATCGAACGACAGTTGTACATACGGTGCAAATGATCTTCAGAATGTCCGTCGTCTCTTTAATTTGTAAGTGGCTGCAGTATGTCACAGGAGATCAAGCTAGGAGACACACTCATCATGCATGCCGTCTTTGTACTTGTACCTAGCTAGCTATACATACAGAATAGCAATAGCCTTTCTCATCCCAGTTGAACATATATCATGGAGCTAGATCAAGGAGGGCGGACGGATCGAATTCGAATCGATCCCATGCGTCCCCATTTGCGGCATTCTAACTCGAGCTAGGCCTCCATCATCGTGCTAGTGTCTGGGCCGATGTGCTGTGGTTTTAATTTCTCTCGAGCTCGTCTCCTTTTCCCTTCACTTGTGCAAGCATGCAGTCAATATCATGCTGTGTTTCATCTTTTTCATGGTGGACAATGCAATCTTAGAGGATCGAGAAGACCTGCCACCACCATGGCAGCATATATTCGCCCGGCTCAGGCTAGGAGAGCACCTGTGGATGTGGGAGCATGCAAATTAGATGAATTGGGAGTTTGGGCACTAGGCCTAAAATGAGCGTTTTTTAATTCCCTGTTAATCCGAAAAAGGTTGGGATGTTCACTGTCGACTCAAACTGAAGCCCTGAAGAAAATGGTAGGGAAACTCCGTACAAGAAACAAACTGCTGCTGCTGTTGCTGCTCTGGGTGTTTTGAACACTCATTTGTCTTTTCGGCCCTCCCTGGTCGTGATCCACACGGCCCAGTTCAAAGGTGAGCATAAGTCCATTTTATATTTTCTATAGCCCAGCCCAAAATGCAAGTTCAAGGGTACGGCCCATTTGGCTTGCACAGCTTGCTACAATTCACATGGATGCTGTAAGAATTTATCAACAAATAGTACAATTCCTTCCCCTTAAAAACAAATGGTATAATTCCTGTATGAATAACCTGAAATCCAGTACTTCCAATAGATCCAACCCTAGAGCATAAAAATCAACAGATTCTATCATTCTATCAGAATGCTCTTACATGAGCCGCACTTGACTTGCGAACCAACGGACAAGCACATCTTCCATCGAGAGTTACATTTAATTTGGGACCTGGGCATATACCACCAGGTTGATTATGGCCCCTGTCTGCCCCTCCTACGAGGAAGAACTGATGGCAGTGCTTTTTTTTTCATACATATATGTTCTTCAAACCTAGTTCCTGTCATTCATGATCAGGCACAAAATTAGGTCCAATAGTATAAACCATGACCTCCATGTCACTACTTTTCAATCAAATGAAATTTTAGAGCGATAGAACTCAACAAAAGCAATCGTATATGCACACACAGACATGGTCTCCAGATGGATTGGTTTTATAAACATGTGCTGTACAGGTTCTCCAAGACTAATAGTTTGCAAATGTGATCCTCTGTCAGTCCTTAATCACTCGAATTTGCCAAACCAACCAACTTCAGCATGTTACGATCCTCCTTGAATCTCTCAAGGACTGTCCCCTTGACAAGCTCCGGTTTTTCATCTTGTGCTCCCCTCATTTGTATCCCCCAGCATTCAATGACTTCTGGCCTGAACCTGTTTGTCTTGGAAAGAGGAGGGCTGGTAAACGTGCTACAAGTAAATGAGTGCCCATGATCGAAATTTGCAGATAAGAAGAGCCCAAAATGATGGGGCTGCCCTCCAAATCCAATACCATTAGGTATGTTCTCAGAGCTGAAGTTTATAGCACACTGCCAAAATAAGCTAATGATTACTACCATTTATAGTTCTCGGGATGAGTATTAATACATACAGTGAAAAAAATAAAACAGAGAAGATGTTTCGAATGGAGCAAGGCATACCCATTGCAAATTTTTGTTTGCTCCTGTAGGGCGGAAAATGGATGCTTGAGGGTATAATTTGAAGAGGAATGTCTTCATGTCACCATAAAAATCACTGTGCCTTTCCCAAGGCTGTGATGCATATCCACCATAAACTGATCCTTCTGTATCTTTAACAATTAGAACAGTCTGAGCATCACCATTGCTGTAAAATGAAAAAAACATATCCAAGAATTACAAATATAATTCAAAAGTTATCAATACAAAAGTATAAGCAATAATAGGACAAGCATAAGGACTCCCATGAATCATGGCAGTGTGCTGTATGCGCATTATTAGCAATGAGAACTGGCTTCAATGTGGCTGCTTGCCAAACAAATAATAGTAGCTAAATCATGTCATGGGGGTGGAATAGTTTCATTATGTCACTTCCATACATTGGAACACGTCTTTATCATCACGAATGTAGTTAAAGAATGTGGCTTTCCTGAAGCAGATCTATAAAATCGAAGAGTACTCACGTTACTTTGCCTAAGAAAGTGTTGAAGCTTTGCCCATGAAGAGAACTATGATATAAAAGGTTCCATTCTTGCACCTCATGTTGGGAAAAGCCACCTCCAATATGCCAGGCATACTCTTTATTTAGAAGTAGCAAATCAGTGGAGATGTTTTCAGGATAGTGAAGCAGTGGTACTTCAAACCCTGGTCTGCCTGCAAACGAACTATAAGTCAGCAAAAGCACGCCATGATATATCATATACATTGCAGATGCCGGATGGGATGGTCTTAAACATATGTAAATTAAGATTTCATTTAAACTTCTCAAATACTAATAAAATAATAAACATGCTAGAGGTATAAACATACAACTGAAGATAGCATGTGCAGAACTAATTGAGAAATTCTTTCAGAGTGAACAGGCAAGAGTGTGAGATGACATAAGTGATTAAGTGGTTTTCGTAAGAGGCAAAAAAAAAGTATGCCTCAAGACTATTTGATTTGATCTGGTTTTGTGGCTTAGTAAAAAGTAATGGTTCGATAACGGAACTTCTACATCAGCTTCTTCATGTACAAGTTTGAGGATGAACAGTCTTCAGAATGTCCCATTTTTCAAGAAAATAGTTTTACCGTATGTGCTTTTTTTTCACATAGTTACGTGCATGAGAAAATTCTACGAGCACATGCTTATGAGCTTCTCCATTACACTACAGCTGTAGAGTGCAAAAAAATTTTTTGAGAAAAGAGTGCAAAATTTTACCCCGGCCATCATGTGAATCAGCACTGTGTCAATTGCTAGATGTGAAGACTAATGGGGGACAGCCTGAGGAAAAAAAGGCAGTCCTTCTACACCATGAAATGGCTTGAGCATGATTGTATGGATTAATTTAGATGCTACGTACAATTATTTTATTTTATTTAATGATGGAAATGCTGCATTTAGGGATACCAGCAGAAAGACAAGAATAAGACAGACCTGAATCAGGGGGCATCAACAAATTTCCAAGGAATTTCCTCAATGATGGCAAGAGAGTGCACCAGTTCCTAAAGTCTGATAATGACATAGCCTTCTCTGAGACCCCTTCAGCATCCTTCGAAAATACTGCAGAGTTGAGGAGTGCTTCAAACGTTCTGTCATTGGAACCGTCCCCAACTCCCTTGTTTTCTGCAAATACAGTTTCATGAATGGACGCCAAGACAGATTCCAGATCAGACCTGGCAGTGCACGAGAGGGGTAATGAAAGAGTAAATACCAATTGGTGCCTAAAACCTTGAATAAAAGAACCCCCACCGAAAATATAAATCATAAACCTTGTTACAAACACAAAACATAAATTCTTATAAGTGCAAACAAATTCATCTCTTTCAATGGCACCCAGCGAAAGAACTACCTAAAACGCACAATGGAAATGCATAGAGGCCCAATGGTAACAGGAGACCTTTTTCTCATTCACTTGCATTTTGTAGCACAGTTGTTTGAGATAATTTCAAATTTGAAGTGTACAACAATCGAACCAGCATAGCAAGGACACAGTTCACACATGACACGTCAATGTGTCAGAAGAAAATCATTTCTCTCGAGCTGTACCTTGTTAAGACACCATCTCCTGTAACGTCACATATTTGATAAATGAACTCATCAACCTCGTCTCGAGTGCCCCTTCCATATGTTGCCTACATGTAGCAAAGAAAATATTTTCAAATTAGAATACATACAAAGTAGACAAGTTTATAAGATCACAGTGAAAACTCTCATTGAATTAAAGCACCGATGTGGTCTATGCATGCAAATAGCAATCTATTGAGCAATATTGCATCCATATCTCCCATTCAATTTCGATCAATTCCACAAACGCATCACTATTCTCACTTGCAGAAACAAACTGAACAACAGAATGGATCGAAATTCATCGAATTGAGTCGAGCATTAGACCAGAGGTACCAACTTTGGAGATGATCAAATCCTCGAACGTGATTCCATCGCTCCCGCCACTCTCCTTAGACACCAACTGGAACAGCCTCTCGCCTAACGGCCCCCGCACCCCATAGTACTCCTGCACGAAGAGAGACACAACCGTTAGAGGCCATCATACAGATCCAGGGAGATCTAAACGCCCCCCCCCCGCCGGGGGGGGGGGGGGGGGGGGCGCTTTGTGACTCGGTTGCTCACGAGGAAGACGGGGCGTGAGATAGCGCGGCGGCTGGTCTGTGACTGAGCTGCGAGGGAGGTGTATAGCGCACGGAGGCTATCCAGCTCCTGCTTCGAGAAGGCCCTGCGAGGAGGCGCGACAGTGAGATCACCGAACAAGGGTCGCAAATCTCCGCAGCGACGGAGGTGGCAACTGTGAGTTGGGTGGTACCTGGAGGCCATGACGAATCGGGAGCTGGAGGCGGACGCCGGTGAAGCCTGCGAGTTCCCCATCGCCGCCGGCAACGTCGAGGGCGAGCGCGCTCACGCTCAGCAACTGCCAATTGAAATCCTCGCGGATCTTTTTCTTTCTTTTCCCCATTTTTTCGGGGAGTTTTTTTTTTCCAATTCGCTAGCCTGTAACCGAACTGGACGGCCCCTCGCGCCACCAAGGGCCGCCTTCGCTTCGTGGGCCTTTTGCTTTCTCGCTTTTCACCTTTGGAGGCCCATATGTTGGCACCAAGCCCAAACAGCTACAAGGGCCGAGCGCTTCTTGGGCCGGCGGCGGCGGGTGTGGGGCGCATGGCGCGCCGACGACCCGCTGGAATGCTGGATGAGCTTTCCGGTGAGCGGGTGCAGGTGATCCATACCACACCCACCACAAAAGTCCATGACCTGGCACTAGCGGCTCGGTGGTCCAGTCCTGTCTAACGGGCGAATAGCGGCGGTGTCCGACGTGGGGGAGAGAGAACGGAGCGGCCGTCTCGCGACGCGCCCGCCTGAGCCGGCGAAGAGGCGCTGCCGTCCCTGCTATTGGCTGAGCCGGTGGGGCCCTCCACACCGCGCGCAGCAGCTCGGGTGAGCTGGCGCGCAAGACGCCGGCGTGCGGGCGCAGTTACTAAACTTGCTCTGAGTGTCCTCCAGGATTTCTCCCTGGTCCTGGCTATGCCGGCTTGCCCGCATCCTGTTCGACGAAATGCCGCGTCGGAAAAACCGAGGTAATCCAGGTGTTCTCGCGTGCAGCATGTGGCGCCGGTCCAACCTAACTTGTGTTTGTGCTTGGCTGCTTGCCAATTGGTTCCTCAAGGGATGTCTGCCGGGTGGCGAGCAGCAAACGGCGCCGTTGGCCGTTGGCGAGCAGCAAAAAATTAATTTTAGAACTCACTTGGAAACCGCGAGACGAATTTTTTGAGGCTTTTGACCGTATCATTAGCACATGTTGGTTACTGTAGCACCTATGGCTAAGCATACACTAATTAGGTTTAAAAGATTCGTCTCGTCATGTACATCCAAACTGTGTAATTAGTTTTGTTATTTAATTACATTTAGTGCTTCATACATGTGTTTAAAGGGGAGGTGAAAATTTTTGGGTGAAAATTTTTGGGAACTAAACGCGCCCTGACAACTCCATCTGTGCATCTCTGGTCCAGCATCTGCTTCCAATGCTCCGATGGGACCGCTAGTGATCTCCTGGAGTTCCGCGATCTTCTCCAACTGAGTTCTTGGCCTCTTCGCTCATGCTGAAGTCAAGGTATTAGCGTAATTAATTTGTTTAGTTATATTGATTGTGCAGTGCTAATGGCTGCCACTATATTAAGGTGTCTCATACTGCAAATTATATGTCTTTATTAGTACTACTAATGTTTCTTGCATTGGTTCGAGATATTAACTTCTGAGTCCTGACCACGTCCATGTTTTCTATGCTGTTGGTCATGCATCCTCATCTTGCACAAGCTTCAAGCTTGGCTATCTATGGTACATTTATCGAAATATTAATTTTATAAAAAGAAATAAAGTACTAGAATTCACTTCACTTTTATTACGCTACAGTGCATATGTTAAGAGGTCTCTGTTCCATCATGTATTGATTCTATCCATAATGATATTGTAAAGTTTGTAAATTATGTATTTATTCAAACTTGGTTTGTAAAACTTAAGGTAAAGTCTTATGCATAATTGTTGCATTTTCAAATACGTGCCGTGCTTATACCATCTGCGCCCACCTTCGCGTGGGACTAACGGTGATGTTTCGATCGGGACGTGGGTTGAGAAAGGATCGCCAAATTAAGCCGTTAAGCTAATGAGTCCGATGTGTTCAAATGACGGCCATTACGCTTAATTAGAGTTTTAATTTGGCGGTTCCGTCACAATTTTAGTTCAGTGGAAGGCCTTATAATTTGCTGAATTTTTAAGTGATACAAAGATATCGATTTTATCCTAAGACTCGAGACATGGTTGCACTATCAGAAGTTTAAAAAATGATGATGGACTATGGTTTGAAGCTATATCTAGCAAGTCTTGAATTATCTATTAATATGTTGGTGTCATGGCTCAATCAAGTATTGCAGCATCGTTGTTTCATCTTTTTGGTAATTTACGAACATTTTAAGGAAAGATGCCAACTTAAGTATCGGACTATCCATGGCTGATGCATAGATGCATAGAGCTTATAAATGTTGAAATGGAGAGCCTGTGGGTTGCTGAATTGTTAAGTAATGCCAAATTATTGTTCCGGGTGCCACAAAAAATGTAAAACAAAAGGTTTCCTAAGACACACTACAAAATCAATAAAGTTTCCAAAATGTTGGTAAACATGTAGCTAAATCAAGTCTTGAAGTCTCAATTGAATATGTTGATGCCATGGTTCAATCAATCTTGCACTGTACATATTTCATATTTTTTGTGATTCATACAGTTATGTGTACATATATTAATTTCTGTCACCACAATATTGATAACCCTGGTTCAGACAAGTCTGGTGAAATTGACATGTAATTCGAAGCCAGAACATTGAAGTGCTCTGCTTTTCGACTGTAGCTGATTTTACTGCATAGGAATTCAAGATCTGACTGTCCTTTACTTGTTTTATTATGATACGTATTTGAACTTAAAGGCACGCAGATGAGAGATCTCGATGGCAATATCATTCTCGGGGGAATGCCATGTAGCGCATCTCCAGTTCTCCACATATGACCACCAGGTCAGGAGTGAGTATTCACGTTGAGTGGATCCAATGTGTCTTCACCCTTGATAACTTGACATGGTCCTGACTGAAGTACAATAGGATCGTGAGGCGGCTCTTTTCAGTTTCGTCTGGATCCATCCAATCCAGCGAGTAAGATACTAGGATCCCTTCTAAGGTACCCCTAATCTGGTGAGTTTGTTATTCTTACTATTGCAAACTATTCTAGGAGAAGCTTATGATAGCCAGATTGCATAATACGCTTTGGTCTCTACAATATGCTATGCGTCATGCCAAAGGGCCTCTAGCCTAATGGTTAGAGGAACCTGGCGGCACCCTTCAGGTCCTGGGTTCGACTCTCCGTGGGAGCGAATTTCAGGCTGAGGGTAAAAAAATCCCCTCGCTGGCCCCGGTGCCAAAGCACTGTGTGTGGACGGCCCAGGTTCCCATGGGTAACGGCCCCGGTGTCGGGGCGGAGCCAGGGTTCGGGGATTTTCTCGGTCGGGGAAGCCGAGGCTTCTTCTGAAAGTCAATACCGGTGGGGCGGTCTTTCCCCACCCGGCCGAGTTTTAATATGCTATGCGTCATGACTCATTATCCCTCAATCATGCAGCCATGTTCCTTGATCTAATTTCCTAGTAAAATGTCACAATCCAATAACTGATGGTGTAAAGACTAGATCATACACAGTGCTAATTAATTGGATTGGACGTTTCCTTCACTGAGTTTCTAGTGCAGAAAGTGTCCAGAGTCGACTAGAAAGTTGCAAATAAAACTGCAGCTGAAATAGGAGGTTTTGCTGGTACTTTATTGAGTAAATTCCCTGTGTGCCACTGGAAAATGTAATCCATCCCCTATGTGCCATTAAAAATTAGCACATCCCTTCAGTGCAATCGTTTTTAATTTTTCATCCCCTCCGTGCCATTGCCGTCAGAAAACACGTTAACAGCGTCAAATTGGTTCAAGTTCAGACTTTTTTACCCCTCCTTCCTCCTCTCGGCCTCTCCTTCCCCTCTCCCGGGGCGACGGGGAAAGGAACGCCCTGCCGCACCTTGCCGGGGCGCCGCGCTGACCGCACCCAGCTTGGCAGCGCTGTCGACCTGCGCCTGCCCCTGCCGCCCCCGTGACCTCTCTCGCTGCCGAACTCCCTTCCATCCTCTGTGCCCGTGCGCACCGCCCAGCCGCCACGGCCCTCGCCTCGGCGCCCTCGCGCACCACCCAGCCGCCGCGGCCTGCCCCCGCCTGTCCCCATCGTCTTCCTCCCGCACAGTCCCCATCGTCTTCCTCCCTTCCACACTCTCTCTCTCTCACCGGCGCCCCTCCTCCCCCTCCCTCGCCGGCGACGGCAGAGCGACACGCGCGCCCGCGGGTAGGGCGGAGTGGCACGACCGGGCGGCGGAGCGTGGTCGGCGCGCGGCGGCGCAGCCTGGGCGGTGTCGTTGGCCTATGCGTGTGAGCTTGTCGGGGCCGGCGGAGTAGACGTCGGGGCGGCCTGCGTGCCTCCTCCTGCTTTCTCCATCGACGGGCGGCCACGGCAGGGCGGTCCGCGCGCGGCGGCGCGACGCAGTGGAGCGGGCACGACGGGGCGGTCCGACCCCGGCGGACGGGCAGCCTCCGCGCGGGCAGCGCGGTTGCGGGTGCCTCCTTCCTCCTCTCGACTGCTCCCTCCCCGGCGAGCGCTCCTCCCTCCCCGCGCCGGACCAGGGCCTGCGCGGCGGCGTCCGGGGCCAGCGGGCGGTGCGGCCGGGCCCTACGCCGCGGTGGTCGGGGTCTGCGCGGCGGTTGCCATGGAGCACTCGGCGTCCCTCCTCCATGCTCCATGCCTCATCCGGCCGCGGTGGCCTGTGGCCCTCCTCCCTCACTGTGCCCCCTCCCTCCGATGGCCATGGCGGAGCAGCGGCCGCGGATCTGCGGTGGCTCGGCGGCGGCTTGGCCGCGGATCTGCGGCGGCTCGGTGATGGCCCGGCGGCGGCTTGGCGGTGGCTCGGCAGAGGCTCATCCCTGGATGAACCCTAGCTTCTCTCTGCTCGCTGCAGTCGGTCGTCGCCCTTCAGCCCTCTCTTCCAGCCCCGGCGTGCGCCACCAGCCACCGGCCGCCGGCGTCGCACGGGCCGGCCGCCTCCCACGGTCCGGGTTGCTCCGCCTCGACGCGCTCCCGGGGAATCGGCTCTCCAGCCCGCTCCCCGCCGGCATCTCGGCTTGCGGCGGCGTCCCCGGCGAGCTCCTGCGGCGGCCGCAGCCTCCCCAGTCGTGCCGGGACGACGGGCCCGGCGGCGACCTGGCGTCTCCGTCGACTGGCGCTCGCGCGTGGTGCGGGATTGGGACCTCCGCTGGATTGGGGGCGAGCGTGGCATGCCGACCGGACGCGGGCGGTCGAGCCGAGCGCGGGGAGAACGGAGGCGGCGCTGCGGGCGGCACTGGCACGCGGTCTCCCGTCCGTTACTCTGAAACGGGATGAAACGGAGGGGTATTTTGGTCTTTTCCCGATACTCTTTAACGGATCCGGTAGGGAAAGTTAACAGCAATGGCATAGAGGGGATGAAAAATTATAAATGATGGCATAGAAGGGATAAGCTAATTTTCAATGGCACATAAGGGATCATCTCAATTTTCTAATGGCATAGGGGGAATTTACTCTACTTTATTAGGCATATTTGAGCCTGGTTAGTTTGGAATTGTCAAAAGTAACGGAAGTCTTTGTATTATGCCTTTTTTTTAGATTTTGTATTATGCCTTTTCGACGCCGAGAGAGGTTTTTACCACCCTCTACAATACGTGTGTGTTTTGTCAAAGTAGTTACGCTGTCGACTCACTACTCAGGGTCAGCTCTAAAATGCTCTCGACCAGCTTGTCAGATTAAACAGGCAAGAGCAAATGCTCTTTGATTAAAAGATCCCATAAAAATGGATTTAGTGCTATACTTTTACATACTAGTAGAGTGATTCATAAGCTGATGGTGATGATGGAAATTAATACGCAACGCGGTTCTAAATGCTTGTTGGTTAGGTGTCATTTCACAAGTTGCATCCTTGAGGCACCAAAAGTAAAGTATGGAAGCTCATTGAAGAGCAAACGGCATTGAAGGATATAGGCTGCAAAGGCATAGGTAAGTAATATATGCACGGCTCGCCCGGCCTGTCTTCACAGGCTCCATACTTTTAACATTGAGAAAAAAAGCTTTATATTTACCTAAAATGGCTTTAATATTTAAGGGGAGTCGATTCACATAAGCAGTGGCTCATTGATGCACATTTACTACTTTGCTAGATGGGAGTAGAACTCTTTGATCAGCTGCCGCGGCCATAAATCTCATCATAAAGGAGCATTCAAGGTGCTAAAACTATATACAGCTGCTGCCAACAGTATGGGGTAAAATTACTCGCAGGTACTGCCTACCAGCCTCTCTGCTCTGCACCGTGGAGCATGGTTCACAAAACCGGACGGGAACCGACGCGGTTTCCGCGGTTCCCGTTTCTCGTTCCGATTCAAAAACGAAAACCCAGTCGGAAAACGCCGGAAACTGCACGGAAACGCCGGAAACCGCCCGGTTTCCCGTTCCCGGACTTCACCGGGAAATAACTTCCCGACGGGAAGTTAAACCCTGCCGTGGAGTCGTGGAGAGCAAAAAAAAAAAAAGGAAGAGGAAATCTCAACTGATGGCTAGCTGAAGATAGCATTCCTTGCCTAGTTCATACTTCATACTCCATGGATGTCTCTGTTTTACATTTTTACTTGAGCTGCAGGGAGGGCATGTTGGGACAGAGTAGAGTAGAGTGCTTTGGTTCCAGAATCCAAGTGCTACAACCTTATGTGGTCTTTGTCGAGTAAAAAAATGATCTTTGAGGACGCATGAATCTTCGAGGATGGGATCTCAGAGAGAGAAAGGAGATAGTAGTGCAGTAGGGAGGAAGAAGAGGAGGACGTGGGGGCTTTGTTGTTTTGCATTAAT
Source organism: Panicum virgatum (assembly GCF_016808335.1). Classification (NCBI taxonomy): domain Eukaryota; kingdom Viridiplantae; phylum Streptophyta; class Magnoliopsida; order Poales; family Poaceae; genus Panicum; species Panicum virgatum. The sequence continues at coordinate 2,104,721 of NC_053147.1, forward strand.
GCCAAGGCCCTGTTTAGTTGAAACGCAAAATTTTTTTCGAAAGAATCTTGCTAATTTGAAGTACTAAATAAAGTCTATTTATAAAACTTTTTGCACAGATGGGTTGTAAATCGCGAGACGAATCTAATGATGCTAATTAATTCATGATTAATTAATAATTAGCAGATGGTTATTGTAGCATCACTATTGCAAATCATAGATTAAGTAGGCTCATTAGATTTGTCTCGCGATTTACAACTCATCCATACAAAAAGTTTGGTAAATAGACTTCATTTAGTACTCCATACATGTATCGAAACATTCGATGTGACTTTTTTTTTCGTTTACGGGTTTACGGGGTGGGAACTGGGCCCAAGTAAAGAGAAGCATTGACCTCTCCCCTACTTGACACCCCCCTGCCTGCCCTATATAACTTCCTAGCCGCTCAACCAGATGCATCAAAGCTCATCTCTTTCGCTGTTCTTTTTTTTAGGAAAATCTCTTTCGCTGTTCTCATCTCCTCTTCGCATCCTCCGGGCTTGCTTCAGGTAAGAGCAGTTCTGTTATCTGCTCCGTGTTCTTGTTTTTTTTTTTGGCGCTAGCTCCGTGTTCTTGTTCATCACCATGTTTTGATATTGATAGGTTGTGGTGTAATGGTGGCTGTGATCCTCAGGTGGTGACGGTGAGCCATGAGCCGGGGCAGCGGTAGTGGGGTGAGGAGCGGGCGGCTGGAGCTGCAGCTGAACCTGTCCCCGCCGGCGGCCGTGGGGATGGAGGTCGGGCAGGACGACAGCGACTCGTCGTCGCCGACCTCGTGCGTGTCGTCGGACGGGCGGAGCTCGAGCGGCGGCAGCCCCGGGAGCAAGTCCCCCATGGTGATCGGCGCCTGCACGCGCTGCCTCATGTACTGCATGGTGGCCAAGAAGGACTACCCGACCTGCATCAACTGCAAGCAGCCGTGCCTCGTGGACCTCCTCCACGGCGAGGCCGGCGGCGCCGAGGCCGACGACAAGAAGCGCGGCAAGCGCAAGTGAAGGAGCGAATGAAGAAGATTCATCGTGTCGTGCGCCCGCCCGCCAGTGGATGCTCATACGGACGGTTAGCTCAGGGTTGGGGGAGAGTGACCGCCGTTGGATCATCCACTGGACAGGGTTTCCTTCCTCATTAGCAGGAGGCTAGTAGTAGCAGCTTACTAGTAGTAGTTTACTTGATGCTGTTGATTAGGTTGTCAGTCATTTGTGGCCTTGTGGGGTACTCCTGTCAGTATGTGTGGTGGAGACTTGTTATGGTTGTGGTGGTGTTTTCAGTTGTAATCTCCCTCCCTCCTGTTTAGCTGAAGAAAATGTTTGCAAGGGAACTTTACCCTTTGCAGATGCAAGAACATTGTCCGTCAGCTGTTCACGCCAAGGTTAACCTAACCGGTGGGAACCGGTCCGGTTACCGGTCAAACCGGTCCGGTCCGGTTCCGGCCGGTACCCAACCGGCTAAAATTCAAATTTTAAATTTGAATTCAAAAAATAAAAAATTCCCAAAAAATTCCTAAAAATACTTCAAGGTGTGATGAATCTAATGGTGTCAAATTTTCTCAAAAATTCATTCATTTAGTATAGTTTGTGGGAATTTAAAGTTAAATCAAAAAAGAAAAAGAAAAAAAATGGGCCGCCCCATGAAGGACCACCGATCAAACCGGTCAAACCGGTCGGTAAACCGGTAAAACCGGCCGGTAAACCGGTTGCACGGGAGCTTTTGAATTTCAAACCGGTCAAACCGACCGGTAAACCGGTAAAACCGGTCGGTAAACCGGTCAAACCGGCCGGTAAACCGGTCGGAACCGGTTGCACGGGAAAATTTGAATTTGTTTGAATTTGAATTTGAATTCAACCGGTTTCCACCGGTTACCGGCCTAACCGGTCCGATAAACCGGTACCGGAGGGCGGCGGTAACCGGTTTCCGATTGGGATTAAAAACCCTGGTTCACGCTGTTGTTTCTATTTATTTAACCTATCAAGTCCTACTACTATACTACTCCCTCTGTCCCTTATTAATACTCGTTTTTGGTTTTCGTGCCACAAGTTTGACCAAATCTATACAAAATATATACAATATTTGTATCTCGAAATAAATTTATTAAAAAACTAGATGAAAAGGTGTATATATCAATTATGTACCATAAATATTAATACTTCTTATATAAAATTAATTAAGTTATTTTTCGGGAAGCGAGAACGATAGTTATTTAGAGTCGGAGACCGTTATTTAGAGACGGAGGGAGTAGTTTGGAATGGTGTTAGTGCGCTGCTCTTGCAACTGCTTGGTCCAGCTGGGCTTTGATTCGTGCAGCTGGCCGGACCGTGGTTTTGGAACTGTTGTCGTGTCAAAGTCGAGGAACGCGTGTTGACACATGACACTAACTGTCCAGAGTGTGTGGTCTGAATCAGGTATTCAGGTTCCTTGTATCCGGCCCTGCTTCTTTTTTTTTGTTGCATGGAGAAATGGTTAGCGTAGCGTTCAACATCCAATAGGAGTGTGCCGATGTAGGATAGTATTTGTATCCTCCGACGTGCCTTGTACAGTTGATTTGGCCACTGATACGAGGGCATGCCCATACGAGCTGATGACCGTCCGGTGGAGAACCGGTGGCCCAGATCAAACCTCATTCCCGCCTTGAGCTTCAGGCACCGCCCCCTGCAGGCGGCAGCGTGTCTATGCCAGAGGATGCAGAGCTCGATGGCCGCAGAGAGGGAGGGAGAGAGAGACTGAAGGCCTGAAGCAAATAAGAAGAGCATCATTACTCAATGATGCATGTTTATTGTAGTGGAAGGCAAAGCGCGTGCCGACTCTGAGCTTAAGCATTAAGGCGCATTGAACTTGCAGGCTGAGCGAGGCCAGAGGGGAAAGAAAAGAGAGGTTTACTGGCAAGTGGACCTCCAGGAATCCCCTGGCTTGCACAGGGCAGAGGGTATCCTCTGCATTGATCCACCTGAGGCACCAGATCGAGGGACATCTTCTTCCTGGACCATCCGGTTAGGATCCAAAATTCTCCAGCCAGATCAAAGATAATTTGGGGGGGGGGATATTTCGGAAGAAAAATAAAAACAACCTGCTTTGATCATACATAGCATAGCTAGCTACAGAGGCTGCTCCCATCGGTGTCCGCTACCCCCTCCTCCAGAATGGGGATAGCGGAAAAGGGGCTACACCGGTGTCTGCCGCCGCGTCCGCTACCGTAGCGGACGGGCTCTCGCACGCCAAATCTGGCGGAGGGAGCGGACGTCTGCTACGCGCGGCCGTGGTGCGGGACCGGTGCGGCCGCGCGCAATCCCAACTACCCGGTGAGGGAGGAGGAGCGCGCGGCAGGGCGAAGCGAGTCACGGTGCGCGGACCGCCGCGAGGAGGGGGAGGAGGGAGAAGGGGCTCGCCATGGAGCGAGAGAGCCGCGCGGGCCTCTGCTGCCGGTGCCTAGATCCAGCTGCCGCCGTCAGATGGGAATAGGGAGGGAAGGGGCGGAGGGCCGACAGAGGCGCTGAGAGGGAGGGTGGAAGGAAGGAGGAGGGCTGTGGAGGAGCCCCGCCGCCACTAGAGCAGCGCAGGCAGAGGGCGGCGTGGTGGGGGAGGGAGTCACTATAGAGAGAGAGAGTACTAATGGCAACGGGTCTAAACCCGTTGAGTTTTGTTTGCCCAAATTTGTGCCCACGAATACAATACATGCCCATTAAAAAATCCATCACCCATCACGGGTTTAATTTTGTGGCCAAACTCATGTCCATCAGGTCAACGGGTACCCATGGGTCGCCCGTGGGTCTACAATTTACTCATCTTGTTTTTATTGTAATCAACAAGTTTAATATAATAAGTATCAAATTTATAGCATATAGAAATACATGATGAACAAGAAGTTCATTGTTCACTAAAAATTACTAGAGAAAATAAAAATATAAATAAAAAATCTATATTCAATGATCATAACACCATACAAAGCCATCAATCCATTATATGCATATACAAACTCTACATCTACAAACCAACAATAACCCTATCTACCACCAAAACTTTTAAAATTCACCAAAATAAAGAAGCGGAGGAGAAGCAATTTTAAGTTTATTAAAATTCACAAAAATAAAATAATAATTGCACTAGGTTGGATCAGGTTTAAAAAACATATTGATTTATGGGTTCGGGTTTTGTAGTAACAATTTCGTGCTCATAAACCCGACAGGTAAGACTTTGTGCTTATTAACAAACCTACGGTCTAAAAATTGATCCAAACTCGTGACTTAATGGAGTAAAAATTCATCGGGTTTCTGGTACCATTACCATCATATAGGTCCCACTGGCTTATATTAGATGGGTGCGGAAAAATTAATATAGATGAGAGAATTTTGGTGGCTAGAATGAAATATTTTTTAAAGCTATGATGAAAATAGAGTACTGCGAGTGAAGATATACCAAGCGAATTTTTGATGCGAGACTACGGTTGCTTCCAAGTCCCACCTATACATACCCCTACTACACCCTAGGTATTATGTAGTCTCCATGCAGGTGCCCGAAATTTTTTTTGAAATTTGGAATTTTGTAACTGAACACGGCCTAGGTTGAAGGTTCCGTAGCGTCGATCTCTCTCTCTCTCTAGTCCTGGACGAGCGAGGGGTGTCAAAACCTCCATCCTGTTTAGCGAACGTCAGATGGAGCTCTCGCCTAATCTGAATCGAGGCGTGTCATCAATATCATGATGGTATGCGGCAAGGCAGTGCAGTGCAGAGAGAAGTAGCGAACCGGCATGGCATGAATGCATGCGGTTGGGAGGTGAGCCGACGGGTGGATGGATGGATGGATCACCGCGAGTAATGGCGTGCGGTGCGCGCGGCCTCGACGGTCGACGACGCAATGCTGGTGCTGCTGGCGACGCGACGCGGTGCAGCGCGGTCCGAGTCGATGGATGCTTGCGCTTGCTGCGTCACGGTGATTTAGATCGAGTAGGAGCCGTACGCATCCTAGCTAGCTAGCTAGCTCGATTTATTCCGTTCAGGTCTTCTCTGACTCTGCGTGTGTGCCTGCTGCTGCGTGCTTGCAAAGCGGAGCGCGCCATCAAGGCGCCCCTCGCTCTCGCTCGCTCTCTGGGTGCTCCTTCGCGCGCGGTTTAACGCCGGCCGGCCACCTGCTGAGTTAATTATGCTATTGTCTCTCCGTCAGTCAAGCCTCTCTCTCTCAGCTCATCCGATCCTCCCTGCATCTGCATGGACGATCACTCCTTCCTGCCATTGCCAGCTTAATTGGCAGCTTCATGTCAAAATCCAAACGAGCACGGCGTTTCTATAGTAGCCGGGCCGGCGTGAGGACAATTATCGATGGTCTATCGTGGTCATTGAGCGTAGACGACGTACGACGTGAGCGGCAGGCACACGTACCGATGGCGCGTATGAGCATGACCGTCGCCTCTCTCCATGCCTTCATTCATGGCCGTCTCCATCGCACTCGCATTCATCCATGCCCTAACGTACGTACGTACCCAACGACGCCGATGATGCATGTGTGTGTGTAATTTGACCTTCTGCTTTGGGTCTCCATCGTCCGTCCCTCGTCCGGCATATGTGAGAGAGAGAGAGAGAGAGAGAGAGAGAGAGAGAGAGAGAGAGATAGAGAGAGAGAGAGAGAGAGAGAGAGAGATTCAACTCCGCCGAATTTGGGCTGCCCGCGCGATCATCAAGTACGGGCTTTGGCCATCAAATACGGGTTTTGGTCCCTGCCCATGCGGACTACCGGCCCATACACATGAGAGCGGCCCGGCACTCTGTACTACTGTCGAGGATAGGCCCGAAAATGCTAACTACCGGCCCGTAAAGGGCCCAAAAGTGGAGCAATTCAGCTTATCAACCGCACAACCACACAAGTTCCTCCAAAAAAAAAAACTACACAAGTGGGTTTACCACCCTCCCACAAAAAAGGAGAAAAGAAACATCTGGGTTCATCTAAACAAGGATCTCTCCAAAAGTGTATGCAGGACCACAAAGGTATTTTTAATTTATTTATCTTTACAACTCTGTATGCGTGTCTCTCCTAGGGATGGCAATTTTACCCGCGGGTACCCAACGGGTACCCGAAATACAAAAAATAATCTAGTGAAATCATATCATTCACAAATTTTATGTCTCATTTTTTTGTGATTGTATGAACTAAATAGATGGATAGTGAGATTGTGTGAACTAATAGATTGAAAATGACATTTACATTTTGCTTATTATTTGTAGTGAAGCGCATAATCATTGTTACATTTTTTAGATGAAATACATAACTAGAATTGAACGCATATACTTACATACAACTACAAAATAGATGTTGAAAATAAGAAAAAAGGTGCAAGATGATCCGTTTAATTCTACTAAAGCTTTGCGTTCGCCTATATGGATGATAAATTCAAAATATCCTAGTCAATTCGACCAAATGATAGGTTATTTATGATATTATTAAAATACCCGATGGTTACATGAAATCCGACCCATACCCGGTGGGTATGAGTATGGGTATAAAATTTTACTCGCTAGACTTCGCGGGTACGAGTATGCTTTAGAGTTTCGAGTATTGTCGCGGACGGATATTTATTCTACCCGCACTATACCCGAGCCGTTGCCATCCCTAGTCTCTCCAGTCGTTGTCACCGGTGACCCTCAGTTTCGGATCGGAAACAGAGCGAGACACAATATACAGGTATACGGACAGCAGGACGCCGCTAGCAACTAGCTACAAGCTCCAACCTCCTCCAAGCAGATCGAGACGGGCTTGCATGTCTTACTTGTGTGTCCAAATCATCTTCTTCGATCGATTTGTAGTAAGTAGTAGTGTCATGAAAGCTACAAGCCCTCAGCTAAATTGCAGATCTAGCTGCCACGGCACCGTGGCTGGCAGCTCTACGGCCAGCGGTATCAGTGGGGTAGTACGTACACATGCACCCATCCAGGCGACTGAAGTTGCACATGGAGCTCCAGCTACAGTAGTGCTCCGCCGTACATCATATACATACCTACAGCAAGAACCAAGATTGCGTTGTTAGGGTGAAAAATTGGCTGACCTGCACTGATGGATCTAGTACACAGAATTACTATCCATCAGGCAGACAGGCAGGCACTTTGCATGAATTGTTAGCTGGCTATGGCTAGTGGCTGGTGCTAATTTATTGTGGGAGAAAAATATTATTAACTGACTGATGATTGGTGGTTGGTGCTGATTTGTTGTGAGAGATAAATTAATTTTATAGTAAGAGATTTCTTGGCGCGTTAGTTTGGTTGGGTAATAATCATTGGACTGCTGCACGTTATATGCGGCCGTACAAATAATATAATGCATCCACGGAGAAAATGTGGTACTATGTATTAGCAGTCAGTTCGGATCAAATAAATCATGCACATACCAACAGCCATGTGTACACTTGCCAATAAATAACTATAGATATATACTAGGAGTAGTTTCAATAATAGCACGCTCGCCGCACTTCTAGAATGAGGCCAAGTAAGAAGGATCTTCAGAACTTCCCAATCTCAGTACTTTGCAGCGCCATCGACAGACAAGGCTAACTACTCTGGATCGATGATCACTGCATGACAGCACACCCAGCCGACAAATCTGAAATTCCTTCACCTCTGATCTTGGCTCGGCCGGCATCACACTGCAACAGATTCCGCTCACGCTCAGCGTGGAGTTTGTTGTTTTCGTGCAGTCAACTGTATAAATCCATGCGACGGTCTAAAAAGCATGGTCATGTACAATTTTGGCTCAATGTAAGGGTGGTATCTCTCCTGGATATATCATATATGGGAATCTCTACCAACTGCTAATTGTACGTCTTTAGTTGGTAGTCCAGGGCAGACAAATCTGTCCATGCCATCGGGGCCTGAAACTCTGAAGCAGTCTGAACTCTCTGGCTCTGAATATCTGAACACGTAGGCTTCGCATGTGTATGGATCGCTAATTATCTTCAGTTAGCAATCAAGGTCAGACAAACGATCTTAGGCCACGGGGTCTGAAACTATCAAGTCTGAAATCTCTCTCTGGCTCTGAATCGTCGAACACAGCTTTGCGCGCAGCGGATCAACTCCCTGCCTGCTCCAGGGAGCCATCCCCAATTTCCTGCAAATGCTACTCCATTCAGGCAAAAGAGAAGAACTCAATGCTCAAGCATTTACAGATCGATCATTTTTTTAAGATAAAACGACGGATCGATCATTGATGGATGGGATGTAGGGCATGTAGCTAGACGAGACAAGAAGATGGGTTGCGGGCGTGCAGCGTCGTCAAAGCGCTTGGGCACGGCTCCTTGTAGGCTTGCCAGAATTTCATGGGGATTGCATGACCAGCGGACGACAAAGCCTCAGCCCTTCTGCATGATTTCCCTGTTGGGGACACCACCTTCGGTCCGTTTGCCGAAGGTTCGCGAAGACAGGGCGTAAGAATATTGAAGCCGACATCGGGAGTGAACACAGGAGATTTCCGCCTTCGCTCGTCTTCGGGTAGGAAGACGAAGACGCGCGAGGACCTCGGGAGTGTACACAGGACGTTTCCGCCTTCGCTTGTCTTCGGATCGTAAGACAAAGACTCGCGAGGACCGGTCGACGGAAGCGTCACGGCGGAGTAAGCAACGAGCCACGTAGCCCTCGCTCGTCTTCGGGTCGGAAGCCGAAGACGAGCGAAGACCAGACGATGCGAGAATCGGCGAGGAGTAAGCGACAGGCCACGTGGTCCTCGTCGAGAAGGCCGAAGAGGACTATATAGAGTTGTGAGCCCATCTGAGCTGTGGCGCACTCAACTTGTATTTGGGAAATTACATATACGTCTATGAATATTCCAGAAATATTACCGTTGTAAGGGTGTAGAAGAGTAATTGTACATGGGAGGTGTAACGCCACCTATAAATACCCCCTGTAATGTTCATTGATGGGACACATTGAATAGAGAGGAAGAATATTTACTACTTGAATTGTGTGCTTGTCCCTTACTGTTGTAGTGTCTGTCTGTCCCGGAGACACTCTCCACCAACAGTTTGGCGCCCACCGTGGGGTTCGAACCCACGACATTGGCGCCCACCCGTCGGTTCGATACACCACATGGCGGCGACGAAGAAGAAGGGAACCACTGAAGCCACTTCGGAGGACACGACGACGACGACTACGACGACAACACCTTCGCAGGGCGAAGCGGCGGCAACACAGGCGAACAGGACCAGCAGCGACGGCGTCTCCGTCGATGCCCTCGCAGACGACCAGCTTGAAGTCAACCTTCTGGACATCGGCGTCTCAGCCGAAGACATCGCGGCGATGCGTCGAATCGACACCCACATCGAAGAGGCACGAAGAGCTCAGCAGCAAGCCTTGGAAGCAGAGCCTTCGGAGCGACAAATGATCACAAGAGCGAAGGGAAAGGAGACCATGCTCACCGAAGCATAGCGTCAAGAGCAGTACAACAAGTTGAGGGAGGAGGAGCTTCGCTGCAAGGCGCTGCAGGAGAAACTCCGTGCACAACGGCTGCAGCTCGAGAAAATGCAGGCACCACCACCACCACCACCACCGCCAAAGGAGATCATTATGATCAACCCGCGGCAACACGAACCACCAAGGTTCTGCCCAAAGTTCGTGCTGGTCGAAGAGATCTCTGACAATTATGAGTCAGACGGCGAAGAGCACTACCGTAGAAGGCATCAAAGAAAATTACCACTGTCCGAAGAGTTGGAGGAGGTGCAGTGGCCTCATCGCCTCAACCCAGTAATATTGCCGCAGTTCGATGGGGAGTCAGATCCCGAAGAGTTCCCCCTCAAATACGAAGCCACCATAGAAACATCAGGAGGAGGTACCGCGTGTAAAGCGAAGGCGCTCGTCCTCGCATTGAAGGAATTGGCGCAGCGGTGGTACGCAAACATTCCACCAGGAACCATCTTATCTTGGAAGCAGCTTCGCTTCGAGTTATATGCAAGTTTCCGCGCCGTGAGGCCCGACGAAGTCACATATTGTGATTTTCACGATCTCAAGCAAGGAAGCATGACCTTGCAAGAATATCTTCAGAGCGTCATGAAGCTTTGCGCAAGAGCACCAAACGTCGCCGACCAAAGCATCATCGATTCGGTGGTAAAGGGGATCAACCTAGGACCATGCGGAGAGTACATATCCCGGCGCAAGCCGAAGATAGTGACGAAGCTATTCGAGATAATGCAAGAATATTGCAAATCCGACCATGCGAAGATAAGAAGGCTCGAGGAGAAGAGCGAGCAGAAGAAGTCACGAAGCATTGAGAGGTCCCACTCAAAATCGTGTCACGCAGATGAGCCGAAGCACAAAAGAACGGTGAACAATGTCTCCGAAGAAGAACCCCGAGAGCCCAGACACCATCAACGGGAGAAAGGCGAGAGGGACCGCCACGAGGAAAGGCCCAACCGAGATGAGCATCACCATCGCGAAGAACGACACTACAAAAGCCGAAGAGACAACGGCGGTCGAAGGGAGAAAATTCCATTATGTTATTTCCATGGCAAAGACAAAGGCCATTGGACAAATGAATGCCCCTTCGCCATTGAAAGAAAAGAAGAGTTTGATCGGCAGAATTCCCAGCCAGCGAAGCCTGTCAATCATACCTCTCAGTTGCCACCACAGTCTTCGGCGACAGCAACCACCTGGGCTCCTACGCCAAATTGGCTAGTGTCATACCCGGTTTTCAACTGCAATCCGCTACTGTATGCGCCACCTCCGCAACAATCATTACCGATGCTACCACCTCTGCAGTATAGTCAAACATGATCGAGGAGCTCCCCGCCACAGTCTTACGACCCGATAAGTTTACCCCCACCTCTGAAGCTTGAGTTGGGGCAGATACCGGAGCGAGCAAGCGACGCGCCCTCCGGCAGTAGGGTTAACATCATCAACGCCATCTCCGGAGGGTCAAACGAACCAGTGTTGGAGACGAAGAGGCAACGCAAAGAATACTTCAGAACTGTCTCTCATGTGAGTGAAGGCAGACCTTCGGCTGTAGCACTACCCACATAATGACCCCCTCGTCATAAGGGCAAACATTGACAAGAATTCAGTGCACTTCGCATGAAATGATGTAGGGAGAATCTTGGTGGACAATGGGAGCTCTGCAGACATCCTCGTGTGGCAGTGCTTCGTCAAAATGGATCTCACAGAAACAACGTTGAAGAAGTCGCAGTATCCGCTCATTGGCTTCGAAGGCAAGAGAATCGAAGCACTTGGCAAGATAGAGCTCAATGTCACATTTGGCGAAGGGGCAGCACAAAGAACCGAAGCAATAACCTTCGATGTGGTTGACATCAACTACCCCTACAATGCCATCTTCGGGCGCAACACCTTAATCAAATTCGCAGCAGTAATCCATCAGTCGTATCTATGCATGAAGCTGCCTTCGGCTGGAGGAATTATTACAGTCTTCGGTAACCAGGAAGAAGCAAGAAGATGCGAAGACAATGCATCAATTGGTAACAAGAACGTCCATGCCATTGAAACACACGTCGAGGACACCGACGCTGTAAACAGTGAAGAGCCAGAGTCAGGAGGAGTATCTCCGGCAAAACAAACGAAGAAGGTGCCCTTGTGCGAAGACGTGCCTGACCGAATGGTAATCATCGGAAAAGGGCCTGAAGAGGCCGAGGAGGCCAGGCTTATACAGTTTCTTCGCAACAATCAGGATGTGTTTGCTTGGTCCTCTTCGGATCTGCGAGGGGTCAGTCGAGAGGTCATCGAGCATGAGCTCAGGGTGAACCCGAAGGCGAAACTAGTAAAGCAGGGCCAGAGGACAATGTCCGAAGAAAGGCAGAAAGCGGCTCAGGCCGAAGTACAAAAGTTGCTGGACGCGGGCGTTATCCGCGAAGTCCAGTACCCGGAGTGGCTAGCAAACGTTGTCATGATGCCGAAGAAGAACGGGAAGTGGAGAATGTGCATTGACTTCACCATATTGAACAAGGCATGCCCAAAGGACGAATACCCACTACCACGCATTGACACCCTGGTCGATGCAGCAGCTTGCTCGGAGATGCTCAGTATGTTGGACTGTTTCTCAGGTTATCACCAGATATTCATGAACAAGGCAGATCAAGAGAAGACCAGTTTCACCACCCCCTTCGGGACATATTGCTACGTAAGAATGCCAGAAGGCCTCCGCAATGCTGGATGCACTTTTAACAGAATGATCAAGAAAGTACTGCGAGATCAACTGGGAAGGAACATCTCCGCATATGTCGACGACGTTGTTGTTCGAAGCAAGAAGAAGGAGGATCATATCCAGGACCTTCGCGAAACATTCGCGAACCTTCGCCGTCATGGTCTGAAATTGAACTCGGAGAAATGCGTCTTCGGAGTCCGAAGAGGCTAATTATTGGGATGCATGATCACCGAAAGAGGAATTGAGTCAAATCCGGAGAAGATAGAAGCCATCAGGCGGATGAAGCTGCCAACTACAAGAAAGGGGGGTGCAAAAGTTGACAGGCAGGTTGGCTTCGCTTAACCGATTCATATCAAAGTCTGCGGAGAAGTGGCTTCCATTTTTTTAAGGCGCTGAAAGGCTCAGGCAACTTGGAATGGGGCGAAGAGCAAACGAAGGCTTTCGAAGCCCTAAAGCAATATATTGAAAATTGGCAGTCATGTTTAGTCCATTAGAGAAAGTGGAGTTGCTATTATACATCTCCACATCAGGTGCAGCCGTAAGTGCTGCTCTCGTCGAAGAGCGCACGATCGAAGGGTCATTGACACAGGTGCCTATATACTTCGTTTCTGAAGCCCTAAACGGGTCAAAATTGCTATACTCAGAAATGGAGAAGATGGCATATGCGGTGGTCATGGCAGCACGCAAGTTTCGTTACTACTTCCAGAGCCACAAAATCAAGGTTCCAATCTCTTTCCCACTTCGGGGCATGTCTGAAAACAGAGAAGCCTCCGGCAGGATAGGTAAATGGGCTACGCAATTAGCCGAGCGCACCATTGACTTCATCTCCAGATCAGCATTCAAGTCACAGGTCTTGGAAGACTTCATCGCAGACTGGACCCCAGTTGCACCTTCGCAAGAGCAGCCGAAGATAGAAGCAATATGGCAACTTGAGTGTGATGGGGCTTACCAAAGAGACGGAGCAGGAGCTTCAGCAGTCCTGATAGCACCTTCGGGTACGCAACTGAAGTATGCAGTCATACTTGACTTCAATGGGTGCACCAACAATGTTGCAGAATACGAAGGCCTTCTCTTGGGTCTTCGCAAAGCAAGAGCGCTGGGCGCACGAAGATTAACGATCAGGTCTGATTTAGAGTTGATCACATGCCAAATAAACAAGTCAAACAGGGCTCTCAAGCCAGAATTAGCGAAGTACCTGGCAGCAGTGCGAAGCATGGAGAAATACTTCCTCGGGTTTAGCATCCGCAGTTTCTCCAGAACGAAGAATAAGCAAGCCGATCAACTGGCGAAGGCAGCAGCACAGTTCGATCCATTACCGCCAGATGTGTTCTTCGAAACTTTAAAGCGGGCATCCGTCAATTGTGCCGAAGAACCAGACAAATTCGTCAATGCCATAACCAGCGAAGACTGGAGGGCCGCCATAATGGCCTACCTTCGCGGACACTTCGTCCCGGAGGATGAGAAGGAAGAAAATAGAATGGCACTTCGGGCCAGGAATTACAGAATCATAGGCGAAGAGTTATACCGAATGGGAGTCTGCGCACCACTCTTAAAGTGCATCTCATGCGAAGAGGGCAAACAACTGCTTGAAGAGATACATGCAGGGATGTGTTCTTCGCACATCGCAACGAGGGCCCTGGTCGGCAAAGCTTTCCGCGAAGGATTTTATTGGCCCTCGGCTGTGGCGGACGCTCACGATGTGGTTCGCACATGTCCAAATTGCCAAAGGCATGCCCCATACAGCAAATTCCCACTCGACGAGGTGCAGCTACTGCCCCTGGTATGGCCCCTCGCGCGATGGGGAATTGATATTGTTGGACCATTGCCTACAGCTCCAGGAAACTACAAGTATGCCGCTGTGGCGGTAGAGTACTTCTCCAAATGGGTCGAGGCCAAAGCACACAAAGACATCATAGCAGGAGCCCTGCAAAAATTCTTTTGGCAGAACATCATCTGCCGCTTCGGGGTCCCGAAGGAGGTTACAGGGACAATGGCAAGCAGTTTGACTATGCAACTTTCAGGGAGTTCACCACTCAACTTGGCACCAACTTATGCTTCGCGTCGGTCTACCACCCGCAGTCCAACGGCGCGGTGGAAAGGGCCAACGGCATCATCTTCGCAGGCATCAAGAAAAACATCACTGAGCTGCCGAAGGGGAAATGGGCGGATGAGCTGCCGAGGGTCATATGGTCTCATAACACAACAGAGTTCAGGACCACGAAGTTCACCCCCCTTCAAGTTTCTATATGGTGAAGAAGCCGTAACACCCGAGGAAATCAAACTCAAATCCCGGAGAACAGCCGAAGGGGCAGAAAACATCGAAGAAGACATCAAGCCCTCAATTGACAAAATCGAAGCTGGTAAGATACAAGCAGCAATCAACTTGGGAAAATATCAAGAAGAAACATGAAGGTGGAAGCATAAGAAAGTGAAGCCCAGAGACATCAAAGAGGGCAACTTGGTGCTTCGAAGAATACCGAAGGCCAAGCAGAAGGGCAAGATGCACAGCAAGTGGGAAGGTCCATTTATCATCGCATCTATGGCAAGGCCAAAGGCCTGCAGGCTCCGCACGCTAGAAAGCACGAAGACCCTTATTCATTGAACAAGGACATGCTATAGAAGTACTATGTGTAGGAAATGTGTAAAAGCCACCAGAGGGAAATTACCGAAGGGGCTTGTAGGGCAAATTTTTTTTCTCTTTTTGCATCTTTCCTTTTTCTCATGTGTAAATCCGCACAATGTACCGAAGGGCCCGTACTCTTTTCCTCACAGGGGAAGCTTTCGAGGGTCCACTCGGGCACTGAAGGTGTGAGGTTTTTAACGAGGCGGAACCCTATGTAACCCCTTGTGAAATATAAACAAGGCCCCCACAAAAGAGTCTCGAGGGAACAGGCACGCTGCAAAAGCGCAGAAGCGTCTATCCCTCTTTGTCAAAGCGAAGAGGGGAGTCATCGGCGCGAAGTACAAGCCATAACGCTTGAAAGAAGTAAGCACGAGGCGCAATCCCGATTAGGGGCTTCGCTCCTCTTAGCTTCACTTCCAAAGAAATTAACAAAATCCCGTAGCATGAAAGCGAAGGGTGGAAAGTCCTGTCGCACGAAAGCCGAAGGCTAGGCGCGAACCTCTCCGGCTAAAGAGCCGAAGGTCCCCTAACAATGTCCTTACGCGCGAAAGCCTAAGGCGGAAAGTCCTGTCGTGCGAAAGCCAAAGGCTAGGCGCGAACCTCTTCGGCTAAAGAGCCGAAGGTCCCCTAATAAAGTTCTTACATGTGAAAGCCTAAGGCGGAAAGTCCTGTCGCGCGAAAGCCGAAGGCTAGGCGCGAACCTCTCCAGCTAAAGAACCGAAGGTCCCCTAACAAAGTCCTTACGCGCGAAAGCCTAAGGCGGAAAGTCCTGTCGCGCGAAAGCCGAAGGCCAGGCGCGAACCTCTCCGGCTAAAGAGCCAAAGGTCCCCCAACAAAGTCCTTACGTGCGAAAGCCTAAGGCGGAAAGTCCTGTCGCTCGAAAACCGAAGGCACGGCGCGACCTCCCCGACAAAAGAGCCGAAGAACCCTGTGAAAGTCCTCACGAGCAAATCCGAAGGCAAAGACGTGCATAATTAAAACAAGAGGCCGGAGGGACTAAAACACGCTTCACAGTCATCATCCCCGCCAGTCGAGCGAAGGGGGGGTGGCGCTTCGCAAAACAGATACACGCACGACGCCGGTGAAGATGAATGAACCAAAAGGCGTTTGTAACCTCGCCTGCGCAAAGGGGGGGTGGCGCTTCGCAGAATATATTTGCGCACAGTCGAAGGAT
This sequence comes from Panicum virgatum, assembly GCF_016808335.1. NCBI lineage: Eukaryota > Viridiplantae > Streptophyta > Magnoliopsida > Poales > Poaceae > Panicum > Panicum virgatum. The sequence goes on from NC_053147.1 coordinate 2,120,647, forward strand.
AAATGCCAAAAAATTACATAATTTATCACACAAAGTACAGGTTTATTACACCACAAAGATACACTTAACGCGAAGGCACGAAGAAATAAATTACATAGTTACATCCGAGGCCTCTTCCTCGAAGACTAGGCGGTCCACCTCAGATATGATTTCCCAGACTGCCACATCTATTAATTCTTTGGCTGTCCGTCGAAGAAACGCTTCGAAGTCGTCCCCTGAAAGTGAGGGCAACGCAAATTAACTAGAGATCTCGTCGAATATGCCTTTGCGTCAGTATATAAATTCATGAGGCGACAGGGGCTCTTCGTCCACCGGCTCCGGCTTCGGCTCACGGAGACCAGCTGGAGCACTATACGGCCTATCAGTATCGAGAATCCATTTTATTTCACGATGAAATGCGCGATCAGCAAGGATCTTCGCATGTTTCACTGGATCACGCTGAAACTAGGCAAAAAAACGCTTTGTATCGGCGTTCTGAAGCTCATAAACACGCACCCTACCCGCCCAAAACTCTTCAAATGAAACTGAAGGATAATGAGCATGGAGCTTCGCCCATGATGCACCAGAGACATAGAAATTCCCTTGTTTCATAATGCGAGAAAGCACGCCTTCGGTCACCTGCGCAGGGGCCAACGCAGGGTCCTGCTGTTATCGCCATAAATTAACATGGTTAATCTATGGGCCGAAAGCAAGTTGGGCTTAAAGCAGAAGATTAAGAAGGCTTGTAAATCGGCTCCTGCATGAGCATTTGGGCCACATGGGCCATGTATCTTTAGATTTAGTTCAAGATTAGAGATAGAGTCCGATCAGGACAAGATAGGATTAGATTGTTTCCCAAGTCTCTGGACTATAAATATGTACCCTATGTTATTCATGAAAAAGAACGTCATCACGTCTCGCAAACAACAATTCTCGGCGCATCGCCACCCCTAATTCTAGGGTTTCATCCAAGTAAGCGCCATGCTGCCCTGATCGCTTCTTGCGATCAGGGCAGCGTTATTCTTGCTTTTACCTTGGCATTACTCGTACTGAAGTATTTTTTATGGCGAGTAATGCTAGTTATCTTGATGTTCGTAGCATGACTTTTAGTAGATCTGTTGTACTTTGTTGCTTATCATCTACGAATATCATGTTGTTTTTCGTGCAGTCACGTTTTAATCTCATGCTAATTCTTGTTGTGAAGAATTAGTTGCACGGAGACAACACTCTGCTTCTTTTCCATCTAATAGATCTAATCTGTTATGGTATGCTCTTATTCTTAAGAGTTGGTGTAATATCTGCTAGGTTAGGCCTTGCAAACGGGTTGGATGATCCGGTGGCGTGTTAGATGCTTTGCTTTAGTCTTAACAGGGAATTGATCCGGTAATCGGCTCTTGCTAGTTCTTAGGCCTCTGTTTTTTGTTATGGTTTAGTTATCTGTTACGTTTATTAGGCCCAATCACGTGTAGGATGTTCCGATCTAGCAGTGAAGCTTTTTTTACCATCGTGGATTAGATTAGTTAGATTTAATTGAAGCAGCTTTACAGTTATTTGCTTTATTTACCCATATATGGATAGATGCAGATCCAATCTGACACTGAGACTTGATCGGCTCTTTAAAGCCGATGCAAGAGTCGTCCCGGGGAGCCGACCACGGCTCGGACTTACGTTTCCACGTGTTTGTGTATGCAGGCAAATCGTTGCAAGCACGTTTGCACCTTCCTGATCAGGTATAGGTCAGGTGGCACGCCCGACATTCTCCGGAATCTCCGGGTGCATGACGGAATTGCGGGCCGTCGACGAGGGAGCAGTGCCTGCCAGCGCCCCGGCAACCTCCAGGCTCTTCGTGTTGCCTGTCGTTACTCGCCGATGGGTTTCGACCGACAACACATTCTGGCACGCCCGGTGGTACCTTCATCAACAACAACGCCCACCACATAGATGGCAGGAGCTCAAGACCAAGTACCGGTTCCGCCGGTCACCAAACCTGTCACGTATGAAGAGCTGACTCCAGAACACAAGCTAAAATATGATGAGATCAAAGCTCAGTTCGAAGCCGATCTCATCGGCTCTTTTGAGAGGACCCGCAACCATGGCATCAGGTGGAAGGGGTTCTCACCAGAGGGTGCTCTCGACAACGTTGATCTGTCTGTGCCGTCAGAAGAGTGCACCAGGGCCCTACGCCAGGAGATGAACTACATGGTGGCTCACACGCTCCATCGACACTCAGAAAGCCTGGTGAACAAGCTTGAACGCGTGGCACATCGCGTTGTCCAGGAGGTGATCAAGAACCAGTACTCCCCGTCGGGACCAATCCTGGGGAGTCACAGGGGGGAAGCTGCACTGCAATCTAGGCCGCCAGTGTCCTACTCGCTCGCGGTAGCAGGACAGCAGAGTTCGCCGATCTATGTCGTCCGCAAGATCGGCGGTGATCCTGGAGAAGGCCAGTTCCTCACCGAGCCACCCAAGGAGATGCTGCACGGCTACACGTGCGCCTACATCCCTGACAGCGTCATCCCAACACGCTCGGTGCAGTTGGTAAACCCAGGAGCTTCTGGAGCAGACGCGGAGAAACAAGCGTGGCTGGCAAAGTACGCTACCGGGCCGAGTGCTGAGCCATCGGCCCCAGGAGTTCTTAGTGTGGAGCAGGTCAGTGCAATACTGAGAGACCAGTTCGGCATTCTGCCCAAGAGAAAAGCGATCGACTATTCCAAGCCGTATCCAAGTGACTACGACTTGATCCCATTGCCTCCCAAGTATCGGCTCCCTGAGTTCACCAAGTTCAACGGGTCAGAAGGAGCCAGCTCCATTGAGCATGTGAGCCGATACTTAACACAGCTTGGGATGATCTCAGTATCGGATCTGCTGAGGGTCCGGTTCTTCGGCCAATCTCTTATAGGCCCAGCTTTTGGATGGTACGCGTCATTGGCACCAGATTCGATTCGAACTTGGAGGCAGCTGGAAGATCAGTTCCATACCCAGTATCACTCAGAGGCTGCTGAAGCTGGGATTGCCGACCTCACCCAAGTCAGGCAGAAGCGAGGAGAGACTGTGTCGGAATACATACAGCGCTTCAGAGAAGTCAAGAATCGATGATACTCATCACGCATTAGGAGAAGGAGGCAGTCGATCTGGCAGTTCTGGGAATCGCTAAGCCGATCGAGGATATGGCTTTCCAGTTGGAGTTCGCATCTCTGGCGCACCTGGTGCAGAAGCTTACGGCATATGAGCTCTACCATCCAGAGCTGTACCAGGACAAGTTCAAGTGCCATGTGAACATGGCCCAAGCAGATGAATCTGATGATTCTGGCGAGGAGCAAGAAGTGGCCGTGGCAGAGTGGACTCGGGGGGCAAACCCCGTCCCGTGCAAATGGATCAAACAGCAGGGGCTTGTGAAGGGCTTCGACTTCGACATAGCCAAAGCAGAGCAGATATTTGATCTGCTGCTCAAAGAAAAACAGCTGAAGCTCCCAGAGAACCACAAGCTGCCAAGTGCACAAGAGCTGCAGGGGAGGCTATACTGTAAGTGGCATCATTCGTTCACGCATGCCACGGGTGAATGCAAGGAGCTGCGTCGTCAGATTCAATCGGCTATCGAGCAAGGCCGATTAATCCCGGCTCAACACACGATGAAGATCGACACGAAGCCCTTCCCACAAGCCAACGTGGTAGAGTTGTCGGACTTCACTCCTACGGGCCAGAATTTTTCATTCCAGATCGACATGGCGGGGCCCGTACGCCGTCGTGACGAGCAAAGGAGAGAGGCCGTTTCTGGCAAACGGCCCCAAGACAACAATAAGCCAGGGCGACAGCATATTTTTGAAGAGCAAGTGCGTCACATCCGTAATCAGCTTCCTGCTTCCGACCGGCTTCTGGAAAAATATGAGTATCAGCACAAACTGCGTCACCGATATCAATCGGAAGAAGAGGAGTACGAGTACCGCACAGGGAGGACGCTGGGAAGGCGCCAGGCTATACGCGACCACTGGCATTGCCCGTTCTTCAGGTACTGCTGGAATTCCGGCATTAGCCGATTGCCCACTATAGGAGATTGTCTGGAGTGCAGGCCTCGGACACGCCAGTCGGGCGAGACATCGGTGTTCTGGCGCTTGGGGCCCAAAGTGCGTCACGACGAACATGTTGAGCAGCCGACCAAGGGTGATTCCGAGCCAGAAGAAGAAGACAGGTATCATCGCCCACGGTGGTGCCCTGACGGGCTTAATCGCTCGCAGAAGCGCAGAGTGCAGCGCCTGCGCAATCTAGAAGAGGCTGAGGCGGTACCTTGACGTGCTGAGGAAGGCGCGTCCGGATCTCGCGGAACAGGTTAGGCACCCACGAAGGGTGGAAAGGTGCCCTCCAAGAAAAGAGTGGCGCCCCAAGCAGACAAAAGCCGATGAGAAGTCATCGGCTGATGTGAACATGGTGTTCGTGCTCCCATCAGAGTTCCGGGCATCTCAACCGGAGGATTTGCCTATTGCACAGTTGGATCTTGGCCCCCAGCCGATCATCTTCGAGAAGCCAAAGGAAAAAAGCTACAAACATTTGAAGGGGATGTATCTCAAGGGCTTCATCAATGGTAAACCCGTTAACAGGATGTTGGTTGACACCGGTGCTGCAGTCAACCTGATGCCATATTCAGTGTTGCGCCGGTTGGGGCGTTCTTCTGCCGATCTCATCAAGACCAACGTGACGCTCAATGACTTCAACGGGCAGCCATCAGAGGCGATGGGGGTTCTTAATGTGGAGTTGACAGTGGGCCACAAGACGATCCCGACTTCATTCTTCATCGTCAACAGCAAGAGTACATACACGATGTTGCTTGGGAGAGATTGGATTCACACCAACTATTGTATCCCTTCCACAATGCATCTGTATCTGGCCTAATGGGATGGCGATGAAGTAGAAGTGGTCCCTGCAGACGATTCCAGCGAGGTCTCGCTCGCGGATATGAATGCCTGGGATGCGGAAGGACAAGAGCCGATCTCAGGAATTTCACTGGAAGACTGTGATCGGATCGAGGCAACAAAAAACAGACTGAGGCTGGTCTTATCCACTGGCCTCACAGAGTAAACACGTCCTGGCATGCTACGGGGTGTAATAGATTTAGAGAGGCCGGTCCCAGCGACCGGCCCCCAAAAATAGAAAAATCCTATTTGGTGTCGGAATTGTTACATCATATACATACGATGGCCTGCTCTGGCAGTTGGCCACTCGTTGACTATTTGGTTTCGAATGATAATGGAAATATGTAAACGGCCAGCCCATGCGGTTGGCCAAATAATTTTTCTTGTCATCTCCCTGTGTTTGCCGCTGATCTTGTGGATAACGAAGACTCGCCTACGTTTGCAGCTGGTTTTTCAGATGACGATAAGCTAGGATACGGGTTCACGTCAGCCGATGATTTGGAAGAGGTTGACATCGGTCCTGGGGATAAGCCACGACCGGCATTTATCAGCAAAAAGTTGGATCCGGTCTTACGTGAGGAGATGATTGCACTGCTGAAAGAGTACCGGGATTGTTTCGCATGGGACTACACTGAGATGCCCAGTCTAGACAGAAGCATCGTCGAGCATCGGCTCCCGCTCAAGAAAGGGTTTCGGCCGTTTCAGCAACGAGCACGTCAGATAAGGGCCGATGTCCTAGAAGAAGTCAAGAAAGAGGTGGAGAAGATGTTGGATGCTGGGTTCAACATGCCGTGCCGGTATGCAGAATGGATCTCCAGCGTGGTACCGGTACAAAAGAAGGATGGCCGATGGCGTGTCTGCGTCGATTTTAGGGATCTCAACAGGGCAATGCCAAAGGACGAATACCCGATGCCTGGTGCAGAGACATTGATCAACGCAGCTGCCGGCCACAAAATGATGAGTTTTATGGACGGTAATGCCGGCTACAACCAGATCTTCATGGCACTAGAAGACGTGCACAAGACCGCATTCAGAGTACCAGGCGCAGTCGGCTTGTTCGAGTACTTGGTTATGACCTTTGGATTGAAAAATGCCGGTGCAACGTACAAACGTGCCATGAATTACATTTTTCATGATCTCATCGGCAAACTAGTAGACATCTACATTGATGATGTCGTGGTCAAGTTCACGTCGGCTGGGGGGCATCTAGAAGATCTGCGTCAAGTCTTAGAGCGGACTCGAAGGATTGGGCTCAAAATGAACCCAAAGAAGTGCGCTTTTGGTGTGTCGGTCGGTCAATTTTTGGGATTCCTGGTGCATGAACGGGGAATCGAGATCGGCCTGAAGAGTCAAGAAGCTGTGAAGACGTTGAAGCCGCCTACCACATAGAAAGAGTTGCAGAAGCTCATCGGTAAAATTAACTTTGTCAGACGATTTATTTCTAATCTGTCTGGGCGCATTGAACCGTTCATGGGTTTAGTGAAGATCAAATCCGATGATGAGTTTCGCTGGGGGGCAGAACAACAGCAAGCTTTCGATGAAATCAAAGAATATTTATCAAAGCCTCCAGTGTTGGTTCCTCCTCAGCAAGATAGGCCGTTCTATGTGTACCTATCCGTGGGTGACACTTCCATTGCTTCGGTGTTAATCCAGAAGCACGACGGCCAGGGGAGGGTGGTTTTCTACCTCAGCAGGCGCATGTTAGACGCCGAGACCAGGTATCCTGAAATCGAGAAGCTTTGCCTTTGCTTATTCTTTACATGTACAAAACTTCGTCATATTTTACTCTCGGCGGAAACAATTGTCATATGCAAATCGGATGTCATAAAGCACATGCTGTCGGCTTCTGTTCTAAAAGGCCGGCTTGGAAAATGGATGTTTGCATTGTCAGAGTTCGATATTCGATACCAGCCTGCAAAAGCAGTCAAAGGACAGGCACTGGCGGATCTTGTTGCAGACAGGATCGGCACTGATATTGCTGCACTATTTATTCGTGCTTGGGCTATGTTTTTTGACGTATCGGCTTTTGATGATGGGTGTGGTGTGGGAATTCTGTTGGTATCGCCTCGAGGGGTGACTTATTCCTTTTTCCATCAGGATGACCTCCCCATGCACCAATAATTTGGTGGAATATGAAGCCGTTCGCAAAGGGATGGAACTGCTCCTCGAAGCTGGTGCAGAAGCAGTAGAAATATTTGGAGATTCGAAGCTGGTGAATAAATGTAATCAGGATGGAGCCTAGGTAAAACTGAGGAAGAAAATCTCCTTTATTATTGTGGTTGTCACGGTATACATCAGAGGTCGGGATTACGAGGTCGGACCTCCACCGCTCCGGACCGCTTTTTGCCTGTTTGTGTGATAGGGCCAGAGGTCGGGTTTACAAGGTCGGACCTTGACCGCTCTGGACACACACGTAGGCGCCACGTTTTTACAAAGGAGGAACTCTCTCTTAGTCTTTTCTTAGGAGTAACCTACGGCTGCATGCTATACAGCGTGTCCTTCTCCGGTTGGAAGTGGTGCGACCACTCCCGAATTCTTCATAGTCGTCGGAGGCGAAGGCGCCCTGGATGTGCCTGAACCGCATCATCCAGCATCACCTCGGGAGCTCGGGGGATCCCTCCTTGCCTAAGAGCTGTCACATGCTTATATGGCATGAGACAAATTCTTTGGCTTTGAGTGGGAGAGGCCCCCAGCCGTCGTCGTCGTCTGCCGATGGAAACCAGACGCCCTTGCGCAGCAGATGGACCGGACGTGGAGCGCGGAGAGGTGCGGTCGTTCGCCGGCTTGTCCTTGGTGCTAGCGCCAGGGGTCCCCGCGCCTGGCGACGGGGCCTTGTCTGCAGTAGCACCGAGCTACGCTGAGGCGGATCTCCGGTGCTGGCGACGGCCGGACGACACGGCCAACTTCCTCCGGGATGGCCGTCGGCTCCGGGCTCCATGTTGAGAGAAAGCCTTGAGCCGACGTCATGCCGTCGGAGAGGAAGGACGGCCGTTGCTTGAGAGAAAACCATGAGCCGACACTGGGATGGCGCGGGGCAGCACGCGACAGGCGTCGCCCCCGCGCACCACCGTGCCGGCTCTGAGGCATCGCAGTGGCGACGCACAGCAGGCGCAGCTGCCGTGCACCGTCGGACCGAGGGTGCTGGCGCCCCAGTGCCACAGCATGCGGCGTGGGTGCCACCATGCCCCTCTTCATCTTCTTGTCCGTCGTTGCCGAGGATGAACACGGCCCCAGAAGCCTGAAGATCCAGCCAGCGCCTATTCGTCCCCACGGACGGCGCCAAAATGTCGTGGGGTTTCTAGGGGTACCCACAGCCGGGTGGCGGAGCGCACCCGCCTATTCCCCTGTGAGGGAGTACTCGGGGAAGTACTAGGCGATGGGGCTGAATCTATGCTGAGACAAGGACTCAAGAACACACGATTTAGAGTGGTTCGGGCCGCCGGAGCGTAATACCCTACGTCCACTGGGAGATGTTTTGTTCTTGGTGGTGTGTATGAACCTATCCTCTGCTGGCCTTGGCACTCACCCAGCCTGAGGTCTTCTAGCGGCGCCCCCTCCTTTTATAGATCAAGGGGGAGCGGATACATTGGACGTTGGGCCCCGACAAGTGGGCCCAACGTGCTGTGCAGCATACTGCGCAGAGTACTTAAAAGACAACAGTGGTTACGAATCTTTTCCTCCGATATGCGTACTGCTGCTCTTCTGACCCAGGGGGGTCTTCCCTTGTCCCGTCAGCTAGGTGCCCCTTGGAGTAGCGTAGCTTGCGGCGTGGCCTGCTGAGGCTATTATGTAGGCGTCATAATGGGCGAAACCGAGCCGTCGTATCCATCTGCTATGGCAGACTGGCAGGCGCGGCGTGGGCGGCGCCAGCGGCTCCACTACCTTGGTAATACGCGATCAATAGTGTCCCCTGGTCAATGAAACGCCTCGCCTTCTGCTACAACAATGCGGACGTCCATCTACCACAATGAATGCAGCGGTGGGTGAGGCTTAGTAAGCGGCCTTGTGCCTGTAGACACGTGTCGGCTCTGGACCGCCCCGAGGCAGGGCGTCGACTTCTTCCCTCAGAGAGGGGTCCGGTCACTATACAGGTGGTCCAGGACCCCATGAGGGGTCCGGGACTCCGCGGGGGTCCGGACTCCTCAGGAGGTCCGGAGCCCCAGCTACTTGCGTTTGAGTGCCTGCCTCTCCCGGGACACGTGGCGTCTCCGGACCTTCCCCAGTCATGGAACAGTTCCGGATTGTTGTCGGGGGAACAGGACTTCGGACCGCAGGGGTCCAGCTATTTGGATGTAGTCAAGGATAACTACAAAGGCCCTTGCCTAGACACAGCAAGAGGGGGTACCCCAGTCCTGGGGTACCGACATCAGGCATGTCAGAGGTTTGGCAAAATTCAGATAGTGCCAGCATCAGTAATGAATTCTATCATCAAACCATGGTCATTCAGAGGTTGGGCCATGGACATGATTGGTCAGATCAACCCGTCATCTAGCAAGGGTCATCAGTGGGTCTTAGCTGCTACAGATTATTTCACAAAGTGGGTAGAAGCAGTGCCCATGAGGTCAGTAGCATCAAGAGATGTGATCAGCTTTGTCAAAGAGCACATCATTCACAGATTTGGGATCCCTTAGACCATTACAACCGATGGAGGATCGGTCTTTATATCAGAGGAATTCAGGAAGTTTGCCAATGACATGGGGATTAAGCTGATCAGATCATCTCCATATTATGCCCAGGCTAATGGACAAGCTGAAGCATCCAACCAGAGCCTCATCAAGCTCATAAAGAGGAAGATTGATGAATATCCAAGGCGCTGGCATGAAGTTTTGTCAGAGGCTTTGTGGGCATATCGTATTTCATGTCACGGATCCACCAAGACATCGCCGTACCATTTAGTCTACGGCCAAGACGCTGTGCTACCATGGGAAATTACGACTGGATCAAGGCGTGTCGAGTTCCAGAATGATCTGACAACTGAACAATATGCAACCTTGATGAATGACAATTGGAGGACCTGACAGAGCTAAGACTTTGGTCGTTGGAGAAGATTAAGGAAAACAAGGCTAAAGTTGCTCGTGCGTACAACAAGAAGGTCAAGCCAAAGAATTTCCAGGTTGGAGACTTGGTTTGGGAGGCAGTATTGCCATTGGGAACTAAAGATAGAAAATATGGCAAGTGGTCTCCAACTTGGCACGGACCGTACAAGGTTGATCAAGTTTTTCGTGGAAATGACTAACTGCTTGAAGAGTTGGATGGTCTCAAGTTTCCCGTGGCGGTTAATGGCCAACACCTCAAGAAATATTTCCCGAGCATGTGGGAAAGCGAGTAACAAGAGCCGATCAGATCCATCTGGCTGCGATGTAGGCCAACACGTTGAGTTGGCCAGTAAAAAAAACGAAAGAGAAAGGCCAGCACGTTGAGTTGGCCAGTAAAAAAAAAGAGAGGCCAACACGTTGAGTTGGCTAGTAAAAATACATATGAGAAGCAAGACAACTGATGTGTGACCATCGACTTAAGATGTTTTAGACCTGGGCAAACGTCGGGTCGGGTCGGGTTCGGGTCGGGTCAAGGCCGGGTCACGGGTCGCATAGGACGGCCCGCGCCCGACCCGTACCTATCACCGGGTCGGGTCGGGTTGGCCCGTGCACCCTGCGCGGGCGTGTCGGGTCGGGTATTTTTCGGGTTGGGTCGGGTTTTTTGGCCTTTGGGTCGGGTTTTTCGGGTTGGGTCGGGTTTTGGGTCAAAAATCACGGCCCGTGCCCGGCCCGTTGATTGTTGCGGGTCAAAAAATACGGCCCGCGCCCACCCGCCACGTAGCTCGGGTCGGGTCGGGTCGGGTTTTTTTCGGGCGGGTTGGGTCGGGTTGTTCGGGTCGGGTGACCCATGCCCAGGTCTAAGATGTTTTAAATGAGTACAAATTTCAGGTTTTACAGGCAACATCAAATGTTTTCTGAATGGTTCTACTAGTTCAGGAATCCTTCTATGGCATGGATGGCTTCTGCACGTATAGCATCAGCTCTTGCAATGATTTCTTCGTCGTCCTTGTCATCGCCTAATATTATTTGTCGACTCAAGGTGCTTATCTCTGCAAACTCTGCCTGTATTTGTTCAGTCATTTCTTGGGCTTCCTGCTTGGAGTTTGCGATCGAAGCTTTCTCCTCTTGGATTAGTCTTTGGGTATTGCGGACCTTTTCTTCAAGTTCCATCAGTTCCTTTTCCAAGAGGTTGAGTCGTCTTGTGCTCTCAGAGATATCAGCTTTAGCATCCAGAGTTGCCTTCTTTTGGTAGAGTAGTTTGCACTTCTGAGCGATGTCGGCTTTCAGAGGGATTTGAAAATGACGCAGTTCTATTCTCTGTTGTGCTGCCTTCACCTCTGCCCGAAAGAAGGGAAGATGGCCGGCTGGCCAGAGTTTGACTTGAAGTGATTCTGGAAGCTGGGATTCTATCTGCTCGAGAATTTCTTTTATCTTGCCGGAATCATCAACCAGAGCAGTGATTGGAGGAGATAGTAGATCCTTGATAAGATGAAGCTGATTTGCCAAGATAGCCGATTGCTGCGAAGATGGTGTTTTTATTCCAGGGGCAGTCAGGCCCATCGATGCCGGGTCAAAGGAAAACAAACTTGAAATGTCAAAGCCCTGTGGACATATTTGAAGTTAGAGTAAGGTGCATTTATGAAGCTATGGGCTGGTTCAAAATTGGTTCTCATAAAAGTTACCTGTTCTGAACAAGAAGTGATGATCGGCTCTAGTGTAGCCGATCCGGTTGGATTGGAGGTGACAACAGGGGCTTCGACTATGTCAGCCTGTTCGTCATGCACATCCGTCAGAGCATTTAAAGTTTTAGTTGCTCCAGTATCAACTTCATGAACGATGACTTCGTGTTGTGCTGGGCTACTAGTTTCAAGGATGTCTTCAGTTACGTCCTGGAAATAAAATTACAGTCAATCAGAGTACATATGTACACAATAAAGAAGAAGTTTTAGAAAGATGAGTTACCTGGTTGGTGTTGGACTCTGATGGACTCGGGGAAGCTGGTGCTGGTTTCTTGATGACTCGCCTCGTGACCATCTTCCTTTTCTTGGTTAAGACTCGGGGGGCAACAATTGCAGAAGCTTGTCTTCATTTGGAAGCCAACTGAAGTAAGTCCGGCTGAATAGTCATTATCACTTTCTTCATTGATGGTGATCCTTTGCAGAAGAGAACATCAGGGGCAGTTGGAAAAAAGTGGAATGGCTCCCTGTTGCTGGTCATGGGTTCTGGACCATCCTGTTGCTGCTAACAGGGTGAGCAGGATTAGTCAAGTAGAGGAATGGAGGACTTAGAAAGGATGAATGTATAAATTCAGTACCTCTTCCTTGGGGATTATATATTCAGGATCAATTTGCTGCAGTCGAGGACCTAGAGCTTTTCTGAAAACATGGGTTTTCCACATTCCCCACCATGTGCTAAAATCGATTGATGAAGGATTAAAGGACAGATCGGCTGGTATTGGAATGTGGAGATCATCGAACATGCTGTAGCATCTTGAACTGGTGAGGCCATCAGGCAGATCGGCTCTACTCTCCACCAAGTGGTGAATATGGAAGTGGGGAGGGACCTGTCCTAGGCCAAATTGCTGAGCTGCTATGACTGGTTGGTAAGTTTCGTAACCTGGCTTGATAATTCTATTAGAGGTGCTGATGCCAACAGGAAGGAAGCCAGGTCAGATAATTAAAGAGTATAGATGCCGAGTGCTGTCGTCATCGGCAAAACTATCCAGTCGAAAGGTAGTTGGATTCTCAAAGGATTCAGATTCAGTGAATGGGAAAAAGAGAGGATTGTCTAAACCTTTGTAGAAGATTCTGAACCAGTTTGCTGCATCTGTTGGGTTCAGTTTGCTACTAGGAAGACTAAATGAAGCTTGGCCGTAACTAGTACATCTAATTGGTTTGCCACTCTTATCAGGAAAAGAGTTCTTGGTCAGACCTTGGAAGTTTGGGATCCGGTGCTGAAAGTACAGTTGTGCCCACAACTGAATAAACCACCAAGGGCCTCCAGTTCTCAGTTTCCTTTGGTTAAGCAAGTTAGTGTCATCAAATGGAGATATCTGTATGTTTCTCCAAGGAAAAGCTTGCCTAGGCCGGTGCGGTTGCCATGGGCCAGGTGGTAGGCCAAGGGAAGATAATTTTTAGTTGGAGCTAAAGAAGGACCACAGAAGATGAAGTGCTCTAGCCAAAGATTTAAGAAGGCTGTGTATTCCTTTTCAGTCACTGGACTTTTTGTTTTCATGTGCTGGTTCATGTAAGTGCCCCAGTTTGTACAATTTGCCTTGTAAGAAAGTTTAAAGGGAACTTCTGCCATTTTGTGGGCAGCAGGATTAGGAGATCCAATGTCTAAGCCTGTGATCATGGTGACATCTAGCAGAGTAGGGGTCATGGGTCCATGACCGAAGAGAAAACAGTTCAGGGCATCAGACCAAAAATAGCCGATGGTTTTCAGAAGATTTTCATCTTTGTCAAGAGGAGATAATGATAAGCTAATTGCATCGGCTATGTTTAATTCTTCCAACAAGGGCATGTAAGCTTTTGCTATTTTGCTGTACCATGTAGTCCAGCTCTCAGGGGGGTTAGGCCAGGCTCTTAAGCAGTCGGCCCAGAGGTTCAAATCAATGTTTTGACTCACAAAAGGAATTCTATTTGCTTCACAAGAAATTAAATCTGTGGGATTTTCATGGGTTCGTGGCCCAAGACAGAAAGATTTTGGATTGAAAGGATGCGGCAGAAGAATGTCTGACACCTGAAGTTCAGAAATTCAGAAGTATGCATATGGTGTCAGGTTTCAGAGTTTAATGTTCAGAGGCTTAATAAGCTGAAGAATACCAAAAGAATTAGGCTGAATGTTACCTTCAAGCCGCAGATTGCCGCATCATCGGTTGCAGGATTTGTTGTCTGAGCTGCAGAGCCTGCCATGGTTCAGATCTGTTGACTTAGGGTTTAATTACTATGGGTTCTGATTCGAATTCCGGATGCTTGGAGAAGTTCTTGCTCGAATTTGTAGAGCTGGGTTTTCGAATTACGCTCGGATTTGAGAGTCTATTTCGAGCTCAGTTCAAGGTGGAAGTGATACTCTACTCTTATGCGGGTTGCTTCTAGTTTGAATTTCGTCGGCTCTTGGATATTTATAGAAGCTTGATGCGTTGCCATCGGCTTTTTGGAAAGTAAATCAGACAAACAAAATTTAAGGTAATTGATTTCATTAAAAGGAAAAGCCGATTGTTACAAAGGAATTAATCCTTCGGCTTTACAGTCCTACTCCTACAATACTACTTCTACTGCTCGTAGGTACTTAGTACCTACGGTGTTTGGGGCTCCGGGCCGGTGCGTCTCCGCTGTCGTCGTCGTCGTCGTCGCTGCCGAAGGCGCTGCTGCCGCCTTCGGACCCGAAGCTGCTCCAGCCGCCGCCGCCGTCGCTCTCTTCCTCGCTGTCCTCCTCGGAGGACCCAAGGAACCGGAAGGGCTTTCCGCCCATTGGCTCGTCGTCGCCGGAGGAGGAGTCGATCTCTTCTTCCGAAGAGGAGTCGACTTCGTCCCAGGAGAAGGCATCATCGCTGACGCTCTCCAGTTCCTCGTGGAACAGGAACTGGAGGTCTTCCCCCTCGGTCTCGGGCTCGTCCTCCTCGGAGACGACCCCGAAGTCGAACTCCTCTGCATCCCAATGCAGAGGAGCCAGAGCTTTGTACGCTGCCATTGGGTCCCATTCGGAGAAGAGGAGGAAGAAGAATCTCCGAAGGAATTGGAGCCAGAGGAGGAAGAGATCGCCATGGCTATTGGTTGCTAGAAGATTGGAGTTTTTTCTGCGCTATTGGCTTTGGGAGGAAGAAGAGTTTGCCGTGAAGAAGAGCCGATTCGGGATGAGATTAAATAGTAAGAGGTTGGAAGACGGATCGGCAGTTTCACATTCTACGAGGAGCCAGTTGCAGAGACGTTGCGTCTTCTTTGGTGGTTGCAGTGTGTTTTAATGAGCATTAACGAGAAGGTGAAGCAACGGAGTGGTTTTGGAATTATCATTGCCAAAACCAGGGGGCATGTGTTATCGCCATAAATTAAGGGCCGAAAGCAAGTTGGGCTTAAAGCAGAAGATTAAGAAAGCTTGTAAATCGGCTCCTGCGTGAGCATTTGGGCCACATGGGCCATGTATCTTTAGATTTAGTTCAAGATTAGAGATAGAGTCCGATCGGGAGAAGATAGGATTAGATTGTTTCCAAAGTCTCCGGAATATAAATATGTACCCTATGTTATTCATGAAAAAAATGCCATCACATCTCGCAAACAACAATTCTCGGCGCATCACCACCCCTAATTCTAGGGTTTCATCCAAGTAAGCACCATGCTGCCCTGATCGCTTCTTGCGATCAGGGCAGCGTTGTTCTTGCTTTTACCTTGGCATTACTCGTACTGAAGCGTTTTTGATGACGAGTAATGCTAGTTATCTTGATGTTCGTAGCATGACTTTTAGTCTTGCAAACGGGTTGGATGATCCGGTGACGTGTTAGATGCTTTGTTTTAGTCTTAACAGGGAATTGATCCGGGAATCGGCTCTTGCTAGTTCTTAGGCATCTGTTTTTTGTTATCGTTTAGTTATCTGTTACGTTTATTAGGCCCAATCACGTGTAGGATGTTCCGATCTAGCAGTGAAGCTTTTACCATCGTAGATTAGATTAGTTAGATTTAATTGAAGCAGCTTTACAGTTATTTGCTTTATTTACCAATATCTGGATAGATGCAGATCCAATCTGACACCGGGACTTGATCGGCTCTTTAAAGTCGATGCAATAGTCATCCCGGGGAGCTGACCACGACTCGGACTTACGTTTCTATGTGTTTGTGTATGCAGGCAAATCGTTGCAAGCACGTTCGCACCTTCCTGATCGGGTATAGGTCAGGTGGCACGCCCGACATTCTCCGGAATCTCCGGGTGCATGACGGAATTGCGGGCCGTCGACGAGGGAGCAGTGCCTGCCAGCGCCCCGGTGACCTCCCGGCTCTTCGTGTTGCCTGTCGTTGCTCGCCGGTGGGTTTCGACCGACAACACCTTTGCAGACAGCAAAGGTGTTAGTTACCAAACAATGTTAATTACAACACAAAAGTGGACAGTCACACGACCATGACCCTCACACCTCGCCAGCTGCAGGGTGATAATTTATCTTGCTCATAAATTTGTAGCGTGCAGTATTATACCCTGTCTCCGCATATTCCGCATCCACGGATGGCGGAACAGAGCTTCTAGCCAGGATACCTTCTTCTATCGTTCCGTTTGGATACCTGAAAATACTAAACTTTAAACTTTACTGCTGGCTCATCCAAATAATTGTGTTAATATGGTGGGCTAAACTTTAGTCAAAATTTAAAAACTTTAGCAATGATATTAATAGGTGCTAAAGTCAAGTACTCAATTTTAACTCATCCTCTATATTATGCAGCAACAAGTTTTTTTTAAAAAAAAACTGAATGAAATGCTGGAGTTGTACATTTGTATTATTAAGTCAGACCCCGAAAAAAACGTAGTATATTTATTCTTTTCTGTGGACGAAACTGCAGCGTGCAGCAATTATTCGCAGCATCAGCATGCCTGTCGAATGCTATAAAAAACCAACCAGGCACATGGATCGACGGTGACCGGCGATCAGTCTCACACTCTCACTTGCAGCAATGCAGGACCGAGAGAGATAAGCAGATCATCTCCGTGCCAGGGCCCAGGGGCCGAGGACATGAAATGAATCAAAAAAAAAACCGTTGCTATTTCGAACCACTGCGAGAACCAACAGTGAGACGCCGCATTTCCCCGCGGTTTCATGAGCACGCTGGCAGCCTGCCATGCCCTGCTCTCCTGCTCGCCGCGCACGCAACCCAAAGATTGCCTGCCCGGGCGCGCACAGTGTCGCACGCACACGCACTGTGGCAGCAGCCGGCTCGGAATGAAACATTGCCGCCCCCGGTGCAGCAGCTACAGCGACACTCTCGCTCGCTGCACTGCACTGCGCTCACCAACCAGCGGGACATGTGCGAGTGCAAGTGCAAGTGCGACGGAACGGAATCGATCCACGCCCAGAGCTCCGGATTTACGATCCCAGGCTGGTAGTACTGCGCTGTACCGTAAAACCCGTTGGCAACAAGAGTACTACAGACGTTGCCGTGCCATTCGACATTCGTGCTTGCCGTTTCTGGGCATGTATAAGCTGAAGCTCAGTTCGGTTGCAGAAAGGTTATCTACCATGGCTATCCTGTTATCCATCGGTCGAGAAGATCTTTACTGCAACTGCAATTGATACTATATGGCTCCACGAGATGGTGGAAGGCTGTAAAAAATAGAAATGATGAACAAGAAGAGAGGAGGTTGAGTGGTTGACCTTGATCTGATTTTTTTTTTGGAAAGCTGATGATCCGACATCTTAGAAATCATATGTTTTTAGTATCATAAACACTATAAACAGGCCCAAATAAAAGGAAGCATTGTTTCAAAGAAATTAAAGAGAGGCATTACGTGTCATTTGCTCTAAGAGGAGGCTCCAACGCTCGGTGGTCAGAAATGGAAGGAGCATAGTATGGTTTTTGGTGGCCACATCCACATAATTTGACGTGGCAAGATATTGACCTTCCTGGTCCCTAACTCCCTATCATGTGCTACACAAGTAGTATGGCACACGATCTTCATGTCCCTTATACCCAATCACTCTGTTCGCTACATACAGCCAAGAATATTTTTTTCTCACATCAAATCAGTACCAGTCACCGGCCACAGCTCCGCTAACAATGGCCAATCCCTACTAGTACTATCTCCGTCCGTCTAACCAATGGTGGCAAGTACGGGCACATGCATGAGCCACGGGCCCATCCCCATGTTCCTCCCTCCCTCCCTCCCTCCCTTAATTGCAGCCAGCCAGTCAGCCAGCGCTCACCTTGCACTCGCACCACCCGCCCAGCCTGCCGAGCTCAGCTCATCGCCCTCGTCCCTCCTTCCTTCCGTTCCGTCTCCTCAACCACTCCAGCTTTCAATTCCCCGTTCACCCTCAGCTCCCTCTGCCCACCTTCTTCAATTCGTTCGAGCTCGGGAGCATTAATCCAGTCCATTCGATCGATCCATCGTCGCTCCACTGCGTGCGTGCATTCCGTCGATCCATCCATCCGCCACGAAAATGGGCAGGAAAGGCCTGGTCTCCATCTTCTCCAGGCTCGCCGTCGACTCCGCCCCCGCCGCCGGCCCGGCGACCCCGCCGTGGCCGTGGCCGCCCTGCGGGACCAACCCGAGGACCGCGTCCTTCCGCGCGGCGGGCGGCGAGTTGCCCTGCTGCGCGACGACGACAGCAGCCGGTGCCAGCCGGGGCGGCCCTGCCGCGACGACGACCGGGAATAACAAGCTGATGGTCCGCGGGGCGGCGCCCGGCGAAATGTACAAGACGGTCAACTCGGTCTACTTGGACGACCCCGCCGCGGACGTCGACTTCTTCTCCCTCGCCGGCGACGGCGAGGAGGAGGAGGGCGGGCTGCTGGACGACGTCGACAGCTTCTCGACCACCACCGCGTCCGAGGAGTGGTCGGAGGCCGTGATCCGCAGCCTGGGGCGGACGCCCACCGACCGCTTCTTCTTCGACCCGGGCCCGCTGCCGGCGTCCAACTCCATCCTTGCGACATCCGCCCCCTCGCCGGCGAGCAGGACGCTCCCTGCTGCTGCGGAGGCGAAGACGAAGACGGTGACGCCGCCCGACTCAGA
The DNA here is from genome assembly GCF_016808335.1 of Panicum virgatum. NCBI lineage: Eukaryota > Viridiplantae > Streptophyta > Magnoliopsida > Poales > Poaceae > Panicum > Panicum virgatum. The sequence continues at coordinate 2,139,278 of NC_053147.1, forward strand.
GGCAGACGACGACGCGAAGACGCGGCAGCCGTGCGCGCCGTCGAAATCGCTGGCGGAGGGGAGCGTGGCGGTAGCGTTGGACTCGGGCGACCCGTACGGGGACTTCCGCGCGTCCATGGAGGAGATGGTGTCCGCGCACGGGCTCCGCGACTGGGCGGCGCTGGAGGAGCTCCTGGCGTGGTACCTCCGGATCAACGGCAAGCAGCACCACCACCTCATCGTGGACGCCTTCGTGGACCTGCTCCTCGGCCTCGCGTCCTCCGATACCGCCGCCGAGACGAGCACAAGCACCACCAGCAGCAGCAGCAGTGGCAGCGCGTCCGCCGGCAGCCGCTGCACCACGAGCACGAGCACGAGCACAGCGGCCACTACCACCAGTGCCGGTGGCGACGCCGCTATTGTTGCTGCTACAGCTGTGACGACCGCAGCGGCGGTGGCGCAATGCGGCGGAGGAAACGAAGCCGCCGCATATTGCTCCTCGTCGTCGTCCTCGTGCGCCGCCGGGCCTGACATCCAGGACGACGTGGAGGAGGAGGAGGAGGAGGAGAAGGCCAGTAGTGGTGCTGCCGCCGGTGCTGATCTTGCTCGTGCCGCGACTAGTGCTCCCCTGCGTGTCCCGCAATCGATCGCCTAGCTAGCGATGTCGATGGCTTGCTGCCGGCTGCCTGGTGCTGGTGCTGGTGCTGGTTAGTGTTTTGATGATTAACCAACCAAATTAACGACAAGATGATTAATCGGAGTAGGTTTTCTTATCGAGTTGCTTCTTATTTTAGTGGTAGTAGGAGAAGTGGTAGGTGGGATCGTAGGAAGAGGATCCAATGCAATGTATTGCATTTGCATGGGTAGAGATGAGAGAAGCAAGCTCATTGCTGACAATTCAATGCAGCAAGAGCAGCTTAGCTTCAGGAACAATTCATGGAGCACCTTTACGGTAATCTCAGACGTATCCTCTTATGGTCGTTCCTCTTACTTATTTACTCGTATCATTAGTCACTAATCACCGGCCATGATCACGTTGATCCGAGGCTTGCTAACTGTCACGGTTCCCTGATGATCCGGTAGGCACCGACCGGTAGGTGGGGCAGGCAAGGCCCCTCCTCATCCTGAGGGCAGGCCTTGCCCGCCTCGCCATTTAATAGGCTCACTAGTGGTAGTGGAGGGCGGTCATGTGCCTGTATTTATGTGGCGCGTACACGTACTAGTACACTGTACACGGACAGTAGCCGCAGTAGGACGCACAGTAGAAAGCCCTGATTAGTTCTGCGGGCGACCGGTCGCGGTCGTCGTCGTCGCCGACTCGCCGTCGCCGTCGCCGCGCGCGCTAGACGGGTCAGGCCGATCGGGCAGCCGGACCCCCCCTCTTCCGATCTCCATTTAAGTGTGAGCAGTTTGTGTGTGGCCCGGCGCACGCCACTGATCCGTCGCCAATGGATTTTTGCTCCGGCGCTGGCGGTACGGTCCAGCCGGCCGCGATCGAGGCGCCCAAATTGCTTGTAGCGGCGACGCGCACAGACCAGCAGCGGGTGCAGCGGATGGGGATTGGGATCATCGGTGCAGGTGCGGCCCACCTCATCTTCCGGACTCTAATTTTTGGTCAATCTGATTCGAAATCAGCCTTGAGGACGACGACGACTCCGTGGCCTAAGATTTTGAGCTCTGCCACTCTTTGTTTAACCTGGCCACAGGTCGGTCGTCCTCATCAAAAGGCCCGAGCCGTTTGTGTGCAGAACCCGACAAACCAGTGGCCAACACACCTGGTCATGGCTCAGCAGGAGAAGCTTCCGAAACCAGGAACGTCGGGCGCCTTTTCCTGCCCGTGGCACGGGGAGCCACGCGAGTTGAGCCGACCTCGAATCGCATCCGTTTTGGACTACTAGTGCTGCTGCTGCGTATTGTTGCGTGATCCTCAGTGCAGTGCAGGACGGCTTTCCCCTCGTTCCAAGGCACCCCCAGCCTCCGATCGAGAAGGCTCAATTATGTGTCCGGATTCAGTAAGCGCTAGCCCTCGAGCCCCTCTCTCTCACCCGGGAGCGCACCTCGTCAGTGCAGTGCATGGCTGGTTGAATGATTGTCAGCGATCGATTAACAGCCGATTCCTAATCCTAACTGACGACGGAGGACCACCACCCTTTGGTATAGTTGGATCCGGTCCAGGAGGCACGACGACAGTGTTGGCACTACCACTGCTACTAGTGTAGTGTGTGCAACGACAAGAGGGGAATGACATTTGACAGGCATAGGAATTTCGTGGACCTCATCCTCTCCTCAGATCCACCAGGCTGCTGCTGCATCGATCCAGGAGCGCGCATTCAAGAGCGTCGCGCCCAGAAGAAGGGTCAACGCAATCGACCAACGGCGTTTGCCGGTTTCAGCTGACCGGTATCAGTTCGAGCTGGACCGGGCCGAATTCGGCGGGAAGGCCCAGAGGAGCGCATGGGCGCTACGTGGGCTTACGACCGCGCCTAGCACGACCCAGGAGGAGGAGGAGTTCCGCTTGCATGCATCACTGGCTCCTGCGGCTGTACGCATGCACGTCCTTTGTGTTGCGCCAACGCCAGACACATCATCAATCATCATCATGCGTTTCGTGCGTGCTGCTAACCTTTGTGTTGTGCTAGCCCAGGAGAGGAACGATCGAGGAAGAGGTACTCAGCCACTCAGGTACCCGAACGCTGCTCTGTGTCTCTCGCCCTGATGAGCTCCTGAAAAGCTCCCCCGGGCTCAAAGCACAAGGCTGTAAGCTGCCGCACGCACGCACCTCCTTTCAGAAAGGAACATGTAGTAGCACCTTGTACGTATATGTATGGAGCAGTGCTGGTGGTTCATGAGAAAGAAATACAGCTAAAAATTCCACAGAAATGGCATGATCGATCCTTTTTACTGCAACAACAACAGCATGCTTTCGCCTTCCTTGCCACATCTCACGAGTACCTCAAACAAATCACGCGAGCCAAGTACTCCTGAAACAGTTCCACAAGTACATATTCACTGTACCTTCCAGAAAAAAAGGTACGTACATGTATTCCAGCGAGTGCCCGTATGTGCGCAGTAAAGTTAATGCCCGTCTCAGCGCTTCACTATGAAGAGCAAACTGATGCCAGTATGGGCCCTGCGCCCCTGCGTTCTGTTTCAACGATGAATGCACATTCAGATGATTTCTCAGGCAGTGTAATAACTTCGCGTCGCTGCATCAGGCACGCACCGGGACATCGTAATCTATTACTTCCAGCCTGTTAACCAAAACGTAGTACGGTTGAACTTTATTTTTTTAACCACCAAATGGTACCGTTGAACCATGGTATAGGGTTGTAGGCACAATTCATCACTGAATAACTATTGGTTCACAAGACAAGTACTCAAACATTTCAGTATAACCAATTGCTAACCTCAAACAAGACAAGTACTAATTAAAGTATACTAGTGTATAACCAATTGTTTTACTAGTAATAAGTGCCATGCGTTATTAAGCATGAACACCTCAAACATTTCAAACAGCAAGTTACATAGCCAAGAACAAAACAGAGTTGCTGCTGCTAAACTAGCACTATTCAGAGACCTTCATCCAAAACCAAAGGCCAGCCGAACAGGCGAACACACTGAAACAAGCACACTGCAACACCCAGCAAAGCCAGCTTAGTTATTCCAAGCTAGCAGCGAGAAAATCAGAAACTTAACCTGCTAAATAAAGCTGAACCACCTGACGGATTACTGCAGCTAGAACACAAGGAACAGGTACTACCAATCCTGATGATACTAGTACTACTACGAGATCCTATCACCACCGGTGACTGTACAGCACGAGCGCGCAGGCAGCACACGGGTGGTGCCAGGATCTCGAGACCTCCGGAATGTGCAGGAGGTTGCTGACGACGCTGGTGGAGCGGCGAACCAGCTCGTCGGCTGGTCAGTAGTGGTAGTGGTAGTCGTAGGCGTGGTACGCCGGGTGCGGCGGCGGCGGGGGCGCGGTGAGCTGCGCGCAGACCTCGGCGAAGGCGGCGAGGATGGCGGCGTGGTGGCGCGGGGCGTTGAGGGCCAGCAGGCGGCGGAGCATGCAGCGGAGGTCGTCCCAGCCGCACAGCCCCATCTCGACCACCATCTGGACCATGCTCTCCCGGAAGTCGGCGCGCGGGTCGGAGGACTCCTTCTCCACGGCCACGCCCACGTCGTCCTCCTCCTGTCCTGCTGCGGCGCCCATCTTCTCGTACCTCTTCTTCCTCCTGCCGCCCTGCTGCCGCCTCCTGGACGCCGCCGCGTGGGAGGACGAGGCAGGCGGCGGCGCCTTGGTCGACGCCGGCGGGTCGTGCTGCTTCTTGCTCTTGTTGGTGGTGGCACTGGAGGCGGCGCCCGTGTAGGAGTAGGCGGAGTAGTTGGAGTAGGAGGAGTGGGTGGTGGTGAAGGTGGCGGCGGAGGAGGAGGCGGTGGAGGCCGAGGACGGGAAGAAGCCCGACGAGGAGCGGGAGCTGCTCCGCGGCGGCTGCTGTGGGGGCTTGGGCGAGGGCCGGAGGAAGGAGGGCAGCTGGCTGAGCAGGCGCGAGGTGGCCTGGCGCGGGCGGCAGCCGCACCCGGCGTCGACAACCGCCACGTGGCGCCACCGCCCCACCGGGAACTGCAGGCTCCCGCCCCGCCGCGCCCTGGACGACGACGACGACATGGTGCGGTGTGGTAGTGTGGCTGGCTGGCCTAGCTGGCTCTCCTGTGCGTGACGGAGATGACGGCGCCGGTGAAGGGATCAGGAAGGAGAGTGGACGCCGCCGTTTTATATGCGCGATCTGGGTGAAGTGAAACGGGCGGGGTGGGCCAGCCAGACGGGTGGGAGTGGGCCCATGGACGGTTAATTGGTGGGGTCAAATGAGTGGGCCACTTGATGCGTGCAAGTGCAGTGCAGCTGGCGAGTAGTACTACTACTCCGTAATAGGCTGCGTTGAGCTTCTCATTGGGTGTGTTTAGATACCACAAAATTTCCAAATTTTTCAAACTTTCTATCACATCAAAACATTAAATATAACAAATGATCCATACATGTAGTACTAAATGTAGTTAAATAAAAAAACTAATTGCATAGTTTTGAGGTACGTTGCGAGACGAATCTTTTGAGCCTATTTAAATCATGATAGAATAATATTTACTATAAATAAATAAAAAATATTATAGTTACCGATGTGATTTTTTCTCCCACCTATTCCCCATCTAAACACAGCCCTTGTCCTCGGTGGGAGGGGAGGGCTCGCTCATCATTCCGTTCCCTGCGGCTTATCGATGGTGTTGACTTTGACCGTCCTCGCCAGCAGCCAGCGCAATGTTTACCTGCATGCATGCTACGCTGCGGCGAGTACGGGTACTATACGGGTACGGTATGGAAAACAAAAATAAAAGGGAGCATGTATGTACGTGAGTACCCGCGGGGCAAAGGTTGCCATGATGGTGGGACACGTGTATTTGTACAAGGCAGTAGAAATGTATACTTACGGTGGAGTACGATAGGGTGTGTGTTTGGTTGATTGTGTTCCCCCAAGTCTGCGTTAGGCATAATACAGTTTTGTCTAAGCTAGTTAAATTCGTGCAATGTGTGGTTGTTTGGTTATTAGCATGGCCCATTAAGTTGTATTTTATTATATATAGTCACACGTGGTATCTCTTTATTGTGGTGAGCCAATCCTTTTTCAACCTCCTTCTCCCTCCCAAAGTCCCAATCCAACCATAGCAGCCTAACATTTTCCACATCCAAGTGACCTATTACACAATAGAGGTGGTAACGGATCATGGGCTCTAATGCTCTTTTCACAATTCAACTTGACACTTATATACTTTTAACTTAGAATTGTATAAGTTAAGAGTTTATCCCATTTAGATCCGATTCTTAGATTATCAAGACTAAAATTTAATATCATTTACAATCTCTAGACTGCTCGGACTAGGAGTTTCACTCGAATTACAGCGTATTGGAAACAATGTGCACCATTACATGTAGATAAAACTACTCATATAATATGTCTCCTCACAAATATTTTTACGATATTTGTGTAACTGATATGGCATTTTTTAGTAACAATGAATACCATATTTGTGTAACTGAGTTTTAACATTGAGTAGATGCTTCCGCTTTGTTATAGGTTACGCGTAGCAAAGCGCTTTGTTTCGGAACTGTTTCTTACCATACTGAGATTGAGACGGCACGGTCCAAACAGTGTGTATAACGGATGGTCGCGACTCGCGAGGCAATGTCGACGAAATTTAGTTTAGTTGTTCTCTAAACGAACCCTCTGGACCACATAACTTGATATGGGTATTCTGTGCCTGTCACGGCCGGACCGGACCTGTTTGGATTCCCTTCAACTAAATTTTATCGTGCTAAAGTTTAAATTTTTTTTAGCAAACTAAATCTTAGATTGTAAACTTTAACAAAGGTTATTAATTCCTATGCTAAATTCTCCTAAGAGCAAGTATTATAGCACGCTGTAAAGCAGGCTGAATGATGAGGTAGAGGAGAGAGAGGGGAAGTGGGCTGTAAGCTTACAACCGGCTTTGACACAAGAATCAAGAAATTTTATGAGAGAGACAGGTGGACCATGTATTAATGATGAAGGACTAAACCACTACTCCCTCCGTATCATATTTAGAAGTCGTTCTGCGCATGTCCGTGAGTTGAAGAAAAGATGTCGTTGTGGCGCAGGGAGGCCAAAATAGACGGCATTGCCCCTGCACGCGCCGCACGGAGTAAATACGCCTCCTCGTTTTATGCCCCGCGCCGCGCCTGGTTAACTACTCCTCGGTTCCCTGCGCCTCTTGACTCCCTCACGACTACTCCATCTCGCTCACGCGCACGACTACTCCATCTCGCGCACGCCTACTACTTCGTTTCGTTGCTATAGAGACCGGCGGCGCTCGGGTGCTGGTCGCCGCGGACGGCATCGGGAGTCGGGACGGAGTCGGAGGCGCTCGCCGCGGAGCACATCGGGCCGGAGTCGGAAGAGGTCGCCGCGGAGGACGTCGTCGACCCGCTGTTGTCTGTGGACGACTCCGTCCCGATGGTGCTCGCCGCAGACGACATGGTGCAGGATTCGCAGGAGGTCGCCGCGGAGGACGTCATCGACCCGCTGCTGTCCACGGACGACTCCGACCCGATGGTGCTCGTCGCGGACGGCATGGTGTCGGATTCGCACGAGCCAACACAGCGCCATGCAAAACCATACAAAAATTGTGGTGATAAAGAAAGAAAAAAAAAGCAGCGGCTGTCAGGGGTTGAACCGTGGACCTCCGGCGGCCTCGGGCCGTGGAGCCTTGCCAACCGAACTACGATAGATTGCTGTATAGGCAGCACCCTTAGCCGTATTTAATAAGGGCAAGTCAGGAAAACTAATCCCTAATTAATCACCCCTTGGTAATCGTACTCATGTCCTAAACGTCATCTAAATATGATACGGAGGGAGTATACGAGTAGGCTGAGAGGTAGACTAGCCAGCAGTTGGCTAAATTATTAACGTTGCTCTAAGTAACCATGCTAACCCTGCATTTAATGCACAAACCTCAACAAAGACTATTAATTGTAAGGGTATATTGACTTTAAGCATTTTAGCAAGTTTTAACACCTCTTGGTTTGCTAAAGGCTAAAGCATTCAACTAAAGTTTAGTCAACTCTGTTTGGATCCAAAATTGCTAAGCTATATCAACTAGTAATTTTAGCAAGGGGGTCCAAATAGGACCTTAACCCGGTCAACACGAGGACATGGCTAGGCCGGGTCTAAGCTTCGGATGAAGAGATCGAGCTCCCTCGGGATCCGATCACGCGAGGGCCGGAGGTACGTGGAAATTGGAATCGAATCGCATCCCCCCTCCCCCCTCTCTCTCTCTCCCTCCCTCCCTCCCTCTCTCCCTCCTCCTGCTCCTCTCTGGAACCTGCGCCGCGCGCCCGATTAATCACCGGGTGGTCCCGCGCGCTCGCTCCGGCTTTCTCTGCCCTGGCCGGGATGAAGTCCACGCCGGCGCCGCCCGCTCTTGCTCGCCCGCCTTCAAAGGAGAGCGCCCGCCCGCGCGCGCGTGCCGGAGACGGAGAGAATGCAATGAGCTCTCTCTCACACACACTGACCCTCTCTAGGCTTTAGCCTTTTTCTACGCACGCTCGCCAGCGCGTGCAGTGCCCGTGCCGCGACCAATCATCACCTACATGTACGAGTACAGGAACGATCTTGGCGGCGACGCCGTGCCACGCCACGTCTATGCTTGTGGGCCCACCACCGGCCAGCGGGTCGATCGTGTGCCCGGGCGGTCCGTCGCCATGCCATGCACCAACAACTTGTAATTTGAGGCGAAGCCAAGCACGGATGGTACGGTTCTCCATGAAATGCGGGAGAAGAAACTTTCGGTTTCGTGTGCTTTGAAACAGGTCCTGTAGCTCTGCCTCACCATCTTCATAGTGTAACGATCCGGCCCGGGATAACGGCTAAGATCAATTCTACACGTTGAGTAAACCACACCTGCTAAATAACTCTCTTGTGCTTTCGTCCTCGCTTCGCGCAAAAGGTTGCAACCGGAGTTACTAGCTTCCCAGAGACCGGCTATTTAAGCTGGTTAAACTCCCTCTCGTTTCTCAGTTTGGGACTAAAGGTCACTACCCGTTGTGCTACAGTAACATCGCTACAGTAACCGCGCGGCCCAATGGGCCGTTCTGTCACAATCACCCACCCTTTAGGATTCGACGCCCCCGTCGAATCATCGAACCAGCTTACCCATACGGGACACAGGACCAGGATCTCCTCTCTTGGCTCACGACTGTATGCCAATCAACACATGTACATGTTCGTGCGTTCAGTGCCAACGGCGCATCCCAAATGCCCGCGCACTGACCCGTCACGCGCCCATGTACATACTGGGCCCGTGACCAACACCTACCCGTGAAACCGCGAGAGTCGGCTCTGATACCAATGTAACGACCCGGCCCGGGATAACGGCTAAGATCTATTCTGCATGTTGAGTAAACCACACCTGCTAAATAACTCTCTTGCGCTTTCGTTCTCGCTTCGCGCAAAAGGTTGCAACCGGAGTTACTAACTTCACAGAGACCGGCTATTTAAGCTGGTTCAACTCCCTCTCGTTTCTCAGTTTGGGACTAAAGGGCACCGCGGGAGCAACCGCGCGGCCCACTGGGCCGTTCTGTTACACATAGACAATCATGCGGTTGAGGTCGTGGCGCTCCGCAAACGTGTTCGATGACGAGGTGGAACCAGGGTTTTTTCCCGACCGGTCCGGTGAAACCGCCGCCCTCCGGTAGCGGTTTGACCGGTTACCGGTTAAAACCGGTTGAATTCAAAACCAAATTCAAAATCGCATGTGTAACCGGTTCCGATCAAACCGGTTTACCGGTCCGGTTTGACCGGTTACCAGTGTTTTAACCAAAAATTCCGACGGTTTAAAAGTAGTTCCCCAGTGTGAAATAAAAGAAATTTTTGGCATGAGTTATGCACATATTAATATAAAAGACCACACCAAAGCAACAATTTATAATCATGCGTACAAATACAATAGTAATAAGCGTGCATACAAATACCGTAGTCATAAGCGTGCATACACTTATACACATCAATAAAAGTTCAACGTAGGAATGGGAAGACCCGCATTTGGGACATGGTTTGATATTCGGCGGTGGACATCACAGCGATACCTCGCACTCTAAGCAGCTCAGTCTTGTAGTATTGCCAAGTTTGCCCTGTCCACGCCGATGTTGTCTCCCATTCCTAAACTAATATAGTGTAAAAATGGGGGTCTTCCCATTCGTATACCCATCTCGTCGGTGGCTGCATGCTGATGTCAAGTACGGGGTAGTGAAAAGACTGCGAGGAATCGCTGTAGGAGGAAGAAGAGTACTGAGGAGTGTCGTAGTCCGTCGGTCCAACCGTTCCCCTCTGCGATTGCGGTGCTCCATGGCCTGTGTCCTGAGTAGCATGTGTGAACTGAGTTTCCTCTGCAATCAACCATATATCATAATTAGTACTCATAGTCAGAAATATGTGTGCATATATAGGTGCAATGTATACATGTGAAACGAACACCACGAGCACCACCACTACCACCAGCACCACCACCAACAGCATCAGCATCAGCACCGTCACTATCATCACCATTATCGGCCGAGCTGCTATCCTTGGACTCCTGATATGGTGGACTACGCTCACCTTCGCCATCATCAGTCTCGGTGTCGCTGCTCACTGGTTTTGCTGTTGCTTTGCCTTTTCCTTTTTGACGCTTCGGGTCACCCTTCGTAGGCCCCTTCTGGAGCTTCCTCTTCCCTAGGTGAGTGTCACCCACATTTTTACGTGCCCAATCGCTGATGGAATCATCCCCCGTAGCCTCACGTAGATCTGAGAGGTTTGTTTGATCTCTGACAATATGGGACGGGAGAGGGACGTCGACGTCATCATCATCCTAAAACCTAAAACATATCAGTCATACACCTAACTCTTACCTAAATCTTAAAACAAATCATCTAATATTCTAAATTATACACCTAACAAATCATTCTAATAAAAAACTCAGAGTTCATACCTTTGCTTTTGGTCGGACCGGCTTACCGGCTCCTACGCCCGGCTAGCCGTTCGACCCGGCCGGATGGCCGGCCCTGCGCGCCGGTTGCGCTGTGCGGAGCACCAGATCCGCGACCGGGCCGGCTTACCGGACCTACCGGCCGGTTAGCCGCACGCACCCGGCGGCTTGCCCGCTGCGGGCGCCGGTCGCCAACTAGGGGCGGCGGACATGGCGCGGGGAGGGGAGGGTAGGGTTCTGGGGTCGCGACCCCTAGCGCTTAGTTGTGGACACTATGAAGGTCGCCAAATGCGGTGGGCCTTAATGGGCCGGCCCATTTTTTTCTTTTTCTTTTTTGATTTAACTTCAAATCCCCGCAAACTATACTAAATGAATGAATTTTTGAGAAAATTTGACACCATTAGATTCGTCGCACCTTGAAATATTTTTAGGATTTTAAATTTGAATTTTGAATTTGGACCGGTTGGATACCGGCCGAAACCGTAACCGGCCCGGACCGGTTTGACCGTACCGGTTCCCAACAGTTTTTTTAACCCTGGGTGGAACAACTTGCCGGTGAACACGCAGTCGAGGCCGGCAGTGTACTTGGCAGGGAGTTAGTGCGAGGCGGAGACAGAGAGTCTACTTTTAGTTGCTTTTAGTCATTTTGTTTGTAGATTTAATCCTTTTTAGTCGCTTAAAAATCCAAATAGGGAGTCACTATTTTAGTCACTTTTTTTCGTAGGTGGGATCCAAATACAGACCTAATCGCAATCCGATTTGGGACGTGTTTAAAGGTACCAAGACTAAAATTGGACTAGATCTTTTATCTTGAGCTCGTTCCGAGTAAGGATAGGGCAAAATACTAAGCCCTATTCTGCAAAATCGCCGCTGGCCCTTTGGCCCGCGCCATTCTGGCCAATACATTCTTGATCCGACGGTTCAAAATCTCTATCGGATTGCGATCTGATTCAGTTATCTGTTTAAACGTATCCTCAAAATAAGGGTCTCTTTCAGAAAATAGCCGCGGGCATTTTTGTCCGGCCGGCTCAGCCGTCGCCGCCGGCTCCTACGTGGTTCTCGCACCTCCGGCACCATGGCAGCGCACCGTCGAGAAGACACGTCGGCTGCGATGAGGACAACCTCCACGGCGACATCCGTTCCGGCCCCCGGTGTTCGACGCAACGGGGGCGCCGGGGATGCTGATTCTCCGGCTCTGCTTCTAACGGGCTCCGTGCTCGACGGTGTGGCGGACCATCTTGCTGGCAGATATCGTGTTGACTATTGAGGCCGGCGGCGTGCTTAAGATTGAGGGTGTAGTGTGGGAGGCCCCTGCACGCCTGCACGAGGGACGACGAGTCGACGACGACCCTCCCCGGCGGGCGGCGGCCCATACACAGGGCCAGCAGAGTGCGAACGCTCTCGTAGCTGCAGGTCTCCTTCCTTGGGCCTGGGAGCCTGGCTAGCTCCTCCGATCCAAAGCTCTCCAGCCTCATCATGACGCCTCACGAGGAGCGCGCCGACGCAAAGATGTCGTCGTCCAGTGGCCGGTTTCACCTTTGCATCTGCAGTCGTCTCATGATCATCGTCCTCCCCGTATATATCCAAAGCAGGGCTACCTAGCTCTGCACGCATCCATGATCCATCACTGCGCGCAAAAAGTCACGGATGGCCGGTGCTCCGAGGCTCCTGCCCTAGACACAATCACGGCCGCGTCCAGTTCGGGGCGTTTGGTGCAATCATCAAATCAAAGGTGGTTAACCGTTAAGCCCGGGTGCCGGCAGGGGATGCTGCTGCTGCGATCGTCAGGGCATTTTCACCTTCCTACTGGCTGTACGTGACTACGTGGAAAGGATGCTCCTTCAGCATCCATGCTCACACTAGGTTCTGTCTTTATCTTACGATTACTAATTGAAATGTTCCTTTAGAGCATTCATATGAAGCCATCTAGAATCCTAAATAGACACCCTAAAAAAAAGAGAAATCCTATAAATTCTAACAATAATCAGAAACATTCTGCCATCAATTCAACAACTCTAATTATAATAGTCATTGGATCTGTTATCTTTTCTGACAAATTACCCACATCATCCATTATAAAAATAGACTAAAGTAACCCCTAAATATGTATCTAAATTACCCACCTATGTCACTATAAAAAAAAATCTAAAGTAACCCCCTAATCTTCTTGTAAATTACCCATCTACAAATAATAATACAAATAACCCCTAAATTTGCATATAAATTATCCAATTAGGTTATTATTAGAAGTTAAATTAATTATAAATCTGAATCTAAATTATATAATTATAATAAAATATTAAAGTGCACCAATATAAAATTATAAATTATTATTTCTATCATTATTAATATATTATTTATATAAAAATACTACCCAAAATATGTATCACCATGTTTATGTATAATGGAAGAGATAAGAATACCAACTCAAAAAGAAACAATTTAACTAAATACATATCAAATACATATGGAAGTGTAATGCAAAATGAAATCTACTGTAACTAGATAATGATAAATATATATTTTAGAATATGTGTTAGAATATTTAATAGATGAAAAAGGGTGTGAGATAAATAATTACAATTGTTGATCTTATTCTTATATTAATTCTAGTTAGCCCATGTAGGAGCATGGGTTGATAGGCTAGTTACTAGTAAATAGAAATTTAGTTTCTTCTTTTAGAGAGTCCACATGGTTAATCCGCAACATAATTAAGCACTAGAAAAATTCGTAGAAATTTTCAACAAACTTAGAGAAACCTAGATAGCAAGTAGGTAAACTCTAATCATCATTAACAATATAAAGTATAATCAGATCTAAAGTTTTTATAAAGTAACCGCTGAACCATTATGAAAATAACGAACTGATAATGAAACCATCAATCTATATCAGAATTATGCCGAAATGAAAAATAACATAAGTAACCTCTAATCCTCATCTAGATTACCCCACTAATACCATTTTGAAATAACATAAAGTAACCTCGTGGCAACTCGGTTAGCAATATTTGGCAAAGTAACATTCACCTCTGCCAGCAATCATTTTAAATTTGTGTCTAACTAAATTGCCCAGTCCCACCATCCACCGGTAAAAATGGCCTAAATTAACCCTTGAATCTGTTCCTAATAAGTCATCTATACTACTCGTGATTAAAAATATCTCATATTGGCCTCTAAATTGTCCATTTCAGTCATCTATTATCTTATTATTTGGCCAACAAACGGAGCCTCCACGTTCGCTCTCAAAGCCTAGAAATTTTCATGTTAATCAGACAAAAATAGAAAAATAAAAATTACCCACCACTGACATTACGATAAAAATTAGACTAAATACTCCTGTGCCTAATTAAAAATCACCCACCAATGCCATTATAAAATATTAATATAAAATACCAATTAGCTATGTATTAGTTATATATACTATTAATAAAAACTAAAACTAACAACAATAAATCAAAATAAAACAAAAATAAGAATAATTATATACATTATATTATTAAAGCTCAACAAATCAAATTGTTATTATGGATAGATCATATTTGAATTGTTTTAATCAACAATAAGATATAATTTACGATAATGAATAGGGTGATGTATGGTACAAAATATGTTTTGCAATAACATAACTAATTTTTGAATTTTCAATACCAGCCACGTAAATGTGCGGGCTGTACGCCTAGTAGTTAATATATAAAAAAACTAACTAAAATTACGCGTTTAAAAGGGTCCCACTGCCGTGACCATGAGAAGCTGCATGCTGATCAGCACTCAGCAGCAGGTTTGGCCGTCATGGTTTATGTGACCACATGCACACGCAGCGATCATACACGTTCAGTTTCAGTCCATGTGTCATGTGTGGACCAGCAATGCGTGGACCAAGCTAGTAATCTACTAGTAGTAGCTGCGTGCAGACCACACCCGACGGTATTGCATTCCGGACGGGGAGCATATCCCATGCATGCCCCTCCTCACCTGATCATGTGTCGCCGTGTCGTCGGCGAGGGGCAAAGCGGCCGGCGATCATCCCTTGAACACGACACGCCGCAGCTTTTCAGAGCCCGGCCGGCAACCCACACGGCCACACCCACCAATGGATCTTCTCCGGATGACGACGGCGCACGCGTGTCGCCGGAACAGTAGCGACACAAACCTTTTGAGCCGTTGGGCGTGCCGGAAACAGCGCTCATTACTGCCTGCCATACTACGTGGTTTTGCCGCAGGCTGCTAGCGGCAGGGTTTTATGCGCTTGCGTGCGCGCGAGAGCGCTCGACGCCCCGGCAAGGCGACAGCTTGAAGAAGCTCTCTAGTAAGGCCAGTTTCGGTGGTAATTTTATGGGCACAGTTACCTAGACTGAAAGATAATTGTGCCAGATAGATTTTATGGTGATGAAATTCTCCTCACATTTCATGAAACTCCAACCTCCTCTTTTCTTGCCATGTCAGCAAAATTGATGATATTTAATGTTATGATTTTTCCATGAAACTCTCATTGAGACTGGCCTAAGCCGTCGGGCTATCCAGCCTCTTGCTATGGCCTCTAGACATTTCTTGCGAACAAGGAGAAGAAAAGAAGAAGAAGAAGAAAAAAAAAGAAATTCCTTGCTTACCATGACTTTGAGCCATCCAGCCTTTTGCTATGGCCACGGGCGATGAACATTGAACAAATACGTGCTCTATGAGGAGGTCCCGATGTAAGCCGCCGAATTTGTGGCTTAATTTGTTCATGGTTCTGCTATGTGCGGCTTAGCCTACGGACCAGGTGGCCCTTTTTTTCAGTGAAAATTTTGTGGCTCTTTGGTCACGCCGTAAAAAATGAACTGTATTCCCGCGTACTCATGAACCCTCTCTCGCACGAGTCATTCGCACCGCGAAACCGACCGAGTCACTAGCCACGACTCGAGGTTCGCACGGCTCGTCCTCTTCAGACTTGAGACTTGAGAGACTGCTGCTACTATTTACTGAGGTCTTATTTAGTTATAGGGTGTAAAGTTTTTGAAAACGAATTTTTTTACATTTGAAGTACCAAACATAGACTAATCATAAAATTAATTACAGAACTCGTCTGTAAATCGCGAGACGAATCTATGAGCTTAATTAATCCGTCATTAGAGGTTGTTTACTGTAGTATTATTGTAGCAATTTAGCATATAATTACGATCTAATTAGGTTTATTAGATTCGTCCCGCGATTTACAGACAAACTGTGCAATGCGTTTTTTATTTTATCTAGATTTAAGTCTTCATGCAGGTACCGATTTTTTTTAGAATTTTGAATTACGCAACTAAACAAGGGTTGAATGTGGATTGAATTTGGACTGAGGTGCTGCCCCCTCCGTACAGAGCTCTTGACAACATGCAGGAGCCTGGCATGTGAGCCGGAAATCATGGCGCTCCCTGGCCGTGACTCAGGTGAGCCTTGCCTAGGTACGCGTCGCTGCAGTGCAGCCGAAAAGGAGGGAGCAGGGTCTTGAAGCTTGGGCTATAGTGAAATTTGTCACAGAGACTCGGCTCCTCTCCGGCCCAAGCTAGGGCCTTGTTTAGTTGCGTATTAAAATTTTTGAAATGAAATTTTTATACATTTAAAGTATTAAATATAGATTAATTAAAAAACTAATTATATAATTTGTTTGTAAATTACGAGACGAATCTAATGAGTCTAATTAATCTATCATTAGAGTATGTGTACGATATCAATTACTGTAGCAATTTAGTGTCTAATCATATCCTAATTAGGCTCATTAGATTCGTCTTGTAATTTACAAGCAAACTATGCAATTTATTTTTTATTTTGTCTAGATTTAATACTTCAATATATATAAAATTCTTTTTCGATGTGATAGATTTGAAATTTTGAATTTTCGTCCAAACAAGGGCCAAGGCCGCCCTGTTATGAAGATGGCAGCGGGGCAGGGGGCTCTGCTGCAGCATTTGCTGCATGCCTGTGCTGGGGTAGTAACCCACTGGCTAGCATTTACCTCGTGCTGACGACTGAGCGAGCGAGTGCATTTCACACACTCAGCTACCCCCGAATCTGCGACGAAATTTGATGCGTCCGTCCAGCTGTTGTTGCCGGTGAGCGAGCGAATTCACCCTTGTCTGTTCTTCGTTACAATCGTCAAGCCTTGTCTTGTCCAGTTATGTACGATCTCCTGCTTCTGAAAGTTAGGCCCTGTTTAGTTCTCAAAATTTTTTGCACAGTATTTGTTACATCGAATTTTCGGACATATGCATAGCACATTAAATACTTTTGA
Source organism: Panicum virgatum (assembly GCF_016808335.1). Taxonomy (NCBI): domain Eukaryota; kingdom Viridiplantae; phylum Streptophyta; class Magnoliopsida; order Poales; family Poaceae; genus Panicum; species Panicum virgatum. The sequence goes on from NC_053147.1 coordinate 2,156,060, forward strand.
AAAAAAATAATTAATTACACAGTTTAACTGATTACCACGAGCTGAATATTTTAAGCCTAATTAGTTTATAATTGGATATTATTTGTCAAGTAACAACGAAATGTGTTACAGTATCAAAACCCAAACTTTTTCACCAACTAAACACACCCTTACCATGATTTTTCCATAATTCCTTGTTCCCGCTGCATTTAGACGCTACAGTTTTACGGACGATCTTGCTCGGGAGCTAATCCATCAATTAATTGGTGGAGCTAAAGGGAGAAGAAATTACTGTTGGTCACGCTGGAGCCATGAGCCCTCGTGTGGCCTACACCGGCTCTAGCGCTGCCGCTGCTCTACTACCTCACTGAATGCTTGGCTTGGCACCGGGAGGAGCTGCAGCGGCGGCAGCCAATGCGTGGCAGGCGGAGCTTTATGCAGCACCGCCGGGACTCACGGCATCGCCAGGAGCAACCTGTGGATGTGACCTCACGAGTTTACTACTCCCAGCTTTGGCTGCTTGGATTCGATTCGATGCAGGAACGGATCATGATCATCCTTGGGTTGGGTTGGGTCGCAGCGGCGGCATCAATGTGCTCTGCTTGCCCGTCCATGGCAAAGTGCATGCTACTGCGGAAAATCAAAGTAGCTCGGAAAGTTTCATTTCCTAGGCCTGGATATGGCTATGCCAGCTGAAAATTAGCAAGCGGATAGCTGAAAACAATATGGAAGCGTTGCCAAACGTTCAGTTGAAAACCCGCTGGGCTCTACTATATTAGTAAAATAAATGGACCAGACCCGGTAGAACTGGGCCTGTTTAGACCCATGGGCTTGATGCCACCGTCGCTGTTCTATGTGGGCTACTGGACAGGCCTCCAATGGGCTGCTTGGCTCAATCCAGGAACATGACGGCCCATGAAGAAACGCGTTGCCACCTGCCATCCAAGCTGAACAGCGCGGCGCACGGCTTGCGAGTTCGAGTCGCAGGCTCGTGGACGTGCTTTCGATATGAGAGATCTGTTCTTCTGGAATAGGATAATGGAGACGGCGCCATGCACAGGTCAAATCATCAACGGGTCGGAGAGGATGCAGTAGCTGATGATCGAGCTCGACTGATGGAACCGGTGAGCTGACAATCACCTAACTCGAAGGCCAACCCAACCAACCCATAACGCACTTTATTTACACCATGGTTGGTTTGGTTGCTATTGCTAAACCGATTCCTGGGAAACTAGCTTAGACCATGCGCGGGGATCAGCGGCGGTGGAAGCCGACCCTTGTTGACAAGGACGGTGAGCGATCGAGCAACGCGCGCACGCATGGACGGGTAGAATTGAACAATGGCCAATTGGTGTTGTGATTGTTCACGCTGAATCGGGTGACAAAGAAAGAATGCGTCGATTGCGTAGACGCTGTAGGCTCTGCAGATGCGGACACGAACGAATAAGCCGCGTGGGAGAATTTAATCACCAGGGGATGTCATCTGAACGGGAGGGATATCAGGAGAAGAAACCATCGGAAAATTCATGGCAATGGCAGACTTTGACGACGGGCTTGGTGCCGATTGTCAGGTCAAGGTTATCAATCACCACAAATGGGTCAACATTAACAAAAGCGTCCAAGGCCGAGGTGATCAGGTGATGCAGGCTGCAGGCATGAGGCGATGGGTAATGCGTTTGACTTTAACCCCGCCCTTCTTCTCGGTCGCTGCCGCGGTGGATTGGTTGGACCGGGAGCTGCCTGCAGATTGTTGTTGGAATGTTGAGGCGGGTCGTCGTCAGTCGTCACTGCACACGCGTAGAGATGCCGCACGGATTCTTCTCCGCTTTGGCGTGCCCTCCGATCCACCCGCGGCGGAAAACTAGGAATGATCGCCTACGAACGAATGGAATGACCAGCCAGCCATTCTCGTCACGTTTCCTGTCCAAAAAAGGCACCATGCATCGATCTGTTGCTGCACGCATTTTGTTTGCACTACTACATGCGAACGTGTGTTTTACCGGCACGCAATCGACTCTATGTTTAAGAATCGAATAAAATGCCATGACAGTTGCATTTGTTGTCAACTACTGCTAGTAGGTCTTTGCTCTGTCAATGTCCTCCCGTACGCGACGCGCCTGCGCGTTCGTCACGGGCGAACCGGTAAAACCAAGGCGTATGCGACGGGACAAAGACGTCTAGGCACATGGCAGTACCACACCAAGGTCGTCGCCAAGTAGGGCAGTGTTTTCCGAAGCGAAGCTTCGGTGGAGAGGAGTTTTCTTCTGGCCAAAACACGCGGGCTACACAAGGAGCGGATCGGGATCGGCGGCGGCACGCAAACCCTGGCCGAGCGGCTCCACCCGTCCGCGCACCCACCCCCTCCCTGGCCCCAACGAATCATGGACCAGATGCCGTAAAGCCAACTCCTCATCCATTGCAGATGCGGGCCCCGCCGCGCAGCCAGGGCCCAGGCCCAGTCGGTCGCCTCCTTCATCGTCGGTCGTGGCCGGATGGATGGAACGTGTCCAATCCCCCGGCTCGGACGGACGGTCCAACCCCACCACGTCCAAGGACTCGGCAAACGGCAACTGTGCTGCCGGCTGCCCACGCCCCAACCCCTCTCAAATCTCCCACTCGTCGCGGGTCTGCCGCTGCCGTCTTCCCGAAGCCAACGCAACCGCTTCCTTCTCCGCCTCCGCTCCTCTAGTCCTCTCTCCCTCCCCCCCGCCTCCTCTCCGCTCCCATTCCGCCACCGACGCTCCACGCGACTCCACAAGTAAAGCGGCGGGCGCGAGCAGCCAGGAGCCGCGGCGGGTTGCGAAACCGAGCGCCGCGGCCGGTCGCCATTCCGGGTCCGGCGAGATGTTGGGGGAGCTCCTGTCGAGGATCCTGCTGTAAGTCCCCGTCCGAATTCCTCCCGCTCGAATGCTGCTGCCTCCTTCGCCGGGCCGGCCGGACGGATGGGCAGTGCTTTGTTTTTGTTTTTGTTTTTGGCTTTTGCTGACGCGCGCTGATTCCGAAACCTGGTTCGCTGCCGCCGGCCTGCGCGCAGGCTGCTCTTCGGGTACGCCATGCCGGCGTTCGAGTGCTTCAAGACGGTGGAGACGCGCCCCAACGATGCGCACATGCTCCGCTTCTGGTGCCAGTACTGGTGCGTCCCTGCCTCCTTCCCTCCCTCGGTCAACCGCCACCTTCCTCGGGGTGTCGAGTCGCAAACGGATTTCAATTCGTTTCGAATCGATCGACCACGCGTTTGCCGCTGCTGATTCCACTTCTGTCGCCCATCAGCCTGCTTGTGTGTTGCCATTACCAACCGTGGTTGCGTGCTTTCTCTTTACCCTTTAGGGGGATGTGGCGTGAGATTCAGTACCTGGATAACGTGGTTTTTAACTTTTAAGTGGTTTTCATGATGCTGACTTTAGTTCGCCCACCTTTAACCTTTTGCTCCCTGACTAACATAACATGGAGTGGTTTTTTAATGGGTGTCTATAGGCAAAAAGTTCATGCGAAATGATTGTGCCACCTTTATTTCTGCCTCCCTTTAGTTTATCAGTTATAAACTACTCCATAGGGTATTACGTTTGTTATGGTGCGCTAATAGTTGGATGTTAGGTGGATGGCTGGATCATGACATCTCAATCCTGCATTCCACGGAAGAAAGTGGTGTCGATCATAGGGTTCTTGCCCATTCCTCAGCGTTATTGTTAATGATTGCCAGCTCTATGCTATTTTAGGATTGATAAAACAGGGCAAGTTCTGTTCCAGTTTCAGATTCCTGCCTCTGCCACCTAGAAATAGGCGCGAAAATAAAGCTGCCAAATATTAGAAATGCTTCATTAAGACTTCTGATTAGAAATCAATGTAATGGATTAGAGCAGAGAGGAGGGGAATTTTCTATAGTAGTTTTTAGGCCAGTCTCTGTGGGAGTTTCATAGAGAATTTCATGCATTAAATTCTATATGCCACATCAGCATTTTTGATGACTTGGCATGATCATTATGAGGAGAGAGAAGAGGGAGTTTCATGGGATGAGAGGAGAGTTTCATCCCCATAAAACCCACCTGGCACGATTACCTAGTTTTTTTGTTTTTGGAAACCGTGCAATGAAACTTGCACTGAGACTGGCCTTACATCCTGTAGAAGGCTCAACTCAAAACGAGATTGGTTTGCTTCTCTCTGTGAAATGCATGGTAGATGAAACGATGCGTGATTGGGGTGACCATCCAATATGCACTGGTGACTCGCGGGAAAATGTTCTGGCATTTCTTCTTAATATAATGAGGCCAAGGGCGAAGTAGCTCTAAACTTACCATGGTGCACCCTGTGAGGAGCAAGAAAAAATCCATAGCAATATATGGTGAATATGAGTCTTGCTAGTGTAGAAAATTTTCTTACCCTGGTGCCGTTGCACCATGCAAACTGAATGCAACGTCGCCCCTGAATGAGGCACAGCTCTCCTGCGTTTTTCGAGAAAAAAATGTTCTGACATTATTGCTACTATATTTTGCATCATTTATGATTTACTAATACTATTGTTTGCATCATTTATGATTTACTAATCACAAAATTAATTGCTATGTTGGTTATATTGCCTATTTCTGTCTATGCTTACCCGGCCAAGTTTTAAAAAACTATTTCTGCAATAAATGGCATGCTTATTGAAGTGTAATTGACGGAGATTTCATGCCCCTTTTGTTAGCATTCTAATGTGAGCCTGTGAGGCGTTTCTGCCATTCCACTGGGATTACACATGATTTTGTTTGTAAGACCAGAGTTTTCTTTTTTTGTCGTTTTGTTGTATATATTGGATTTAGAAACATGTTGACACATTTTATGCAACCCTACTTGACTGAATTCTATGTTTCAATGGAAAAAAAAACACTGAGATTGATTCTTTGAACTTTTTAAATCTGATTCTTAGTAGTAAATGGAACCAGTAGCCGCCATTATAGATGTCCATCCGGGCGGCCCGGCACGGCCCGAGCCCGGGCCCGCCCTGGCCCGTTCACCTCCGGGCCGTGCCTGGCCCGGCACTATTCTTTAGCGGGCCGTGCCGGGTCGGCCCACGGGCTCCGCCGACGGCCCAGGCACGGGCCTACAGGCCTGTTTCGTGCCGGGCCAGCTCGCGGAGCCCGGCCTGCTTGTCGGGCTCGGGCCACCCGCGGCCCACGATGTGTGAACCGGCGACGGCGACGCGCGGCCGCGCGGGTCGCGGCCTCGCGGGAGGAGGCGCGGCGGAGTGCGACGGCAGCGGGGAGGCGAGAGGAGAGGAAGTGCGGCGCTCGGCAGAGTTGCTTGTTGGCCGCGGGAGGAGGCTCGGCGCTCGGCGGAGAGGCGAGAGGAGATCTAGGGTTAGCCGGCTAGGGTTGCGGGAGGAGGCTCGGGGCGGCGTCGAGGAGGCGGCGGCCGGCGGGGCGGAGCCGAGGAGGCCGCGGAGAGGCGACGCTGAGACGAGGAGGCGGCGGCCGGCGAGGCGGAGACGAGGAGGCGCGGGGCGGAGACGAGGAGGCGCGGCCGACGTCATGGAACCGAGGAGGCTGTGTCCGGCGAGGAGGGGGCGTGGGCGGGCGGAGACGAGGAGGCCGGCGGGGAGGTGACGAGGGAGGGCGTAGAGCCGCAGACTCGCGGAGACGAGGAGTCGGGGTGGGGGTCGGGGGAGGGGGGAGGGCGCTGCGGGGGGGGGGGGGTGGGGCGCTGGGCCATGCTGTGCTGTGTGCTGGGCTCCTGTGCTTTTGGAGTTAGCGGGCCAGCCCACGGGCTGGGGTGACGGCCCAAGCCCGGGCACGGGGAGCGGGCCGGGCCAGCCCGGGCACGGTTTGAACCGGGCCAGGCCGTGCTTGGGCCGGGCCAAATTGGCCATGCTTCGGGCGGGCTAACGGGCTGTGGGCTGCATAGACATCTATAGCCGCCATTACTTTAATGGAACGTAAGACATATGAGTACAGGAAGAATTAATATCCTTTCGTCGAATGCCTTCTTCAACTTAGACAAAATTTTACAAAACACTAGCCTCATGTAAATTGGATAAACTGTTTTATTCTGCATTCATATTGCCAAGACAAGACCTATGTTAGTAGTTATCTAATAACTAGTACAAAGGCCAACAAATTTTTGTTTGAAGAAATTGACTATAAATTCATCAAACATTTTGCCTTCTTAACAACATCAATTTGATTCTGTGCATAGTCATTCATTTCATGATATCTGATATAAGAGGATTGGTTTGTTTGTGAGCTGAATGTTTCCTGATTTGTTATTTTACCTATTTAAGTGGGCTTGAGCATCTCTAGACTTGGTCACTGACCAACCAAAATATAGTAGGCTCTAAGGTCCACCATATTCATTTTAATTGGCTCAATTGACCAAAGGGAGGCCAATTCAAAGTCTTACCAGAAAATGATGCAAACCTAGGTTTTCCTTAATCTTCCTTTCTTCAAAGAAAGAGATAAGAAGCTTCATATGGATTGCAGACTCTCATCTAAAAGTGAGACAAAAAAAATCTTGTTATGCAAACAAAATGTTTGCCTGTGGCCATACAAGTCTTTCCCTTTGCCTAGTCAGTGATCATTTCCATAAAATCACTCAGCTGGTACCAGTTGTTATTTCTCTTACTGGGTCATTTTAGATTGGATAAAAGTTCTGTTGTCCTTTTTGTCTGAGTTACATGGATTTCTGGTAATGGAATGGTCGATTGACCTGAGAAATGTTTATAATCTAGTATACAGATATGTGCAGTTCCATTTTGTTATCAGGGATTTTTTTTTAAAAAAAGAACCAAGTTCAGGGAATGATTTTTATAATCTAGTTATTTCTGTAGAATATATACCAGTTTGGGCGATAAAATCACCATCCTATGTGGTGATATAGTTTTGAAAAATCTGATGCTAACTTGTTAGTTAAATATGGAAAGGAGATGCTCCATATACAAGAATGGAGGAATTAGTTTTTGAGGTGTTTTTTTATTTTAACATAGGAACATTTTCCACTAATGGAAGGTATGGTAGAATGTGCGCTATTCGCTAGCATTGTTCTATTAATACTACCCTAGCAGAGGAAATGAAGAGATTTTTGGCAATATTTACTTCAACTATCGTGAGCTGTCATGGTTATGTTAGCTTATTTTTTGTGACACCCTATGCTAAGAGTAATAGAGTAACTGCCAGGTTTAATCATAGGCTTTATTTTTGGGACACTGTACTTTTGGGATATTATTTACTTTTTTTATCTTGAACACATAGGGGGACTACGCATCAATATATTAAGGAGATATTATCTACTATGCAATCCGAGTTAGCAGTGACATTAGTATTGAAGAAATCTATGGATATACACAACAAAACAAAATACAAATGCTGTAGTAAAGAAAAAAATAACTTTGTTATTCATAGGATATATGACTAAAAACAATCATGTCATGTTTCTTATTGCATGGACTACTAGTGTCAGTACCTACATATAGGTTTATTGTTGCTTATTTTGTTTACGAGGACAAAATTAGTGTTGTCTTCAGACTGAGTAGAAGTACCACTGTATCAGATAGGCTAACATATCCTTGTAAACTGTCCTGTTTGTGAATGTTTCAGGATTATTGTGGCCATGGTTATAGCCTTTGAGAGCGTGATCTCTTGGTCAGTCAATTCTTGTTGCTTACTATTTTCTTTATATTTGGAAGCATATCACTTATCTATGCATGTCTATCGTATTGTATCCTTGTCAGGATGCCGATGTATTCAGAAATGAAGCTAGCTTTCTTTGTCTATCTCTGGTACCCCAAAACAAAGGTAAGAAAACAAGTTTGTTCGTTCAGATTTTACCTTCTCCAGCAAACCATACCTTTGTTTGGGTCAAAATCTGCTTTAACTTCACGGCATCTGCAGGGAAGTGATGCTGTATATGACACCTTTCTTCGGCCCATAGTGATGCAATATGAACCAAACATCGAGCAGAGGCTACTGCATCTCAGGGCGAAATCTGGGCAACTGCTTAGCTTCTACTTGAAGAATTTCGCAGACAAAGGGACAGCCTTCTTCATGGATGTCCTTCGCTATGTCGTATCAGAGAAACCTGAAGGATCCAATGCAGAGGTAACAACAATTTCTCCATCTGACCAACTCAGAATAGCTATAGCGTGCACTATATTTCCTCCTTGCTCCAACATGAAACTTTCTGTTCTTGACTAAATTTCTGCATACGGGGTAGTTTTGACTTTTGACACAAATTTATTCTTCCCATCTGTGTTTACTTGCTATAGGTTATGGTTTACGGAAAACAATTGACACTGAATTTCTTGACCAAATTTGTTTGTTCTTGGTAAAGTTCATGTACTATCATCCTGTGCATCATAGAGTCTGAAGGACGTGCAGTATGGTTGCTATAAATAAAATATAACACTACTTTCCATGTAGATTCATTAGATTTTCTTACTGATCAAATTTAGTGCCATTGATTAGCTATCCTGCAATATTAAAAAAGCTATTGCTCCTTCGATGCAATCCAATCAAAGTATCACAATGGGAAACTCAATTGCAGGCTTACATTTTACCAGTGACAGATGATTTTTTGCTTCATATGCTTTACATGCTTTGGTTGAAAAGTTTGTCCCCCCTTTTTAACATATTCTACCGAAATCTCATCAACATACTCCAATTTTTTTTGGCCAACCCTTTTGTTTTGGATGAACAATGACATCTCCTGTTTGTCACATCTGAAAAAACTCCGGCATCGAACAAACTGTTGCTAACAAAGAAAGCCCAGCCCTTCAACCCTGCCAACTCACTTCCCCGTTCCCCCTTGGTTTCCCTCTCACCGCCCCACTTTGACAAGCAGACAGCAGCATTATCCACCAATCCGTCCATGCCCAGCGTGCCAACTGCTAGGGGCTCGCCTGCCCGGTTGCCCCCTCTCCCCGACCTCAAGCTGAGGCCACGGCTGCTCGCCCATGCGGGTGCGGCCCCTGCCTGCCCCTGTCAGCCTCTCGCTGCTCCCATTCAATCCTGGCCCGCCGGACAGCGACGCGCAAACGGCTCTGGCCTTGCAGCAACTGGGAAAGAAGCAGCAGCAGCCCGCGCGGAGAACGTGGGCACTTGTCTGCACAAGAGCCAAAGGGCCAGCACAACCTGTCAACCTGGCCGTTTCCTTCACCCCCTTCCAGCTTCCACAGGCTGATCCTGCCCAGCTCTGACCTTGTCTCGTTCCTGTCAGCTCTTCTGCTCTCGCAACGTTGCGTTCTCCTTCCTTGCGTTGTCCCAGCTCCCACGCTGGCACGCTCCATGAACTGGTCTGGTGAATGCTCACTTCTTTCTGATCTGACCTAGTATGGTCTTTTGGGTATGACGAACTACGCAAATCGAAGCTCAAGTATTGGCATCTCGTAGTATGACGAGTAACTTTACGTGATGGAGCCCAGATTTAGTCGGGCAACAGGTAGCAGCGTGAAATCAGGAACTTGTGTCGCCTGGTTGTTGCCTGGTCGGTACACGCCGCCCTGTACAAAGGTTCAGCTGCGCAGCGAGGCAGCAGCGTCATATTCGTATCCAGTAATCCACCAAACGGACATGTGCGTCCACGTGCACGAATCACGCCGCACCCATTGTGAAGCACAAGCGCTTACTGGAGGTGTTTTTTTTTTTCCCACAGCAGGCACTGATAACGGGTGGTTTCGTTTTTGTTTTCACGTGTAGCAGAGGAACAAGAAGTCCGGCTGGAGCCCCTTCGCCACCAAGCGCCGGCCGCCGTCACCGCCACCGCAGGAGTCCATCTTCGATAGCAACCCTGACGCCGCCGTGGTGGCCGAGGCTCTGCGCGCTACCATCGGCGCCGCCGCGGGGGGTGGCGCCAAGCCCCGGCGAGCGCCCAACGGCAAGCATTACTAAAGGGAAATAGAGACTCCTACAGAAACTATAGGGGATGATTTTATCTGTTGTACATAGAATGAATGAACGAAGCAAAGAAAAGCAGAGAAAAAAAGGGGAGTACATAGCACAATCAGCAACCCATTGGCCATTCACCATTGTGAAGAACAGATGGATGTGTATCGAGTATGGTTCAAGGCATATGATAGAAATCGTTAGTTTTTCATTGATCGGTATGCTTGAGTCTTTTTTCTGCCATGGAATATATCTCAGCCTGCTTCATTACTTGATTTTTTTTCATTTGATTGCTCTCATATTCATTGCTCCAATCATTACTTCATGACGACTAAAAAAAATCATGGCAGAATCAAGCTAACTAATGATATGCTGTTAGTGTGCGATTAATCATTTCTCTCCCTGCTATAATCTCATCTCCATTTGTGCCTAATCCTAGCAAATTATTTACACAAATTACACTTCAATGGAAAGCACAAAAATTCTAAGACAATCCTCGCAAAAAAAAAAGAGAATCCTAAGAAAAATTCTAATCACACAAGAAGCGGAAGAGCAAGGGAAGACAACAATATTTTTCTCTCACGCAAAATCAGCCCACCAACCAACCAGCCAGCCAACAGTATTTTCCTCTCACGCGAAATCAGCCAGCCATCCAGCCAGCTAGCCAGCCGAACAAGGCCAAAGAGAAATTGCAACCAAGAACCGCAAGCAAGGTCTCGCCGGTGGAGTCAGGGCCGGAAGAGCGCCCCGATGAAGCTGAGGCAGCCTCGCAGGAGGCGGCAGAGTGGGCCCCGCCAGCGCCGGCCGCGGCGGCCGGGATCCTTCCTCGCGGACGGCGTCATCTGCAGGTACGCGTACGCCGCGTGCTTCACCAGCGGGTGCCGGATCATGTGTATGTCCCCACAGCTGCCGCAGCCGCCGCCGATGACGCCGCAGGCCGCGGGCGAGCCGCCCGTGGTCGCGGCGTACTCCGGCGACGACAGGATGTCCCGGAGGCTGGTGTACCCGTGCCCGCCGCCGCCGCTGCTGTTGCTGTCGTCGTCGCTCCCGGCGCCGTTGGGGATATCGATTACCGGAGGCGCCCACGGCGGCGGCGCCGCCGCGCGCTTCTTGGGCGTGCGCCAGTGCCGCAGTTCGAAGTCGCCGGCGGCCGAGCCGTTGGCGAGCGGAGAGCGCGGCCGGCGGGGCTGCTGCGACGTCGGAGAAAGCTTCGGCAACTCCGGCGGCACGACGGCTGGCGCCGACGGCATAGCACAAGCGATCGGCGAGTGGTACGAAGCGAATCAAACAGCGAGCTCGGGAGGAGGCGACGACGACTTGCTCGGGACAGAGAGTGGGAGGGGGGAGGGGGGAGGGGGGAGAAGAATTCTTTTTGCACGGGTGTTGATATATAGCGGCCTCTAAAAACGCCGCGAAATAGCATAAGCTGGCCCACATGTCATGGACTGGGTACATATTCGGGAAATCAGTAGTGTGAATTTCGGTGGTTAGATTACGACGGGCATGGAATTTTGGGGGCTAGCGAACCTGAAACGGCTCGTCAGACCGCGCGGGGCGAGCGGCTCGGGGCGGCGGGTGGGGCCCACGGAAATTATTGGGATCCACGTCAGCACCTGGCCGAATGCGTTCCTCTTCCTCACCCTTGATTTCGTTCAGGATAGTTTGGAACGATTTACAAATCCTAGCACCGAGTACAGGAATCTGCCAGATACTTTCGAAAAATTTTATAGCTCCTAATTATCAGTCTGTAAAGTGTAGTACGACGTGCTTTGAATGAGTTATCTGTGAAACATTTGTTTGCTTATCAACACTTGCATGGAATAGGATTATATGTGCTATGCAAAAATACAGTGGCGTGAAAACTGGCGTAAAATATGCCATTTACAAATATCTAAAATGCCACATAATTAAGCAAGTTGGACTGCCACACAAGGATGCTTTTTTAAAAGCATACGTAATAATATCTTAGAGCATCTCCAAAAGTTTTACCAAAATCTACTCTCTAAATTATCATTTGGAGAGTCATTTGAGTGAAAATCGTTTTCCATATCTTTGTCTTTTCCAGCAACTCTTCTATATCTTATTTGTCGTCTAGAGAGTCATCCTTACTCTCCATCTTTGGCTAACATGAAATCCGGAATCGAGGATATCTATTTTTAGATATTCATTTGAAGAGCCTGTTGGAGGCTAATTTTTCATCAAAATTTCTATTCCTATAAATTAGAGAAGATATAAAAAGTCTTTTGGAGATGCTCTTACGATCATCCAATATTTTGAGGTGTTTCACCTTGACATCTCTTAGCTATTGACCAATATTCTAATCACGGCCCATCCGGTAATTTTATAGGTGTACTAGCGTAACAGATGGTGCATTGTACCCAGTAGTCAATTATGGAGTCCTGTTTCTAAGAAAAAGACTCCGAGTTGTCGTCTAAAAAATATTATTAGAATTCATTTAGAAAATATTAGATAGATTACGGAAGGTTTCGTTAACATAACTGAGCAGTACTAATATGGAACATCTCATACCAAATCAACCAACAGTGTTTTTCTCTCATACCAAATCAGCACAAGCCACCAGCTATCAGTCAGTCAGCAGTGCTTTTTTCTCGTAACAAATCAGCACCAGCTACCAGCCGCAGCCAAGCGAAGAGTGTTGTATTTATTTGTGTCTAGTTACAAAAAAATGGGAATGTTATTGACAAGAATTTACTTGTCCAAACCTAAGAAGTCAACCATCCAAATATACAAATTGCATGGTCATGTGTTCACGACTACAAAATCTCCACAGCAAGATGATCAGCCAGTAGATAATTACAGAAACATCTCTATCACAAGTTTGGGGCCACTACAAAGAACATTTCAAGACAGGGATGAGTATTAGTAGTAGCAATTACCTAACCCTCTTGATAAATCGAATGGCCAGGATGGAAGGCTACCTAAAGAGCCCCAGCAATGTACTGGCATCAGTGCAACGAGAAAATTGTGGCTGCGTTTGGAGGATGTGGCCCTAATTTTGCCGCATTTGGCTCGCGTCCTACCTTTCTCGAGTCTCGACCCAGATGCCGCATGCGGGGCCCAGGGGTGGGGCCCGTTCGGGATCAGTCCTAGTCAGCAATCCGCATTCCGTCGGATTCTTGGTCCACGTTGGAGAGTACGTGTTCGTCTGTTCGATGCTCACTCAACAGTCAGCATGGCGCACTTGGAATATATTCTTTGGGAATTGATGAAAAGCTTCTGGGATTCAAGAATTCAGGATGAGCTAGTTTGGGCAAGTGGTGGACGATGCGAATTCTCCTATTCTTTTTGGGCAGGTAGGACATATAGGTAAAGCACATGTGTTATGTGTATGGTACCTGCTGAGTTTAGGATAGAATATTAGAGGTCCATGTGACATCTTCCGTAAAGTCAATGCCAAATCAGATAAACTTTATGGCTGGTGGTACTCGTATGAACGAAACACCAGTTCGTTAAAATTTATTGCAACCGGAATAAAAACAAATAATGATCCGCCACGTCCTCAATGAAGACATGTTTATCAAAAAATTTAAGTCTGTATATCCTTTTACAAATGGCATACCAGTTTATCGCACTATCAGTAAACTACTTATTTTTCCAAACAAGATAGGTTTATTTTGAAACTTAAAGCGCGTACAAATTCTACAGGAAACAATTCAATTCAGTATATAGTTACCAGGTCCCACCAATCCATTTGGCACTTGCAGAGGTTGACATAGCAAATTTGTCTTGACATAGAGAGTTTGCCTTACAAGTTTATAGCTCTTGCAAATTTGTATCTAGTAAATCACCAGCTACTTTTAAGCTTGGAACAACAAATAAGGTGCCAAATAAATGTTTTCCTTGACGATTTTTCTTTAAAAAAAATAAAGAGTTAGAATTCTGAGAAGTTGGTAACCAGAGACCATTGGATGAAGCTGACATAGCATCGCATCAAAGTGCAGTCAAGACAGTCAAGACGGAACTATGGCAGGCTCTGTCTCTCTAGCAACCCAGCAGGTAGCCGGTGAAATTGTTTACTTTCCTTGCTTGTGGCTCGTGGCTAGTCCTGAAATGTTATGAGAGAACAATATTGCTGACTGGTTGGTAGCTGAAGGCTGGTACTGATTTAGTATGAAAAAATAATACTGCTAGCTGGTTAGCTAACAAGCCGAACGGACAGTTCATTTTTTCTTTCTTTCCTTTTACTTTTTTTTGGAACCATTATACTGCTTGATTCGGTTGGGCACGCACGATGCATTTGCTCTAACACAACTCTCAGTGAGTCATTATATATCAGTCCATGTCAAACATTTCAAGGTGGGATCTTAGGGTGCGTTTAGTTACCAAAATTTTTTTGGCAACTTTTACAACACTAATTAGGAGTATTAAATATAGACTAATTATAAAACTAATTACACGGATGGACGAGAAATCGCGAGGTGAATCTATTAAGCCTAATTAATCCATCATTAGATATTATTTACTGTTGCACGACATTGTCTAATAATTACATAATTATGTTCATTGGATTCATCTCGCGATTTTACCCGGGGGTTATGGAATAAGTTTTGTCAATTATCCACATTTAGTAATACTAATTAGTGATCAAACGTTCGAAGTTACTTGCATTGTGTAGCTCAAGAATACAGTAGGGGTGGAAACGTTCACTTTATGCTCAACCATCAGCACTCCACATTGGAATCTTTCAGAATCGAACATATGCGGATGAGCCTGGCCTGGTGGGGTGGACCAGAATGCATCCCCTTTTGTTTTTGGACAAGTAGGAATCAGTGAAAGGGCATATAATACCTGCATAATTTGAGCAGAATATTAGGGGTCAAAGTGGGGGAGATGAAATACACTAATCCAATGTTGGTTAGTTATTATCTGGTTTTTTTTGGAGGAGGGGGGGGGGGGGGGGGGGGGACTTGATTCATGACCTATTTGAATGAGGCTTAAGATAGTTTCCACAACATGTGGTCGCAGAAAAAGAGATGAAATCTAGGTCCTAGCTGGCTCATGTTCCATTGCAATTAGGCATCTTGCCATTTTTTGCTGGATAGCAGTATAGCACTCCAGCTGACCAGCTTGTAACAATAGTGTCGGTGTCCTGACCTGGTAGTCCGGACCCAACTAGTGATGATGTTGCGTGTTCCTCGTCCTAGATGTTGATGCAAGAGACAACACAGTCACGCACGGGTTTATTCTGGTTCCGGCCGTGTGGCCGTACGCCCAGCAAAGGGGTGTGCGAGAGCACTGTACTGTCTTGCACCGGGGGTGCCTGTAGTAGGGGGTACAAGCGAGGCGAGAGAGGGAGGGAAGCTCCCAAGTCTCTGCTAGAGGAGGAGTTGATTGAGGCGAGTGCCAATATCGGGGCTCAGAAGAGCGAATGTGCTTTGTGAGTAGTGCTGAGCGTTGTGTTCTACCGAATGAGCCGACCCCCTGAAGTAAAGCCCGCCTCCTCCTTTTATAGACACAAGGAGGGACGGTGTACATGCACAGGGAGATCGCGGAAGTCGTCGTCTTCCCCCCGAATCGCGGGGGTGCAGTGGTCGAGCACTATGGAAAGTACAATGTGGGGTATGGCGCCTGGCATGGCAGTCGTCCTGGGCATCGTCCTTGGCCTGGCGGAGATCGAGCCGGTGTCCTTGTAGCTCCAGCAGGCGGCGTGGTCGTTGCTGTAGGGTGTACCATCCTCCAGGCGTGGCGTGGCGACGTTTCGAGGGTCCTGCAGGCCAGGGTCTCGTCCTGGTCAAGGCCGGAGCCGCTCCCGAGGGTTGTGCCCATGCCGTTCGAGGGCTGCACGGAGGGGAAAGTCTGAAGGAGGTATGGGGAGTTGGCAGCATAGTGGCTGGAGCAGTGCCGAGCACGTCCTGCACTGCGTCGCAGGTTCCCACAGCGTCGCCACAGCGTCCGGAATGGCGGAGCGGTGACCGGAGTTGGCGGACGGGACTCCGGTCACCGCCACTGTGACGAATGGCGGCCTGACGCCGTCTGACCTGGGCGCTGTGGAGGAGTGGTTGGAATTTAATGCTTCCGTGCGGCGGGCGGGTGAGCAGAAGGGTCGTTTGTCCTTTTCGTCGAGGGGTGGCCTCGAGCGAGGCGGAGACGCGGGGCGCGGTCGAGGGTCTCAGCGGGGAGCCCTCGAGCGAGGCGGAGATCGTCCCGGGGGTTCGAGGGGGGTGCGGATGGGCCACACTGTGTACGTGGGCCGCGTATTGGGCTTCTTTGAGTCCTTTCCTTTCTTTCAGATTGGAAGGAGGCTGTGGGCCTTCGTGGGCCTGGTTGCCTGATATGTGTTTGCGTTTTTTAGGGCGATTTTAGTCCCCTGATTAGGGTGCCCCTAATCATGATACCCGACAAATAGATTAAGCAAGGTGCAAATATCAGTGGTTCATTGCCCCTCTTAACCAAGGCCTCCATGAATTTCCATCTCAGGAAAATGGAGAAATGCCTGCCTGTATCGAACAGCGACAGGATGGGAGTAGTGCAATTATGCAACAAAAGGTGCAGTTAAAGATGGCTGTTGTATTTCTTCCACTTTTGGTCTTCTACAGAGTACCCATTTGTAGACAATGGAAAAAAAGATATGGCTTCAACATTCTTTTTTCGAAGAGGCACAGTCCACCATTATTCTATGGAGTTGATCGATACAGCAAAACACCAACACGAGATGAGTTTCAAATTGAAAAACCAATTCGTCTGCCGAGTACATGAGGCATCAGGTGGGAAGGCTTTTTTTTTTGAAATAAGGGAAGGCTTATTTTGAGCAGGCGTTCGGTTACTAGAGCAGGACACGGGCATACACCAACAATTTTCCCCTTGTTTAGATGCATAAAGTTTTGGGTGTAAAGCACTATAGCACTTTCGTTTGTATTTGATAATTATTGTCCCGCCATGGATTAACTAGGCTCAAAAGATTCGTCTCGCAAATTATAGACAAATTATGTAATTAGTTATTTTATTTAGCTATATTTAATACTTTATGTATGCGTTTAAAAATTCGATGTGACGAGAAATCTTGTAAAATTTTAGAATTTTAAAGGCATCTAAACAACGGCTTCGTCATTCTCTTGTTGCCTAAGGCTCACAGAGAATCTCAAAACATTGTAATACGTAAGACGCCAATTCTATGAGAAATTCTGAACGTAACTTCTCAAATATGAAGCCTTATTTCAGCTAATTAACAAGACTTCCAACTTGACGCGCACTGACATGGTGTGGTGCCCTGTCACCATATGTGCTAATGTGCAGACGGTTAGCGAACTAAAAAACTAATGATCAATTACTTGAGAGTTTGGTTCTGGATTTTATTTTTCATTTCCTGAAGCAAAGGATTAGCCACATCATGCTCCAAAGGCAAAAAGATGATGCAGATAAGCTTGACGCGGCACTGCCATGGTGTGGTGCCATCTACGACTGCTCACGTACAGGATATTCGACAATCGACACTGACCGTGACTCCATTTTTTTAATAGCGTGAAGATATTAGGAGAAACAGTATCAACGGCGACCAGGGAAAGAAAATGCCAGTCAACCGGACGCCCGATGTGACAAGCAAGAAAAAGGAAACGGAGTAGCAGAGTTGCTTCGATGCCGAAGCTGCAGGGAAGCAGCGGAATAATCAAATGCTAGCAGAGATCACGATGCACATGCACTGCATCATCAGCACAAGAGATTGCCGTGCCTGGTGATGGCGAGAGATCATCTGCCAAGACACTCAAAGCCCGACGACAGGTTACTTTTCAAAGCATGGCTTTGTTCATAGCAGCATCCGTCCATCCGTATGCCGGGAGGGATGCCACCATTCACACGTTTGATTTTTCTTTTTTTTTAAGTGAGATGAATCAGTATCACACAAATAATAAATAACTAATAGTAACTACTATTTTACAAATGGGTCTTAGCGAGCACCATCAGTACACAACATATTCCTAATTGTACACTCCTAATGCTGTGCGATGCCCAGCACAGCATGCAACTTCCAGGCCCGGCACATGGTTTCAAGGTCGACCTGTGAAGGACAGCCTGAGCCGTCCACATTCCACGCTCGATTCTATGATCGGCATGATCCGAAAGATCATTTGAGTTATTTCTGGGCTACCATCTGTACATCACTCAGCAGTCTACTGACCAAGTTGATCCATCGGCCGCTAAAATATGAATGGTGTTCCCTGCCACGATTCATCCGTTTTCAGCTTATACAGGAGGGGCCATCCACGACGTCGGCCGGTTTATCCTGCTGATTGGGCGTGCTGACTTCCAGGAAATCCTCCGCGTTGAATTTCTCAATCCCGTCCCACTCCACATCTGCTGCGTTGTCGAGTTAAGGGTCTACTGGTTTCATATCAAAATGCTGCATATGCTATACTACATGAGAAACTTAAATATGGTGACAGAGACTGTTAGAAGGATACGTGCTGTCTTCCACATGTCCGTGATGCTAACTCCTGTGTCTGATAACAGCCAGTAGTCTGCATCAGTCTGCCAAGAAAAAAAGGGCGGTTAATGCCTTACAAGGTGCTTGCGCTCCTGAACTGCAAGTATCACCATTGAACTCAGATGTTTAATATAAGATATATCCAAAACAAAATTTGTCTAGCACGTGTTTCAATATTAGGAAAAAAGGTTGTGTTGCCCAGTTCGGTGATAATTGGTAAAGAAACTCAAGTTGTACCTCTTCACAGATCAATCTTTAAATAATGAAGTGCTATAAAGAGGTTGATATTCCATAAAAGGAAGGTATACTGAAGCTTGACCGCGGGGGGGGGGGGGGGGGGGGGGGGGGACGCCCTCACGGCCCTGCACTAAGAAAAAGACCTTCTCCGAACCCCTGCTCCACCCGTACATAGTGGCCTGTTAGCCGGGAGAAGGGCCGGACCCCAACACTATGCTTTGGACATGGGACAAGCGAGGAGGATTTTTTATGTGCGAACCAGGAGTCAAACTCCCAACCTGGTGGTTTCCGCTTCGGTACTCCCACCAGCCGAGCTAACGCTCGTTCACGAAGATATACTGAAGCAAAGCAAGGATAACACTATTTTCCAAATTAGACGAAGCAAGACCAAATGTGATTGAAGCATCACATGAAGTTGAGCGGGTGCAAAAACAAAATGCACTTAAATATTAAGAACATGATCATAGACAAATCAATTTCATTTTGCACATCCTGTTAAATAATAATGCATGGAAGTGAACTTACATCAAGCTCTGAAGGGACAATCTTCATCATCCCGCCAATGTCCTGCGAACTACTAGGAGCATCAGGAGGTAGTGTAAGCCCTTGTTGAATGTTAGGTTCTGTCCCTGAAGCTTTGCTGCATTCTGCAGCCAAAGGCGTCCTAGGATTCTCTAGAGAATCCATGCATATTGTCGGCGTAGGCCTCGGAGGAGTTTCCATGCCACTCATCTCCTCAAATTGACTGATCAATCAACAAAACAATGTTAGGCTTCATGTTAAGTTGGAGATTGTGCATTCAGATTTTTTTTAATGCTTTTTAGCATATGCCAGACATGGGGATATAATGAGCATACCTAACTAAGTACACATCAATCGGACCCATGGTACTCCTTAGCACAATCCTGTATCTTCTTTGAGGATAATCATTAACCTGCGTAGGGAAGTTGACTCCGTTAACGAAATGTAACATCCGTCTATGTCCTCGAGTGTGACAAACAAAGATAGTTTTGCAACCCACCTCATCAGGATCTGGGACTTCCAAAGTTGTACCATGCGGTGCTTTTATAGCAATTAGAGTTTGATTCTGCATGTTGTAGTGAACTTTTAGTTACTTGATACGTATATATACTTAGTGTTGAATTGTTGATCATTTTAACAGTTACTAAAATCAGGGCAAAAAAAAAACCTGAAAGCAAGGCAAAGATTTGATATCATCTTCTGTAACATAAAGCCACCTGCGAGCACATAGATTCATTAATCAGGTCCAAAACCTGCAATGCCTTGACATGCGAGGCAATTACTCAAGTCTTGAGGGGAGAATAGAATATAATTACTTTTGATTATTTTCATCTTCAGTAAGCTCCCTTAACCTGTCCCGCATGTCACTGCAAGAAACATTGGAGAAGCATGCTTAGCAAAACTGAAATAATAGCAATAACAGGAGTTTTTAAATAGCTTGGTGACTAACTTTATTTGTTCATCCAAATTTTGCTCTTGCATTGTGAGAGCTTCAATATCTGCCTGTGGATGACAAATAGAATAAATATAGATATTTCTTAGAGAATAAGAACCGTGCTTAAGCATCGTCATTGAGAAGAACTATTTTATTAAAAAAAGGGAAAAAATGAAGCATAGTACCTGTAAAATTGACATATCATCACTAACTTCTCCAGGCAGCGAGTCATCAATTCCTCTGCAAAAGGACATATGAAGTGAGTAATGCCCATAAAGAACCAATCACAAAGACAGCTATTAAGAATATTACTTCCAACGGATATTGTTCTTCAGCTTCTTTTCTATAAGCCCTATCCCTTCGAGAACATTAGTAATGTCATATATACGCCTTTTCTGTACCTGCAAAACAAGTTTTGCATGTATATGTTTAACAAAAGAAAGCCATGCTTGGAACAAGATACCAACAAAGAAGTACTACCTCTAGAGTTTCCGCAGCATTATTCAGATCAACTATGCCACCAGGTGCACCTTTTAGCAAGTTCAGGAACTTCTTTGTCAAGAGCCCTAAAAGGACATAATGAAAAAGAAAGGAAATCTGAGATCAAGATACCATGCAAATGTCAACGTCCAAAACAGGAAAGTTGATAACTGATTCTTCTCACCTAGAGAGCTATCATAGCGGCAGCCACCGACAGGAGTAGAAGGATTGCCTGGAGAACCTGTGAAAAAGTATGAAATTAGATTTAGTTATCGGAGACAAAGATGATTCATGGCTGATTGAATGTGCATCACTCACCAAAACTCAAAGGGGTCTGAGGGCAAGGTTTCTGGCTCTTGGTAGCCTTAGGCTTGGCAGAAGATTTTAAACCTTTCCCTGAAGGGGGTGTAGGAACTGGACTGCTGCCTGCATTAACATATCCAGGGCTCATCATCCAGTCATTTGATTCGGCAGCTCCATTTTCTTCTCTATTCTGTTTCCGTTTCAACTACAAGGGGAATATTCTTGTTAGAACCAGAGCTAAATAAAAAACTGTCGTTATGCTTTGAGACCTTATATTTATGAGCACATCAGCACAAGTTGCTGAAAAGTGTTACATTAATACGACAAAAATGCAATGTCATCCTAATAGTCTCCACAAGCAGACAAGTGTAGAACCTCCTGGGAACATGTTAGGATGGTAATAAATTAAGTCAGACTGATTATTTGGTAAAATTAGACAATGGTGTTATAAGTTCCAAAATAGTGATATGTTATTTTGGCACGAAAGGAGACAGTTTGATATGGTTTGTAATATTTGTATTTTTTTTCAGTAAATTCAAATCCTGCCTGCTTTTAACAATGCACTTGTATGAGGTTTCACCATTATTTATGACTGAGCATCCATAGGTTAGTCCGCACTCAATCTCCAGAGTTTTGGAGCATTAATTGGGGTTTTCAAGCTACCGCCAACATATTGCTAGCATCTAGTGATTTTAGATAACTGTGTCGTACAAGTTGCATAGACTTAAGCAAGTGTTTGCAAAATTTAGGTAACAATTTGTTATGTAATCTGACAATCACAAAAAAAGGGGAAATGCCAGATAAATCAGCACACACTATATCAATTCATCAGCACAAAAATCACCAAACAGCACCATCAATATAGTACTCTAGCTGGCGCATATTGGTTACCATGTGCAAACAAAAAAATATAAGGGTTCATGTGTCATTGCTTCATTGATAATGGGTTGCAATATGAGCACGCGCCATGTAGCAAAACTATTCCCTCAAATATCACGATTAGCAAATTTCACCAGATTAGCACAGTCTCTTACTACATCCTAGAAACATTCACCTAAACCACAGCAAACTATCCATCTGGTCACCTCTCCATGGAACAATAGAAAGCAGATAACGCGAAATCTGTGCAGAATTTGCAGCAGATTCCATCACCGGTAGTGAAATTCAGCGAAATCGTCTCCGCGAACACCCAAACCCACCCATCGCAAGAGCTCGGTCGTGGTCAAATCCAAGGCGACGCGCGTCGGCATTGCTAAAGCCGATTCAGTTGACCGGCGCACACGAACTCCACCGGCTCCCCTCGCCGCTGGCGGGAGGGGCCATCAACCGCCGGCGCTCAAGCGTTTGACCCAACAACCGGGAATTTCAGCACAAGGACTCGACCACCAGTCCCCCGGAACTCACTGGCGTCCTGAGGACGACGGCCTCCACCATCTCGTCGCCGCCGGCCGCGGGCGCGCCGAAGTTGTGGTACTCGCCGGGCGGCGGCGCGAAGGGCTGGTGCCGCTGCAGCAGCGCCCGTGCGCCGGCCTCGCCGGCCCCGCCGCCGGCCGCTGCCGCCGCCATGGGGATCGGGGCACGGCGGAGCCGCGGATCGGAGGGACGGCGCGCGGGAGGGCGGCAGGATTCGGGAGCTGGGATCTGAGGCGGCGGCGGGCGAGGGTTTGCGCGGCGGAAGGGAGAGGAGGGAAGAAAACGAGGGAAAAGTGGGGTGGGAGAAGCGAGGGAAATTGGAGTTTTCAGTGGGGGTTGCGAGTTTATGGTGTGGACTGGACGAGGGGGAGCTGTAGCTCTGTCTAGCGGAGGCTGAAGGGGCAAAAATGTAAATTAGAAATTGTTTTATGAACTTTTTTTTCCTTTCGGTTTTAGAATTTTTAGTGAAGGCCCTTCATACTTAATCCTTATACTGTGATTTAGAAACAGCTCAAAGAGAAATTGGGATTGCGTCTAATTCATATCATATGTAAAAGGAGCGGAATGCGCCCAATTACTGAAGTTGTCGCAGCTTAAGACGAGGTAGATGCTATGATGCTTAGAATTGTGTCATGTTAGTATGTTAGGTAATAAAGAAATGGTCGTAATTATTCAGGTGCACTTAAATAGTTGGTTTTCGAGTAATGGATTTCTAGTGCGCTTTAACCAAAAATATATATGTCTTGAGTTATTCCTATGGTGGTTTAAAATTTTTGGATATCCAACTCATAGTTATTATTAGTTTGTTCTCCAAAGTAATAATTTGGTTCAGAAGTCTAAGAAATATTTTAGCTCAATTAAGTCTTGAAATTATAGATGTGTCCATCTTTTTTAACAACAATATCAGTTATAGATACACAAAAGCGATAATGCATATAATGCAGGAGCAGTGGTAGATCCACGATTTGTGTTTTGGAGGGGCTCATCTTCCTTCTTTCCTCTTGTTCTCTCCATTCTATCCTCTTCTTCTCCCTATTTTCTCTTCTTTCCATGAAGTTCCTAGGGGAAGGGAGACTTGACCCCCTTACTCGCACGCTTGACCCGCCATATGCAGGAGTTATTAGCTATCTATGTCAAATTGCATAATTTTTCACAATGAATATCTTTTTAGTTTGACTGATTATTGGCCATAACGTATAAGTATATTTTTTTAAAGTTAAATATGCTTTTATTTCTTGAATTGTTGGATTACCACGTACAGTAGGCTGCTGTAAACTGTATTGCGCTTGAGCAATTCTGCAAAACAGTGTAATAAGTTGCTGAACAACGGGCGAGGCGATGTGATGTGCTCGTCATTCGATCGCAGAAAGGAAAAAGGCATATGGGCGAGGAAGTAAAGCGTGACCGGGCGAGGAAGCGCCCAGCTGTTGTGGGGTCCGAATCCCCTGGTGAAGACGTGAAGTGCGCGCGCTTTTATTTTCCCGCCGCGCGCCTCGTGGCGCTCCCCAGCCTCGTCAGGCTGACAGGTGGACCACGCGCCGGCTCGCGCGCGTACAACCGCTTGGTTTTGGCGGGGAGCATCCTGATTGGCTCACGCCAGCGCACGACGAGGATGAACTGCACTCGGAAACACGCGGGAATCTACACGAGATGAGTTAGTACGGTCATGACTCATGACATGGGGACCCAGAGATGCTAGGCCTACCTGTCAGTGGAGAGATGCTAGACCCACCTGTCAGTGGGTGGAGGTGGTAGGTAGCACGTGGTTTTCTTTTCTTGTAGGTTTAACACTGTAACTGATGTGGATCATCCCGATAAAAATATCTCGGGCTTGAACGCGCAGCATGGCGCGAGGCCTCGCAAGAATATGGGCCGAGAAAATCAGCAGCTATCACAAGCTTGGCGGCCGGTCCACCTGAGCAGAATCCACCAGGCCGTGTTTGGTTGCAGGCTGTAAAATTTTTGAAAAGTCATTTTTTATATTTAAAATACTAAACATAGACTAATTATAAAAATAATTACAGAACTCGTTTGTAAATCACGAGACGAATCTAATTAGCCTAAGTAATCTATCATTAGAGGTTATTTACTGTAGCAATTTAGCATCTAATTACAGCCTAATTAGATTCATTAGATTCGTCTCGCCATTTACAGACAGCAGTCGCAATGCGTTTTTTATTTCGTCTAGATTTAAGTCTCCATGCAGGTGCCGAAAAAAAATTTGGAATTTTGATTTTGGGAACCAAACACGGCCCAGATCTGGTTGCAGTGCTGGGCATGGTCCAACCCAAAACATTATGGGCTCTGAATTTGGACTTCAGATATGTCTGGTGCAGCCCATGCTTTCCCTCTGGCCAGGCGGCGGTCAGGCTGCACATTTGAACTGCAGATGGAGCAGGTGTGAAGTCTGCAAGACCAGCAGACCTTCATGGCCCAATTTCAGGACATTGTGCACAGAATCCCAGACCTGGAGCTGCATTTTCCACGTAGGAAAATTTGAACGTCGAACTGTCTGAAACTCTGAATAAGATTAAAACCTATGATTATGAATGGCAGCTTCCACACAACAGGTTCCTATGCGAAAGAAGATTAGTAGTAACCGGGAGAGGGACATTGGTATTAGATGCATACAATGCTATAAGCTTTAAGAAGATGTATGTAGGTCAACTTTTTTTCTTCTTTTTAATGCACGTGAGCCAAGGCTGTATCGAGAGAGCTGCTACTTGAGGGAAGAACGCATTGCTGTGGTTTCATTGCAATCACCAAAAGTTGTTCTTTTAGAAATTTGGAAGTGGTCAGATGAGTTACAAATCAGAGTTGTTACCATCTTGTAGGTGTAATATATGGTTAGAGCGAAATGGGGTTAATGCCGCTGATTGTCCTCAGCCTGCTGGACAATAATTCAGAAAATTAACGCTGAATAATCATTGATAAATGCTTCATTCTTTTCAGCAGGATGATCTGAGCTCTGAGGGGATACGGATGGTCCGAGTCTCAGGGAGCAGTGATGATGCGTCAGGAGCCGAAGAAACATGAGCATTTGTCTGATGCTTTACGGGCTGAAAGCTATGGCACTTGTACAGGCTCTGAGCTATAGTATATGCGTCGGATGCTCTCGGACGGGTGGAGTTGCTTGTAGACTGATGCAGTTAACTTAAAGTCATCTCTGAACACTTGACCTCTTGATTGGTTCAGCGCCGTGTGGTGTCATTATCGCAGAAATTAAGTTTTCGATCAACGTTCTTGTAGTACTAGCACATTGCTCTGGCCTGACATTTGGCTCATTTCGGCTGATTGTGGCTGGTTGCTGGTTCTTACTGCTGGTTAGCTAGTGACTGGTGGCTGGTGTTGATCTGGTGTGAGAGAAAAACATTGCTGGGTGACTACTGGCTGGTAGCAGTCTCTATTTGATGGAAGTATCTTTCAGCTCCAAAAGAAAAGAAAAATGAAAAGGATCATCGAGAGAGTTGCAATACTATCGTCCCGCTGAACGTACATATTCAATAAAGAAAGATGCAATAACGGTCTATTTTTTTCCTAGATTCAGTTCTTTTTCCAAATAGTATGTTATGGGCACTGTTTACCAAAACGGTAGTTTAGCCTGTTTAGACATCATTTAAATGCTACACGGTCGTACACCATTTTCGTTTAATTAATTTGTTATTTTGACCGTTTAATCAGCTGTTTTACCCATTCAAACAGCCGTTTTACTTGAATAATGGACTAAACAGAAGATAAACGGCTGTTTACCGTTTAGAATAACACTAGTTGTAGGGAATATTATCTTTGTGTTGACGCAAAGGCGCGTAGTATCACGCGAAGGGAAGGAATAACACTTGTGGTTTCGTAAAAGAAAAATGAAATGAAAGGCGATCGATTGTGCTGGCTTTTCTTGTTTTTCATCCGGGGAAGGAAATGTTGTGAGCATCGTTTTCCCCGAAAGGAGACGTAGTTTAATGGCATTGTTCTTGCCTCACAGAAAGGTTACGTTGTGCCTGAAACAAGCAAAAGAGATTCCCAGTGTAATAATGTACGTACTGCGATCAGCTTTCGGTCAGAAAATGCCACATATAGGCTTTTGGGTCCGGTCTTTCTTTACTTTATGAAAAGCTCTGCGCTATATCATCAACGTCACTAAAGCCTAATCCACCGCGAAGAAAACCAATTACTAGGCTGATGTGTTTGACTGCTGAAAGCGTTTGGAATGGTTACACAGTAATTTGGGTGAGCCGGCCGGTAAAGATAGATGATGATAGGTTTCGCCGGGGATCTGATGAGGATTCGATGAATGCTCGCCCGATAGGGATCCCGTCAGGGCAAGCGCACCTTGAATTGCTCTAGGATCGGCAGGCCACCTAGAGTGTTCTCAAACACCATAGAGACGAAGGAAGAACAACATATCGAGGTTAGATAAGCTAGGTAAAGAGAAAAAGTAAAGATAATGAAAGATAACTATATTTGATAGATTCGATTAGGTTGAATTCCCTCAATCGACAGTGGCCCTTTATATTTATAGGGTGGGGAGGTCTGTACCCGTAAAAAGTCGAAAACATCTTAAAACCCGACATAGAATTGAATTACAACTCTAATTTGGACTAATCTACTAGAAACCGGTCATACCGGTCACCAAATCCGGTAAGACCGGATTTAATATGATGCATAGCAGCTAAACCGGTCAGACCTGTCACTAAATATAGTCAAACCAGATTTACCGAGATAGAGAAACTTCTAGTTGCCATATCTTCTGTATCTGGAATTCAAATCAGGCGATCCATATATCCGTTTTGATTGTCTCGACGAGAGTTTCATCCTGGTACACTCAAACTCATGATTTGACCTCATCTTTAAGATTATTTGAACGCTTCTTTGTTTTATTGATGAAATCAAGTCCAGAATATCTCAAAACGATCTCCATATCCCGCACAATGGTCATACATGCCAAGCTTGCAAAATAATAAGAGTTAATATTGAATTGACTATTTTGGCCTTTATCTCCGGTCAGATCAATTACCAAATCCAGTCAGACCGGATTTACTATGGTGCATAGCAGCTAAACCAGTCAAACCGGTCACTAAATCCAGTTTACCCGGATAAGGAAACTTCTAGTTGCCATACCTCCTATGTCTGGACTTTGAATTAGGCAATACATATATCTATTTCGATCGTCTGGATGAGGACTTCATCCTGGTGCACTCAAACTCATGATTTGACCTCATCTTTGAGCTTCTTTGAATCTTTCTTTGTTTTATTGATGAAATCAGGTCCAGAGTATCTCAAAACGATCTCCATATCCTGCACAATGGTCATACATGCCAAGATTGCAAAATAATAGGAGTTAATATTGAATTAGCTATTTTGGTCTTTATCTTGCTTGTTTTAGATCATACCAATTTTGGTTGTCAACATCTAGCACCACTGGGATGAAATGCAAATTTATTTGGGTTCATCGGGTCGGGACTCGGGAGCCAAGCGCACGCCTAAATTAATTAGGGCATCCCCAACCTTCCATGTATGATGGCTTTCATAGCATTAATTATGCTGCCATGTAGGATTTTTAGCTTATATGGCACCATAATAAATGAAAGAGAGTAGAGAAAGGAGAAGAAACTGGGTCTCATACAAGACCCGGTGTCAACACGTAAACCAAGACGCTAGACACTATAAGTTGTGCATTGGGGTGAGGTGATGTTTTCATCATAAATAGAGAGCAAATATGATAGGTGGATAGGAGAGAATGAGTTTAATAGAAATCTGCACCAAGACATCATGCGCTGTGGAGTATAGTTTTTTAAGGGTTAGTGTTTTGATGATAAGACACCATAGACACTATGGATTGGGATTGCTCTCAGTACATATAGATAGATACCGTGGCAGGCAGGCTCAGCTCAGCTCAGAGCTCAGCGGCGCGGCGGATCCCGACCCGGCCGGTGCCCAATCAACCCGCGCACTACATTGCTTTTTAATTCCGTACGTCATGATGATTCAAGAGTGAGCTTCCATGCCCTCGATCGACTTATTACATTTTCCGTACCTCATGATGATTCAAAGAGTGAGCTTCCATGGCCTCGATCGAGTTATTATATTTTAACTAAACTATTATGTACGTGTCTTGTTAGGGATAAAATTTGTATAAATATTAGATATATAAAGCTGCTCGTGCGTTAGGTCGTGGGATCTACTGGACGGAGGCTAGTTCGAATTGCATATAGGATGGACTATAAAATCCAGATATCAACGATACAAGACGGATCAAATTAAAATTTAAAGTGGAAACCTTACCCGTTTTAGAAATAAGTATAGATATAGGCAATTATGCATGTGCATTGTTACGAATGAAGTTGGTTGTATCGGATAGACATTGGTGTCCGTGCATTAATTTGTAGAGATCTATGTGATCGAGTCGTGAACAGAGGACTTATCCAACTCGTATATGGGATAGACTAAGATCCACGTGTCAATAACACAAGATAGAACAAACCAAAATTTTAAGTAGAAATCTTACTCGCTTTAGTAATAGAAATAGATAGATATAACTATACTATACGTATACATGGTCGAAACTATTAGCAGATACCGCATCGAGGCCGGCCTAGCCATCCAAAAACGGTACGTCTAAAGTACGAGACGCCACCGCCGGAGCTGGTACACTGCTGGCAGGTAGTACAGAGGTAGATGCCCGGCCGACCAGCTGGGCATGGCACATCGACTCGCAGGTTGGTCCGTCGTCTCACCGAGGCCCGTGGCCGGACAGCCGGACCCGAGAAATCACCTGGCCTTGGGCTCGAATCGATATCCACCTGCCCAGGGCTCCGCGGCCGGACCTGACCCGACGACCCCATCCAACGCGGCAACGCGTGCGCGGTCGCCGGGAGGCTGTAGCTAGCAGTAAAGGCTGGCGGTGCCGTGCGTGCAGTAGTAGTACGCCTCTGCCTGCTGCCAGTGAGTGATCCGGCCAGGGCCAGCAGTCCAGGAGGATCACATCACAGCGAACTGCAGGATGGGCCCCTGCTAGTACGTACGCGTGGCGGAGTACTCTCATGGCAGTAGAGGTACGGTAGAGCTACTCTTAGCTAGCTAGCTACGCGCCTGTCAACGGCAACACTGGGCGTCTGGGCGTATCCGGTGGGATCGTATCCCTGCCCTCCGTGCAGCACAAATTAAAAGACAGGCAGGATCTTTGCGGCAGCTGGCGAATCCAACTAAAAGCCCTACCCTACGAGCTCAGCTCATGCATCATCGATTCGCTTGGCACAGCAGCAGCTCATGCTGCATGTCGTCTCCTCCGATCGACCCTGTACGTGCGCGTGGCCGCTGTTGCATTGTGCATGGCGGTCCTCTGCATTGTGATCTCACCTCAGCCACAGCAGCCTGCTTGCATTGCCGCGGAGATAGATGATGATCCATGATTAATTGTTAATTCCATGCGTATACGTACGTTGCTATTGATTCCTTGCATTATTGTTGCATCCTTCGATGCCCTTGGAGATGCTAATGTAAGGCCTTGTTTAGATGCATAAAAGTGAGTCTGTAAATACTGTAGTACTTTTGTTTGTATTTGATAATTATTGTCCTGCTATGGATTAACTAGGCTCAAAAAATTTGTCTCGCAAATTATAGACAAACTGTGTAATTAGTTATTTTATTTAGCTACATTTAATACTTCATGCATGTGTTTAAATATTCGATGTGATGGGAAATCTTATAAAGTTTTGAAATTTTGAAGGGAACTAAACAAGGTCTAAATGGGTGAAACTAACTTTAATCCAAATTAGTTGAGTTCTATGGACTAATGGACTAAACATCAGTTGGGATGAAACTAAACTTTAGAACAAAGTTTAGTCCACCTGTTTGAGCCATCTAATAATGGACTAAACTTTAGACCTAAAATTTAGTCCATAGATCAGGGCCTTAGCATCTTCGATGTTCGATCAAGGTCGTCTCTCCACACCATTTATTTGGGTTACCACAGCAGCAACAAACCAGAACATGCACACCAGAATAATAAGTACGTAAGTTGGATACGCAAGAGGGAGTACAAATGTACAAGGGCATATATTGTGTTTGTTCATGAGCCTGGTCGACACACTCCCGACTCTGTCGGAACGCAGATCAATAAGTCGAGAATTAGGCTTTGGATCTTGTTTTTGTAGAGAAAAAAAACGTGTCAATTCAGGCATATTGGTGGTGCGACCGTGCCAAATAGACACATAACCATCGATCATAAACATATAGTCTTATTATCCGCAATAAAAAAAACCATAAACATAGTCTGGATCCACCACCCACAGCCATCCAAAATTCCATTTAGCTAGCAAGACACAACTATTATTGTGGTGATCGGTGAAGGCCATCCAGTGAAGTTGAGGCCAGCCGTTCCACAGCTTTTTTTTTTCTCGAATACGCAGGAGAGCTGTGTATCTTTGTATTAATAGGTAGAAAAAGGTGTGCTATTACAACGCGCAATGCCAAAACACACGCAACAATAGTTGTGCAGCTACTATTACAGAAATAGCAAGCCGCAAAAATCAAAGATGAAAACTAGAAACCTGATTACTCAGAGAATAAATAACCTAGCCTTATGGCTCCTGCTAGCACCCAGAGTTCGGCTTCGGACTTGATGGAAATTAACATCTTGGGGGAGTGTAGAAACCTGTGCTCTGAATATTCTGCCATTTCTCTCCTTCCAAATCCGCCAGGAAGCAACGCTCTGAACTCAAGCCATCTTTCCATGATGGAGCATGCAATTCTTGGTAGTGACAGGTTGACACCCAGGGTTGCAAAGATCGCGTGCCAGACCTGTAAAGTCACGGAGCAAGAAGCGAATAGGTGATCGCTTGTTTCCGGTTCTTGATCGCAGAGAGGGCAATTTGTGTGTGTCTCCAATCCATGCTTCGCTCTTCTGTCAGCCGTCCAGTGACGCTGTCTGAATGCCAACCAGAGGAAAATTTTCACTTTCAGGGGCGCCCAAGTTTGCCAGATAAGCTTGTGTCCGGGGAAGGTGGCCGATCCTTGATGCAGCATTAGATACGCGGCCTTTGCTGAGTACTGACCGTTGTTGGTCCATCGCCAAATGCATTGATCGTCTTGAGCAGGCTGTAGCTGCACATTGTCAAGCCTCAACCAGAGATGCAAGTATTCAGCAATTGCCGTTACTGACAAGCCACCCTGGATTCCTCTGACCCACTGCTGATCATGCATTGCCTCCGCGACAGTTAATCTCGATCTCACCCTTTTGTTGACTGCAGAAAACAGAGTCGGTGCGAGATCAGCTATGGCTTGCCCGTCTAACCAGTTGTCGACCCAAAAAAGCGTAGTCCGTCCGCTGCCAACAATAATGGATGTTGATGCTCTGAAAAATGCCAAGACTATAGGGTCCGCTTGGATTGGCAATTCAGCCCAAGCCCGATCATTGTCTGTCTTTTGAAGCCAAAGCCATCTTGTTTACACGGCATAACCAAAGAGCTTGAGGTCAAGCACTCCAAGGCCACCAAGTGCAGTTGGTCTTGCCACTGTTGGCCAATTGACCATACACTTTCCCCGGACAGAAGTATCTTTGCCTGCCCAGAAAAATTTGCGACATATAGCTTCAATTTCCTCTCGTACCCATGCTGGCATTTTCTCAGATAGCATTGCATAAATTGGCACCGCGCTCATCACTGATTTGACCCAGATGAGGCAACCGCTTCTGGCCATCAATGATCCATGCCTGGTGGGGAGCTTGTTGGCAACGGATTCCACTAGCAGTTGCCAGCCGGATTTGGAAAGGGACTTGGTACTCAAAGGTAGTCCAAGATATTTGATCGGAAAAGAGGCAATTTGGCACCCCAGAATTTGTTGAACCTCAGTGAGAGAGGTGTCGTCGGCAAATATTGGGGTGATGGAGCATTTAGCCTGATTTGTGCGCAAGCCAGAAGAATCCCCAAAGATTTCCAACAGCCTATTGATCGCCCTGGCCTCTTGCTGTGTTGGCCTTGCAAAGATGATAACATCGTCAGCATAGATGCTGCACTGATACTTGATCGTTGGCACTTCTAGTCTGTGGATGATGCTGGCGTCCGTTGCCTTAAGGAAAAGCTGGTGAAGGACTTCCATCACCAGTATAAATAGTATTGGCGACAGTTGGTCGCCCTGACGGACGCCCCTTCTATGTTGAATTGTGAAAGAAATCGGGTGCTTGTAGCCTAAAAGGGGAGGGGGTAAATTAGGCAAACTAAAAATCTTAACCTCAAGTTCCAACTATTTGCACATGAATTAAACTAATTCATACTATCTAGATGTGCAACTAGTGTTCTTTTAGTGTGAAAAACCTCATCCCAAAAAATTTATGCAACCTATAGCTAATCCTATCAAGATTCTACTCTAGAAAGTAAAGGCACACAAAGATTGCAATAAGTAAGTGCGGAAGCTTAAGTAGGGATGAGAGAAAGCAAACTCTTGTGACACGAGGATTTATCCCGTGGTTCGGTTAGCCACAAAGACACACCTACATCCACGTTGTTGAAGCACTCACAAAGAGTATTGCTTCTCGGCAACCAAGTCTCTTCCGAGGACACCGAGTCCACGGTCACCTTGATCCCAGGTTCCACTAAGGAGCTTCTCCACCGAGGAAGGGGGTCTCCACGTCCCCCGCACAAAGCTTGTCGTCGCCGCTCCACACCAAGCCGGAGGGTCGAAGACGTGCCGGCGAGTCACCAAGACTCCAAGGATGGCCGGTTCACCGAGTACAAACTTGAGCAGCTCTCAAGCACAGCACACAAGACACACAACCTTGCTATCACACTCAAACATGAGCTATCCTAGCACTCTCACTTACAAGGATGTGCTAAACCTAAAGGATTTGATCACTAAGCACTTGGGTTGGCTTGGAGGTGTTCTTCAATGTGTCTAGGGTCTCTCTAAACTCCAGCAACACCAAAATAGCAGGGGTGAGGAGCTTATATAGGCCACCAAGTCGAACTAGCCGTTTTGAGCCATTACTGCTTTTTCTGCGTAGGCGTCGGATAATCCGACGTGGCTCTGAGAATGGCGTCGGATCATCCGACCCCACTGGCATTTTTACGGTAGCCGTTGAGTTTCTAACCAATTGCTGACGTCATTTGTCCGACACATTAGTCCAACGCTATTTGAAGATCACGTCGGATCATCCGGTGTTGAAGGCATGATTTGAATTTCAAGACGACATCTCTGATCATTCATCCGACGATTACTCCGACGCTCCAAATACCACGCATCGGATCATCCGATCCTGAAGCAAATTTTCCTACTCGAGAAACAGGCTCTCTGCAGAATCACCCGAGCCTTTGTCCGACCTTCATTTCCTTAGCGTCGGATCATCCGACCCTGAAGGAGAAATTCAGCCCTGGGAAACAGACTCTCTGAAGAATAGCCCGAGGCACAGTCCGACCAGTTTTTCAACACGTCGGATAATCCGGCTGCTATGAAGTGTTTATCCGACCTGTGCATTTCGGATTATCTGAACCCACTGAGTTTTGCAGAATTTGTCCAATTCAACGTTTCTTCGAGTTCTTTTTTCGTGTTTTGTTTTGCTAGGTCTTTTTACTTCATTCTTGGGACCTGATGAGATATACTTGACAAACACATTAGTCCCAATGATTACGTTGTCGCTTGATCATCAAAATCACTCGAAATGGCCTAAATGAGGCCTCCCAGGTCTACCATTAACTAATATACGCGAATTGGCCGTGGCCATCAGGAAGAGATCCAGTTGCACCATCTTGTGCTGAAACCGACCGCTCTCAGTACTTCAATCAAGAATGCCCATACAACTAGGTCTGAATGGAACCCGAGGCTCTTGACCTCTGCTCTTTGTAGTAGACTCGCTGCTCCACACAATATTCAGTTATCTCACTCCAACGTACACCTATGTCATTTCTGCATCTAAATTGCACCGGAACAGTAGACTACAATTCTGCGGTGTAACTCCAATAATATAATAACGTATATTCTTTTCTTCACTTGTAAATGCATACAACTAGGTGCCAACCGCCAAAAAAAATCTGTAAATTTCCATTACCTCTCTCTCTCTCTCTCTCTCTCTCTCTCTCTCTCTCTCTCTCTCTGAAAGTGTACACTCTCGCAAAAAAAAAATGAAAGTGTACACAAAACTTTACATCTAGTACATGCTTACGGTAGCCCTGTCCTTCCAAAAAAGGAAAAAGAATAAGAAGAGTAAACTAATTCAAAAGGTCAGATTTGTAGAGAAAAGGTCACAGTTATGCTTGTATAAAACAACTAGGCGTATAACCCGCGCATTTGTGCGGCTAGTATTGAAAATTCGAAATTTGCATGTCGTTGTATTCTTACTTAAAAATTATAATATTTTTTACCATGCATCATCCTATTCATTATCGTAAATTATATCTTATTGTTGGTTAAAACAATTTAAATATGATCTACCTATAATAACAATTTGATTGAGCTTTAATAATATTATGCATATAATTATTCTTATTTTCATTTTATTTTGATTGATTGTTGTTAGCTTTAGTTTTTATTAATAGTATATGTTTGTAACTGATACATAGCTAAATGGTATTTTATATTTAATTTTTCATAATGACATTGGTGGGTGGTTTTCAATTAGACATAGGGGTATTTTAGGCTAATTTTTATCATAATGGCAGTGGTGGGTAATTTTTATTTTTCTTCGATTAACATAGGAATTTTTAAGTCTTAAGAGCGAACGTGGAGGCTCCGTTTGTTGGCCACATAATAAGATAATAGATTACAAATCAATTTTAAAATCTAGGCCAATTGCACTAACTATATGTCATTAAATTGTGTGGTCCTACACTAATAGAATTTGCAGTAAAACAAATGATTAACTTAAGGCAATGTATTAATGTCAGATGTTTCTGGGCTCGCGATATATTACAGGGTGGAGTGACCATGATTTGCTGCAATCATATCACAAAGTTAGATCGGTCACAGGTACACATGGACCACTATGTGGGGGATTCGATCAGGGGGTCAACTTGTGTGTGTCAGCAGGTTTCAGGACCCCCCCGGCAGAGCAGCTGCATAAATGTCCACTACAGAATTGGATTCGCTGCGTGCACCTGTTTTGTGTTGATGCAGCAACTTCAGAAGGTACTCAGAGAGGTCCGTGTTGCACTTATAAGCTGCCATCTAACTCGTGTACTTCTGCCGGTTACAAACACAGGCCGGGTTTATTAGGACGTAATCGACATGGTATTCAATATGACATTTTGACGGGAATTATCTTAAATCAAAACCATTTCAAATCGTACTTTTTATAGGAAATAGCGCCGTTGGTCACAAAAATCTTTTTTTACTGAATCTATTAGTATCAATCTTATATTGTCATCAGTTGTATAAATTTAGACAATTATGGACAAAATCTAAAAAAATAACTTTAAGCATCCACTAATTTTAATTTTATTTGTGAATGAAAAAATTACGTCAATATCACACCCAAATATTCTCGGAATGTCAGTCTAGTGTCTATTGTGCTTGTTCAACTCATGCATACAGATGCCGCAGAAAAAGCCCCACCATCTTGTATATAGAGCCGATGGTTATCATCTTTTATATAAAACTAGGCGTAAGGCCCGCGCATTTGCGCTGCTAGTATTGAAAATTCAAAAATTTGGACGTCGTTGTATCCTTACTATTTTTTAAAGATTATACTATTTGTTATCATACATCATCCTGTTCATTATCGTAAATTATGTCTTATTATTGGTTAAAACAATTCAAATATGATCTACCTAAAATAACAATTTGATTTGTTGAGCTTTAATAATATTATGCATATAATTATTCTTATTTTCTTTTTATATTCATTGATTGTTGTTAGCTTTAGTTTTTGTTAATAGTATATTTGTAACTGATACATAGCTAAATAATATCTTATATTTAATTTTCCATAATGGCATTGGTGGGTAATTTTTTATTAGACACATGGGTATTTTAGACTAATTTTTATTGTAATGGCAGTGGTGGGTAATTTTTATTTTTTCTATTTTTCTCCGATTAACGTGAGAATTTCTAGACCTTGAGAGAAAACGTGGAGGCTCCGTTTGTTGGCCAAATAATAAGATAACTAGTGAGGTGACCCGCGCAAATGCGTGGCTAGTACTGATATTCTAAATATATCTTGCATTTTTTTATCTAATTATTATTTATAAATTTAAATCTTTCTCATCACATACTATTTGCTTCAGTAATCAAGAGTGCTTCTCCACTGCTAGTGTAGTAGGTGCCTCCTTTTGCCTATATTTTTCTTTGTCAGTGATGTGGACGCATGGCAAAGCGCACAGCCCTAATCCTGTCACGACAGCCTATCTTCTCGATCTTATGTACTACCATTTGTTGTTGTTGTAACATGTTTCTTATCTGCCAGCCCTTGAGTGATTCTCCACTGCTAGTGTAGTAGTGTCTCTTTTTGCCTACATCTTTCTTTGTCAGTGATGTGGCCGCATGGCAAAGCTCACAGCCCTAATCCTGTCACGACTGCCTATCTCCTCGATCTTATGTACTACCATTTGTTGTTGTTGTTGTTGTTGTTGTTGTTGTTGTTGTTGTTGTTGTATGCTTCTTATCTGCCAGCTCTTGCAGTAATGTTGCCCACTTCTCAGTTCAACTGACTCAGTTGTTATTTTGCTAGTTTCCTTACTTTATGATCCTCTTAGTCGTCTGTTGCTAATATGTTTAATTATGTCGTCTGTTGCATAGCGCCATGCCTCCATGGCCTAGTTTTGTTGGGGGACAATCGATTCAAGTTTCTTGCTTTTTGTAAGCCAATAAATCTCCATAGTGCAGAGCACAAGATGTCGTTCAGAATTTTCAACAACATATGTTCATGTTCAAGTTTGATGAGCTTACTATATCAATCATGGCCTGCTCGATATTGTCCTGGTTTGTGATCTGCTTGTGGTGTTTATTTTTTTGAGCTTGCGGTGTTAATTGTGAGGTACGATAGTGTCTTGTAGCAATGTCGGCAACAAACCTTTGGAGAGTGGTAGTCTAATATAGTGCAAAGTCTATAATTATCTTGTTTATTTTGACTAATAATAATATAATCGTGAAGGTGCCTTTGGGATTTTGATAATATAATAAGATATGCATGTGGTAAAACATGTTAATTGTTTGTGTAGCTAATATTCTAGATGTATGCACGATATGTAGCTTGATATTCAAAACGATGGATATATTTATATTTATAAATGAAAATATATTTCAATGGCACTTGTGGGTAATTTATAAATATGTATATGAGTATTTAGACTAATTTTTCTGTAATGGCAGTGGTGGTAATTTTAATTTTTGTTCTCCGATTAACGTGGAAATTTCTAGACCTTAAGAGCGAACGTGGAGACTCCATTTGTTGGACAAATAATAAGATAACTAGACGTACAGCCCGCGCATTTGCGCGGCTAGTATTGAAAATGAAAAAATTAGCTATATTGTTGCAAAACTTATTTTTTACCATACATCACCCTATTTATTATCGTAAATTATGTTTTATTGTTGATTAAAACAATTCAAATATGATCTACCTGTAATAACAATTTGATTTGTTGAGCTTTAATAATATTATGCATATAATTATTCTTATTTTTGTTTTTTTTGATTGATTTTTGTTAGCTTTAGTTTTTATTAATAGTATATATTTGTAACTGATACATAGTTAATTGGTATTTTACATTTAATTTTTTATAATGACATTGGTGGGTGATTTTTAATTAGGCACAGGGATATTTTAGGCTAATTTTTATCATAATGGCAGTTTTGGGTAATTTTTATTTTTTATTTTTCTTCGATTAATGCGGGAATTTCTAGGCTCTGAGAGCGAACGTGAAGGCTCTGTTTGATGGCCAAATAATAAGATAATAGATAGATAGATTCGCACATTTTCTTCTAAAGAATATGTAAATTTGGGGTGTGTGGGGGGGGGGGGGGGGGGGGGTTTACATCCCGACAGCCACGATCAACCGAATCCCATGAGCCGTCCGCCCTGCCAGTCATCTCATCTGTGCTAGCCAGGCAAGACGACACCGCCATCGCAGCTCCATTACTCCTCCAGCCAGTACTCCAATCCCTGCTGCTGCGTTTCATGGCGACATATAGCAGCTAAACCTCGATGCTTGCGTCCATCTGCACACGTACCGCAGTCCGCAGTGACGCCAGAACATCGAGCTGTAGCGGCCAGGCCAAGGATAGATCCGGCAGAGGCCGGCCGGCGTCGTACGTGAGCTCGAGAGGCGGCCAGGGGGGTTGAGATGCGGAGCGGCGGGTGCGCGGTGCAGCAGGAGCTGGCGGGGGACGCAGCCGCCGTGATGCACCAGGCGGTGAGCCTGGCGCGCCGCCGGGGACACGCGCAGGTCACGCCGCTGCACGCCGCCAGCGCCATGCTCGCGGACGCCGGGGGCCTCCTCCGCGCCGCCTGCCTCCGGTCGCGGGCGAGCTCCCACCCGCTCCAGTGCAAGGCGCTCGAGCTCTGCTTCAACGTCGCGCTCAACCGCCTCGCCACGGCGGGGGCCCCGGCGGCCATGTTCCACCACTTCCACCGCGCGCCGGCGCTGTCCAACGCGCTCGCCGCCGCGTTCAAGCGCGCGCAGGCGAACCAGCGCCGGGGAGGGGGATCTACCTCCGCGGAGGTCGCCGCCAGGGTCGAGCTCGAGCAGCTCGTCATCTCCATCCTCGACGACCCTGGCGTCAGCCGCGTCATGCGCGAGGCCGGCTTCTCCAGTGCCGAGGTCAAGGCCAACGTCGAGAAGGCGGTCGTCTCATCGTCGGAGCAGTCGTCAAACACGGCAAGCAGCACCAGCGCCTCCCCGAATGATCCTAAACCCAAGGAGGCCAGAGCAAAGGTCGACGTCGTCGGCGACGCCGCGGGGCGCGTGCTGGACTGCATGGCGAGCCGACGGAACCGATGCGTGGTGGTCGTCGGCGAGAGCGCGCCCGCCGCGGAGGGGGTGGTGAAGGCGGTGATGGACAAGGTGAGCAAGGGGGACCTGCTGCTCCAGCACGAGTGCTTCAAGAGCGCCCAGTTCGTGCCCTTGTCGGCCGCCTCCTTCCAGGGCTTGCCGAGGGAGGAGGTGGAGGCCAGGGCCGCCGACCTGCGCGCGCTCGTGCGCGAGGGCTGCGCCGCCGGCAAAGGCGTGGTGCTCGTGCTCGAGGACCTCGCCTACGCCGCCGAGGCCTGGTCCGCCGCGTCGTGGAAGAGAAGTGACCCCCGCGCGCATGTCCCCGTCGAGCACGCGGTCATGGAACTCAGCAGCCTGGTGCGCGGCGGCCACGACATGTTCTGGCTGCTTGGCTTCGGAACCTACGCGTCCTACACGAGCTGCAGGTCGGGGCAGCCGTCCCTGGAGGCCATCTTGGAGCTACACCCCGTTCTCGTGCCGGACGGCAGCCTCGCGTTGAGCCTCGGCGGCGACAGGTACGGTACACGACGACACACTAGATTGATCCCATTCCCAGCGTGTCGCATGCATGCGTCAAGTTGATCAATCCCTCCCTCATTAATTAGTTTTATTTTTCCGTTAGTCAACATGTTTTCAACGATTTTTCATTGACTGGGCATTCTTGATCTGTTCTTCTCAGTGAGATCACACACTGCGGTGCCGACATGGCCGTGGCGACGGCGGCGAGCGTCCCCTCGTGGGTTCGCCGAAGCCAACAAGGTCCATTCCTCACCGGATCGGAGCTCACGCTGAGCTTCACCTCTCCGGCATCTTCCTCCTTCTACGGCTTCACCCGTTACGACGCCAACATGAGCTGCGAGCCATGGCATGATCGCATCGACCGGCGGCAGCCGCCGTTGCTGAACCACGGGCACGATGGCCCAATGGCCCAGTCGCGCGATCAGCAATTTCTCGCGAACCCTAATCCTGGGTCGTCTAGCTCGGTGTCCAAATCTAACTCATCGGACGCCGCGACGGAGCCTGCTGCAGCTCACCGCCGCCGTCCAAAGTTCACCGAGCTCACCGCGGAGAATCTCAAGATCCTGTGCAGCGCACTCGAGACGCGCGTCCCGCGCCACAGAGATCTAGCTGCGGGCGTCGCTAGCGCCGTGCTCCAGCGCCGCTCCGGCGTGACAAGGACGACGCGGCCGAGCTCGGCGACGTGGTTGCTCTTCCAAGGGAGGGACGATGACGGCAAGGCGGCGATGGCCAGGGAGCTCGCCAGGCTTGTCTTTGGCTCCTACGCCGAGTTCACCTGCATCACCGCGGCAAAGCTAACCTCCGGTTCCAACTCCGGCGACAGCCACAAGAGGCAGAGGTCGCCGGCGGACAACGAGCACGGCTACATGCAGAGGTTCTACGAGGCGATCCGCGAGAACCCTCACCGCGTCGTGATGATCGACGGCGTCGAGGATGACTTCTCAGAAGTCGGTATCAAGAATGCCATGGCAACCGGAACGGTGAGGGGTTTCGGCGGTGACACGGTCAGCTTGGAGGACGCCATCGTAGTGAGCTGTCAAGTGTCCGGGTCGAGGTCTAGGGTTTCCTCCCCTCGGCCCGTGAAGCAACGACGTTTCATGGGTGACGTCGACAGCAAGGCGGAAGATGGCGGCGTGGAGAAAGGAGCTGTGCCACGGTTTGGCTTGGATTTGAATACCTGCGCCGCCATGGTCGGAGAAGGGGAAGAAGCAGGGAGTTCTTTGCCTAATGACATGGATATCCTTAAAGCTGTGGATGGCGTTTTCTTCTTCTAATATTAAAGGAAAAATAGTTTGATTATTAGCTTTGCTTCATTTGATAACAATTTTACCTGTTGCTAGCTGTTGCCCTATTATTTCTGCCTTGAATATTTTTTTCTTCAAGAAAACATATGGAACTATGCATCTTGTATATTAATGACGCGTAGCAGAAGACAAGTTCTTGAACGTTGCATTATGATGTCACTATGTCAGGCTCCAGGGACTAGCTAGAGACCATGCATGATACCCATCCATAAAAAAAAACTAGGTGATACCCGCGCGTTACTGCGGGATTTCTTAAATAAAATTTTAACGTGAAATTTGAAAGTAGAAAAATTAAGATGATTGCATGGCAACATTCACAAAAAAATCGATGGAAAACATAAATAGATGGCCCTAGTGGACATTGATGTGGCATTTGATATAATGGGTTCCTATATGATGCAGATAACTTGCATGTTAAGAGAAATAGAGTAAATGACTTTAGTGGGTGTCATATATATATATATATATGCTATACAGATGATATGAATTTTATTTGCATGTTATTTTTTATGAGGATCTGGTAGAAATCGATAAACTAATAGAAGTAACATCAATAGAATATTTGATCACATTATAGAAGAATAGGTGCTCAAAGAAATAGAGTATGTATATAAGTCTTTACGTTAATAGATTAAACATTAAAAGTATTAAAAAATAGAGTATGTATATGACTTTACGTTAATAGATTAAAGATTAAAAGTATTGCACATAGTAGAGGTCATATGGACATTTTCTTGTTTATTGAATCTCGTAAAAATCGATAAGCTAAAAGAAGAAACACCAATAGAATATTTGATCACATTATAAAAGAATAGGTGATGAAAAAATAACGTATGTATATGATTTTACTTTACTTAATTAAAGATTAAAAGTATTGCATATTGTAGAGATGACATGAATATTTTTTGTAATTAATAAGATAGTTGAAAGTTAGTGTGGCACTTAGTGGAGAATGAGGTGGACATCTTGCATGAAGAGAGAAATAGTTAGTGGGTGCTATCTATATAGGATATATAGGTGGCACCCTAGCTCCGCAACCACAGTAAAACTTCTGTCGCCGTCGACGTACAACGACACAAACTATTCGTCACCATATCTTGATAATACACGTATTATTTTCAAGCATATTCACTCTGTTCGTTTGGCTTGTCAGCCAACCAACCAGCAATACTGTTCTCTCATACTAAATCAGCACCAGACACCAGCTACCAGCCAGTCATCAGTACTGTTCTCTCATAACAAATCAGCACCAGCCACCAGCCACAGCCAAGCGAACACAAAAATGGCTTGTCTGTTTAAACATTCACAAAGATTCTATTGGTTAAAGTTAAAAAAACAAAGGCCACTTATCCGATCCTTCGCTCAAGAAAGCTGCTAGCATCTGTTAAACATCTGGTGCT
Source organism: Panicum virgatum (assembly GCF_016808335.1). NCBI lineage: Eukaryota > Viridiplantae > Streptophyta > Magnoliopsida > Poales > Poaceae > Panicum > Panicum virgatum. Next base: position 2,198,352 of record NC_053147.1, read on the forward strand.
CATCATACAGCCGATTTAGCTTTGATGTCATTCATGGAAACAAGGAGCATATATACCCGCGCGTTCATATCCGCTATAGGTTCCCCAACTACTTGTACGAGCGATAGCGAGTAACATCCTATTAATTGAACTTCCTTTCATATTTTTGTTGGATGAGGTATGGGAGAAGACAGTTTCCACTCGTTTTTTTTTAAGGAAAAGACAGTTTCCACTCTAGCATGCATGGACCTCAAGATTTTATTAGTAAGTGCAATCAGATGGCTTGTATAGCATAGGAGTAATATAGAATCCTAAACACAATGTTTTGGTACTTGGAGTATAGTAATCATTGCGTAGTATTTCTTGGTATAGAGATGTGATGCCTAATAAGTATGATTAAAGACTTCGGGTTTGTAGAAAGGGGGCGGAACTTTACTAGGCAACGAGCTGAAATCTTTCATTCAGTAGCGATGACCAAAAGGCAGAATATGCTTTTAGTGCGTAGTATGGTGATGCCGTTTGAGAAAAAAAGAAAAAAAGTATCCTCCTTTTCGTGCTTTAGATCTCCAAATCCACATTGCCTTCTTAAAGCAGTGGGTGTGAATAAAAAGCTTAGGCTGGAGGAAAGCAAGCAAGAGATCAAAGATGATAAGCATCTCTCCCTGGTCATTAGGCCCTAAAGTTTGATGCTTTAGAATCCAAGAAAGATATATTTAGTCTCCTATCTCAGTACCCTCACCCAAACATCTGATGATAGACCACTAAAATACGCAAACCTGCAGGTGTAGGTAGGGGACTTGTCGTTTGCTGCTTTTCAGAGGGATAAAAATTGACGCCATGTGTTGAAATCTGAGAGCCTCTGTGTATTCTGTGAATCTCTCTCTTTTCCCCCATGACTATATCTATTCTTTCCACAAGCTTTGTAGTCTGTATAGTCGATTGCGTGTATCTCGTTACACTTTTGTGTTTTTACCTCTACCTTTTGCTCTATCTCAAAAGGGGAGAAGCTCAATACTACTTTCTTCTTAAAAGGGGGTTGCTACTTGTATTTACTAAAGTCTAAATATGATTTCTCTCCTAAAAATACTTGAACAAGATTTAGCCTGTTGCAACTTCAGCTAGATGGTATTGCCACTATATATATTTATGTTGAGGCAATACAACCATGAATTCTTGGTGGTGCCATATAAAAACCGTAGAAAAATGATTTTATTTCCATGTCACTAATTGTTAATTTGCACGTAGAATTCATGTATATATGAATATACATAGTTTTTTTTGAAAACTTCGAATGAGTGAACACCTTAACGCGACCAGACATATGATGCCATTATTTTAAACAGTTATTAATTAGGATGTGGACTGGTGTTTGGAGATAATGGTGTGTCTCTTTTTCATGTATAGCTTTGGCTTTCCACTGCCTTTCAAAAGTGTTCCCAACTTTGTATACAAACTCTAGACAAGTGCTGATGGCAAAGATAGCTCGCCTTTCCCCCCTGTAAACCTTAGCAACAAGCGACTACTTGGATCAGCTACAAATAAACAGTTTCTTATGCATTAGAACATGCGTGCATTTTCTAGACTTGATTACACATGGTGCTGCCTAAAGCATGCACTTCCATGACATCTTTAATTTGCACGTCGAAGACCAGAAATAATAAAAAACTAATTAAGCTCGTGACGTGACAAGGATATATAATGCCACGTACGTACCACAAGATGATGATCACGCATACGTGTGTGTAGGTGTGCTTCTTGCTTATGTTATGTTATCTTATTATTTCATTACTAACTAGCAAGGTGATCCGCGTATTTGCGCGGCTAGCATTGATATTCTAAATATATCTTATATTTTATATTTAATTATTATTCATAGATTTAAATCTTTCTCATCACATGCTACTTGCTTCAGTAATCAAGAGTGCTTCTCTGCTGCTAGTGCAGTGGTGCTTCCTTTTGCCTACATCTTTCTTTGTCAGTGATGTGGCCGCATTGCAACCGCACAGCCCTAATTCTGTCACGACTGCCTATCTTCTCGATCTTAGCTACTACCATTCGTTGTAGTAGTAGTAATATGTCCACTGCTTAGTTCAACAGACTCAGTTGTTCTTATCTGAGGTCCGGCACGGCGGGGGCGGGGGCGGGCGAGGCCGTGCTCAGCACGGCCTCGGAGACGCGGATGCCGGCGAGGAGCGCGAGCCAGCGGCGGGAGATGCAGGCGGAAAGACAGCGCGCGGGCGCCCCGCACGCGGCGCAGGATCTCGAAGAGGCACTCGTCCGGGAGCGCGTCCAGCGACGGCTCCTCCCTCCGCTTCTGCCGCTTGGGCGTCCAGCGACGGCTCCTCCCTCCGCTTCTGCCGCTTGGGTGCCGCGGCCGTCACGGGCTTGTCGGCCGCTGACGCGAACACGTGCTTCCGCAACCGGACGCCGGAATAGAAATATATTTTAATGGTAATGGTGGTTAATTTATAAATATGTATATGGATATTTTAGTCTAATTTTTTCGTAATAGCAGTGGTGGGTAATTTTAATTTTTCTTTTTTCTCCGATTAACGTGGGAATTTCTAGACCTTGAGAGCGAACGTGGAGACTCCGTTTGTTGGCCAAATAATAAGATAATAGATAGATAGATTGGAGGTTCCTTTTAAGCCTTCACTTGAAGTCATCTAGAATCATTGGTGGAGACTCTAAAAATATAGAGAAATTCTAGAAATTCTCACAAAAATCATAAACATCTAGCCATCAATCCGGTAACTCTAATCATAATAGTCATTGGATCTATTACCTCTGCCATTATATCTAAATTACTCACCTCTATCATTATAAAAAATCCTAAGTAACCCCCTAACATTCATGTAAATCACCCACCTATGTTATAAAAAAATAATGCAAATAACATTCTAAATTTACATATAAATTATCTAATTATGTCATTACTAAAAGTTATTAAAGTAACCCTTTAAATCTGAATCTAAACTATAGTTATAAAAATTTTAAAGTGCACCAATATAAAATTTTAAATTACTATTTTTATTATTATTAATATATTATTTAAGTTATTATTTATATAAAAATACTACCCATGATATGTATCACCATGTATTTATATATGATGGAAGAAATAAGAATAGCAATTCACGGATCTCACTCTTTGCATATAGCATAAGGTGTTGTCGCTTTTCCAGGAAATGGTCGACGTAGCCCATGACTACTGGAACCTTCTTTCAGCCCAAGAAGAACACACCTCCACGGCATGTTGGGCCCCCAACTCGGTTATCACAGCCCAACCACGCAGTCCACTCAAACAGCAACTCAAAGGCTAGGGCTCATTGCACTGGGCTACTAGCTCATGTTACTGTAGGGGTGCCAATTGGTATCCATTAGGTGCCTCTCCAACCCTCTCTAGTTCAAAATTTTATACTAAATCTTCAAAATCATATCTCAATTTAGAAAATTAGTATAATTTTTTTTGAAGAAGACACCAAAAAGTGTCTCATATCTGATTCATATCAAAGAAAATAATTGGTAATACAATAGGACATCTTGACACAAGACGGCATAAAGAAAATAAAATTACATCGAAGAGCTCTCTGATCGTCTTCTTCAACCGATTGTTCGTCGTCTATCGGAGCTTGAAAAACACACTGAAAAGGCAGTAAAAAAAGGAACACCTGCAAACGCTATCGCCACACAAGGCTTTGAAGACCGCAAAAACCACTCGCTGCTTACAACGAGATCTAGCAACCGCTGAAAGAACATCGGCCGGAGGAACACTCCAAGCAACACAGGCTTGCAATCCTTCACCACCGAAACAGAGGGTTGAAGAAACCGGGTCTTGTCGCAGAACAGATCGAACGAATAGGTCGAAGTCACCACAAAAAAGACAGCCAACTGCATCTCCTGATTGACACACCAACTGCAAAGATCTGAAGAGAATCTTCAGATCTGGCAGAACTAACTCCCACTTGGCCATCGTCGGCGCCGGAACGGACGTCGTCGAGGTAGGAAAAAGCCGGAGAGACTTTATTCCAAAGCGTCATCGTCGCCACCACCTCGTCGATGTCGCTGGAGAAACAAACCCTAACAAAAACTAAACAGATCTATGAAAAGGATGGGTCCCCGCTCCTCCACCTATCGGCGGCGAGGCCACCGGAGGGATAGAGGAGGGGGACCGTGGGGACGGTGCTGGAGGCTCTGGCGGCAGCGGCGGCTGTAAAAATTAGTACAAAATTTTAATATAAAATTTTAAACTAAAAAGAGTTGGAGATGCACCTAAGGGTCACCCATTTACATCTCTATATTATTGTTTTGGGTTTGACCCAAGGAGTGACGAGAATATGATGGTCACGAGGCGGCTGCTGCCACAGCCCACATGGCCGTAGCGCTGGACCGGCGGGCTAGGCCTATTATAATGTTATCCCGTGGCTGAAAAATCAGTCGACAACAAAGGAACACACTCAGAAAAAAGTCAGGCAACCCCTCAAACAAAAGGTGTGTTTAGTTCACTTTGCATTTTACATTTTTGTGTTTTTAAAAGGGAATTTTTAATATTTGAAGTATTAAATGTAGATTAATCACAAAACTAATTACAGATTTCGTCTGTAAACTACGAGACAAATCTAATGAGCCTAATTGATCCATCATTAGAGCTTGTTTACTGTAGCATTAATGTAGTAATTTAGTATCTAATCACGTCTTAATTAGGCTCATTAGATTCGTCTCGCGATTTCCAGTCCATTTGTGTAATGCGAGTTATTTTTTGACTACATTTAATACATCATGCAATCATTTTATAAAAAATTTATATTTTGCATTTTGAAATCTAAACAAGGTCAAAAAAGTCAGGCGAACAAGGCGGCCGGAATCAGCCAAATTTGGGATATGAGAATCTAGTAAAGAAGGATCTACCGATTCATTCGCATGAAATTTTGCATGTCTACCTACTGAGTGCTAACCCACGACAGCTGAACAGCTCATTATTTTATTTTTAAGAAAACAGCGGGAGCACCGCTATATCATTTATATCATTTAAGAGAGGAAGCAAGCAAGTTCATACAAAACTCTGATTATATAAAGAAACTAGGAAACTGAAAGAATCTAATTACTCAATAGAACAGCTCATTATCGTCAGCAACAGCAAGGCAGCAAGCATCTCCACTCCTGGAGTCCTGGTCGGCTAGCTGGTCCTGGACTGAACACAACACTCTGGCCTGGCCTGGCCAGCCAGGCGATGGGGATGTTCGCACAAAATGGCCGGCCGTTGACTTGAGCAATGTCAAGTCAATGGCCCAACATCTAAACCAGCCTTGCTGTTTAGATTTAAAGACAAATAATATCACAAGCTCCATGAACTGCTGATCACAATCACATGATGGTTGCTCCTCAAACGAAGCCTTCAAATCAAATGAAAGACAGCATGTTAAAACATGCTCATCATGAAAAGCTATCATCATATATAGTATGTTATTGTGAACTAGGGAAGATGTACGTGCCACAGATACGTATTTAATTTTTCTTCCATAAAACGATGATGTTATTTATTTTCTTTTCAAAAATAATAGACATTTTTTTCTCTTCCATAAAAGAATAATGTCAATTAATATCCTTCCAAAACAATCAAACAATGATGTCATTTATTTTTCTTCTAAAAGTAATACATGTTTTTTTTCCTTTCATAAACAATGATGTTAATTATTATCCTTCTAAAAGAAAAAATAATGTGAATTATGTGTCAATGTATGTGCAAAGAAAAATATGTATATACTAAAAGAAAATAATATGTGGGTATAAGATGTGGGTATAGAAAATTGCTGGTGTAAAAAGTAATAAGATTTTGGTGGAAAATATTAACGAAGTCAATCTCCCCCTCTATTTCGTCAAACTTTTTGGTTTGACAAGTAGGACCTCCGTGAGATACGGTGGGCCTAATCTTATGAGAAAGAGTTTCAATTGTTTTAACTTTTATAGTATTAATGATGATGATTCTAACCACTCACCGGGCAAACAAATAATCCAATAGCTCAGTAAATCTCTACATTGATACAAACGCAGAAACAATTAACCCAACCCAAACAATAGCAATCTCTCCACGAACCAAACCAAAACCGGCCACCAATCTCCATCCAAGAAGCCACAGCCACCAAGAGAAGGGAACTCGACTCCAATCATCAGTACTTGACCCAGCACCGGTTGCCGGAGCCAAGAACGCCGAGGCCGCCCGGCGCCGGCGGGACCGGGATGCTCATCGCGCACCACACCTTGGGCTTCTGCCGTATCTTGATTCTCCCGAACACGTACCGCACCCGCACGCTGACGCTCAGGTCCAGGCCCAGGGACGCCGCGGTCTTCACCTCGCTCTCCAGCTCCGCCGAGACGCCCTCGGGGATGGCGACGCCCTTGCCGTCGAACTCCAGGCGCACCGGCTGGGCGGCCTTCCTGCGCTGGTAGAACTCGGCGGGGGACGCGGCGGCGGCGGCCGGGCTGAGGACGGCGCCGCGGAACAGGAGCGCTGCGTCGATGGCGTCGTAGTAGATGTTGACGCGCTTGCTGGGGTTGTAGAGGCTCAGGTTCACGGCGACGTGGTAGGTGACCGCGACCGGGGAGGAGGCGTTGGAGACGGCGAGGTTGGAGAGCTCGGCGTACTCGACGGTGGCGCGTATCTGGTGCGGCTGGAAGATGGCCCAGTAGATGAGCACGACGAGGCCCAGGGAGATGAGCAGGGTGCAGCAGCTGCCGCAGCACGTCTTCTCGCGGGAGGTGCGGCCGCTGCCGGACATGGCGGGCAGGAGGAGGACGGACGGGGAGCTTGCGGCTGCCTCGCTGGCTGGAGTTGTTGGTCAACGGGAGCAGAGGAGAGGGAGGGAGGTAGCTGGTTCGTGTGAGCTGCGATTTGGCCCTTTGGGCTTTAGTTTGGTGCAAGTTGTGAATTGTGATGGCCTGGCCTCTTGGGATATTTATCTAGTACAGTAGTAAGATTTTTTTTTTCAGAAGCGCGTGCACGTATGTTTTTGTGTGTGTGTTTTCGGCCCAAGCATTTGGAAAAAAAAAAACTCGCTCGGCTAGCGAGCGTTCCCAAATTTTAAAAAAAGTGTGTTGAATGCGACAGTTTTTTATTTCCAAATGTGTAATTGTATAATCCTCTTATTAGCAAATGATTTAGAGATGTGTAGGGACACGCAAGACTAATGGATAACACAATCTTAGTTGTCGTTCTCATCAGATACATAACAGTAGTAATTATTGAAGAAAAAAAAATTATGAAAAGACGAGTTTAGGGATAGGGGTAGCACTTTGGCTACATAATTTTTTGGGGTCCATATTACAATTTTCAGTTGATAATCATGACCATCAACCCTTAGGTCCACTTTATTTATTGGGCACAAGCCCTGTTTCTCGGCTGCTTCGGGACGTGACAGAACGAAAAACCGCGTGTGCTGCGAGCCCGCAACCACCCCAACACAACCGCTTCTCCCCTCTTTGGCATTGGAGAAGACTTGGGGCCGGCGTGGTCACTGCTCGTGTCTTGGAAGCAGCACAAGACTCGGCAGGGCCCACCCGGTGGCGCCCAGCCGCGTAGGCAGGGCCGCAGCAGAAACGCGTCGCTCGGGGTGCCAACGCGTCTGACGCAGAGTTCGCGTGGAATTCCGCGCTCGCGACGCCGCCGGCCGCAGAGGCCGCCGGAACGTGGCCGGAAGGGGAGCCCGCGTCGTCGCCGTCGCCGTCGCCGTCGCGCGCGGCGAGTCGGGGACGTCCGTGCGCCGGACTGACATGTCCTATTTGGCCGAAACAAGTGCGTGGATGGCGAGCAGGTACGTCAGAGACGCGAGTTAACAAGCCCAGCGAGCATTCAGAAGCAACTTCGTTCTAACGTTCAAGCGATTCATTTTATTACAGGTCTGGATGGACAATCCAACTAAACCGCCTTCAATCACATGATGGTAGCGGGTGCTGATTTGTAATAAGAGAAAAATATTGCTGGCTAATTGATGGCTGATACTGATTTGGTGTGAGAGAAAAACATTGCTGACTATATAATTGACTGACAAGCTAAGCGAACAGAGTGTAAAAAGACATAGTGTCCACGTTGCCTTCGTGCCTCACCCGGTAGAGCCATGGGTGGGCGAGCCCCCATCCACCACCTCCCACCTGACCCCGCCTCTCACTCACCCTGTGCCTCCGCTGCGTGTTGCACGCCGAACTGATTGCCAGACGAAGAACTCCGAGGAGGAGCCACCGCATTGACTAGCCTGCCGGCCAGCCGCACCTCCTGCCGTACTGTCGTGCCTCCCGGCGGGCAACCACGCCACCAAGCTAGGCCACCGCGCTGCCTCCCAACCCGGCTCCACTACCGCGAAGCCCTACTTGTCGCCGTCGTCGGGACACACCGGCCTAGCTGACCCCAGCTTGGCGTGAAGCTCTTCTTTGACACGACTCATGAGGGTGAATGTCTTGAGGTGCTTGAAGGAGTTGTTGAGCACCCCAGCGGGGAGGTTGCGGAGGAGTGTGGCGTTGTATCCCATTTAGGCCGAAGAAGCCATGGGTTTGGATGATTTGGTGGAGCACATGCTAGGAGCGGCCTATGGCGCCGCCGGATTGGAGGCGCTACGTGAGGAGCTCCTTGGAGACCATGATGGCAGAGGAGGAGATGTTGCCGTTGGCCGACAAGCGGGGGCACGGGGAAGGGTGTGAGGGGGGGGGGGGGGGGGGCGAAGCAGCGACTTGGCAAGCTCGCGGGTGCCGAAGTAGACAGCGGAAGTGAAGGCGGAGCCGGGTTGATGGTGGAGTGGCCATGGTAGAGGTCGGTGCAGAGGTTGTCGAGGAAGACCTGCTAGGCTGTGGCGGAGGGTGCGGTGCGTCGATGGCAGGGGTGGAGCCACATGGGGGGGGGCAGGGGCCTGTCCCCCTAATGCTCCCATAATTCCACTTAGAATCTCTAATTAATACAAAATTATCCTATATCATTCCTCTAATTAGCTATTTGCCCCCCCGCCCTAAATGGCTGCTCCCCCCATTTGGAATTCCTGGCTCCGCCCCTAGTCGATGGGAGCCGCACAGCATAGGTGAAGGCCCGATGGTGATGTGCGCGAGCGGGGTGGAGGCGGTTGCGGCAAGCTCGGGATTGGGTCTGAGGCGGGGATGGAGAAGAGGAGGGGCAGAAGACGGGGCCGACGGTGCCAGAGGAGGAAGCGGGGGAATGAGGAACAGGTAGGTGAGGTCGGGATGAGTGATCAGAGGTCAGGGTCCGCCTGGGGCTGGATCAAGGTGGGCAGCGCGAGGCGGGGAGTGGAGCTAGAAGGTGGTGGCATCTCATCGGCTGGGTCCGAGAGGTGGCGGTGGCGAGGATCTGTGGCTGGTCGACGCGGGTGGATTTGGAGGATCCTCACCTGGCTTTTCTCCATAGTCCACACGTATAAAAGACATCGGATTTCCAAAATACAATGTAAAATGGATATCCTGGATCCACATTTGCATTTGAATATTTATTCGAAATATAAGATAATATTTAGCTATTTTATTCATTGGTAGTTTTAGAATACAAAATTGTTATATATTTATATACTAAAGTTCAAAACATGCTTGCCATTTTTATTGGATATATTACTGGATGATGTGTCATTTTCCACTGCAGCTTATTGACACATGGCATACCAGTGAAGGAAGATCGATTCCTAAGAAATCAATCTTCAGTATGATCATTGTGTGTCTTTTGATACATAAACTTCTTGTCAATGCATCAGTAAAGTTTTTCTTAGGTGGTCATGATTTGTTTCACCAGTAAATGAGCTTTCTATCGAGTTATGTTATAGGATGACATTGAATTTTTCTTCTGAAAAAAATCCCACAAGTGGATCTGCCACAAATACCTAGTCAGTTCAAATAGTTTTACTTGATTCTTTTAAAATGGTTAGTGTTTCATTTAAACTTGAGTAAAATGCACCAGAGGTCCATCAACTTGTAGGAGGGTGTCAATTAGGTCCATCAACTTCAAAATTGCATTTCTGGGTCCATAAACTTGTAATTTGTGTCACTTAGGTCCACGAACTCTGAAAGTTCATTTCTAGTTCCATAAACTTGTAATTTGTGTCACCTAATTCCATACCCCTCCACCTAGCCTTCGTGCACTGATATCGCACCAACATGAATCTACACGGTTCTGGAGCTTAGATTTAGATAACCCTGTAATATGGGTGGAGACTAGGGGGTGATTGTTTTGGAAAGATGGAGGAGGTTATAGAGGGACTCAACAACATGTGTACTGTGGTAGGGGTTACATTCCGTGGCGTGGGTGGCCGTATATGGTGGTGCAAGGTGTTGTGACGAAAAATCTTGTTATTATGTTAGATTTGGGTCAAACCAGAGTGGTTCTCGGTAAGGGATTGAAATATATTCATGGACAGCTATATCAGAGCGACCTTTAAGGGTCTATAGCCATACGATTGCTCATGGATGAAGTTCAAGAACATAAAAATGCACTTTCGGGGTTTATGGGCCTAACTGACATAAATTACAATTTTATGGACCTAAAAATACACTTTCATAGTTTATGGACCTAAGCGACACGAATTACAAGTTGATGAACCTAAAAATGCACTTTGGAGTTGGTGGACCTAAATGGTACACCCTTACAAGTTGGTGGACCTCTGGTGCATTTTAATTTTTAAACTTTATTTGCCTGTAGCAACGTACAAGCTATTAGCTAGTTAATAAGAAGGAAGCAAGTACATCAGACCAGTCTTATGCTTTAGCAACCAGGAGTATTGCCAAGCAACCGAGCAAAACTTTAAAAGTATGGATAATTATTACTGTGCAGAGGGGAGATCAACTTGAGAAGACCGGTGTTGAGTGATGAATGGGTGTAATCCAATACTAGATTGAACGTTCAAAATAAATGGCGCCGCTGTCATTCCCTCCTGAACAATAACAATCTTGCTCTGCAGGAATTACTCGAGAATGGCTCAGCAATCTCCAAGCAAAGAAAGCACAAATGCTCACAGCTGCTCAAGCTCAACCAACATTATTATTTTAAAAAAAGCTCAACCAACATGCACTCGCAAAAGAAAAAAAATCCACTCAAGCAGCATTTTTTTTTTGAAAGACTGGTAGGGGTACTGCCTTGCCATTTAAGGAGGAGAAGCATCATGCAAGTTCTTACATAGTGATACTACACAAAGCTAATCAAAGCTTAGTGATATTACATAGTTAGTTCTAGCATTAGCATTATTCATCGGGAGTACTTGAAGCTGCACTGGTCGCCGGAGGCCTCAACGCCGCCGACGCCGGGGCCCCGGCCCTCCACTACTACAAAACAGGCCTTTGTTCCTGGCCATTTGTCCCGGCAGCCTTTGGGCCCGGGACAATAGGTGGCTTTTGTTCCGGGTCCAACGGCTAGCCGGGCCAGCGGGGGGGACGGGGGCCTTTTGTCCCGGTTGGAGACACCAACCGGGACAAAATGGGAGCCTTTTGTCCCGGTTGGTGGTTCCAACCGGGACAAAAGTCCCGCGTAGCCTTTTGTCCCGGTTGGAACCACCAACCGGGACAAAAGTCCCCCCTTTTGTCCCGGTTCGTGCCTCCAACCGGGACAAAAGGCCTTGCGCCCCTTGTCCCCTTCCCTCTCCCCCCGCCCGAGCCATTCAGCTCACTTGTTTTCTTGCTGTTCTTGGCTCGGGATAGAGGAGTTCTTGCTCATTTCTTCACCACATTTGTGAAGATCTTTGATTCCCCGTCCATCCATCTGCTCTAAAGGTTTGGGGCTTGTTTTTCTCTTCTTCCTTGGCTTGTATAGCTCATTTCATACTTTAGAAATAGAGAAAATGTGTAGCTAGCTCATTTCTTGGACATTTAGCTAGCTAGATTGCATATGTTGGTGTAATTTTCTTTTAGATTTAGATGAGTATATGGATAGTAGAAATTTTTAGAATGAGTGTAGATACTTCATGTGATGTACTTGTATATATGACCATATTGTGGATAGTTGATTTTTTTATTCGTGAATGAATTAATGAAATGAGTATATTATAGAATTTTTTGTATTATGAATGGATTATTTTGACACTCTAGTGATGTATTTAATCAGGCTCACATTGAAACCATCTAGAAGCTAAAAAAATCTTTATTTCGAAACAAGTAAAATTTATAATGGTAAGAATTTATAATTTTGTGGAAAATAAAGGTATTTTTCAGTAAAATATGGCTTCAGCAGCTGGAGGGAGTGGCGCCGGTGGGGGTGATCGTTGTCCTTCTGGAGAGAAGGGCACAACTCGAGTAGGTCGTCGGTCCAAAAAACCTAGTGCTTTTCATAGGGCAGCGCTCCGTTATTTGGAAAAAGAATATAGAGAATGCATGGCAAGGGGCGAGGAACCTCCGTTTGATCTTGAGGATTTATTGCGGCGTTACGGTTCGTCACCACCAAACTCGGAGGTTTCAGCTCCGCCATCTTATTCTGCGCCAGCAAGAAATCTGTTAGAACATTCTGCGTTCCAACGCAAGGACGGTTGAAAACCTATGTGTTGTTGACCGAATTTTTAAATTTCATGTATAGTACTCCTTTGTTAAGTTCTGTAATGGATTAAGTACCCCTTTTAATTAATCAAGATGTATGATAGATATTGCATATCTTTTAATTATTCATGTTATGTTACATTTAGTTTAATTTAGGTTTGATATATTTTATTTATTCGATACGTGTAAAGAATTCAAATCGATTTATTTAAAATGCAGATGGACCGGCAATGGATGTACAATGCTGACCGACGTTCGAAAGAATTCATTGATGGCCTGCATTATTTTTTGTCTGTGGCTGAGGCAAACAAGCAGAATGGTTTTATGTGCTGCCCGTGTGTTCATTGCAACAATAACAAGGATTACTCATCTTCAAGAATCCTACACAGCCACATTTTCGCAAATGGTTTCATGAAAAAGTATGTTTGTTGGACGAAGCACGGAGAACAGGGGGTTACCATGGAAGACAATGAAGAAGAAGATTTTGACGACCACTTTCCGGGGAATGCTGGAATCGGTGCATTCGATGACGATATTCCCATGGAAGAGCCCGAAGTAGATGTAGCAGAAAATGATCCCAGCGACGATCTGGGGCAAGCATTGCACAATATGCAGGCAGACTGTGAGAGTGAAACGGAGAGGTTGAAGTTCCAGAAGTTGTTAGAGGACCACCATAAGTTGTTGTACCCAGATTGTCAAAATGGATTTAAGAAACTTGGCACCACCTTGGAGTTGCTGCAATGGAAGGCGACAAATGGTGTATCCGACAAGGGATTTGGTGAATTACTCAAACTTGTTAAAAAAATGCTTCCTAAGGACAATGAATTGCCTGCCACAACGTATGAAGCCAAACAACTTGTTTGCCCTTTGGGACTGGAAGTGCAAAAGATACATGCATGCCCCAACGACTGCATCCTCTACCGAGGCGAGTACGAGAATTTGGATGCATGTCCCGTATGCAGTGCATTGCGTTACAAGATTAGAAAAGATGATCCTGGAGATGTCGAGGGAGAGCCTCCCCGGAAGAGAGTTCCTGCGAAGGTCATGTGGTATTTGCCTATAATACCACGTTTGAAGCGTCTGTTTAGAAATAAAGATAATGCTAAGTTGATGCGATGGCACAAAGAGGAACGCAAGAAAGACTCGATGTTGAGACACCCCGCTGATGGGTCGCAGTGGAGAAAAATAGATAGAACGTACCCTAAATTTGATTTGGATGCGAGAAACATAAGGTTCGGTTTGAGTACGGATGGCATGAATCCTTTTGGTGAGATGAGCAGTGGTCATAGCACTTGGCCTGTGACTCTTTGTCTGTACAATCTTCCACCATGGCTCTGCATGAAACGAAAGTTCATCATGATGCCAGTGCTTATCCCGGGTCCAAAGCAGCCCGGAAATGACATTGATGTGTACCTAAGACCATTGGTCGAAGAACTCTTATTGCTCTGGGGCGATGAAGGTGTACGGATGTGGGATGAATACAAACAGGAAAACTTCAACCTACGAGCATTGCTGTTCGTAACGATCAATGACTGGCCTGCTCTTAGTAACTTGTCAGGACATTCGAACAAGGGATACAAAGCATGCACACACTGTTTAGATGATACCGATAATATATGGTTGACTCACTGTAAGAAGGTTGTATACATGGGTCATCGTCGGTTTCTTCCCATCAGGCATGCGGTACGAAAGAAGGGCAAGCATTTCAAAGGCCAAGCGGACCACCGAACAAAACCGATGCACCGTAGTGGTAAAGACGTCTTCAACATGGTAAAAGATCTAGAAGTTGTTTTTGGAAAGGGATCTGGTAGCCAACCTGTTCCGAACGAAAACGGAATGGCGCCCATGTGGAAGAAGAAATCTATATTTTGGGAGCTACCATATTGGGAAGTCTTAGATGTTCGTCATGCAATTGATGTGATGCACCTCACGAAGAATTTTTGCGTCAACCTGATAGCATTCTTGGGAGTGTACGGAAAGACAAAAGATACAGTAGAAGCACGTCAAGAATTGCAACGTATGGAAGAACGAGATGCCTTACATCCACAACAGCGAGATAATGGACGACAATACTTAAGTCCTGCCAGCTATACTCTTAGCAAGGAAGAGAAAGAAACCATGTTTGACTGCTTGAGCAGTATAAAGGTTCCATCTGGATACTCATCCAATATAAAAGGAATCTTAAATTTGGCAGAGAAGAAATTTACAAATCTCAAGTCCCATGACTGCCATGTGCTTATGACCGAACTTCTTCCGGTTGTGCTGCGGGGGATTCTGCCTGATAACGTCCGGTTAACCATCGTGAAGATATGTGCCTTCCTCAACGCAGTTTCTCAGAAGATAATTGACCCGGAGAATTTGATAAAGCTGCAAAACGATGTGGTGCAATGTCTTGTTGGCTTTGAGCTGATATTTCCACCATCTTTCTTCAACATCATGACACATCTTCTAGTGCACCTTGTCAAAGAGATTGATATTCTCGGACCAGTATTTCTACACAACATGTTCCCATTCGAAAGGTTCATGGGGGTACTCAAGAAATGTGTTCGTAATAGAGCTCGTCCAGAAGGAAGCATCGCCAGTGCCTACGGAACTGAGGAGGTCATTGACTTTTGTGTTGACTTTATTGATGACCTTAAACTGATTGGAGTCCCTGAATCGCGATATGAGGGGAGACTAAATGGAAAGGGTACATTAGGAAAGAAATCTTATGTCTGCACAGATGATTTCTCATTCAAGAAAGCGCATTATACGGTTCTTCAACAATCATCCTTGGTTGACCCATATATCGAGGAACACAAGAAAATTCTGCTCTCCAATTTCCCGGAAAAGTCTGAGGCATGGATTACACGTGAGCACATGAACACTTTCTGTAGCTGGTTGCGGAAGCATCTAATGCATAACATGGATATAAGTGAACAACTGTTCTTATTGGCTAGGGGACCATCTTGGAATATCTTAACATACCAAGGGTACGAGATAAATGGAAACACATTTTATACGATAGCCCAAGATAAAAAGAGTACCAACCAAAACAGCGGTGTTCGTATGGATGCCACGGACAATAATGGAAAAAAAAGACACATATTACGGCTACATTGAAGAGATATGGGAGCTGGATTACGGTCCCAATTTCAAGGTGCCTCTATTTCGTTGCCAATGGGTTAAGCTATCTGGAGGAGGGGTAACAAAAGATGAGTATGGGATGACAATAGTTGATCTCAACAATCTTGGGTATAGAGACGAGCCATTTGTCCTAGCCCAGGATGTCGCTCAGGTTTTCTACATTAAGGACATGTCCAGCAAGCCAAAGAAGGGGATCAACAAGCAAAAGGATGAGCCTAAGCGACACATAGTTCTATCAGGAAAGAGAAACATCGTTGGAGTGGAGGACAAGACAGACTTTTCAGAAGAATATAATAATTTTGTTGCCATTCCACCTTTCGAAGTAAATGCTGATCCATGCATCCTGCTAGCCAATGATGATGCTCCATACTTGCGCCGTGATCATAATCAAGGGACATTTGTGAAGAGAAAGTCTGTTACCGCTAATCCTTCATGTACTTGAATCATTTTATATTATTGTATAAAAACATAATCGCAATTCGAATACTTTTATTATATATGTACTGTACAATTATATTTTATGTGTTATTTATATTATTTTATATATTTTTCACTTAATTACTAGACTCAATTATAATTTTCATTCAATAATGGATTACTCAACTAATTTTATTTATTTCATGAAATTACATTCACATTAACACACTATACTCTCTCACTAACACACACAATCTCACTAACACACACTATCTCTCAAACTCACACACTACTCATTAATATCATGAAATTGCTTAATTTTATCTAAAATTCACTTTTTAAACGTTAATATCGTGATAGAATCCACTTTCTATCGAAAAGCAACAGTTTGAAAAAAATTTCACCTAATATATTTTTGCATGGTCAAAATAACAAATATGATTTCAAAAAAGTTAGATATTTCATTGACCCAATCACTTGAATGAAAATTAATTATTTTTGTTGCGTGTATCAAGTTTATATAGAGATAAGAAATTTTGTTCCATAATTTTTGGAATCATAATTTTATTAACTGAATTAACAAATGAAAGCCAATTTTAAAAGAGAAGTTAAAAGAAACAAAAACAAACATAACATTAGGCGGGAACGAGGGAAAACGGGCCCCTTTTGTCCCGGGTGGTAGATCCACCCGGGACTAAAGGTGGGCCGCGGGCTGGGAATTTTCCCGGCCCGCCCAAAAACCCCTTTTGTCCCGGGTGAATCCACCACCCGGGACAAAAGGTCCTTTTGTCCCGGGTGGTGGGTTCACCCGGGACAAAAGGGGGGGCCTTTTGTCCCGGGTGAAGCCACCACCCGGGACAAAAGGACTTTTTGTCCCGGGTGGTGGCTTCACCCGGGACAAAAGGCCCCCCCATATATTTCCTAGCTTCCTCCCTCCTTCGCCCTTCCTCCCTCCCGCCGTCCGTTCCCCTGCTCCCCCCACCGCTCGAGCTCCCCGAGCACCGCTGCCGTCGACGTCGCCGCCCAGAGCCCCGCCGCGCGAGCCCACGTCACCGAGCGCCGTCATCCCTGCGAGCGCCGCCCCTGGCCTCCACTCCGCGCGCACGCCCTCGTCGGCGGCCTCCACTGCACGCCGCCGCGCCGCCGCCCTGTTGTGTGGGTATTCTTCTGTTCTTTTACAGATCGGGAGTTCGTGGCACATAGTTTCTGCAAAGATAGAAGAGTCATTAAGCACTATTTTTTATGTCGCTTTGGAATTTGATATTATTGTTCTGTAAACTGATATCACCTTATTATGTGATTCCTGGCACCAAAATCCAACAAGAGCTCTCCATTGATGTTCATTTACAGTTGGTGGTTTCCCTTTTATGATTTCATCTATAGACCTGTCTTCACGATTGAAATACTGTTTCTTCAACTTAGATTTGTAGGCTCTCCATCTATTGTTAACAGTCCTTAGGATCCAATCCCTTGAGAGCTGTTAATTCGTCTTTCATCATATTGGTATTGCGCAGTCCTATTTTGATGATCTTCAAGGTAGAAAAAGCACACTCAATGCTCCCTGTTGAAACTGGTAGAGACAAGAAGCAACCGAAACAATATATCATTCAAGTGTGCCAAAATAATATCTACTGAATATTTGATTCGCTCTATACGTTCTTCTATGCAATGCTTTCTTGGTATAATTAGTATTGCTTTAATTAGATGAATCTCATTACAAGCTAAAACTACATTCTTTGTGGGACAAAATTTGGATGCAAAAAACTATACTTATTTTGACATGGAGAGAGTATCATATACAACTTATGGACCCAATTCAATAAAGCCTAGCAAGGAAGCCCCAAATGCAAAAGAATCATTCTCTCCGTCTCTGCTCATAGCTCGCCCTGAGCTCACGTCCCCCCCGGCTCCGCGTTCGCCCCAGTGCGCCTCCGGCCCTCGGCTTTGAGCCCTTCGCCTTCGGCCCTCGGCCCTCCGCCTATCCCTAGCCGCAAATTTCTGGAGTGGATTATTTAGATAATTTTTAAGGGTTTTATTTGTATTCATATTTTAGTTACGATGGACCCGCGACACACAGACGCGGAAGACGAACAGTTCCTGTTGAATATGATTGGCGAAGGTCAAGGAGATGTCGCTGAACAAGCTGATGATGGCAGCAATACCGACATATATTTGAATATGTCCGGTGATGGAATTGAGGCACCATCTATTCAGGATGACGCTGCTGCTGAACAAAGTGCTAATGTACATATCAAAACTATACTTATTTGTAGTGACAATCATATTTTCATCTGAATCTATATGAATACTATGAATGTTTTTTTATAGCCGTCTGGATCATCGTCGCAGCAGAAAAAGACGAAGCGAGGCCCAACAAAAAAACTGGAAGGGCGGTTCATTATAACGGAAGTTGGTCCAGATGGCGAACCGATCGCTCCAGAAGCTGCCGCCAAAAAATTCATAAGACAATCCGGATGTATTGTCAGGGACCACATCCCGATCAGCTTTAGGCTCTGGAAAGCTTCCAATCCAAGCGAGGAACGGGATGCGGTACCCGAAAGAGAAAAAGAATGGTGCTGGCGGGAGCTTAAGAAAAACTTCACGGTTCCAGCTGAATCCGAAGAGATATGCAAGCGCTGGACCCTGAGTAAGATGGCCGAACAACTGCGATCATTCAAGAAAATTTTGACGAAGAAATATATCAAGACCGGGACCACACCCGTATTTACCGGCGAGCTCGAAAAGCTCAGGGGTCACTGGGATGCATTTGTGGAATACAAGTCTTCAGAGCTTGGGCTTCAGAAGGTGCAGAAGGCCAAAGACAACGCCTCGAAGAAAGTGTACCATCACACTCTAGGCCAAGGAGGCTACAAGCTTGCAGTACCCAAATGGGAGAAGATGGAGCAGGATCTGCTTGACAGAGGCATCCGACCTGCGACCATGAACTGGCCTGAAAGGTCAAGGACCTGGTTTTATGGTCACGGGGGAAGCTTGGACCCATTGACTGGTGACTGCATCTATGGGCCAAACATCCAGCGAGCAGCCCAGAAACTACAGGAGGCCATACAAGCAGCGGCCGAGGGAACATTCCAGCCGGATAGAGAGAGGGACGAGCTGACTTACGCCCTTGGGAATCCAGAGCATCCGGGCCGCACAAGAGGCAAAGGCGTGGTTCCGTGGAAGTATGGGTTCAGGGATTACATTGATTCATATAGAAGCCGGCAAAGAAGAAAGAATGATGAGCGGGAGCACCTGCGAAGGCTAGAGGAACGGCTCATGTCACACGATCAAAGACTGGAGGAAGAGGTTCAACGCCAAGTGGCCGTAGCAATGAGCCAGCAACAACAAGCGCAAACGTTGCCTCCAAAGCCTAGTGTCGCAGCCGATCACCTGTCTCAGCGGAAAAGCAGCTGCGCTTCCACAGACGTCGCCGCTGCCGAGCCCACGGGGATCCAGGCCGCAGTTGAAGCGTCGGCCCTGCAGCGATTTCCAGTGGATGAGATCACCCACCGGAAACCTTGTGACCTGCAGACTGCCGTTAAGAACTTAATGTTCACTGTTGCGTACGGTACCGCCATGCCAACCGAACCAGGCGACGTGTACCACGGGCAGCAAATTCCGCCTAGATACACAAGAGTTGGCGTGGAGCAGGTGTGCCAGGGTTGGGAGACGCTCGAGCTTGATATTCCTGGAGGCGATGGGGAGAGGACACTAGCAGAAGCCATTCATGGCTACATCCTATGGGATAAGCGCTACATTGTCCTAAAGTCGGATGATCAAACACCAAGACCGGCATCTCAGCATGCCTCTCCAAGACCGGCATCTCCGCAAAACTCCCCAAGGGCAGCACTGTCTCGGCAAGGTTCACCGGCACATTCTCCATCACCATCATCTCATGCGCCGATGAACACTCAAGCGTCACCGTCGCCTCCATGGTCACCCCCTCCGCCGCCGGCAAAGAAGCAGAAACGGCCGCCGGCAAAGAAGGTAGCTGCACCGGCTAGGGAGCCTCCAAAGAAGAAGGAAAAGAAGAAGAAAACCAAGGAGGCTCCTATTAAACCCTGGGACATGAGCCTTGAAGAATGCGATCGGATAACTCAAGAAAGAGTTAAAGAGCACTTCAAGCTGAAGCCGAAGCCGGAGCCCGAGAAAGTGATAAATTCGATAGATTTGAAATTTTTTAAGGGAATGTGCGAAGCAAATAAGAGAAAATTCATTCCGAGAGACCCCCCCTTCAGACTACGAACGCACAATTATCAAAACTACTGAGAAAAAGAAGAGACAATCAAAGTCGTCGTCGTCCGACGTTCCACAGCTCGGAGCCCAAAAGAAACAATCAATAGAGCCTCTCGTAGTGGGACAGACGACGCAAGAACAAGACTTTGTTACATTTCTGAAAGAATCAAACCTGACGGCCGCTCAGATTGCAGGGGGAGAAGATATTCCAAAGGCCGATGTGGTCGTCAAATGGACGTTTGAGATCGGCAAAACTCTTGTACCCCCCGAAGTAGTGTCTGTGCTTCCAACGCAAATGTATAAGCTGCACCAGCACTACATGCGTGCGATGGCCGATTGCATCTTCATGCAGGGCGCAAAGATTAAAGATGACGATTTCTTACGGGGGAGGCCATTATATGGATAAACTGGGAAGAAATTTACCAACTATTCCATCAGGAGGCCCTCGACATCTCTATGGTCGGCTTGTGGGTTCTGTAAGTATTTTACTGTCCTTACGTATTGTTTTGCATGATCTCAACATACTGATCTCTTGATTTATTCGGTATCATGTAGAATGGAGATACATACTTGCAGAAGAAAGGGATACTCTCACCTCGGCTTCATCGACCCAATTACTTGTAATTGGAGGCTTCTACGGGACAATCCCGATGACATATTCCAAAACTTGTTCAAGTACATAAGCGTTCATCACAACAAGCAAATGATATTGTTTCCTTACAACTTTGCGTGAGTGATTCCTTCCGTCTAACTCTTTCTATTCTATAATCGAATTGTTTAAACCTTAACTACCAAGAACTGCCTCCGTATAATCTTGCAGTGAACACTTTGTCCTAATTGTCATAATTCCCGAGAAGAGCCTACTCGTGGTTATGGACTCATTGAGGAGACCTCCAGAACAATACGAAAATCTTCTTAACATGATGAAAAAGTAATTCTACCACTACTCCGTCCATGACCGATAATTTGAATCACTTTGTTACTTGACTATAATTGTTCTAATCATGCACAGGGTTTGGAAAGAATTCGCTAAAAATCATCCAGGCAAATTTGACAAGGAATTGAAGATCAAGACAGATTTTCCGGTACGCGCTTGGATGATTCGTTGCACGATTCATTAGTTTTATTATATATTCATGTAAATACCTGATAATTTCTTCTCTCTTAAAGTGTATGAGGCAGAAACCAGGCACTGTATTGTGCGCATACTATGTATGCGAGAACATCCATGGTCTGGTAGGTCCTCCAAAGGGCTGGACAGATTGGGAGGAGGAAGTAAGTAAAAAAACTTGTTAATATTTGAACTCGTATTTTAATTAGTCGAAATTAATTATCCCCTTTTTCCATAGGTCGGGGAGATGCGCGATAAACTCATACCGGAGGAAAAGGTTATGGCGATTCAAGAACAATTCTCCGGATTTATTGTTGAGCAAGTCCTCGATCCAAAAGGCGAATTCTACTATGATGGAATATCTAATATTGACAATCACAGTAAATATGACAATATACGCGTATATATGTAATTAAGAACGAATATAACTATGTAAATATATATGTGTGTCTATGTATTAAATTTCTTTTTATGAGTATGTATGTATGTATGTATTAAATTTCCAAAAGGCGAATTCTACTATGTAATTAAGAACGAATATACCTATGCAAATATGATGGAGTATGTATGTATTATATATATAAGCACTCCAATAATATATATGTGTATATATATATATTTATATAATATTGGTCCTAGACATTTTCATATGTAAAGGAATTCACATGTATAGATATGTGTATACATATATATAAGTGAATTAATTTATATATGAAAACTATCTAGGACAAATATTATATAAGTAACTATATATATATGTATATATTAGTGGAGATCATACACACTGAATTCCAATACATAAGTTTAATTGAAATGCAAAAGTATAATTGAAATAGAAAAAGAATTGAGAAAAGAAAAACATGAAAAAAAGAGACCTTTTGTCCCGGTTGGTAACACCAACCGGGACAAAAGGGTGCGCCAGCCACGTGGGCGCTGGCTGCACCTTTTGTCCCGATTGGTGTTACCAACCGGGACAAAAGGGCACCCCTTTTGTCCCGGACAAGCGTTCTCGGTTGGGAAACCGGGACAACAGCGATTTCCCAACCGAGACAAATCAACGTTTTTGTAGTAGTGCTCTTTGACCGGAAAGCTCAGCCAGCACCGTACCTCCGGCTTCTCCCGCATCTTGAAAAGCTCGAACTTGTATCTCACCCGCAGGTGCACGTAGAGCTCCATGTTGATCGCCCCCCCGCTCTTGACCTCAGTCTCGAGCTCCCCGACCACGTCGCTGGGAACTGCGACGCCCCGGCCGTAGTCGAACTCAAGCTTCACGTGGTCAGTGGTCTTCCTGCGCTGGTAGAACTCGGCCGGGGAGGTGCCTTTGGCGGCCGGGCCGAGGACGGCGTCGCGGAAGCGGAGCTCGGCGCTGATGGTATCGTAGTAAATGCTGACATCCGAGCTGGGGTTGTAGAGTCTGAGGGTGGCGGCGAGGTTGTAGGAGACCTCTGCAGCGGTGGAGGCGTTGGAGACGGTGAGGTTGGAGAGGGTGGCGGACGCGAGGGTGGCGTGAATTTTGTGGGGCCAGCAGAAGAACAAGATCCAGCTCAAGACCTCGACGAGGCCACCCAGGAAGAGCAAGAGGCAGATCAGGAAGTAGCAGTTGTAGGCTTGTAGCACGTCGGCTGGCTGGCCTTGTTGTCTCCGGACATGGTGGACACAGCAGCAGCAGGAGGAGGAGGAGGAGGAGGAGGAGCTTGCTGCTGCATCGCTACTAGCTAGGCAGTTGCTTGGGGAGGGAAGACTGAGGGCAAGATTGTGGATGTGTGGGCTTTCTGCTTCTAATGGACTACCGCACCATTTGAGCTATATTTATTGGTGATTCCGAGAGGTAAAGAGGACGGAGAATAAAATAAAATACAAAATGATATGTGTACCCGATGAGTCTACTTCTCCGTCCGTCACAAAATAAATATAATTTTAAAATTAAGAGTGCCGGTACCCCGTAATAGGGATACTCACTCCTACTGCAGCAAGTTAATGCTCGCGTAGTCATCCGTAACTACACGGTAAAGGGCGGAGCAGCCAGGCCCCATGGGTCAAGCCCTTACCTTATCGGGCCAACGGCCCCAGACAGCGAGCTCCCCTCTCGGGGACGGGTCCGGAGACGCCACATGTCTCTGAGGAGGGGAAGCTCCGAACCGATAGCCGAGGCCGCGGACCCCCCATGGGGTCCGGGACCTCCCGCGTCCATCCGGGCCTCCCACGCGCGTAGAACCAACATACCGCCGGGGGGGGGTCCGGAGCCGCCACGCGTCCCGCAGGCGCGGGCGTGGGCACGAATCTTCCACTGGAAGACTCGCCCACCCACCGCATTCAATGCGGGTGATTGAGGCATGCTCTGCTGCCGCGGCACGCGGGGCAGACTTTGTCAGTCCTCACTGTAGACCGCGTATTACCGAGGTACACAGTGAGGCCGCCTGCGCCGCACCCGCGCAGAGCCCGTCTGCCTTATTAATTGGATACGACGGCACGGCGCTTTTCCATCATGCCGCCTACGCCGTAAGCTACACGGCCCGTTCAGCTACGTGGCAGGCGACGCCGCAAGCTACGTCAGGCGCCGTTTCGACAAGACAACGCCTGGACATGATGAACGGGGGATTCCAGGAGCAGGCAAGGAAATACAGGAGTGAGATCTTCTCCGCTTGCAAAGCCATATTGTATGGAAAATACGTTATCTTGTTCTACATTATTGGGCCCACCTGTCGGGGACCCAACGGCCATGTACGCGCCTTCCTTGAGATATAAAAGGGAGGCGCTCGTTGTACAGCGAGAGCACACACAGACGCACGCTGGACTCGGCACCCAGCTCTCGCAGACTCTCTCGAGGCAAGGCAATACAACACACAGTGGATGTAGGGTATTACGCTCTGGCGGCCTGAACCACTCTAAACCTGTTGTGTTCATCGTGTTCTTGAGCGAGATCGAACTAATCCTAGCTAACCCCCGAGTACTCTCCCTCTGGGCTTAGGCGGGTGCATTCCGCCACCCGGCTATGGTTTGCCACACCACGACATTTGGCGCGCCAGGTAGGGGGATAGCTGGTTGCAGTTCATCTCTTGCTCGTCTCCATGGTCTGAGTGGATGACGTGGAGATGACAGAAGGTGTGGCGTCCTCCACGCCACACGCCTCTCGCGTTCCTACTCCAGGGGCAACCGTGCCCGTGGAGCAGCCACCGTCGGCGGTAGCGCGCACTGCTCGTCGGCAAGAGTCAGGGCACCCGTCAAGGGCCACCTCACAAGCTGCGAGCGGTGGAGCGCTGGCAGCGGCCAAGGAGTTGCTTCGCAACCCTCCGGCTGCTGCAGCCTCGCTAGACGCCCTGAGGCAGTGGCGGGACGACGTTGACCGTCTCCTCCATCTGGCTCAGGCCTCCCCTAGTTCTGCAAGGACTGGGCAACGAACTCCGCCTGGCAATGCGGTGGTACCCTACCACCGGCACCAGGGCGGTGCATCGGCATCCGTGCGCTCCCCTACAGTGAGGGGTGCACGAATAGAAGACCTGCGGGCGGAGCTCAACAGCAGGCGCGCGGGTGACGACGCCCGCATCTCCGTGGAGAGGGCGCGAGAGCGCCGTCTCAACATTGAGGGCCGCAACCTCAATGCTGATTTGGACGTGGCAGAACCCAAGCCTCCGGTGAACGCCTGGATATAGGCGGGCACCCCGGTGGCTGGGGTGGGCTGCACTGCACTGGCAGATCACCTCCGCGCGATGGCATGGCCGTCCAAGTTCCGCCCGCACCTGCCGGAGAAGTACGACGGTACCACTAACCCGTCGGAATTCCTGCAGGTGTACATTACCGCCATCACACGCCGTCATGGCGAGCTACTTTCATGTAGCCTTTACTGGGCCGGCCCGGAATTGGCTCATGAACCTCACCCCAGGGACGATTCAGTCCTGGGAAGAGCTCTGTGCGAGGTTCACTGCGAACTTCGCCAGTACATACCAGCAGCATGGTGTGGAGGCTCACCTCCACGCCGTGAGGCAGAAACCCGGAGAGACGCTCCGGGCATTCATCTCGCGCTTCACCAAGGTACGGGGTACCATTCCTCGTATCTCCGATGCATCTATTATCACTGCTTTCCGTCAGGGGGTACGTGACGAGAAGATGCTCGAGAAGCTGGCGACGCACGAGGTGGAAAGCGTTACCACGCTTTTCTCCCTGGTAGACAAGTGTGCCAGGGCCGCTGAGGGCCGTGCATGGCACTCAGCCCCCCAAGACGGAGACACCAAAGCTGGTGGCTCCGGAGCTACCGCCCAGGGCGGTGGCAAGAAGAAGAACAACAAGAACTGGAGTCGCGGGGAGCCGCAACCTGGCGGTCCAGCCGTTGCAGCAGCAGCACCAGCTGCTGCGGCAGCGGCAGGGGGCCAGAATGCGCATGTCAAACGCCCTCGCCCGCAAGGTGGCAGCGGAGGTTCATGCCCAGAGCATCCCACCGCTCGCCACAGCGCCGCTGACTGCCGCGAGATCCAGAAGCTCGCGAAGCGGGTCAGCGGGCGGCGTGAGCAGTCCTCCAAGGACGGCTCACCGCCTCCTCGCCAGCGGCCTGGTAAGGAGAAGGCCTCTGACAGCGGGGCCGCACCCGAGGAGAAGGAGCTGGGGTATCAATCCCCCGCTCGGGAGCTGAAGGGCGTGTACCACGACGACAACTCCAACTCTGACAATGACGACCACTGCAAGAAGCTGTACGTAATGTACGGCGGAAGCTGGGAGCTTGTCTCCCAGCGGGACGTGAAGACCCTTCGCCGAGAGGTTCTTTCGGTGAAGCCGGGGGTCCCGAAGGCGGCGCCGCACCAGAGGTGGATGAACACCACCATCTCTTTCGGGCCATCTGACTGCCCGGAGAATATGGCTGGGGCCGGTGTACTACCTCTAATCACCGCCCCTGTCATATCTAATGTCAGGCTCTATCACGTGCTGATCGACGGTGGGGCCGGCCTCAACGTCATCAGCTATGCAGCATTCAAGCAGCTGCAGATCCCGGAGTCCAAGCTGACTCCCTCTCGCCCATTCTCCGGAGTGGGCCCACATTCGGTGTTCCATCTGGGGAGCATCACACTGCCGGTCACGTTCGGGACCGAGGAGAACTTCCGCACAGAGAGCGTTTAGTTCGATGTTGCGGAGGTGAACCTCCCGTTCAATGCCATCATTGGCCGGCCGGCTCTCTACCGCTTCATGGCCATTGCCCATTACGGGTATTTGGACTTGAAGATGCCTTCCCCTGCCGGTGTCCTCACCGTGCGGGGTGATCGCACCGCTGCCGTCGCTGTAGTTGAGAGACTGCATGCTCTGGCGGCAGAGGCTGCACGTTCTGAGGAGGACCCATCCACCTCGCAACCCAGGGCGCCTGCAAAGGCACCTAAGGTTCAGCCGTCTGATCCGGACGATGTTCCCGTGAAGACGGTGCAGATTGGAGCGGATTCCTCCAGGACCACCCGCATTGCGGGAAACCTGGAGGAGAAATAGGAAGACGCGCTCATCACTTTCCTCCGGGCAAATGTGGACGTGTTCGCCTAGGAACCGTCACAGATGCCCGGGATCCCCAGGGAAGTGATCGAGCACAATCTGAGGATCTACCCCGACGCCACGCCGGTGCGCCAGAAGCCTCGGAAGCAGTCCGTGGAGCGGTAGAACTTCATCCGTGATGAAGTTCGCAAGCTCCTACACGCTGGCTTCATCGAGGAGGTCCACTACCCTGAGTGGTTGGCAAATCCGTCGTCCCAAAGGCCAACGGGAAGCTTCGGATGTCCCCTTCTTCAAGCTATTGAGGAGGTCCGGTCCATTCTCTTGGACCGAAGAGGCTGAACAAGCCTTACAGGAGCTGAAGCAGCATCTCACCTCACTGCCAGTATTGGTGGCTCCAGAGCCCGGTGAGACGTTGTTTCTGTATCTTGCTATGTCTGCAGAGGCTGTCAGCATGGTGCTGGTTGCCGAGAGGATGGAGCAAGCTCGCCAGGGGGACACCAGGGTCTCCCCGGCGAAAGATGGTGAGCCGGACCCCGGACATGGGGGCCCGTCAGCCTCACCTCTATCTGAAGGTCCAGACCCCAGACAAAGGGGTCCGGAGGAGCCTCGTCCCAGTGGGAACCCAGAACCGCTGGGGGCCCAAGGACCTGACGTGGTGGAGAAAGGCGAGCCGGGCCCAGGCGCCAGGGTCCGGACCGTCCAGAAGCCGGTCTACTACGTCAGTGAAGTTCTCCATAAGTCGAAGGCCAGGTATCTTGAGACGCATAAGCTTATCTATGCCATACTTATTGCGTCCAGGAAACTGCGCCATTACTTTCAGGCACACCGAGTTGTCGTGGTGACCTCTTACCCGCTAAGATACATCCTTATTGGGCCCACCTGTCGGGATCCAACGCCTGTGTACGCGTCCTCCTTGCGCTATAAAAGGGGGACGCCCGCTAGAGAATGACTCAGGTCTCAAAAGGGGCTTAGAGGCAGAGGATAGACTCATCCACAAACTCAAAGCAATAGAACTCTCAGTGGACGTAGGGTATTACGCTCCGGCGGCCCGAACCACTCTAAATCCTCGTGTGTTCTTGCTTCATGAGTAGATCTGAGGAATAGCTTGCACTTTTCCGAATAACCACCCTCCGGGATTAGGCGGGTGCACTACGGCACCCGGCTGTGGCCCTCTTTCTAGAGCCACGACAATACCCGGTTCATAACTAGAAAGCTTCTCTGGTCCTTCACTAACAGGGGTTAAAAGTCCTGAAATCCAAAATACCAAAATAGGAATAAGGCTTGTTATTATTAAAAATGTCCAAAAAATATCATATTCGTGAAGCAGAAACATAAATGTACTCCCATTAATGTGGAATAGTCAGAACTGAATTAATCAATTCAAGTTGACATGACATTGTCAATTTATCCAGAACTTCTCTCTTTTCCTCGGTGAAACAAGACTACGCTCAAACTAAAGGCAAAAATTGGCTTACTTTAGCCTTTGTTTCTTTTGTAACATGTCTCTCCTTAAGGATTCATCCAATGGAATCCCCATTCCTTTTTTTTATTTCTCTTCTATTTAGATATGATATAGACCTAATTCTTATACAAAGAAAACTCTTTCGCTTCACATTGTCTCGCTTTCTCTAAAATCTTTAGAAAAAAGAATTGCTCCACCCTTTATTTAATGATAGTCAGAGACTATTAAATAAAAAAGAAACTACTTACTACTAAATTAGATTAGAACCTAATTAAAATAGGATAACTAATTCACCATTTCAGCCCAAAATAGAGAATGCCCACCTTCCTGGTTCGATCATCTCTCTCTATCCCCCACCCCCTTCCGACATGGCACGTGGGCCCAAACTCTTTTAGCCCAGTTCTAAAATCCAGCAGCAATCTGTTATCGCCATAAATTAACAAGGGTTAATTTATGGGCCGAAAGCAAGATGGGCTTAAAGCAGAAGATTAAGGAAGGCTTGTAAATCAGCTCCTGCGTGAGCATATGGGCCACATTGGCCGTGTATCCTTAGATTTAGTTCAAGATTAGAGATAGAGTCCAATCGGGACAAGATTAGTTTAGATTGTTTCCCAAGTCTCCGGACTATAAATATGTATCCTTTGTTATTCATAAAGAGAGCGTCATCACGACTCGCAAACAACAACTCTCGGCGCATCGCCACCCCTAATCCTAGGATTTCAACCAAGTAAGTGCCATGCTTCTTGCGATCAGGGCAGTATTGTTCTTGCTTTTACCTTGGTATTACTCGTACTGAAGCGTTTTTGATGGCGAGTAGTACTAGTTATCATGATGTTCGTAGCATGGCTTTTAGTAGATCTTTTGTGCCTTGTTGTTTATCATCTGCGAATATCATGTTGTCTCTGTGTAGTCACGTTTCAATCTCTCGCTAGTTCTTATCACATAGAACTAGTCGCACAGGGACAACACCCTGCTTCTTTCATGTTTAGTAGATCCGATCTGTTATGGTTTGCTCTTATCTTAAGAGTTGGCATAATATCTGCTGGGTTAGGCCTTGCAAACAGATTGGATGATCCGGTGGCGTAGTAGATGCTTTTTCTTAGCCTTGATAGGGATTGTTCCGGGAATCGGCTCTTGCTAGTTCTTAGGCCTCTGTTTTAGGTTGTGGTTTAGTTGTCTGTTACGTTCGCTAGGACCAGTCACGTGTAGGATGTTCCGATCTAGCAGTGAGGCTGTTACCATCGTGGGTTAAGATTAGTTGGACTTGATTGAAGCAGTTTTATAGTGATTTGCTCTATTTATCATATCCGGATACAATCAGATCCTGTCTGACACCGGGACTCGATCGGCTCTTCAAAGCCGATGCAAGAGTCGTCCCGGGGAGCCGACCACGGCTCGGACTTACGTTTACACGTGTCTTTGTATGCAGGAAACTGTTCGGGGGCACGTCTACACCCTCCTGATCGGGTATAGGTCAGGTGGCACGCCCGTCGTTGCTCGCTGGTGGGTTTCGGTAGACAACACATTCTGGCACGCCCAGTGGGACGCTCGGCAACAACATCCACCGCAATGATGACCGGAGCTCAAGATCAAGGACCCGCTCCCAAGCCCGTCACATATGATGAGCTTCCTCCTGAACCCAAGAAGAAGTATGATGAGATCAAAGCTCTGCTGGAAGCCGATCTCATCGGCTCTTTTGAGAGGACTCGCAACCATGGCATCAAGTGGAAGGGGTTCTCACCAGAAGGCGCTCTGGACAATGTAGATCTGTCTGTACCATCTGAAGAACGCACCAGAGACCTGCGTCAGGAGATGAACTACATGGTGGCCCATGCGCTTCATCGGCACTCTCAGAGCTTGATGAACGAACTCGAGCGCATGGCGCATCGCGTCATCCAGGAGATAATCAAGAACCAGTACTCTCCATCCGGGCCAATCCTGGGGAGTCATACAGAGGAAGCTGCAATGCATTCTAGGCCACAACTGCCGTTCTCGTTTGCAGCTCCCAGACCACACAGCTCGCCGATCTACGTCGTGCACAAGATCGGCGGTGATCCTGGAGAAGGCCAGTTCCTCACCGAGCCACCTAAGGAGATTCCGCACGGCTACACGTGCGCCTACATCCCTAACAGCGTCAGTCCAGCACGCTCGGTGCAGATGGTGAACCCAGGAGCTCCTAGAGCAGATGCAGAAAAACAAGCGTGGCTGGCAAAGTACGCTACTGGGCCGAGTGCTGAGCCATCGGCCCCAGGAGTTCTCAGTGTGGAGCAGGTCAGTGCAATACTCAGAGACCAGTTCGGCATCCTGCCCAAGAGGAAAGCGATCGGCTATTCCAAGCCGTATCCAAGTGATTATGACTTGATCCCACTGCCACCCAAGTATCGGCTTCCTGAGTTCACCAAGTTCAACGGGTCAGAAGGAGCCAGCTCCATCGAGCATGTGAGCCGATACTTAACGCAGCTTCGGATGATCTCAGTATTGGATCCATTGAGGGTCCGGTTCTTTGGCCAATCCCTGACAGGCCCAGCTTTTGAATGTTATGCATCACTGGCTCCGGATTCGATCCGGACTTGGAGGCAGCTTGAAGATCAATTCCATACCCAGTACCACTCGGAAGCTGCAGAAGCCGGAATTTCCGACCTCGCCCAAGTCAGGCAGAAGCGAGGAGAGACCGTGTCAGAGTACATACAGCGCTTCAGGGAGGTCAAGAACCGATGCTACTCGTCACGCATCACAGAGAAGGAGGCAGTCGATCTGGCTGTCCTGGGACTCGCTAATCCGATCAAGGATGCGGCTTTCCAGTTGGAGTTCACATCTTTGGCTCACCGGGTGCAGAAGCTTACAGCGTACGAGCATTACCATCCTGAGCTGTACCAGGACAAGTTCAAGCGCCATGTAAACATGGCACAAGCTGAGGAATCTGACGACTCTGGCGAAGAGCAAGAAGTAGCCGTGGCAGAGTGGACCCGGGGGGCAAATCATGTCCCATGCAAGTGGATCAAGCAGCAGGGGCTTGTGAAGGGCTTCGACTTCGATGTAACCAAAACAGAGCAGATATTCGACCTGCTCCTCAAAGAAAAACAGCTGAAGCTCCCAGAGAACCACAAGCTACCGACGCCACAAGAGCTGCAGGGGAGGCTGTACTGCAAATGGCACCACTCGTTCACTCATGCCACGGGTGAATGCAAGGAGCTGCATCGACAGATCCAATCGGCTATCGAACAAGGCCGATTGATCCTGGCTCAACACACCATGAAGGTTGACACGAAGCCCTTCCCACCGGTTAACGTTGTGGAGCTGTCAGATTTCGGATCCGAAGGCCAGGATCTAGCATTCCAGATCAACGTGGTGGGACCTGTGCACCGCCATAACAAGCAGAGGAGAGAGGCCGCTTCTGGCAAACGGCCGCAAGATGAACGTGAGTTGGAACAGCAGCATGTGACTGAAGAGCAAGTACGTCACATCCGCAATCAGCTTCCAGCTTCTAATCGGCTTCTGGAGAAATACCAGTACCAGTATCAGCTACGCCGTCGATACAAATCGGAGGAAGACGAGTACGAGCACCGCTCAGGAAGGACACCGGGCAGGCGCCAGGCTACACGCGACCACTGGCATTGCCCGTTCTTCAGGTACTGTTGGAATTCCGGCATGAGCCGATTACCTACTATAGATGATTGCTTGGAGTGCAGGCCTCGAGGGCATCAACAAGACAAGACATCGGTGTTCCGGCGTTTGGGGCCCAGAACACGTCAGGACGACCATGTGGGGCGCCCATCCGGAGGTGGTTCAGAGCTAGAGGAAGAAGATAGGTACCATCGCCCACGGTGGTGTCCTGACGGGCTCAATCGGTCGCAGAAGCGCAGAATACAGCGCTTGCGCAACCTCGAAGACGCAGAAGCAAAGTATCTTGACGTGCTGAGGAAAGCGCGTCCGGATCTCGCGGAGCAAGTTAGGCGACCACAGAGGGAAGAGAGGCCCCCCCCCCGAGGATGGAGTGGCGCCCCAAGCAGACAAAAGCCGATGAAAAGCCATCGGCTGACGTGAACATGGTGTTCGTGCTCCCGTTGGAGTTTCGAGCACCCCAACAGGAGGAATTGGCCGTCGCGCAGCTGGATCTCAGCCCACGGCCAATCATTTTTGAGAAGCCCAAGGAGAAGAGCTACAAACACTTGAAGGGGTTATATCTCAAGGGCTTCATCAACGGCAAGCCTGTGAACAGGATGTTGGTCGACACTGGCGCTGCAGTCAACTTGATGCCGTACTCTGTGCTGCGCCGACT
This sequence comes from Panicum virgatum, assembly GCF_016808335.1. NCBI lineage: Eukaryota > Viridiplantae > Streptophyta > Magnoliopsida > Poales > Poaceae > Panicum > Panicum virgatum. Next base: position 2,230,923 of record NC_053147.1, read on the forward strand.
GGGTCGTTCTTCTGCTGATCTGATCAAGACCAATGTGATGCTCAATGACTTCAACGGACAACCATCAGAAGCAATGGGGGTTCTTAATGTGGAACTGACAGTGGGCCGCAAGACCGTACCGACATCGTTCTTCATCGTTAACAGCAAGAGTACATACACGGTGCTGCTTGGAAGGGACTGGATTCAGGCCAACTGTTGTATCCCCTCCACAATGCATCAGTACCTCGTCCAATGGGACGGCGATGAAGTAGAAGTGGTCCCTGCAGACGATTCCAGCGAAGTCTCCGTCACGGATATGCATGCTTGGGACGCAGAAGGACAAGAGCCGATCTCAGGGATTGCCCTTGAAGACTGTGATCCGATCGAGGCGACAAAAAACAGATTGAGGCTGGTCTTATCCACTGACCTCACAGAGTAAATGCATCCTGGCATGCCACGGGATGTAATAGAAATAGAGAGGCCGATCCCGGCGATCGGCCCCAAAAAATAGGAAAATCCTGTTTGGGTTCGGAATTGTTACATCATGTACACACGATGGCCTGCTCTAGCAGTTGGCCACTCATCCACTATTTGATTTCGAATTATAATGGAAGTATAGAGGCAGCCAGCCCATGCGGTTGGCCAAATAATTTTTCTTGTCATCTCCCTGTGTTTGCCGCTGATATTGCAGACAATGAAGACTCGCCTGCGTTCGCGGCTGGTTTCTCAGGCGACGGCAAACTAGGATACGGGTTCACGTCAGCTGACGATTTGGAAGAAGTTGACATCGGTTCTGGGGATAAGCCACGGCCGACATTTGTCAGCAAAAAGTTGGATCCGGTTTTGCGTGAAGAGATGATTGCATTACTGAAAGAGTATCGGGACTGTTTTGCATGGGACTACACTGAAATGCCCGGTCTGGATAGAAGCATCGTCGAGCATCGGCTCCCGCTCAAGAAGGGGTTTCGGCCGTTTCAGCGACCAGCACGTCAGATGAAGGCCGAAGTCCTAGAAGAAGTTAAGAAAGAGGTGGAGAAGATGCTGGATGCTGGGTTCATCAGGCCGTGCCGGTATGCAGAATGGATCTCCAGTGTGGTGCCGGTACAAAAGAAAGATGGCCGATGGCGTGTCTACGTCGATTTTAGAGATCTCAACAGAGCAACTCCGAAGGATGAATACCCAATGCCTGTTGCAGAGACGTTGATCAATGCCGCTGCTGGCCACAAAATGATGAGTTTTATGGATGGCAACGCCGATTACAACTAGATCTTCATGGCCCCAGAGGACGTGAACAAGACTGCGTTCAGAGTACCAGGTGCAGTTGGCTTGTTTGAGTACTTGGTTATGACCTTCGGACTAAAAAATGCCGGTGCAACGTACCAACGTGCTATGAATTACATTTTTCACGATCTCATCGGCAAGCTGGTGGAGATTTATATTGATGACGTTGTTGTCAAGTCCAAGTCAACTGCGGAGCATTTAGAAGATCTGCGTCAAGTTATGGAGCGGACTCGAAGATTCGGGCTCAAAATGAACCCAAAGAAGTGTGCCTTCGGTGTATCGGCCGGTCAATTTCTGGGATTCCTCGTGCATGAACGGGGAATCGAGATCGGCCTAAAGAGTCAAGAGGCTGTGAAGACGATGAAGACACCTACTACGAAGAAAGAATTGCAGAAGCTCATCGGTAAAATCAATTTTGTCAGACAGTTTATCTCTAATCTGTCTGGGCGCATTGAGCCGTTCATGGGTCTAGTGAAGATCAAATCTGATGATGAGTTTCGCTGGGGGGTAGAACAACAGCAAGCTTTCGATGAAATCAAAGAATATTTGTCAAAGCCTCCAATGTTGGTTCCTCCTCAGCATGATAGGCCATTTTATATGTACCTATCCGTGGGTGACACTTCTATTGCTTCAGTGTTGGTTCAGAAGCATGACGGCCAGGAGAGGGTGGTTTTCTACCTCAGCAGACGCATGTTAGACGCCGAGACCAGGTACCCTGAAATCGAGAAGCTTTGCCTTTGCTTATACTTTACATGTACAAAACTTCGTCATATTTTGCTCTCGGCAGAAACAATTGTTATATGCAAATCAGATGTCATAAAGCACATGCTGTCGGCTCCTGTCCTGAAAGGCCGACTTGGAAAATGGATGTTTGCATTGTCAGAGTTTGATATCCGATACCAGCCTGCAAAAGCAGTCAAGGGACAAGCACTGGCGGATCTTGTTGCGGACAGGATCAGCACTGATATTGCTGCAGTATTTATTCATGCTTGGGCTATGTTCTTTGATGGATCGGCTTGTGATGATGGGTGCGGTGTGGGAATTCTGTTGGTCTCGCCTCGTGGGGCGACATATTCTTTTTCCATCAGAATGACTGCCTCATGCACCAATAATTTGGTGGAATATGAAGCCGTTCGCAAAGGGATGGAACTACTCCTTGAAGCTGGAGCAGAGGCGGTGGAAATTTTTGGGGACTCAAAATCGGTGATTTCTCAGCTCACGGAGGAATATAGATGTGAGAGCGAGGCTCTTTTCCCGATATGGATGCAGTGCCATGAGTTGATGTCACAATTTAGATACATCAATTTCCACTGGATACGCAGGACTCTGAACAATGAAGCCAATGATTTGGCACAGATGGCTTCCGGGTACAGGGAAGCAGCCGATGGAGTCGATGTGGAGGTTCAGTTTCTAGAACCCGGAGACTGGAGAGCCGATATCTTTAATTACTTGAAGGATTCGGCTCGGGGGGCACCTAGAAGGATAAGACTCAAGGCCATGAAGTATGTTTTGATAGGGGATGACATGTTCTACAGGACCTTGGAAGGACTACTGCTCAAATGTCTAGGGCCTTTAGAGTCAAATCGGCTCTTGCATGAGGTACACGAAGGAGCCTGCGGTACTCACCAATCGGCTCATAAAATGAAATGGCTGATTAGGCGATCGGGTTATTACTGGCCCACTATGCTTGAGGATTGTTTCAAATATTACAAGGGATGTCAAGCATGTCAGAAGTTTGGCAAAATTCAGATAGTGCCAGCATCAGTGATGAATCCTATCATCAAACCTTGGCCATTCAGAGGATGGGGCATGGACATGATTGGACAGATCAACCTGTCGTCTAGCAAGGGTCACCAATGGGTCTTAGCTGCCACATATTATTTCACAAAGTGGGTAGAGGCAGTGCCCATGAGTTCAGTAGCATCGAGAGATGTGATCAGCTTTGTCAAAGAACACATCATTCACAGGTTTGGGATCCCTCAGACCATTACGACCGATGGAGGATCGGTCTTTATATCAGAGGAGTTCAGAAAGTTTGCCGATGACATGGGGATTAAGCTGATCAAATCATCTCCGTATTATGCCCAAGCTAATGGACAAGCTGAAGCATCCAACCAGAGCCTTATCAAGCTCATAAAGAGAAAGATCGATGAATATCCTAGGCGCTGGCATGAGGTGTTATCAGAAGCTTTGTGGGCATATCGTATTTCATGTCATGGGTCTACCAAGATGTCGCCGTACTATCTAGTCTACGGCCAGGACGCTGTGCTACCATGGGAAATCACGGCTAGATCAAGGCGTGTTGAGTTTCAGAATGATCTATCTGCTGAACAGTATGCAGCCTTGATGAACGATAACGTGGAGGACCTGACAGAGCTAAGGCTTTGGTCGCTGGAAAAAATCAAAGAGAACAAAGCTAAAGTTGCCCGTGCATACAACAAGAAGGTCAAGCCTAAGGATTTTCGAGTTGGAGATCTGGATTGGGAGGCGGTATTGCCATTGGGAACTAAAGACAAAAAGTTTGGTAAATGGTCTCCAACTTGGCATGGGCCGTACAAGGTTGATCAGGTTTTGCCTGGGAACGCATACATGCTCGAGGAATTGGACGGTGTCAAGTTTCCTGTTGCTGTCAATGGTCAGCATCTCAAGAGGTATTTCCCGAGCATGTGGGAAGGCGAGTAATGAAAGCCGATGACGTCCATCTGGCTATATCACGACGGGCCAACACGTTGAGTTGTCCAGTAAAAAAAAAGAGAGTCATGAAAGGCCAACACGTTGAGTTGGCCAGTAAAAAAAAAGAAAAAGAAAAATCATGACAGGCCAACACTTTGAGTTGGCTAGTGAAAAATATGAAAAGCGAACAGCCGATGTGTGACCATCGACTTAAGATGTTTTAAAAGAACAGTTGCAAGTCTCAAATGAACAGGTGGTACTAATTCTCTCTTGAGCCTATCTACTGGTTCAGGAATTCCACTATGGCATGGATGGCTTCAGTACGGACGGCGTCTGCTCGTGCTACAATCGCTTCGTCATCCTTGTCATCGCCTGTGACTATCTGCCGACTCAAGGTGCTGATGTCTGCAAACTCTGCTTGTATCTGCTTGGCTATTTCTTGGGTTTCTTGCTTGGAGTTTGCGATGGAGGTTTCTTCGGCCTGGATGAGTTCTTTGGTGGCGCGGACCTTTTCTTCGAGTTCCGCCAGTTCTTTCTTCAGGAGGTTGAGTCGGTTCACGTTGGCAGACACGTCAGCTTTGATATCTAGAGTTGCCTTCTTCTGGTTGAGGGCCTTGCACTTTTGGGTAATGTCAGCTTTCAGAGAAGTTTGAGAGCGACGTGCTTCCATCCTTTGTTGTGCTTTACTGACTTCTATCCAAAAAAATGGGAGGTTGCTGGCCGACCAGAGCTTGATTTGCAATGGCTCTGGAAGTTGGGATTCTATTTGCTCGAAGATGTTCTTTATTTTGCTGGAATCGTCAACCAGAGCGGTGATTGGAGCGGATAGAAGATCCTTGATGAGTTGAAGCTGATGTGTCAAGTTAGCCGATTGCTGCAGAGATAATGTTTCTGCTCCAGGGACAATCAGACCCATTGATGCCGGGTCGAAGGAAAGCAAACCTGAAATGTCAAAGCTCTATGGACATCTTTGGAGTTAGAACAAGGTGCATTTATGAAGTTATCGGCTGGTTCAGAATTGGTTTTGTGATGTCACCTGTTCTGGAGAAGAAGTGTTGGTCGGTTCAGGAGCAATCGTCCCATCAGAGCTAGTATTAGCGTCAAGAGCATCGACTGTATCAGCTTGTTCTTCGTTTGTATCCATCAGTGCATCAGGAGTTGCAGCCGTCTCATGTTGATTCAGGCCTTCTGCATTGAAGGTTTCTCCAGCTGCATCCTGAAAATAGAATTACAGTCAACCAGAGTATATATGTCTGAAATAAAGAGGAAGTTCTTGAATGATGATTTACCTGGTTGGTGTTGGACTCTGATGGGCTCGGAGAAGTTGGTACTGGTTTCTTGATCACTCGCCTGGTGATCATCTTCCTTTTCTTGGTCAAGACTCGGGGGGCAACTACTGCAGAAGTTTATCTTCGTTTGAAAGCTGACTGAAGTAAGTCTGGCTGGACAGTCATTATCACTTTCTTCATTGGTGGTAATCCTTTGCAGAAAAGTACATCAGGAGCAGTTGGAAGAAGGTGAAACGGTTCCCCAGTACTGGTTATGGGTTCTAGGCCATCTTGTTGCTGCTAACAGGATGAGCAGGATTAGCCAAGAGAAAAGGATAGGGGACTTAGGAGGAATTAAATGCACAAATTCAGTACCTCTTCCTCGAGGATTACATATTCAGGATCGATTTGCTGCAGTCGAGGACCTAGAGCTTTTCTGAAGACATGAGTTCTCCACATGTTCCACCAAGTATCAAAGCCGATTGATGAAGAGATAAAGAACAGATCGGCTGGTATTGGGATGTGGAGGTCATCAAACATGCTGTAGCATCTTGAACTGGTGATACCATCGGGCAGATCGGCTCTGCTCTCCACCAAGTGGTGAATATGGAAGTGGGGAGGGACTTGTCCTAGACCAAGTTGCCGGGCTGCTACGACTCTCTGGTAAGATTCATAGCCTGGCTTGATAATTCTATTAGAAGTGCTGATGCCAACAGGAAGGAAGCTAGGTCGAATCATCAAAGAATACAGATGCCGAGTGCTGTCGTCATCGGCAAAGTTATCTAATCTAAAGGCAGTTGGGTTTTCGAAGGATTCAGATTCAGTAAATGGGAAATATAGGGGATTATCTAGTCCTTTGTAGAAGACTCTGAACCAGTTTGCTGCATCTGCTGAATTTAGTTTACTGCCAGGAAGACTGAATAAAGCTTGGCCATAGCTTGTGCATCTAATTGGTTTGCCACTCTCATCAGGGAAAGAGTTCTTGGTCAGGCCTTGGAAGTTGGGAATATGATGCTGGAAGTACAGCTGTGCCCATAACTGAATGAACCACCAAGGGCCTCCAGTTCTCAGTTTCTTGTGGTTGAGCAGATTGGATGTCATTAATGTAACACCCCTGGGTTAATCAAGGTGCTAATCGTGGGTTAACTCGCTAATTACGGACTTAAGTTCATCATTAGCGTTCCTCGAGATCGCGCGGTAAGAATTGATTTAGCCGTGTTCAACGATGTTTTTCTTGTTGACCCGAGCTCCAAATCAATTTTCGCCCAAAAGCAAAGTTGTAGACCTTCTATCCCTCTACAACTTTTATTTTGGCCAAATTTCATGTTCCCATATGAAGTTTGGAGTTTTGGGTGGTCAAACTTTGCTCAAAATCATTCAAACGAATTCAACTCCTTTACTGTGCTCTCGACGCCGTATGCGCGCGCCGACGGCAACAGCACCGGCGACGCCACGCGTCGGACGTCGGCGAACCTCGCCTGCCGTGCTCGCGCGTCGTCCTTATCTCCCCAAGAGCCGTGTCCGTTTTTCCTCCCCTTCTCCTTCCTCACGCGCGTGGGTTGAGACGAGCTCGAACAGAGCCATCGCCGGCCGCCGTGCCGACCACTCTCGCCGCTCCGCTTAGATTACTCGCACCCCAAGCCGATTTACCTCGCCCCGAAGCTCCACCAACCCTTCTCGAGCTCGATTGAGCCGCTCCCCGGCCAAATCGGCGCCCAGAACACCGCGGCCACCATTGTTGCCGCCCGAAGCTTCGCCCCTCCCGTCGAACTCCCTCTCCCGGTCCTCCTCAGCTCGATTCGAGTGCGCGGTGAGAATCCTCGCGACCTCCTCCTCCTCACTGACCTTTTCCCCCTCGGATTCCGCGGCCGCCACCTCTGGAACGACGCCGCGCCGCCGTGGCCACGCCAACCTCCGCTGCTCGCCGTCGCGGAGCGCCCCTGCGCGAGCTCGGGCGCCCCCGCCGCGCGCCTCGGGGCCGCAGGGCTCCCCTGGCTGCCGTGCTGCCCTGCCCCGCTGCCGCCTTGGCCCATCGCTGGCGAACCAAGCACGCCACGCCGCCGGCAATGGCCCTGGTGGCCATGGCGTGGCTGTGTTGCCCGTTTGCCACTGTAGTTCTGTCGTGTGAATTTTGTTTCATTTCATGTGAAGCTTGCAAAATACATAAAAAAAATAAGGAAAAATGCTAAAAATGCAAACTAAGTTTTGTTAGTTTACTTAAATCAATATCTTCAGAGGAAAAAATACCCATGCATGTTAAATGTCAGTTTTGCCCCTGTTAGATTTTGTTTTGTGCTTAAGCTTGTTTAATTTATTTCCTGCTGTTTTGTTGCCCTGAAAATTGTGAAACTTTGGCAGTAGCTTACTCTTTGAACGGGTAGTCCACTGAAAAATTTCCATGTGTAGAAGCTTTGTGTAGGTTGCAAATCTTTTATGCTCGATTTATTATGGCTTGGGGCAAAATAAATGTTTTCTTTTCGCAATAATTGTTAATAAATTTTTTTTTCTTCTTGCATGGCATCCTTTTTCATACGTGTAGACGTCACGAGCGAAGCCGTCTACGAGTTGGTCGCTGAGCCGATCCAGGAGCCGCAAGCAGGGGAACCACGAGCCGAAGCAGCCGTCGAGCCAGATCCAGAAGTCGCTAACCCCGCTGACTGGCAAGGCAAGCCCCGGTGCATAACCCTTAATTTCAGTATTCAATAATTGTTATATAATTATTGTGCAATTAAGTTCTAGGAGTTGATTGGAACCTTAGATGCATGATCCCTAGGTTTCCTCAGTCGCTCTACTAGTATACAGGTCGTTAGTACTGCAATGCTTAATTAGGATTCGGTAGAAGACGAGTGATTCCTGTCACTCGCGAGATATAGGTCTTGTTACTTATGAAAAAGTTGCTGGAGAATGGAATCTTTGAGAAAAAGAAAGAAAAATGGAGACCAGGCGGAGATGGATTGATTATGGATATGGAAGTTATGGAAAGTGAGCCTCCGCCTGTGTCGATTGGGGACCGTACCGTTGTTGGCACTATTGATCGAGGATTGAACAGTACTAACCGCATGCCGGGAGTAGGAGGTAGTCGAAACCGGTAAGCTCAGTACCATATGTGCACCGGTAGGCGGACTTGATACTGTCTTCACCAGTGGAGCTAGTATACAAACTCATGGCTGACCCTTCGTTGGTATCGGTGGGGCTAGCAGTCCCGGGTCGCAGGGCAGTTCGCCTATTCGGTGTGCATATGTGAAGGGTTGGTGTGTATAGCCCGACGGGGCATATACGTGCCGTGTTGGTTAGGTCTACCTTGCAAGGTTAAATCGAATCGATTCACCGTGACTCGCGGATATGAGAACCTTGATCTCTCTGTCACATCGTAGTAAATAATGGAATTGGCAATGAAAAGTTGAGAATATGAGTTATGGCTGTGGTGCTCTGAAAAGATAATGTGATCAACCATGTATGCTCTAGAGTACTAGGCAAACCTAAGTTATAACGGTCAACTCAATTGGCGCTAAAATATTGAAAGTAAGGATTCAGTGCTAGCTGCTTTTCAGCAAAATAACTCCAGAGCCAAAAAGCCTTTCATGTCTAGTTAATGGGCTAAGTATACCCATGGACGGGTAAGTCTTGCTGAGTATTAGAATACTCAGGCTTGTTGTTGCCATATCTTTTAGCAGGTTGCGTTCCAGAGGACTCCGAGGAGTTCTGCGCCTCGTGGATCGGTCAACCACTTCCTCCGGGTTGGTCGGTCGAGTGGGTCCCGTCTTCGCCGTGAAGTACGGGCAGGTGAGCCTCACATCAGTGGGCAAGATGTGAAGTTCGTCTTCTGTCGTCGACGTTATCTATCGTATTGTTTTAAAGCTTGTTTTTAACTCTAAATTGTTTTCCGCTGCGTTTGAACTCTGAGGTTTGAATTGTAAAACTGGCTTGTAAATGCTTTTATCGCTGGTAATCATCTGTGCTTGTCTTTTGGCGAGAGTTCCTGTGCAACCGATCCTGGTTACAGCAGGCGGTCTGAGTGTACTGGTTGAGTGCAGTAATTCTGGTCTGAGTTTAAGTGTTAATTATTGCACTTGATTGGTATTATTAGGACTGTCCTGTGACAGCTGGCATCAGAGCTAATTGCACTGGGGGGTGATTACTGGTGTACTTAATTGCGTTAAGTAAACTTTGTTTTGCAAAAATTTCGGATTTTTCGAAAAGTGAATGCTAGATGCGCTAAGGAATAGAGTCGATAGTTCGTATGCCCTAATTATGTTCTATAAGTTAGGTGGCATCTAAGTATCTATTTTTATTCCAGCACTTCCAGCATTTACTTCTCGTTAAACCTTACTTTTATGCACAACTACTATTCTGTAACGACGCACCTACGCTGAGGTAAGCAAGGTGAGTATTCTGATAGTCCTTAGAATAGCCCACGTGTTTCATACGTGCGCGGGTCCCGTATGTTGAGCATACGAGGAGGTGATAAGGCTCAATTCAAACGAGCCTGTCGCTATCTGCCGCCTGATATGGAGTGCGGATTTCTTACCGTGTGATTGTGATCACGGCCATCTCGTAAGGCAATGTTACGAGGTGAAGACTCGTTATGCAGTTGGTCATAACCGTGTACTTTGGGACACGTGTACCCTTGGGTGTCCCGTAAGGCGATTTGTACGGGAAGTGAATACGTTGCTTCGGTAACGTATGCAGCGCTGCCCATTCAGCGTCGAACGTTTGGGTGCCATCTCTATAGTGGATGGTAATGTATGTGTGAATATGTGGGAAACTGCATATGCGTTACCCGTGTGGCGTAGGACACATGGGGGCCGTTCGTGTGTGCTGGCACGAAGGGTCCAGAAATGGATATTTATATCTATCTCTTGTTGTCTTGATTTGTTTGCAGGAACACTAACTACGTAAGCACGTTATGAATCCTTGATCGTAGGAACGACTAGTATATATAGGGAGAGTACGTAATTGTGCCACTAGTCGTCTTCGTATACCATAATTGGTAATTGTTTGGGTGAGAACGATAGAACGAGCATGCATCTTGCATTTTCGAGTTGGTTGGTCGCTTCGTAGTAAATAGTTGTGCCACCTTAAGACTGCAACGTTACAGCTAGACGAGTTACCAACCTGCTGTTCAACCCAATTAGATGTGGTTTCAACTGAAGCAAACCATTTTGTTCTCTTGGTGAACCATATCGCGAAGGGAACGATTCATGCTGTGTGTTCATATTAATTATGCACATTCTTTATTGCATGGATTAGTCCCGATAGCGAAATGGCTAACCAAGGGATGGTGTTTTTGCAGATGGGCAATAACAACACTGCTAACCGTGGAAATGAGGGTCAAGGAGCACAGCCACCACCGTCTCCCTCCTTGACTCAGGCTATTGCGACTCTTATCGCCAACCGCAATGAGCAGACCGAATTATTGAGGCAACTGGTGCAAAGCAATGCTGGCAGAGGTCGACAAGCACCACCTGCAGAAACTGACTACGTCGGTTTTCTTGCTACTCAACCACCTCTGTTCCACAAAGCCGATGATCCCTTGGAGGCAGATGCTTGGATTCGCACCATGCAGGACAAGTTTGGTATTTTTAATTGCACAGAAGTGGACAAGACTGCCTTTGCAGCGCAACAGCTGAGAGGCCCAGCAAAGATATGGTGGGCTAGTCATTTAGCTATGCAACCAACAGAGAGACAGATTCTCTGGTCAGAATTTAGAGAGATTTTTAGGGCACATTATATTCCAGAAGGTTTCATAAAAGTGAAAGTGGAGGAGTTTCTAAATCTGAAACAAGAGAACAAATCAGTGATGGAATATGCTAATATTTTCAATCATCTTGCGCAATATGCTGCACATCATGTAGATACCGATGAAAAGAAGCAAGATTGTTTCCAGAAAGGGTTAAATACTGAGTTACTCATGCGTTTAGCAGTGAGAACATTTACCAGCTACAGTGACTTGGTCAGTAAAGCTATTCTCCAAGAAGATGCGATGCTGAAGCATGAAAAGGCGAAAAAGAGAAAGAAATCACCTATTGGGTCTCCTGGGAATGTGGTGCAATGTCTACGCCTGGGATCCACTAGTTTTTCCCAAACTCAATATCAACTACATCAGGGGATGCCTGAACTTGTGGCTCCTCCACAGTTGGAGCAAAAGAAACCCGTATTGCAGCATGTTTTTCGCTCCCACCCTGATCCGTGCAAGCATCACCTAGCCGAGGGTTGCCATCACTCAGAGAATATCTGTTATACTCCACCCAAGCCGAGAAAAGGCTCTAGCAATACAAATAAGAAAAAGAAGGTGTCGTATATTAAGGATGGTTGTGTGAGTTACACCACCTGTAAGGACGTGCCAGAAGGGGAAAACGTGATGGCAGATATATTTTCCCTCAATGATCATCCAATTAGGGTTCTATTCGACTCTGGTGCTTCGCATACATTTCTTAGTAAAGCTTGTGCAGATAGGCACGGATTGAAAATTGAGTGCATGAATACTTCATATAAAATTCAATCCCCAGGTGGTCAAATAATCACAAACCAAATGGCAAGAAAGGTACCAATCAACTTGGCTGGGAGAATCTTTCTGACCAATTTTATCATTCTCCCACATCAAGGGATTGATATCATATTGGGTATGAATTGGATGAAGGCACATGGAGTTGTGTTGGATACTCAGGCGCATGCTGTTCACATCAATTCAAGTGCACATGGTTCTACAGTGTTACTTTTGACCAAGTACAAGGCACACAATACAACCATTAATAAATTGGAGGGTAAAAGCTTAGAGGAGATACCTGTAGTGTGCGATTATTCAGATGTCTTTCTAGAGGATTTACCTGGACTGCCACCTGATCGGGACGTTGAGTTTGTTATTGAACTCCAACCGGGTACCGCACCTATCTCTAGAAGGCCATATCGGATGCCACCAAATGAATTGGCAGAACTGAAGGTACAATTGCAAGACCTACTGAATAAGGGTTTCATTCGTCCGAGCTCCTCACCATGGGGATGCCCAGCTTTATTTGTGAAAAAGAAAGACCAAAGTTTGAGGTTATGTGTTGATTACCGGCCTCTAAATGCGGTTACCATCAAGAATAAATACCCATTGCCTCGCATTGACATTCTCTTTGATCAGTTAGCCGGAGCTAAGGTATTTTCAAAGATAGATCTTCGATCCGGTTATCATCAAATAAAGATCAGACCTCAGGACATTCTAAAGACTACTTTCTCCACTCGCTATGGTTTATTTGAGTACCTAGTCATGTCTTTTGGATTGACTAATGCTCCAGCATACTTCATGTATCTTATGAATTCGGTCTTCATGCCTGAGTTGGACAAGTTTATTGTGGTATTCATTGATGACATCCTGATATACTCCAAGAATGAAGAAGAGCACGCCAAGCACCTTCATATTGTTCTTCAACGTTTACGAGAGCACAAGCTGTATGCAAAATTCAGCAAATGTGAGTTTTGGCTTAAAGAAGTTCCTTTCTTAGGCCATGTCATATCTGCAGAGGGTATTTCAGTTGATCCAGGAAAAGTTCAGGATGTGTTGGATTGGGAGGCTCCAACATCAGTTAAAGAAATTCGCAGCTTTCTAGGTTTAGCTGGGTATTATCGTCGATTCATCCCAGAGTTTTCAAAAATCGCTAAGCCTATGACCGAGCTACTCAAGAAAGGTGTCAAGTTTCATTGGAATGACAAATGTGAAGAGGCTTTCCATACTCTGAAAAAGCTTTTAACTTCTGCACCTATCCTGGCTCAACCCGATACATCAAAACCATTTGACATATACTGTGATGCATCTGGTACTGGTATTGGTTGTGTCTTGATGCAGGAGAACCGAGTGATTGCATATGCGTCTAGGTCACTCAAACGCCACGAGGAAAATTATCCAACTCATGATTTGGAATTAGCTGCTGTAGTTCATGCTCTGAAGTTATGGCGGCATTATCTCTTGGGTAGTCCTTGTCGCATCTACACTGACCACAAGAGCCTTAAGTATCTTTTTACTCAACCTGATTTGAACATGTGCCAAAGGCGATGGTTGGAACTAATCAAGGATTATGAACTTGAAGTGCATTATCATCCGGGTAAAGCGAATGTAGTTGCAGATGCGCTAAGTCGCAAAGCTCACTGTCATTGCATCTCAGCTATACCATTAAGCGAGTCTCTTTGCTTTGAAATGGAAAAGCTAAACTTGAGCATTGTACCACATGGTACACTGGCCCATCTAGAACTCACTCCTACTCTTCGTGATCTAATCATCACAGCACAAAAGAAAGATAAAGGAATAAAGGAAATTCAGAGGAGATTATCAGAAGGAGATTCGAAAGTAAGTTGTTTTCACCAAGATAGTGAGAATGTGTTATGGTTTAAGAACCGATTAGTGGTGCCTAAGGATTTTGCACTCAGAAAGCAAATTCTTGATGAAGCTCATACCTCTCGACTATCAATTCATCCTGGTAGCAACAAGATGTATCAAGACCTCAAACAACAGTTTTGGTGGACTCGGATGAAAAGAGAGATTGCCAAGTATGTGTCAGAATGTGACATCTGTCGTAGGGTCAAAGCTAGTCATCTCAGACCAGCTGGAATGTTGCAACCTTTGAGTATTCCTGAATGGAAATGGGAAGACATCAGCATGGATTTTATTGTCGGTTTACCTCGAACTCAGAAGGGTTATGATTCGATCTGGGTCATTGTAGACCGCCTGACCAAATCCGCACATTTTCTTCCAGTTAGAACAATCTATCGAGCAAAGAAGTATGCCGAATTGTATATGGATCGCATCCTATGTTTACATGGAGTGCCAAAGACTATCATATCAGATCGAGGGACCCAGTTTGTTGCTCGCTTCTGGGAACAATTACATACTTGTTTAGGAACTCGATTGATCCGCAGCTCATCTTATCACCCTCAAACAGATGGCCAAACGGAGAGAATTAATCATATTTTAGAAGATATGCTTCGCGCATGTGTTTTAGCCTACCCGCAGAAATGGGATGAATGCTTGCCATTAGCTGAATTTTCTTATAACAATAGCTATCAAGAAAGCATTAGAATGGCACCATTCGAAGCTTTATACGGTCGTCGATGCCGTACTCCACTGAATTGGTCCGAAGTTGGAGAGAGGACTATTTTTGGACCTGACATAGTTAAAGAAGCCGAAGAACAAGTTCATCTGATTCAAGAAAACTTGAAGATTGCACAGTCCCGTTACAAGAGTTATGCGGATAAACGGCGTGATCCACTTGTTTTTGAAGTCGGTGACCATGTCTATTTAAAAGTATCACCTTGGAAAGGCATGCAAAGATTCGGGATAAAAGGAAAGCTAGCTCCTCGCTACATTGGCCCATACCCAATTGTAGAAAGATGTGGTCCAGTAGCTTACCGGTTGGATCTTCCAGCAAAATTTTCGGCAATTCATAACATTTTCCATGTGTCACAACTGAAGAAGTGTTTGAGAATTCCAATTGAAGCTATTGACAGTGACTCAATTCAATTAGAATCTGATCTCACTTATCCTGAGCGTCCAATCAAGATACTTGATCGCAAGGATCGAGTTACTCGTCGCACAACCAACCGATTCTATAAGGTTCAATGGAGCAACCACTTGGAAGATGAGGCCACTTGGGAGCAAGAGGAATTTCTTAAGGCCAAATACCCTGATTTCCTAAGCACGCATCAAGGTACTTCACACTTGAACCTTCTTGTCTTATATTTTTCCGTTATGCTTGAATCTCGGGACGAGATTCCTTTAAGGGGGGAAGGCTGTAACACCCCTGGGTTAATCAAGGTGCTAATCGCGGGTTAACTCGCTAATTACGGACTTAAGTTCATCATTAGCATTCCTCGAGATCGCGCGGTAAGAATTGATTTAGCCGTGTTCAACGATGTTTTTCTTGTTGATCCGAGCTCCAAATCAATTTTCGCCCAAATGCAAAGTTGTAGACCTTCTATCCCTCTACAACTTTTATTTTGGCCAAATTTCATGTTCCCATATGAAGTTTGGAGTTTTGGGTGGTCAAACTTTGCTCAAAATCATTCAAACGAATTCAACTCGTTTACTGTGCTCTCGACGCCGTATGCGCGCGCCGACGGCAACAGCACCGGCGACGCCACGCGTCGGACGTCGGCGAACCTCGCCTGCCGTGCTCGCGCGTCGTCCTTATCTCCCCAAGAGCCGTGTCCGTTTTTCCTCCCCTTCTCCTTCCTCACGCGCGTGGGTTGAGACGAGCTCGAACAGAGCCATCGCCGGCCGCCGTGCCGACCACTCTCGCCGCTCCGCTTCGATTGCTCGCACCCCAAGCCGATTTACCTCGCCCCGAAGCTCCACCACCCCTTCTCGAGCTCGATTGAGCCGCTCCCCGGCCAAATCGGCGCCCAGAACACCGCGGCCACCATTGTTGCCGCCCGAAGCTTCGCCCCTCCCGTCGAACTCCCTCTCCCGGCCCTCCTCAGCTCGATTCGAGCGCGCGGTGAGAATCCTCGCGACCTCCTCCTCCTCACTGACCTTTTCCCCCTCGGATTCCGCGGCCGCCACCTCTGGAACGACGCCGCGCCGCCGTGGCCACGCCAACCTCCGCTGCTCGCCGTCGCGGAGCGCCCCTGCGCGAGCTCGGGCGCCCCCGCCGCGCGCCTCGGGGCCGCAGGGCTCCCCTGGCCGCCGTGCTGCCCTGCCCCGCTGCCGCCTTGGCCCATCGCCGGCGAACCAAGCACGCCACGCCGCCGGCAATGGCCCTGGTGGCCATGGCGTGGCTGTGTTGCCCGTTTGCCACTGTAGTTCTGTCGTGTGAATTTTGTTTCATTTCATGTGAAGCTTGCAAAATACATAAAAAAAATAAGGAAAAATGCTAAAAATGCAAACTAAGTTTTGTTAGTTTACTTAAATCAATATCTTCAGAGGAAAAAATACCCATGCATGTTAAATGTCAGTTTTGCCCCTGTTAGATTTTGTTTTGTGCTTAAGCTTGTTTAATTTATTTCCTGCTGTTTTGTTGCCCTAAAAATTGTGAAACTTTGGCAGTAGCTTACTCTTTGAACGGGTAGTCCACTGAAAAATTTCCATGTGTAGAAGCTTTGTGTAGGTTGCAAATCTTTTATGCTCGATTTATTATGGCTAGGGGCAAAATAAATGTTTTCTTTTCGCAATAATTGTTAATAAATTTTTTTTCTTCTTGCATGGCATCCTTTTTCATACGTGTAGACGTCACGAGCGAAGCCGTCTACGAGTTGGTCGCTGAGCCGATCCAGGAGCCGCAAGCAGGGGAACCACGAGCCGAAGCAGCCGTCGAGCCAGATCCAGAAGTCGCTAACCCCGTTGACTGGCAAGGCAAGCCCCGGTGCATAACCCTTAATTTCAGTATTCAATAATTGTTATATAATTATTGTGCAATTAAGTTCTAGGAGTTGATTGGAACCTTAGATGCATGATCCCTAGGTTTCCTCAGTCGCTCTACTAGTATACAGGTCGTTAGTACTGCAATGCTTAATTAGGATTCGGTAGAAGACGAGTGATTCCTGTCACTCGCGAGATATAGGTCTTGTTACTTATGAAAAAGTTGCTGGAGAATGGAATCTTTGAGAAAAAGAAAGAAAAATGGAGACCGGGCGGAGATGGATTGATTATGGATATGGAAGTTATGGAAAGTGAGCCTCCGCCTGTGTCGATTGAGGACCGTACCGTTGTTGGCACTATTGATCGAGGATTGAACAGTACTAACCGCATGCCGGGAGTAGGAGGTAGTCGAAACCGGTAAGCTCAGTACCATATGTGCACCGGTAGGCGGACTTGATACTGTCTTCACCAGTGGAGCTAGTATACAAACTCATGGCTGACCCTTCGTTGGTATCGGTGGGGCTAGCAGTCCCGGGTCGCAGGGCAGTTCGCCTATTCGGTGTGCATATGTGAAGGGTTGGTGTGTATAGCCCGACGGGGCATATACGTGCCGTGTTGGTTAGGTCCACCTTGCAAGGTTAAATCGAATCGATTCGCCGTGACTCGCGGATATGAGAACCTTGATCTCTCTGTCACATCGTAGTAAATAATGGAATTGGCAATGAAAAGTTGAGAATATGAGTTATGGCTGTGGTGCTCTGAAAAGATAATGTGATCAACCATGTATGCTCTAGAGTACTAGGCAAACCTAAGTTATAACGGTCAACTCAATTGGCGCTAAAATATTGAAAGTAAGGATTCAGTGCTAGCTGCTTTTCAGCAAAATAACTCCAGAGCCAAAAAGCCTTTCATGTCTAGTTAATGGGCTAAGTATACCCATGGACGGGTAAGTCTTGCTGAGTATTAGAATACTCAGGCTTGTTGTTGCCATATCTTTTAGCAGGTTGCGTTCCAGAGGACTCCGAGGAGTTCTGCGCCTCGTGGATCGGTCAACCACTTCCTCCGGGTTGGTCGGTCGAGTGGGTCCCGTCTTCGCCGTGAAGTACGGGCAGGTGAGCCTCACATCAGTGGGCAAGATGTGAAGTTCGTCTTCTGTCGTCGACGTTATCTATCGTATTGTTTTAAAGCTTGTTTTTAACTCTAAATTGTTTTCCGCTGCGTTTGAACTCTGAGGTTTGAATTGTAAAACTGGCTTGTAAATGCTTTTATCGCTGGTAATCATCTGTGCTTGTCTTTTGGTGAGAGTTCCTGTGCAACCGATCCTAGTTACAGCAGGCGGTCTGAGTGTACTGGTTGAGTGCAGTAATTCTGGTCTGAGTTTAAGTGTTAATTATTGCACTTGATTGGTATTATTAGGACTGTCCTGTGACAATTAAGTGGAGATATCTATATGTTTCTCCAAGAAAAAGTTTGCCTAGGCCAGTGTGATTACCATGGGCCAGGTGATAGGCCAAGGGGAGATAGTTCTTAGTTTGAGCTAAAGAAGGGCCACAGAAGATGAAGTGCTCTAGCCAAAGATTTAAAAATGCTGTGTGTTCCTTCTCAGTCACTGGACCTTTTGTTTTCATGTGCTGACTCATGTAAGTACCCCAGTTTGTGCAGTTGACTTTGGAAGAAAGTTTAAAGGGGACTTCTGCCATTTTGTGAGCAGCAGGATTAGGAGAGCTAATGTCTAGTCCGGTGATCATGACAACATCTAGCAGAGTAGGGGTCATGGGTCCATGACCAAAAAGGAAACAATTCAGAGCATCAGACCAGAAATAGCCGATGGTTTTCAGAAGATTTTCATCTTTGTCAAGGGGTGACAGTGATAAGCTAAGTGCATCGGCTATGTTCAAATCTTGCCACAAGGGCATGTGGGCTTTTGCTACTCTGTTATACCATGTTATCCAGCTTTCAGGTGGATTAGGCCAGGCTCTTAAGCAGTCGGCCCAGAGGTTCAAATCAATGTTTTGACTCACAAAAGGGATCCTATTTGCTTCACAAGAGATCAAATCTGTGGGGGTTTCATGGGTTTGTGGGCCAAGACAGAAAAATTTTGGATTGGAGGGATGCGGCAGAAGGATGTCTGACACCTGAAGTTCAGAAGTTCAGAAATATGCGTTTGGTGTCATGTTTCAGAGTTTCAGTTTCAGAAGCTTAGTGAGCTGAAGAAAACTAAAAGATTAGGCCGAATATTACCTTCAGGCCATGGATTGCCGCATCGTTAGAACTTGTTGTCTGAACTGCAGAATCCGCCATGGTCACAGATCTGTGGACTTACGGTTTGGTTGTTGGAGATTCTGGTTCGAATTCCGGCTGCCTGGAGAGTTCTTGCTCGGATTTGTAGAGTTTGTTTTTCGAATTGCACTCAAATTTGAGGGTTCGTCGAGTTTGGATCAGACTGGAAGTATTATTCTTGTGCGGGTTGCTTCTAGTTTGAATTTCGTCGGCTCTTGGATATTTATGGAAGCCTGATGCGTTGCCATCGGCTTTTTGGGAAAGTAAATGAAGACACACAAGATTGACGGAACTCGATTTCATTAAAGGAAAGTTTATTACAGGGAAAGCCGATTTTACAAAGGAATCAATCATTCGGCTTTGTGATTCTACCCTTATGGTATTACTACTGTTCGTAGGTACCTAGTACCTACGACGCTTGGGGCTTCGGGCTGGCACATCCCCACTGCCGTTGTCGTCGCTGCCGTCGTCGTCGTCGTCGTCGCTGCTGAAGGCGCTGCTGCCGCCTTCAGACCCGGAGTCGCTCCAGCCGCTGTCGTCGCCGCTGACCTCCTCTTCGCTGTCCTCCTCGGAGGACCCGAGGAACTGGAAGGGCTTTCCGCCCATCGGCTCGTCGTCATCGGAGGGGGAGTCGATCTCCTCTTCCGAGGAAGAGTCGACTCCGTCCGATGAGGGGTCTTCTTCCTCGTTCTTCTCCGACTCTTCTTGGAACAGGAGTCGGAGGTCTTCTCCTTCGGTCATGGGTTCGTCCTTCACGGAGGCGACCCTGAAATCGAACTCCTCTGCGTCCCAGTGCAGAGGAGCCAGCGCCTCGTAGGCCGCTATTGGGTCCCACTCAGGAGTCGGCTCTCGGCTCTCTGGGATAGAGTCAATGGAGGAGGCCGAAAGGGAGGAAGAAGAAGAAGGGGAAGAGGAAGAAGAAGAAGAGTCTCCGAACGAGTTGGAGCCAGAGGAGGAAGAGATGGACATGGCTGTTGGAGGATTGGGGTGGTTTCTGTGCTACTGGCTTTGGGAAGAAGATGGAGTTTTGCTGAAGAAGAGCCGATACAGAGGGAGGTTAAATAGTAAGAAGATAGAAGATGGATCGGCAGTTTCACATTCTACGAGGAGCCAGTTGCAGAGATGGTGCGTCTTCCTTGGTGGTTGCAGTATGATTAATGAGCATTAATGGGAAGATGAAGCGACGGATTGGTTTTGGAATTATCGTTGCCAAAACCAGGGGGCATGTGTTATCGCCATAAATTAACAAGGGTTAATTTATGGGCCGAAAGCAAGTTGGGCTTAAAGCAGAAGATTAAGGAAGGCTTGTAAATCGGCTCCTGCGTGAGCATATGGGCCACATTGGCCGTATATCCTTAGATTTAGTTCAAGATTAGAGATAGAGTCCAATCGGGACAAGATTAGTTTAGATTGTTTCCCAAGTCTCCGGACTATAAATATGTATCCTTTGTTATTCGTAAAGAGAGCGTCATCACAACTCGCAAACAACAACTCTCGGCGCATCGCCACCCCTAATCCTAGGGTTTCAACCAAGTAAGTGCCATGCTGCCCTGATCGCTTCTTGCGATCAGGGCAGTATTGTTCTTGCTTTTACCTTGGTATTACTCGTACTGAAGCGTTTTTTATGGCGAGTAGTACTAGTTATCATGATGTTCGTAGCATGGCTTTTAGTAGATCTTTTGTGCCTTGTTGTTTATCATCTGCGAATATCATGTTGTCTCTGTGTAGTCATGTTTCAATCTCTCGCTAGTTCTTATCGCGTAGAACTAGTCGCACAGGGACAACACCCTGCTTCTTTCATGTTTAGTAGATCCGATCTGTTATGGTTTGATCTTATCTTAAGAGTTGGCATAATATCTGCTGGGTTAGGCCTTGCAAACGGATTGGATGATCCGGTGGCGTAGTAGATGCTTTTTCTTAGCCTTGATAGGGATTGTTCCGGGAATCGGCTCTTGCTAGTTCTTAGGCCTCTGTTTTAGGTTGTGGTTTAGTTGTCTGTTACGTTCGCTAGGCCCAGTCACGTGTAGGATGTTCCGATCTAGCAGTGAGGCTGTTACCATCGTGGGTTAAGATTAGTTGGACTTGATTGAAGCAGTTTTATAGTGATTTGCTCTATTTATCATATCCGGATACAATCAGATCCTGTCTGACACCGGGACTCGATCGGCTCTTCAAAGCCGATGCAAGAGTCGTCCCGGGGAGCCGACCACGGCTCGGACTTACGTTTACACGTGTCTTTGTATGCAGGAAACTGTTCGGGGGCACGTCTACACCCTCCTGATCGGGTATAGGTCAGGTGGCACGCCCGACTTTCACACATTCTCCGGGCGCATATCGGAAATTGCGGGCCGTCGACGAGGGAGCAGTGCTTGCCAGCGCACCAGCAACCTCCCGGCTCTTCGTGTTGCCCGTCGTTGCTCGCCGGTGGGTTTCGGTAGACAACACAATCATACTCTATATTTAGTTTTGCGCTATCGTTCTATATTTTTCATGAAACAGAAGCTTTAATTGTGCTGTTTTATTTCCTCTTTATATTTCAGATGTTGCCACTTTTCCATGTTAAACAATTAGTACTTTGGATAAATTCTATGAATCTATGAATTTATGATTCAATACTCAATTTTATGCTATATATTTTCTATATATTATACATGGAATACTATATAATAACGCAACAAACAATTTCATTCCAAAAGTATGATGTAGTCTCACGAGAAAAAACCTTTAAAATTTTGAATACCCATCCTCTAAATTCTAGGCCCGCCTTCAACAAATAAAGTGGCAATTGGTAAAGTGTAGAGATCCATGGACTACATTTGTGCAAAATTGGATTGCACAAGCCACTTGATCGGAACATATGTAGATAAAAAAATCAGCCTTACATACAGATTAGGAGAAAATCACATGTTTAATTGCTACAAGTTGTCTCATTGGCAGAATTTGCCGCGATACCGTCGAGTTTGCCAGTACTTGTCACTATTCCACATCAAATTTTCACTACTTTGCTAAATGTAATATCCCCTATAAAACCATGCTCATCCTTTTTCCCCCCTTACAACGCCGTGTGTATAGAATCGCATCTCCTCGGATATAAGCTACAGAACATTTAGAAAAAGAATGACGTGGAATACGCATGCATATGTAATCAGATTTTAGATGGCTAGTGTGAATAAACAATAAAGCCTGCTCCATTTCCTTTGGAGTAATTTATTCGTCTAATAATACAAAACTATGAAACATCTTGAGCAACATTAAAAAACATTATTGCAGGTCGATCGGGGATCTGATTTGCTCAAAATGTAAATGAAAAAAAAAAGAACCAGACAGGAAATGAATTGGGAAATTAAACAACATTATTGCGCGTGTAGAGATCCATGGATGCCGGGGCGGTGGTAATTGGTAAAGAACGGACGTGGACGACAAGCCCTCATGTTTACGGGATGTCCCACTTGGCCGCCTTGTTGGGGTCCGTGGGCCCCTTGGTGGCGGCGATCTCCAAGCATTTCTTCTCGCAGTCGGCGGCACCGCCGAGCGGGGAGTCCTTGAGCTCGGCGCACCCGGCCTTGCAGTCCATGGCGGCGGTCGCCTGAGGGACGGCCTCCAGCGCGACGGCGACGACGAGGAGCGCCGCCACGAGGACGATCACCTTCTTGCTGGCCATTTTCTTCCCCTGCTTGTACAAGTGCTGAATGCTTTGTGGCTGATGGGTTTGATTATGCTTGGCTCTCTCGCGATGTATATTTATACATGGGCCGGGGTGAGAGAAAGGCCACGAGAGCTTCACGCTCTACCCATTGTTTGTTCGAGAGGGGTGGGACATCCTGATCCGGTCTACGTGCTCATCTTCCGAGAAAAGAAGGCACCCAAGAGAGAGTTGGAGTAAATAAATTCGTAATTTCCAAATGATATGTTTAAATTATATTCTGATTGCACCATCAAATTTCTTGTAGTGAAATCTTTAAAATGAGATCTCAGTTGACTATATTTCAATCGTTTCCAAGGTTGAACATTTTTTTTCTTTGAAGTGGAACGATTCTATTGTGAAGCTTCTTTGAAGTGGAATAATTTTATTGCGAAGCTGGAATAATTTTTTTTGTGAAGCTGGAACAGCTTCAAAATTAAATTGTTCTATCTCTAAAATATTTTAAAAAATTAATCCAAATATAGTTAAATATAGTTTTATTTTGAAGATTTCATAAGAAGGTCTGAGCTCCGATCCATTTATTTCTGTTGATCCAGCTTGTTGGGCCTCCAGGTTCAGGCGTTCAGCTCGTGGCTGACCTAATGGGCACCTGTCTCGTCCAACAACAACAGGATTTTTTTCATTTTTATATTTAAAAAAAATTAAAATTTCAAAAATATATGGCGGTTTCGAATAATTTCAAAACTATACCCCTGTCGCCCCCTGCCTGGGCGACAGTGGGCCTGTCGCCCCCCTGGATGGGCGACAGGTCCTAAATGTAAAAAAAAATTTACATTTAGGTCCTGGCACCCGGAACGCATTAAACAACAAACTTGTAAAATCGATATAAAATCTTAGAAAAATCAGAAAAATACAAACTCAACTGTTCTAGATTCTATAAAACAAGATCTACAACTTTTGTTATATAAAGTTTTTCATTTGATCAATGTATCTTGCTCTATTTTAAATACTAGTTTAATGCACTTTTATTTAAATCTCAAGATCCATCATTTGGATGCAGGTCACCTTTGGCTAGAGTGTTTCATATGGTGAGCATAGGCTTGTACAAAATTGGTAGATCCAGAAAACATTTCTAGAATAAGTTTTTAAATTAAATCTTGCAATATGTCTAGTTTAAATGGGTTATTTATCCATGCTGCTATACTGAGTTTTAGAAGCCATAACTTTTACAGTACCATTATTTTATTTCCTAAGAGTTATAAAAAAAGTTTGGTAAATTTTAGATAAGCACAACTAGACCAAATGAATTATGACTAAGGTAAATGCACTAAATCAAGAAAAATAGTTCTTGTACCTAGAAAAATTTGAAATAATTCATTTGGTCTAGTTGTGCTTATCTAAAATTTACCAAAATTTTTTTGTAGCTCTTAGGAAATAAAATAATGGTACTGTAAAAGTTATGGCTTCTAAAACTCAGTATAGCAGCATGGATAAATAACTCATTTAAACTAGACATATTGCAAGATTTAATTTAAAAAATTATTCTAGAAATGTTTTCTGGGCCTACCAATTTTGTACAAGCCTATGCTTACCATATGCAACACTCTGCCCAAAGATGACATGCATCCAAAGGATGGATCTTGAGATTTAAATAAAAGTGCATTAAACTAGTATTTAAAATAGAGCAAGATACATTGATCAAATGAAAAACTTTATATAACAAAAGTTATAGATCTTGTTTCATAGAATCCAGAACAGTTGAGTTTGTATTTTTCCGATTTTTCTACGATTTTATATCTATTTTACAAGTTCGCTGTTTAATGCGTCCCGGGCGCCAGGACCTAAATATAAATTTTTTTTTACATTTAGGTCCTGTCGCCCAGCCAGAGGGCGACAGGCCCCTGTCGCCCAGGCAAGGGGCGACAGGGGTATAGTTTTGAAATTTTTCGAAACCGCCATATATTTTTGAAATTTTAATTTTTTTTAATACAAAAATGAAAAAAATCCACAACAACATGGGCGAGGGAAACCTTGGGGCCCAGGTAACCGTTTCGGCAGCCAGGCTTCCACGAGCGCGGCTCCACCGTGAGCTCAAAAATGCCGTGGGTGATCTTTGTGAAGTCGACTAGCGCGGCTTTTTTATTTTTATATTTTTTAAAAACGTTTTTTATAAAAAATATTTTCGGTTTTATATTTTACAGTTTTATACCCCCGACCGGCAGGGGGCGGCAGGGACCTACATATAAATAAATATAATTTTTTTGCGCGGAGGCCCTTGGCGGGAGCCTGCCGCCCCCTGCCGGGAGGCAGGCACCTGCCGCCCGGTAGAGAGGCGGCAGGCTCCCCTCCCAAATATAAAAGCTGAGCCTCTTCTCTCGCACCCTCATTTTCTGCCCACGAGATCCAGAGAGGGGAGAGGGAGAGAGGAGGGGTGAGGGAGGTAATTCTACCG
The DNA here is from genome assembly GCF_016808335.1 of Panicum virgatum. NCBI lineage: Eukaryota > Viridiplantae > Streptophyta > Magnoliopsida > Poales > Poaceae > Panicum > Panicum virgatum. The sequence continues at coordinate 2,255,831 of NC_053147.1, forward strand.
GCGAAGCCCTGCCGGATTTTGGATCCGAACCGCAGGTAACCAATATTTCTCAACTTTCTCAATAAAATTTTTTTTGTATGTTTAATTCTATGATTAGTATTTTTTATTATTGCAAGCACTTAGGGTTCGGATTAGTGGTTATAATTGAAGCCATGAGTTAGTCGCCGGCTCCTTTCCTGTGCCAATTGCTCCTCTCCCCTTCTCCACTAGCTACACCGCCGCCACCATCATTCTCGGAGCCGGCGAGTCGCGGTGAGAGCTCGGGCACCCTCTGTCGCCCACGAGCTGTCGCTCACGACTCGCAGGACCCTGCTGTCCTCCGTGCGAGCCACCCCTCCTTCCTCCCGAGCCCCTGCCAGGTTCCGCCGCCACTCACCGCCGCCCGCCGCCGTGTTCGGCCGACTTCGGTCTTTTCCCGCCCGAATTAGCCACACCACGAGCTTCCTCATGTCAAGGTGAGCCTCCCCGTCAGCTTTCCCGGTCTTGGGCGTGGCTGATTTGGTCTGGCCGCGCAGCTTTGCCTCCGGCCGCCGCTCTGCACGCTGCCGGCGAGGCTCCGATGACCTCGGGTCCCGAGCCGCAGCTTGGCCGGTAGCACGTGCACACGCGCACGCACAGCTAACCCGGCACGAGCGCGCCTCCAGCGCGCGTGGTACACCGGCGAGCATGCGGCTCTGCCCTGCTTTGGGCAGTGGCGTCATGCTGGCGTCGCGATGACGTCAGCGATGCCCTTTCCTTTAGAAAAATAAATCCTGAATACATGTCTTAATACAGGGTTTATACTCTATACCATGGGCCCCCACATGTCAGTGAAAGAAACCTTTTCTCATTTGAATTTCCAGTAAGAAAATAAATGGAGAAAATCAGGAAAAACCTAGGGTTCTTCAGCATAGTTGTTTTTCACCTTTTAATCCTGAATTTAATTTTCAAACATGCATAACTTTCTCATTTTAACTCCAAATTGAGTGATTCTTTTTCCTAAAATTTTCCAAAATCATACTCTATCATTTCGTGGCCTTATTTTGGTTCTTACTCGTGGTTCCTGCTGGTTTCTTGCATGTGCCTTTCGTCGTTCGTTTCGAGTAGTCGACGAGTCCGCCGTAGCTGAGCCAGAGTCCGAACCAGGCGTAGAACCAGCGCACGAGTGTGAGACCGAGCAGCAGCAAGGCAAACACCCCCTTGATCATACTTTCTCCTATTTAAATTCCCAAGCCTACAATTGTATGCATGCGATGATGATTTTTTTGGGTCCAAATGTCATTTTATGTCGGGTAGACACGTCCTACTTTAAATGCATTTACCATTCTTGTTAATTTGTACCCTTTTATTCCTTATTGCCCTAAGTTTATGGGTTATACGCATTGCTTAGAGTCATAAGCTTAGTTTGCTATATATTTATGCCTGTGTTGTCGCTCTTATAGCATCACTTGGGTTGGTGATTTAAAAAGAAAGTTATAGTTCTTGCAAAGGATAAAATATATGGTAGACGCGGGTGAATATATGGTCTAGTGGTCGTGTTGGTATGAGGATGAGTAAAAGAATATGGATGAGAGGAAAAAAAATGGATGATGGTTATGTCTTGGTCTCATATGCGTTTCCGGCGCATTTAAGGTTTTACTCACCCATGTCAAATTAAGGACCGGTAATTGGCACTATTATAGTCAAGTACTACAGTGCAACCATACGGCTAAATGGGCAATAGCCTTAGCTTATTAAGTCAGTCGGCCCCGAGAGGATGCTACCGCCCGAGTGCTCGAGGAGTTCGTCGGGTCGGGGTAGCTAACCCGGTCAGATGTACGGAGCTGAGAAACTCCTACAGTATGTCGTGTAGCATATTTTAGGTCCGGTTGATGTAACGACTTTGTCATGTTAGCTTGCCGACACATCTAAGGAATTGTGTATATGCGCGCTGATCATGCGCTGGCATCAAAGTGAAACATAACATATGGGTAAAGTGTACAACCTCTGCCGTGCTCACGGTCATGAGCTCTTGAGCTAGTCGCCGATTTTAGAACTTTTGATTTGAAAGTTGGTATGGGAATTGTTTGTTAACACTTGCACTGCTTCAGAAATTTTGGACCAAGTTAGTTGACCAGAGTATCGGAATGGGAAAAAGGGGAGTCATGTTTGGTAAAGTCGGTCTATTTTATTTAAATCAAAATATTTTCAAAATTTTGCGTATGGTGATACACCCAAATAAAATGCAGCCTAGTGCTAGTGAAACTGTCAGCCTTCCTTGATTAACCATACATGTATCATAGGATTTTGCTATACACCCGAAGTCTTGCGAGTACAAACTTTGTATGCACCCTTTTTGCTAAAATTTAAATACAGAGTTTGAGGATGAAATGCCCCCCTGAGATCCAGTTCCTTGCGTCCAGTTTTGGAGACCCCGACGTCGGTTCCTTCTGAGAGTATGTCCAGTCAGTTGCCTGCGGGTAGTTGGGTCTGCTAGTCTTCTACCTAAATAAAAGACCCACTAGTGTGTTTCAGTTTCCGCTGCAATAAAAGTACTGTAATATATTTGTACTCGTACTCTGGCTTGTATCCTGATGTAATAAAGTTATGTATGGTTGTAATATCATGCTGTTGTGCATACTTGCATACTGATCATGGGACAAGTACAGCGAGCACAACTGGTATTCGGGTATTCAACGCCCGGGTCCCGACAGCGTGGTACCAGAGCCATACTGACTGCAGGATATACTTAGACAGGACAAACGTTAGGAAAAATAAAAGAGTGACGTAAAAAGAAAAGGAGGTTTCAAAAGGATTCTTGATTTTATTTTATTCCTTCTCTTCTCCGAATCTGATTACCTCAAAATAATTTCTGACCTCCTTTTCTTAAATCCGTAGATGCCGGTGCACTGGGAAGAAGACTACGAGACGAACGCTTTTCCCGCTGCAGCATACACTTTGGGTCATGCTGGAGGCATTTGGTTTCACGAGTCGCCCGTTGTACACCACCTATAGAGCCGTATGGGGAACAGACACTACCGAGTACTGCACCAAGCTTGTTGTTCCTGGGCGCAGCCTCGAGAATGGACGCCTTCCAGAGCCCGATCGTGAGTTTAGAGGGTATGGTTCGAGTGGACCCATGTCTCTGCGTGAAGCCGCATATAAAGCAATAACCCACTTCCGCCATGAGATTCCAGAAACTTCCACCCACTTCTACTACTACCCTGAGTGTGTGAACTCCAATCCAGACCTCAGCCAGAACAACACCTATCGCCTTCCAGCACCCTAGAGGAGACCTACTCTCAGATACCTCGCGATGCTTGTCCGTTCTTTGGACATGCACCTCAACCGTTTGAGGCGCGATTACTTCTTGGCTCGCCGTCGTTTAGCAAGATTTGAGGTTGCTACTAGGTCCCTTTGTGCGATGGGTTTCTTTCAGAGTCAGCAGTTATTCGACGATAGTTATGCCTACGACCTGTTTGAGCCGATGCCTGAGCCTGGTAGAGACATCCGTCATCGCCGTGCCCTTCGCATAAGCACCCCTACCGGTTTTCGATATGGCGCATCCTGCCAGTTTCGTCCATCTCGAGTGCCTCGTTCGGTTCCTCGCAGTCGCGCCCGTTCCACTGGATCTTCGGGAGAGCCTAGCAGTTCGACTTCTCGTCGTCAGTAGGACTAGTTGTAGAATAAGGGTTAGGAGTGCTTGTTTCGCGCTCACGTGTTGTATCTTTCTTTTGGTTGTTGGAGTTGTTGGTTTTCTTTTTTTCTGGCAGTGTATTATGTATCTGTAACCATGTTATCTTGATCAGTTTGTTCAAATGACATGTGTTTACTGTTATGTATTCACTGCAGTGCTTGAAATAAAATTAAATAATTAAACATCACTTCAATAAATAAAACACAGAGAATTTTAATTTTCTCCCCCCTTAATTCTCGTCATCTATAATTTCCTTTTGACGTTCCAACCAAAGGAATAATAATAATAATAATAATAATAATAATAATAATAATAATAATAATAATAATAATAATAATAATAATAATAATAATAATAATAATAATAATAATAATAATAATAATAATAATCAGCATCTTGCATGTAGGATGGTTGGTCAAGGTGATGGCTCTTCGGGCCAGGATGATTTCGCAGTCCCAACTTCTAGAGCCCCGACTGCACCCATTGGCCTCGAGCAACCTCCTGCCCATGAGCTCCCAGGGCCTCCCACTATGGCACAAGTGCTAACTTCCATTGAGCAAAATCGTCAAGTGCATACTCTTCTGCTTCAGCAGCTAGTCCAGAATACCAATAATAATAACAATAATCACCCATCCCCTTCCGTGGAAGGAAGATCAAGATCCAAGCTTGAAGACTTTCATCGTACTCGGCCACCATCCTTCAGTGCACCTGTTGAACCATTAGATGCAGATGACTGGCTCCGTGAGGTGGAAGGCAAGCTGGATGTTGCCCAGTGCAATGATGCTGAAAAGATGCTCTATGCACCCTCTCAACTTAAGGGGGCAGCTATGGATTGGTGGATTGGATACAAGGCAATGGTTCCGGCAGGTCAAGAAATCATCTGGAGGCAGTTCAAAGAAGAATTCCGTAAGGCTTTTATTCCTGATGGTCTTATGGAGGCAAAGGAAGATGAATTCCGTGCACTTACGCAGGGAAATTGATCAGTGATGGAATTCTATCGTCGCTTCAATGCACTCCTTCGCTATGCTGGCAATGAATTTTCTAATGAAGCAAGGAAGGTCAAGTGGTTCAGGGACAGACTCAATCCTGAGCTGCAGTGGGCTTTATCAACTCATGATATTCCCGACTTCAGATCACTCATTGACAAGGCACTCCGAGCTGAGCGTACTTCCATCAAGATGAAACAAGATAACAAGCGCAAATGGGTGGAACAAAAGGCAGCCCGGGGCAGTTCTTCCCGTCCCCGTTATGAGCAGCGACCCCAGACTGGGTGGCACCCACCTGCACAGGCCCCTCCGAGGCAGCAGACTCCCACCACTCAAGCACAGTCACAAGTGTTCCAGTCTGGGAATCGCAGTGCACAGCAGCTAGGGAATCGGAATTTCAGTGCCCGAGGTCCATGCTACAACTGTGGGAAGCATGGCCACTATTCCTACCAGTGCACAGCTTCTTATCAGGGCAATCTTTAAGCCCCACGCAGTGGTCAGCCACGTGCTCCTGCTCCCGCTCCTTCACAGGGCCGTGGGGGACAACAAGCCCCTCGCGCTCCTGCGGGACCAACACGAGGCGCTGGGCGCGGTCGTGTTAATCACGTGACCGCGGAAGCTGCAAGTGATGCACCAGATGTGGTGTTGGGCACGTTTCTCTTGCACTCAACTCCTACTCCAGTTCTTTTTGATTCGCGAGCATCACATTCCTTTATATCCAAAAAGTTCATGCAACAACAAGAAATCCCACGTCAACCACTCACACAACACCTGCTGATTCAGTCACCTGGGTCCACTATAAGAACTGAACATGCATGCATGGGTGTTAGAATAATTATTTGTGGGAAAAATCTTTCTTGCCAATCTTATCATAATTGATACACAAGGGTTAGATGTCATCCTTGGTTCCGATTGGTTATGTGCCAATAAGGGAATTCTTAATTTCGAAAACCATTCTGTTAATCTTACTCATCCAGATGGCACTCAAGTCCAATTCCAAATGCTCCCAGCTTCCACATCGAAACAGCCAACTCTAAATTCCGTGACCGAAACCACCATAGACCAAGTGCCTGTGGTATGTGAGTATCCCGATGTTTTCCCGGATGAATTACCGGGGATGCCATGTTTTCCCGGATGAATTACCGGGGATGCCACCTGATCGGGATATGGAGTTTGTCATCACGCTACTTCCTGGTACAGCACCCATTTCTAAACGACCCTATCGTTTGCCGCCTAATGAGCTAGCTGAATTAAAGGAACAACTCCAGGACCAGTTAAGTAAAGGTTTCATCCGTCCTAGCACCTCACCTTGGGGAGCACCAGTTCTCTTTGTACCTAAGAAAGATGGCACTTTGCGCATGTGTGTTGACTATCGATCCCTCAATAGTGTCACTGTCAAGAATAAATATCCACTTCCTCGAATTGATTATCTTTTTTATCAGCTCTCCGGTGCTCGAGTATTTTCAAAAATTGATTTGAGACTCGGGTATTTTCAGCTCAAAATCCGAGAAGAAGATATTCCGAAAACCACCTTCACTACTCGCTACGGCTTGTACGAGTACACTGTCATGTCCTTTGGCCTGACTAATGCCCCAGCTAGCTTCATGAATCTCATGAACAAAATTTTTATGGAGTATCTTGACAAGTTTGTCGTCGTCTTCATCGATGACATTCCCATTTATTCTAAAAATGAGGAAGATCATGCCCGCCACTTACGACTGGTGCTGGATAAATTACGGGAGCACCAGTTATATGCCAAGTTCAGCAAATGTGAATTTTGGCTTCGGGAAGTTGCTTTCCTAGGTCATGTTCTCTCTGAAGGAGGTGTTGCCGTAGACCCTAACAAAGTCCGCGATGTTCTTTCTTGGGAGCAGCCCAAAAATGTCTCTGAAATTCGAAGCTTTTTGGGTTTAGCCGGGTACTATCGACGATTCATCAAAGACTTCTCCAAAAATTGCCAAACCCATGACTCAACTTCTTGAAAAAGAGCGACCATTCATATGGACTCCCGAGTGCGAAGCAAGTTTCCGAGAGCTTAAAAAGAGACACACCACTGCCCCAGTACTTGTGCTATCAGATATACACAAAAGTTTTGATGTGTATTGTGATGCATCTAGACGCGGACTTGGCTGCATTTTGATGCAAGATGGCAAAGTGGTGGCTTATGCCTCCCGGCAACTGAGAAAACATGAGCAAAATTATCCCACTCATGATCTCGAGTTGGCCGCTGTGGTTCATGCCTTGAAAATCTGGCGACATTACCTTATTGGTAACCGTTGCGAAATTTACACCGACCACAAAAGCCTCAAATATTTCTTTACTCAGCCTGATTTAAATCTCAGACAAAGGAGGTGGCTTGAACTCATCAAAGACTATGACTTTGGCATCCATTACCACCCCGGTAAAGCCAATGTCGTAGCTGATGCTCTAAGCAGAAAATCATCGTGTCTAAATTCTTTGTTTGAGATCCATCAACCACCTCTATGGCGAGAATTCCAACAGCTTAATCTAGAAGTGGTCACTGAAGGTTTCCTAGCAGCTTTGTCTTTAAAACCCACTCTACTCGATGAAATCAAAGCTGCCCAACCACAAAATAAAGAAATCCTCGAGCTTCGAGAAGAACTCAAAATGGGGACGCCATCTAAGCTTTCAGCGGACCAAAATGGCATACTCTTTCGTGGTAAAGCCATTGTTGTCCCAAATATCCAAACCATCAGAGATCAAATCCTCCAAGAAGCCCATAATTCCTCTCTCTCAATTCATCCTGGTAGTACCAAAATGTACCAGGATTAGACCTGGGCAAATGTCGGGTCGGGTCGGGTTCGGGTCGGGTCAAGGCCGGGTCACGGGTCGCATAGGACGGCCCGCGCCCGACCCGTACCTATCACCGGGTTGGGTCGGGTTGGCCCGTGCACCCTGCGCGGGCGTGTCGGGTCGGGTTTTTTTCGGGTTGGGTCGGGTTTTTTGGCATTTGGGTCAGGTTTTTCGGGTTGGGTCGGGTTTTGGGTCAAAAATCATGGCCCGTGCCCGGCCCGTTGATTGTTGCGGGTCAAAAAATACGGCCCGCGCCCACCCGCCACGTAGCTCGGGTCGGGTCGGGTCGGGTTTTTTTTCGGGCGGGTTGGGTCGGGTTGTTCGGGTCGGGTGACCCATGCCCAGGTCTAACCAGGATTTGCGAGATCGGTATAGGTGGCGTGGCATGAAACGTGATATTGCTGCCTTTGTTGCAATATGTGATGTGTGTCAACGCACAAAAGCTGAGCATCAACGGCCTGCTGGACTACTCCAGCCTCTCAAAATCCCTGAGTGGAAATGGGATGAGATCGGCAAGAATTTTATCACCGGTCTTCCCAAAACTCAGACGGGACATGACTCCATTTGGGTCATAGTTCATCGTTTAACCAAGGTGGCCCATTTCATTCCGGTCAAAACCAAATATACGGTACCCAAATATGCAGAGTTGTATATTGAAAATATTGTTCGTCTGCATGGAGTACCGAAGAAAATTATCTCTGATCGAGGTCCCCAGTTCACCGCCAAATTATGGGAAAATATACAAAAACTTCTTGGGACTAAACTCTCTTTCAGTTCTGCCTATCATCCCCAAACGAGTGGTCAAACAGAAAGAGTCAATCAAATCCTGGAAGATATGTTACGAGCTAGTGTGCTTTCATACAGCTCTAACTAGGAAAAATGTTTGCCATATGCTGAATTTTCCTACAATAATAGCTATCAGACGAGTCTTCAAATGTCTCCATTTGAAGCACTTTATGGGCGAAAGTGCAGAACCCCTCTTTATTGATCTGAGACCGGGGAGAGACAATTCTTTACTCCATCAGTCATCCGTGAAGCTCGGGAGAATGTTGATATTATCCGAGCGCGATTAAAGGAGGCCCAATCCCGCCAGAAAAGTTATGCGGATAATAGACGTCGTGATCTCACCTTCGAAGTCAATGACTTCGTTTACCTCAAAGTGTCTCCGCTTCGCGGAACACGCCGCTTTGGCGTACGAGGAAAATTGGCTCCTCGGTACGTTGGGCCCTATCGTGTTCTTGCAAGAATGGGAAAAGTTGCTTATAAATTGGAGCTGCCACCTCAGCTAGCTGGTATTCATAATGTTTTCCGTGTGTCCCAACTAAAAAAGTGCCTCCGAGTTCCTACGGAGTGCACTAACTTGGAAAACATTGATCTCCAACCCGATCTTTCTTACCAAGAATATCCTATCCGCATCCTTGATGAAGCTGAGCGTTCCACGCGTAATCGTGTGATCAAAATGCTCAAAATTTAGTGGAGCAATCAACTCCGAAGGGAATTTCCTTCTTTCTTTCAAGGTAACCAAATCTCGAGGACGAGATTCTTTTTAAGGGGGGGAGAATCCTGTCACAGCACAAAAATAAAATGAACACTAATAAAATGAAAAGCATCCAAACAATTTGAATAAATTTCATTTGGTTTTATTTGGATCTTCTCATGTTTTTGTGCATAAAATATCCTTGTGAATAAAAAGAAATTTTAGTAAAAAAAGGAAACAAAACCATGTTAAAAATGCTAGATCATACTTGTTAAGTTTCCAAATGTCTTTGAATAACTTCTGTTTGAATTTGAAACTTTGGTTTGTTTTCGAAAAAAAAGAAAAAGGGCTCACCTCGGCATAGGCCAGAACCAGCCCAGCCGGCCCGCCTCTCTACTTTTCTCCCCTCCCCTTTCCCTCCTCCCCACCTGGGCCAGCCCGATCAGCCGCAGCGGCCCGCCTCTTCTCCTCTCTCCACCCCCGTGCCGCTGACGCGCCGGGCCCACACGCCAGGCCGTCGTCTTCCTCCTCCACGCGCCGCGTGCCGCTACACACCGCACCGCCCGCTGCTGCGCCACGCTGCCCCGTACACGGCTACAGCCCCGCGCTGTTCCTCTAGGCCGCATCAATCGACGCCGCACCGCAGCGCTGCACCCCCCCTGTCGCCCCTGTGCGCCGCCTCGAACCCCCTCCCCTCCCTGTACGGCGGTGGAATCTGCCAGCGCCACGCCGTCCAACCGCGCCGCCCGGAGTGAGGACGTGCGCTAGACATTGGCGCTCCAGCACCGCGCCCAACCACGCACTGCTCCCTCATGTCCAGCTCGTGGCCACCTCTTCCCCTCCTTTACTACCCTCTGGCCCTCTGTTCTTAGTCCAGGCGGAGCTCGCCACCGGGCCCCGCCATGGCCACCTCACTCCCCCTCGCAGCGCCATAAGCCCTCTGGCGTGCATAGCAGCGTGAGCTGCTCGCCAATTTCTCCTTTCCTGTGCCAATTGCTCCTCTCCCCTTCTCCACTAGCTACACCGACGCCACCATCGTTCTCGGAGCTTTGAACCCCGGCGAGTCGCGGTGAGAGCTCGGGCGCCCTCTGTCACCCACGAGCTGTCGCTCATGACTTGCAGGACTCCGCTGTCCTCCGTGCGAGCCACCTCTCCTTCCTCTCGAGCCCCTGCCATGTTCCGCCGCCACTCACCGCCGCCCGCCGCCGTGTTCCGCCAACTTCGGTCTTTTCCCGCCCAAATTAGCCACACCACGAGCTTCCTCGTGTCAAGGTGAGCCTCCCCGGTAGCTCTGCCCTGCTTTGGGCAGTGGCATCATGCTGACGTCAGCGATGCCCTTTCCTTTAGAAAAATAAATCCTGAATACATGTCTTAATACAGGGTTTATACTCTATACCATGGGCCCCACATGTCAGTGAAACAAACCTTTTCTCATATGAATTTCCAGTAAGAAAATAAATGGATAAAATCAGGAAAAACCTAGGGTTCTTCAGCATAGTTGTTTTTCACCTTTTAATCCTGAATTTAATTTTCAAACATGCATAACTATCTCATTTTAACTCCAAATTGAGTGATTCTTTTTTCCTAAAATTTTCTAAAATCATGCTCTATCATTTAATGGCCTTGTTTTGGTTCTTACTCATGGTTCCTGCTGGTTTCTTGCATGTGCCTTTCATCGTTCGTTTCGAGTAGCCGACGAGTCTGCCGTAGCTGAGCCAGAGTCCGAACCAGGCGTAGAACCAGCGCACGAGTGTGAGACCGAGCAGTAGCAAGGCAAGCACCCCCTTGATCATACTTGCTCCTATTTAAATTCCCAAGCCTACAATTATATGCATGCGATGATGATTTTATGGGTCCAAATGTCATTTTATGTCGGGTAGACACGTCCTACTTTAAATGCATTTACCATTCTTGTTAATTTGTACCCTTTTATTCCTTATTGTCCTAAGTTTATGGGTTATATGCATTGCTTAGAGTCATAAGCTTAGTTTGCTATATATTTATGTCTGTGTTGTCGCTCTTGTAGCATCACTTGGGTTGGTAATTTAAAAAGAAAGTTATAGTTCTTGCAAAGGATAAAATATATGGTAGACGCGGGTGAATATATGGTCTAGTGGTCGTGTTGGTATGAGGATGAGTAAAAGAATATGGATGAGAGGAAAAAAATGGATGATGGTTATGTGTTGGTCTCATATGCGTTTCCGGCGCATTTAAGGTTTTACTCACCCGTGTCAAATTAAGGACCGGTAATTGGCACTATTCTAGTCAAGTACTACAGTGCAACCATATGGTTAAATGGGCACTGACCTTAGCTTATTAAGTCAGTTGGCCCCGAGAGGATGCTACCGCCCGAGTGCTCGAGGAGTTCGTCGCGTCGGGGTAGCTAATCCGGTCAGATGTACGGAGCCGAGAAACTCCTACAGTCTGTCGTGTAGCATATTTTAGGTCCGGTTGATGTAACGGCTTTGTCATGTTAGCTTGCCGACACATCTAAGGAATTGTGTATATGCGCGCTGATCATGCGCTGGCATCAAAGTGAAACATGACGTATGGGTAAAGTGTACAACCTCTGCCGTGCTCACGGTCATGAGCGCTTGAGCTAGTCGCCGGTTTTAGAACTTTTGATTTGAAAGTTGGTATGGGAATTGTTTGTTAACACTTGGACTGGTTCAGAAATTTTGGACCAAGTTAGTTGACCAGAGTATCGGAATGGGAAAAAGGGGAGTCATGTTTGGTAAAGTCGGTCTATTTTATTTAAATCAAAATATTTTCAAAATTTTGCGTATGGTGATACACCCAAATAAAATGCAGCCTAGTGCTAGTGAACCTGTCAGCCTTTCTTGATTAACCATGCATGTATCATAGGATTTTGCTATACACCCGTAGTCTTGCGAGTACAAACTTTGTACTCACTCTTGTTGCTAAAATTTTAATACAGAGTTTGAGGATGAAATGCCCCCTGAGATCCAGTTTCTTGCGTCCGGTTTTGGAGACCCCGACGTCGGTTCCTTCTGAGCGTATGTCCAGTCAGTTGCCTGCGGGTAGTTGGGTCTGCTAGTCTTCTACCTAAATAAAAGACCCACGAGTGTGTTTCAGTTTCCGCTGCAATAAAAGTACTGTAATATATTTGTACTCGTACTCTGGCTTGTATCCTGATGTAATAAAGTTATGTATGGTTGTAATATCATGCTGTTGTGCTGTTGTGCGTACTTGCGTACTGATCATGGGACAAGTACAGTGAGCACAACTGGTATTCGGGTATTCAACGCCCGGGTCCCGACAAATTGTATCTCCAAATAAATGTGTTAAAAAACTAGATTAAAATATCTATCTAATGATATTAATTATGTATCATAAATATAAATATTTTTTTATATAAAATTAATCAAAATTATTTCTCTTGAAGCGGAAGCGACAGTTATTTAGGGACGGAGGGAGTAAGTGTCTAACTGCCTGATTTTTTTTTAAAAAAAAGAGCAGGTGTGCATTGATGCTATTATAAATCGCTTGTCTAGTAACTTATTAAATGATGATGTAATTCCTCTCTAAAAAAACTGATGGCATACGCTCGAAATTACGCTCGCAAATTTCGAAAAGGAAAGGGAACTCGAAATTAGGCGTGGTGGTTGCTTGTCAGGAGGACCCTTTTATGATTTCAAAAAAAAAGGAGGAGGAGGACCATTTTATTCCGATTCCGATCGTTGGATGGAATGGAGCATCGCCGGCGCTGCACGAACAGAAATAATGGAAGAAGAAGAAGAAGAAGAAACGGAGCTTTCCAAGGACAGTACTCCGTCGCATCCAGTTTGAGAACAACGGGCCCTCCTCCATCTGCTTTCCTGCCTGCATCTTTACCTATTCCCCCAACTACTGTATTTTCTTTTGGCTGCAGTGAAAAATATATAGATACATGAAATGGCGAGAGAAAAAGGCTACCCTGCTTCTTCCTCATCTCAAGCAACGAGTGTGACTGGGATGGATGTTCAGCGCGGGTCGTCGGAGGTCACTGGTGGTACTGAGCTCACTTTCACCTGACGACTGGCGTCATTTCACTATCGTTGGCCATGGCGGAGGCCAAATTAAATAAATCACCATCGTCATCGTGCAAAGAGGTGTTCGTCGAAAAAAAAATCATGCAAAGAGGTGAGTCGACGAACAGGGCTCTACTGCAGCGCACGATCGATCGTCGTGTCCTTGAGTTTGGGTGGGCTCACTGGAGTACTGATGCTGCTTGTATGTAGCACTAGTAGCAGGCAGGGATCCATCCGTGGACGCTGAGCGAGTCCATCATCATCATCATCTTTAAACTTCGGCCGCGCCCAAAGTCCCTCCTTTTCGATCTCTCCTGTCCTCGCCTCTTTGCTTTTCCGATCGTGCGCCGCTCATTTGCACATTATTATTTCAGCGACTTTATTCGCCGGGGGGGTCAGGTCTGCCATAGCCTAGAACAAAAGGGACGAACAATCGCGATGACTCACTCACCCGACCATCTAATGTTGTCAGTAGTGGTCGAATATATCCCCAGGCAACGGAACGCACTCTCTTCTTACTTTCTGAGCTCCAAGCAAAATGAAGCAGCAGCAAGTACAGCTCTGGAGACTGTGGAGACTGATTTACCCCCAACCCAAGAGCGAGACGTCTTCCTTCCAGAAGATCGGAGCGGTTCATTTGGCCCTGCAGGTGGTTGATTTGGTCGACTTATCCTGTGATGATAAATAGACGAAGCCAACTGCCACGATCATCTAATACTACTAGGAGCCTTGCCTAATGCCTAGGATGGGACAAGACAAATTAAATCGATCGGTGGCAGCGCCAAACGCCATCCCATTCCATCTGCATCCGGATGGATGGACGAACGGGGGATGGGGGAGCGCGTAGACGCCAAGGCACCCAGCCATCCCATCCCATCATCGGCCATGGCGCAACAAGTAGAGGAGGAGAGGCGAGACAAGCGACCGGCCGCTCAAAAAGGTGGTGTGTTGCTTAGCCACCAATGCTGAGGGTGAGGGGAAAGCGACGCGCCAACGCGTATGCACGCGGATGGATTCGAATTTCTGATGATGCATCATCCGCCACCAATTGTACTGTATTTCTGCTCCCCATGTTTTTAACGGATATCGCGGCCGCATGTTCAGATTGCCAGAATGGTCCGTTGCCTGACAAAAGGAGCATGGTTTTCAGAGACATTATTGGATCGTTTGGCCGCTGCAGCAACTGGGGCCAGTTTCTGCATCCCATCCATAACCCATCGACACCTATCAATTGTTTCATTAATTCTTTCATCATTATTCCCTTTTCTTCCCACAAAAAAGAAGCTTTTGGTGCAAAGCTGAGAGAAAACGATTTTTTTTTTAAAAAAAAGGCACAAAGGATGCTAGACAGGTACTAAAGGGGGAAGGGGAAAAAAACTTTTCGAGTAGTAATACTAATTCTGTGTAAACCCAAAGTTTCTGCCATGTTCTTACTTGTCTAGTCTAGCATTGCTGCTACTGATTAAACTACGGGCAGGAACAGATTCCAAAGTCAAAGTTCCAAATTATACTACTGGTAATTTCCGTTGCCAGAATAGATGCTTCCACATGCGAGAGCCAGCGCTTGCATCGGCAATTGGCACACAGACTGAACACTGCTTTGTTGTGCATGTGTCTTCTTCTCGCAAGGTTTCTTACCGGTGAAGTGAGATCAGGCCCCATCCAATGTGTGCTAGTTGGAGACTTGAGTGAGAGCGAGTGATCAACCACCGGTTTGACGACGCCTTGGATCAGCAGGAGAAGAAATGGAAGATCAGCAGTCCCCATGTGTACTTGGGGGTTTCCCCACACCAAATCTCGGCTTTCAACTCGGAGCTACGGCTTGCCTCGGATCTGGTGGTTGCCACCAAACTCCTTGCCCCCAGCAAAACTCCAAAGCCCAGATCACGCACTCGAACTGCTGCTGCTGGTATCATCACCAACATGCAACGAACATGGTTTGGCCGCTCAGGGCCAAGAAAAACGCAAAGCAAGAACAATTTTTTATTTCCAGGAAAAAGAAGAAACAATGAAATTCCCAGAAAAAAGGGGAAGGGAATGCAAATAAGTAATCAATCAATCTCATGAAAACGGCTACCCCTTTAATTTCGCATCAAAAAAGGTTTATTGACAATTAAGCTTCCTTGAACAACAGTAATTCCAACCAGCTAACGAGATGAAAAAAAGGCAGCATATATAAATAGTATATATATGACCATCGATCGATCGTACTACTATTATATTATTATTAATCAACCCTACGAAAGAAAGAAAAAAAGAAACATCATCCTTTACATTTTTATACGCAGCAGCAGAATCACTGATTGATTCAGTTCACTGGTATTGATGAATTGATCGATTATTTCCGCCTCGCCTATCGCCATGACCCTGAGCATCAAGATCTCTCTGCTTCTGTGGCCTCTGTTTTTTCCCCTTCTGCTATAACCCTGGACAGGCAGACAGACACAAGACGACGTACGGGCACCTACCTCGCCGTCGCCGGCGGCAGCACCAAAGCCTCGGTAGCTAGCTAGACCTCGACGCGGCAGGAGGTGGTGGTCTGGAACTTGAATCCGCTGGCCCCCGGCGCGCCGTTGCCGCCGTTGGTGACGAGGAAGGCCGGGCAGGTGACGAAGAGGTGGTAGTGGCCGGAGATCCAGCTGCCGACCTTCCACCTGACGCGGCCGTCGATCTTGACCTGGAGGATGAGGTAGCCGGCCTGGCAGTCCTGCTGGAGCGCGTCGGCGAGGTAGGGGGCGAAGGGGACGTTGGGGCCGGCGAGGACGGGCGACCAGACGTCGACGTCGCCGTGGCCCTGGTAGACCGGCGGGAGCGAGGCGGCGACGGTGATCTGCTGGTACTTGTAGGAGGCGTAGACGTCGAGGCGGTCGTAGTAGACGCCGACGCGGTCGTTGGGGTTGCGGGAGGCGACGGTGACCTGGAGCGTGGTGGAGAGGAGGTTGGAGGAGCCGTTGGCGAGGTCGAGCTGGCGGAGCGAGGCGTCCTGCAGGAAGAAGCGCGGGTGCGTGGGGCGGAGGACGAGGTAGACGATGAGCGCGATGATGGCGACGATGAGGGCCAGGCCCAGGAGGAGGCCGAGCAGGCGCCGGCACGAGCGGCGGAGGTCGTCGTCGCCGTGGTTGCCGCAGTCCTTGCTCATGGCTCCCGGACTGGTTGGTGCCTTGGTGGAGGAGAAGTGATGAAGGGTGGTGGTGGCTCTTTGTTGGGTTTCTCTTCTCTGGTGGCCGGAATGGAATTGGAATGTGGTGGTGGTGGAGAGGGAATGAGGAAGAAGAGGGAGAGCAGAGGCAGTGTTTGGGAAGCTGAGTAAAGTGGGCGTTATGGGTCCATTAATAGGCTAGGCTAGGCTCTCAAGACATAGAGAAGGAAGTGTACTCCAATGGTAGAGAGATGATGTGGGTGTGGGGGGGGTGGGGGGGGGGGGGGGGTGGGGAAGGGAACTAGGAAGGTTCCAAGTGAAATTTCGAGGGAGAGCTTTTTGCTTGTGCAGGCAAACGCGTCCCTTGTGGATGCTAGTTTCTCTCTTAACGTTAGGTGACAGCACGCACAGCCGTTGCTGGTTCACTCTCTGGATCTTGGACCGGGAGACCACTGCTGACTTGTGCAGAGACAGAGCGGGTGGCTACTGGATAGAGGAAGGTCAATTATATTGGTTATGGTTAGGAGTAGGAGGACGCTTGATCAGGCAGGCCCAGGGCGCTTTATTAGTTAGCACATACGTACTAATACACATCTCACTTCGTTTTTCTATTGATTTTTTCCTCCTCCTTTTTGGCTGTGTGAAATTAATTAATATAAGTATCCGCCTTAGTTTTGCCAAGTCTCGAGTGGTTGGGGGCAGTTCGAGTTTACCAGCTTCGCCATCATCCTACCCATCTCGCGCGCGCATGCTGCAGGGCTCCTAGTAGTTGCTTTAATTTTTAGGTGAGGTGATGGGTGGCGATCGGACCTTGTCCCTGCGGTTGCTGGTTCGTTTTCCTTGTTCATTGACGACGATCCTTTCGTTATAGTAGTTGACTGATCAAAGCGGAATTCGTTCGGGCAGCTTTTTGGGCCGGTAGCTAAGCTGATATAGGTTTGGGTATCTCGGTCTGGATGGATGGGTTGGCAGCACAGCGGTGAGACTGTGAGAGGAAGCAGGCCACCTGACTCCACTCGCGGTCGCGGGCGGCATGCAGTGGGTTTGGGTTTGGGAGCAGAGCAGGCGGACGGATGGAACGAAAAAGGAGCAGCTGCTGTGGCAATGGCATTGCCGAATTTTGCCGTGGATGGCCAGGTGCTCCATCGGACGCGGCCATGACCATCAGGCATGGCCAGCGGGAGGAACCATCAGGCATTGCTGGGATGCGTGGAGTTTGCGCGTCCACGGTCATCCACTCCCATGTGCATGCCAGGACTGACTGCACGGAGGCGCGCGGACGCGTCCGAAAACCAAGAAGCTTCTTCCTGTCAATCTCGGAGGGCGGCCGGGCGATGCCTCTGTATTGTCCAGACGCGGCGACCGCCATGTGCGGCAGGCTGCCGACGCGGAGAGTTCCGTCCCTTGCGCCGCGCCCCACACGGGCAGAGGCTCCTTGCATTGCTTCCACAGTTCCAGCTGCACATGCTTCACGCTCCCGGCCCGTTCCACGTACGTACAGGTAGGACGACGTGTCGAGCACATTGGCCTCGCCGAAACGAACGAAATGTCGCGAAATGCTCAGCTCCTGCTCCTCCAAGGAGTACCAAGGGACTCTTGTCCTGCACGCTCCAGACCTCGCTCAAAAGCAGAGCCGATCCGATCGTCGCCCAGCTCTTGCACGCCGCGCCAGATCGGATCAGCGTACCTACCTGCATCGTGAACTGATCACCACTCGGTAGTACGTGTACCGGTAGTGATCCTAGGAGGTGCCGATCGAGGAGCCGACGCCTAGCAGTCCAGCACCGGCTGTGGCTGGTGTGCAAGCTGAGCATCAATCCTCACGTCCGAAGCTGTTAGCCCTGCTAATGGGTTGGAACTCGTACCATATCCAACCCCATCTAAAATTAACATATTTAGATACTCAATCCCACCCAACCCAATTTGTTAATTTCTCAACTCTAACCAACCCGCCCCATTATAAACGGGTAACCCATAAAAACCCATGGATTTTACTATGCATAAAAATTAAGTGGTTCTACATTTATGGGGACCATATATATGTCTAGCCACGTTATTTTGCACAGAGTATCTGTCAGTCATATTGACTCATCTCTAAAAATTTCAGTCAATTTCGATAAAATTTTATAGTGTGAACGCGAGATTTTAATTCTAGGGTCCGGCTCTTGATGTGGAGTCCACGTGTAGTTCTAGCCACGCTGCTTTGCACAGAGTAGCTGCCAGTCGTACTGATTCATTTCCAACAAATTTCAGTAAATTTCGATAAAATTTTATAGTGCGAACACGAGGTTTTAATTCCAGGATCCGGCTCTTTATGTGGGGCCCACAGGTAGTTCTAACCACACTGCTTTTCACAAAATAGCTGTCAGTCGTACTGAGTCATCTACAACAAAATTCAGTCAATTTCGATAAAATTTTCTGATATAAACACATGGTTTTAATTTCAGAGTCCAGCTCTCACGTGGGACCCACATTTATATATAGTTATACTATTTTATAAAAAATATCTATTTCAACCCACCCCAACCCGCCTCAACCCGCATTTATATAGAACCCACCCCAATCCACCTCATTAACTAATACAACCCATTTTAACTCATCCAAACACACTCCATTTCAAAATCCACCCCATAAAACCCATTTCAACCCACACATTTGCAGGCCCGGAAGCTGTGACCATCTACGCGGCTCGCCATCTGGCCCTGTAAAACTTTTTCAAACAAAAAAAAACAGACATCTCGCTCTGCTGCCACGTGCAACTAGTGCTATCTTTCCGAGTCTTCCAATCTTTCATCGGTGTCGTGGCGCCATCTTTTCAGTTTTTTTTCTTCTTTTTCTCGCGCCCCCGAAAACGATCCCTTTTATTTCGAATTGTTGAGTAGTTTATCTATGTACTATCTACCAAAAGCAGCTTTTGCGGTTGGGCGAAAGCGGAAACAGGAATCCTGGCGAAAGAGAGATGGTGTTGGGAGCGCAAATTCCCGGCCGCTTTTTTACTTTTTACTTCCCCACCTCCTGGCTCCTGCTCCTTGACAGAATCAGAATCCGATTCTGCGCCCGGCTTTGGCCTTACCTTCTACGGTTCTTCTTGTCCCAGCCGCACCCGTGCCATCAACACTGCAATGCAATGCAAGCGTCACGCCTCAATCCTCACTACCACTCTGCGGCGTCATGGCCTCTGTTTAGTTTCCAAATTTTTTTATACAGTACCCATCCCATTGAATTTTTAGACACATGCAAGAAATATTAAATATAGTTAAAAAAATAACTAATTACACAGTCTGACTGATTCCCACAAGATGAATCTAACGATGTTCATTAATCTATGATTGAACATAAATTATTAAGTAACAACGAAACATATTTGTCGGTACCCTGTAACAGGGATACTCACTCCTACCGCAGCAAGTCAGGACCCGCGTAGTTATCCGTAACTACGCGCAAAGGACGGAGTAGCCAGGCCCACGGGCCAGGCTCCTTCGTCACCAGGCCAATGGCCCCGGACCTATTCTCCGCCTGGGAATAGGTCCGGAGACGCCACGTGCCCCTAAGGAAGGGAAGCTCCATGTCGACGGCTGAGGCCTCGGACCCCCATAGGGGTCTGGGACCTCCTGCGTCCATCCGGACCTCCCATACTGCGTGGGGGTCCGGAGCTGTCACGTGTCCCGGAGGCACGGGTTCGAGCGCGAGCCTTCCGCTGGAAGACTCGCCCACCTCCGCATTTAATGCAGATGTTTGAGGCGTGCTCTGCCGCCGCGGCACGCGGGACAGCCTTTGTCAGGCCTCACTGTGCGCCGCGTATTACCAAGGTACACAGTGTAGCCGCCTGTGCTGTGGCCGCGCAGAGCCCGTCCGCAGCATTAAATGGATACGACGGCACGTCACTTTTCCATCATGCCGCCTACGCCGCAGGCTACACAGCCCGTTCAGCTACGTGGCAGACGACGCCACTAGCTGCGTCTGGCACTGTTCCGACAAGATAGCGCCTGGACATGATGAGCGAGGGACTCCAGGAGCAGGCAATGGAATCCAGGAGAGATCTCCTTTGTCTGCGACACCATAATGTATGAACAATACGTTATTTTATACTACGTCATTGGGCCCAACTATCGGGGACCCAATAGCCATGTACGCGCCTCCCTTGAGATATAAAAGGGAGGCGCTCGCTGTGCACTACAGACGGACGAGAACAGACACACAACACACAAGCTCCCTCGAACCCTCTCGAGGAAGGCAATACAGCATACAGTGGATGTAGGGTATTATGCTCCGGCGGCCCGAGCCACTCTAAATCCTTGGTGTTCATCGTGTTCTTGAGCGAGATCGAACTAGGACTAGCTAACCCCCGAGTTCACACCCTCTAGGCTAGGACGGGTGCCTTCCGCCACCCGGTTGTGATTTGCAGCACCACGACAGTACTACAGTATCAAACCCAAACTTTTTCACCAACTAAACACACCTATTACCAGCCAGTGCGAGAGCGACAACTCCATCAACTTGGCACGGCAGCAGTGGAGTCTCTCAAGTCGCCATCCAACAATCGGAGTGCGTCCGTCGGTTCAAGATTTGAAAACCGGCCGTGCCTTCCATTTCATGGTGGTGAGATAATAAGAAATTAGATAAAGCAGGCTGGTCTCAGAAAAAGGAAAAGGAACCCCGGCCGCCCCTCTAGCTCTCTCTCAGGGATATTTGTTCCTTGGACGCGGATCTTTGCAGACAGAGAAAAAGCAAGGATCGCTGCGTTTAGTGAGAGGATGTGCGAGAGCTACATCAAACGCCTGCATGCATGTCCCCACGTTCAGCAATGAAAGCACACACAGCATCACAAATTAAAGGCTATGCGGTTACGTTTCAAAAAAAAAAACTATGCGGTTAACTCTACAGTGTCCCGTGTCCCGTGTCTTCCAGACACAGAGTATGTGCACAGGAATTCCAGGGCCGCTCCCAGCCAGCCACTCCTCTACAGTGCAGTCTTTGCTTTCAACTCCGCTACGCCTCACAAGTCACATCAGGTGGGCAGAAGCATCCATTCCCTTCCCGGGAGGCACCACATCATTCCTCTCCTCCACCAGCGGAAACAGCCACAGGACTCTCAAAGCCAGCCCACACCCAGATTCTGATAAGCCTTCTGCCTGGGCCCCACAAGGAAGACCACCGTATCTTTCCCTTCCTGCTCCAAATTGACCACCCACCTACCAACCATGACCTCAAATACTGTCATGTTTATCATCACCACCACTGCCGCCTCATGCTCCCTCCCCCAAACGTGGCCACGCCCCCAATCCGCACCAAACACAGCACGCCACGTTCCACGCACAGCATGATGCAAGGCAGGTATTGGAAGGACGCTCAACTGGCGACAATCGTCTTCTAACACCGACCAAACCCAGGAAAACGGACGATGCTCCAGTTCATTCAGGCAGCATACCCCACGCCGGTGCAGGTCCAGCCCAATTATTGGAGGCTCTGGCTCTCATGCAGTGCCAACAAAGCTTTCAGGTGGTGGCAGCACCAGCAAGCAAGCAACGATTGAACAAGCAGAGCAGCCGAAGACGACCCAACTGTTTTATGACATAACACCATGCTTTTGACGGCCAGGCAATAATTAACACACCAAACCTACCATTACCCACTATGTTTGTATTTACTAGAGATGACGGCGGCCACAAAAGTACTGGCAGCAATACCCAACTCACAAAAGCTAGACACAGACAGGCGTTGCAGTTGTCATTTCTGTTAAGCAGGAAAGGGCCAGAAACCTTAAAAGTGTGAAACTTCAAGCATCTTAATATAGTACTGTAGAGTAAAAGTTGCCACGAAAAGAAGCGAGATATGAAAGTCAACAGTACGAACAAGGCAAAATATAACAGAACGGCAAATTAGCACATGTATAACAAAGTGAAATCGGGGAAAAGGTACTGGGGTTGCAGGCGCCAATAATGTCTTTTCAACTGTTAACATGGAAAGACTACCCAGCCAAGTAACCCAAGAACGTGAGATCCAGCTATGCAGGTGTTTTTTTTTTGAACCCTCTCAAACTGAAAATATTGTTGTAGTATCTGTTCGCATACATAGAGACGCACTCGAACTCGAAACACCTCCCTACATACACCAACAAACCTACAACAATACACAATCAAAACTCAAAACACATCCTTTGAGAGATCACCGAAGAGCAGCGAATCCGGTGTGCGACGTGGGACGTCACCTCCCATTGTGGCTCCATGCGTGAGAGGGTGCCTGAGATAGCACAGAGCTCGACGAAGCTGCAACCATGACGAGCTCTTCCTTCGTAGAAGAACCAGCTCCACGAGCTCATCGGCAGTGCCGAAGGAGATCACCACCGACGGGGTGGAGTTCGGGAGATCTTATTCCAAAGGGGACGCCGCCGCCACCACTCGACGCCATCACCGGAAACCGGACCCGAGGGCCGTCGCCGGACCCGAGGGCCGTCGCCGCCGCGCACGACGCCGACCACCCCCCGCAACTGCTGCACCCGAGGCCGTCACCGACGCCTCGAACACCGGCCCCATCCAGAAGCCGCACCCGACGCCTACCCCCGTCTGCAGGAGCCGCGAGAGCCGGCCCCCCTCACCCGCAGGCACCATGGAGGTCGCCGGCGAGGAGGGGATCCGTCCCCATGGCCTCCTGCCGGAGAGGACGCCGAGCAGAGAAGCTGAGGAGGGGCAAAAGAAGCGGCCACCTCGCCACTGCCGAAGAGGAGCAAAAGAAGCGGCCACCTCGCCACTGCTGTCGCCGGGAGCCGAAACAGACAAGATCCGCATCCGCCGCCGAGGGAGCAGGAGCGACGCAGCCCGCAGACGAATCCTTCAGCGGCCATCTCGGCCTCCCGACCACCTGACTCCCCCGAATCGCCAGCGGATGAAGAACTGGATACCCAGCTCGCACCACCAACGAAGAGGAGTAGGAGTATTATTCGCCAGCGCAGTGGAAAGGCCACCAACGCCGCAGATCGAAGCTCCACCGCCGCCATTGGAGACAGTGAGCAAAACCTAGAACACTAACTATCCTAGCTAGCTACTATTCACATCCGGCCGACGAAATCCCCGGTTCCCCGACCTCACCGGCGCCGGAGAGGCAGCCGGAGAGGAGGGGGAACCGGCGGATTTGGCCCCGGAACCGCGGTTCGCCCTCGCTGTGCTCTGTTGGAGAGAGGAACGGGAAGACTCGAGAACCTTTTTCAAACTAGAAATTATTTGACTCCCAGCTATGCAGGTGTTGCAGAGGAGTCAAAGTTAAGCTACATCACTAGTTCCAGTACCGTTTAAGGGGCGGTGCAAAAAAGACAGTTAGTTACTTCTATCAACATATTTGCCATAAGCTGCACTACAAAACTTAAGGCTCTTCCACTGAAATGCTTTGCAGTTCTTACTGTTTTTGTTCACCAACTTGCTATCCTTGGAAGAGCTGAGCCAAAAACTGCTCCAAAGCTTCTGGTGAGTGTTTGATGTGCTTATGTGGGTTCTTCTCACGTTGAACAAGATTCCTGAAAGTTAGAAGCAGTACTGCAGTCATGTAACAAAACAAGATGATCGCACTGCCCAGGAAAGCAAGGTCAATTTCGAACTAATTTGCTTATCTTAAACATCATTTCTTTAAGAATGGAGGGAGCAGAATATAATTATTAACTCCAACCAATTAATGGATGGAGAAATTTGGTGGAGAACCTGAGAGAATGAAGAAAAAGACAACTGAACATACCCAAAACGGTTGATGAAAGACCCTATATGCTGGCAAGAGAACTTCAGCTACGGCAAGCCTCAGATTATCTCGCAATTCCTGATCAGGTATAGTCCATTGAGATTGAATTGCGTGAAGCTCTTCAAATTGCACATTGAAGGACTTAAACCTGCCAAAGGAGCATACGATTTCCTGATCTCTTATAGTTATTTGCTACCATGGTACATAGAATAAATCATTCTGCTATG
The DNA here is from genome assembly GCF_016808335.1 of Panicum virgatum. Lineage (NCBI taxonomy): Eukaryota > Viridiplantae > Streptophyta > Magnoliopsida > Poales > Poaceae > Panicum > Panicum virgatum. The sequence goes on from NC_053147.1 coordinate 2,279,882, forward strand.
GTACAGACCGTTCTTTGATCAAACTCCTTGAAACTCCACTGCTGCTAACATCAGATGGTGCTGACGAACCAGCGCCACCTGTTGGCTTGAATGGTGAGTGTCTGAAGAATCTAGAATGACAGAAGTGAAGTGGTTATAATAAGAAGCACGTCTGTACAATATTTCCAATCATGCGAATATAGGAGAATCCAAACATCTTGACTAATCATCACTTCTTTTGACAAATGCCAAAGAGATCTCAAACTGATAGTACTCCATGCTGAATAACAAAATATAACAGCTTTACAGCTCTGCAACAAGATGAATAACCTTAAATCGTAAAGAAACATATACATGTGATCGCTGATGATAGACTTACCCTTGCCCATGCTACCCTCTTGTACTGATTGGCATTTTGTTGTACAATTTTACGGTGCCTCTGAATCCAGTCACCACCGAGTATATCCTTGGCTTGAGATCTGAGGCAAGATAAAACCAATTATTGAACAGGCACATTGCCAAGACATCTGAGGATGTGGATCTGAAGCACCAAAGAGACATACCTGCGAACAGACGTAACCATATAATGAAGGTTATTCATAAGAAATATGTGAGACAATGAAGGATCCTTGTACTGTTTAGATTTCCCATTCAAGTTATTCTGAAGGGCCTGCATAATCTTCATGATAACAACTGCAAGTTGAGATTCAGCCTCACTGCAAGTTTCAGATTGCTGAAATAGTATTTTCAGTGTTGATTGGTAACTGTTCAAGTCAGAACAATTATATGTTAGCATGCAATTAGCAAAATGGGTGGGAGAAGGATGATTGACATATCAAACAATACATAAAGAACAAACAAATTAGTCATTGTCTATAGCAGAACTCATGCTACCATGTGCAGTCAGTCAGTCAAGGTACAAAATAACTGGTAAAACACTCTTACTAGCAGGTTGAGACTCTAGGAATCATATCAGACTTCCAGCAGACTCCCCCAATGCTTCAGAGCCATTGAGTGAGTAAAGAATTTATGAAAAAAACTTGGCTAATTCTTTAAAACTCAAACAAGAACTAGTTTGAGTTTTCCAGATGGAAGAAAAGCCAAACTCAAAGACGACAACAACAACAACATAGCATTTTTCCCCAAGCAAGTTGGGGTAGGCTAGAGATGAAACCCAAAAGAAATAAGTTCAAGGTTCAGACACATTGATAGCTAGTCTCCAAGCGCTTCTATCCAAAGCTATCTCTTTAGAAATATTCCAATTCTTAAGGTCTCTCTTAACCGATTCATCCCATGTCAGTTTAGGTCTACCTCTACCCCTCTTTACATTATCGACCCGCTCAAGAACCCCATTACGCACCGGCGCCTCAGGAGGCCTTCGTTGGACATGTCCAAACCATCTCAGCCGACGCTGGGTAAGTTTCTCCTCAATTGGTGCCACTCCGACCCTATCCCGAATAACTTCGTTCCGGAGTCTATCCCTCCTTGTGTGCCCGCAAAACCACCGCAACATCCGCATCTCTGCTACACTCAGTTGCTGGACATGTCGCCTTTTTGTAGGCCAACATTCAGCACCGTATAGCATCGCCGGACGAATTGCTGTCCTATAGAATTTACCTTTTAGCTTTTGTGGCACCCTCTTGTCACAAAGGATGCCAGAAGCTTGTCGCCATTTCAACAGCCAGCTGAAATTCTATGCCTAACATCTTCATCAATGTCGCCATCCTTTTGTAGCACCGATCCTAAATACCGAAAAGTATCCTTCTAGACCACCACTTGTCCATCTAGACTAACGTCTCCCCCCGCATGCCTAATCGCGCTGAAATCGCACATCATGTACTCAGTCTTGGTCCTACTAAATCTGAACCCTTTCGACTCTAACGTGCTTCTCCACAGCTCTAACTTCCTATTAACCCCTGCCCTACTCTCGTCAACTAGCACCACATCATCAGCAAAGAGCATACACCAAGGGATCTCACCTTGTATATCCCTTGTGACCTCATACATCACTAAAGCAAATAAATAAGGGCTCAATGCTGACCCCTGGTGTAGGCCTATGTTAATAGGAAAGTCGGTGGTGTTGCCATCACATGTCCGGACAAACGTCGTCGCATCCTTGTACATGTCCTTAATTAGGGTAAGGTACTTAGTTGGGACTTTGTGCTTCTCCAAGGCCCACCACATGACATTTCTCGGTACTTTGTCATATGTCTTCTCAAGGTCAATGAAGACCATGTGCAAGTCCTTCTTCTGCTCCCTATATCTCTCCATCAATTGTCGTATTAAAAAAATCGCCTCCATGGTTGACCTTCCAGGCATGAACCCAAATTGGTTTTGGGTCACACTTGTCACTCTTCTTAGGCGATGCTCGATAACCCTCTCCCAAAGCTTCATCGTATGGCTCATCAGCTTAATCCCACGGTAGTTAGTACAATTTTGAACATCGCCCTTGTTTTTGAAGATAGGTACTAATATATTTCTCCTCCATTCTTCTGGCATCTTGTTTGACCGAAAAATGAGATTAAAAAGCTTAGTTAACCATACTATTGCTCTATCTCCTAGGCATTAAGAGCTAATACTCATTTGTCCAAGAAGGTAACAACAAGATGGAAAGTGTGGTACTTACTCTAAAAGGGATTTAACATATGTAATCACTTCGATTGTAAAAGGATGGACAGTTCCATTCTGCATGTTCGTCTTTGAACTATCCTTTACAACTGCCTCCTCAAAATCAACCAAAATTTCTTGGGCAATCTGTGCCAAGCTCTTTGTCAGGTTCAATGCAGCCTCCCTCATCTCTGAGCAAAATTTTCCTTGAAAAATTGCTTCAACCTGGTAAGAAGTTCAAACAAAGATAATAGTTCATTTTTCTAGTTCTAAAAATCAAAATTGTCAACATGTTGAGTCAAAGACAAGACAATCACGACAACAGAAATATAAGTAACCATGTGTAATACATACTTCTATATAGCCAATCCTAACCATCATAACGACTGGCCAAAACTTGATAATGATCTATGTGTTAAGAGGTGCTGAGCACATTATTTCCACATACCTCAGACTGAATTTCATGCATTACTCTATACATCTCTAGCAGTAGAAACAAATTTTCATGAGATCTTTTACTTCTAGCAACAGTGTCACCAAAGCTGAGAAGAGTCATAACACTGCCTCCTGCCAGTTCCGCGAAACATTGATCCTTGTCGAAAGTGATACCATCGAAAATCTGATTGCAGATTTTTCTTTCTCCAGCAAGCAATACTTTAACCTGGTTTCAGCATAGCCTATTAGTTTGATGTCGAAACACATATGACACAACTTTTAGAAGGATCCTTACTGTAATTTGCATACACTGAGTCCAGGTTCCAATATTCACCTGTAAGGCCACCCGTTGCATCCTTTCTACATCATCTTTACTTAGTGTTTCTATGCCCAGTTTTTGAAGGCTCAGTTCTAATGCCGAACTACGAGCATCTCTATTGAAAGAAACAAATTCAAGCTTAGTTCTGTAGATCGCAATGTTAAAATCAAGAGAGAATGCTCATAGACATTGGGAAGGAAAAGTAATGGTAATTCATACTGCATGGCATACGACATATGACTAGTGTACGCTGTCAATAAATATTTACAAATCAAGGTTGCTCCAACTGCTGTAAAATAAGTTACTCGGTAGGCAAGGCGATTTCCCAGCTCCAACACAATTTCTGGTCATACAGTGCAAACTGACCAAAACCTGTCTAGGTGTGCCTCAGTGCTTGTATATTTAGTTGCTACTGATGCGTTTCCATTGACTCATTAATTCTCAATACTGATACTCATTGGCCTTCTATCCACAAACAACCTGAACATATTATCAAATTGTAATCTGCGTGTCAATAATCAGAGCAGAAAGATGTTACATCTAAATCTAGAAAACCTACCTGTAAATTCTATAGCATGACTGCGGATTTCCATCCTGAACCAACTGACAAGCTATATCATGCAGAAGCAGTGTTCTAAAAAACGTTTTTAAATGTCGTTTAATCTTGATTAAACGCTGAACGGTGGCCAAGCGTTGCGTTTAATCACAGTGTCGTTTAATCACAACACACGTTTAATCATGTTCAATCTACATTTAATCACAAAAAACTCTAAACCATAGGCAAGCGTTCGCCTAGCGTCTAGCGTTTTTTAGAACCTTGTGCAGAAGCGGTAATATTCCTGAAGGAATTAATGTCGTGTGCATAGCAGTTTCAAAGCTTTTAGATGGCTGCTCTCCAACTGCTTCAGAGTCGCCTTTTGATAGCATCAGATGCTTTAGAAGGCAATCAAATAGAAGATTGGGCTTAACAGGCTTGCTGAAAAAAATAGGCGCATCAATTTACATTTGAAGAGCCATCAAAAGAATTGATAAATTACTATTGAGGAGGAAATACAGGACCTAATCCTAATGCCCTACCAATTATAAGGATTCAACATGAACATGATTCAGAAGCAGATCCACAGCTAAATATTTTACCTGTAGGTACCCATTAACAGCCTGAATAGGAATCTTCAGGGCAGACTTGTTTAGGAGGTTGTTGACTTGATTCAGAACCCCTTCGCAGCTCTTAAAGTCCTTGTTCAAGGAAAAGAAGTTGACGACACCTTTCAGCATATCCACAGCTTCCAAGAAGTTCTTCAGGTTCTCATGTGGACCCCTCGATATCACAGCTTCAGCCTAAAGCTCAAAAAGACATTCATCACATAAAATAAGTGAACAGATTACACATTGTGCTTAAACCACACTGACATACAAGTGAAATATTTGCTTAAAAAAACATACAGGCAAAATAACTGACGCAGTTACAAAAATATTTACTGGTAATAAACCATCTAAAAATAGAAGCATCTTCATAAGAAATGGCAATGAATGCACTGTTTGACAAATCCTTTAATAATCAAACAGTGCCGAAGATACTGATTACAACATCAGCCAAAGAAAGTGATGAAGCACTGAACTAACAACACTAGATTAGCTAATCATTGATTGCATTCTTGACATTACAATAACCAAATGCAATTGGAACTACACCAACATGGCAACTAACTTATTACCCATCTATGGACCTTTGGCACCTACCAAATTTTATAATATGAGGCATGCACCAAAACTAGTCCCTGAACATTGAATGCAAATTTTGGCGCCCTGAATCCCTTCCAAATCCGTGGATACCACAATCAAACCCAAAACATCACCCAATTCGCTAGGGGTTCAGAGCGTTCTCATCATACAGAAACACGGGGATGGGAGCGGTCTCTCACCCGGCGGACGATGTCGAACTGTGCGAGGATGGTCTCGGCGTTCTCGATGGTCCTGTCGATGTTCTCGTGCGCCATCGTGATGGCCTGCGTCCTCACCTGCGACGCGGCCGAATCAGGCAGCTCGTCTCTCACACTCTCTCCCTCTCCGCCAAACTGGAATGGAGGAGGGGCGCACGAACCTGGACGGGGCGGATGTTGGCCTCGATCGCGGAGACGCGGCTGTCGAAGGAGCCGAGGGCGGCGACCATGCCCTGCGTGTTCTCCTCGCTCCGCGCCAAAGCCTCCCGCATCGCGCTCACCTGCCGCGACAGCGCCTCCATCCCCTCCGGCAGTCCCCGCCCCGTCCGCTCCATCGCTCCGTCCCCCTCCACGCGGTGAGGCGGCGGAGGAGCGCTCCTCGTATGTCTTGCGAGGAAGGAAGTCGTGGAGGCGCTTCCGGAAGACTCTGGAAGGACGGGACGGCGAGGTGATGCAATGCGGAGAGGTGGCGGTGGACCCGGGGGCGTCCCTGGTGTGGCCGCCGGGCGGGTTTGTTACTCGGGGGTGGTGTCGCCGGAGGAAGAGGAAGGAGGCCTGGCAGCCGCTTTGAGATCCGTGCTTCATGGCCGTTTGCGGCATGGACGGCTGGATCTTATTTGAACCGTGGGCTCGGTCCGAGTTGTGTGGTGTCCATTCGACCTCAAAGCCGTAATGCGGAGTTCGTGGGCCAGCAGAGCAAGCCCGTTTTTCAGGTCCATGACATAGTAGGCCCAAAACATCTCTCTTTTTTCTTTTATTAAAAAAATGCAACGCCACTTTTGTTTTCTTGCCTGTTCCAGAACCGGCAAATTGCCAGATTATGCTCAAAATTTCACAGAAATACGTCGAGTGTTTAAAACAGAGGATGCCGCAGAGCCTACTGCGAATTCGCAATGCAGGTCATCAGGTCGGTGCCCGTGGATCCCTTGCCTGCCTTGCACTCAGGGACGCAGCATGCAGATCATGCTGCCGTGGCACCAGATCATTGAGTAATCAAAAGCAACTCTAACCCAGCAATTTTGTACAGTACACCACGGACATGGACCGAACCGAATCGTCGAGATGTATGTACTATGTAACTAACCAGCAGTGGCGAGCATCTGCAATCCTTTGCGGCCAAGAATCGAAGCATCTCCCTTTACAGCCACCTTGTGCAACATCCACTACCGCCGCAGCTCATATTCCGTTGGAGCTTCATCTTCAAGCTTGGCACATTGCCATGCTTCGGTAGGTTCGGCTGGCCCCCCTGCTTTATATACCACGAACCCTGCACACAAGTGCAGCAGGAATCTCATTCTCGTTCCCAGAAGCAAACAACCTGCACGTTGCATTGCCGAAGTCTCTTCCAATCTTCCGTTCCGTTTGGCGATGGAGGGAGCCAGAGCGCTGTGCCTGGCGCTGCTGCTGGTGTCCGCGATCGTTTCGGCGTCCTCCAGCGGCGAGGCCGCGACCGCGAGCGGCCAGGCGGCGCCGCCGACCGGGCCGGACACGAACGTGTTGTGCGTGAGCAAGTGCGGGACGTGCCCGACGGTGTGCTCGACGCCCCCGCCGGCGCCGCCCTCGTCGTCGGACGCGGGGGACAGCACCACGCCGCCGACGCCGAAGAGCGGCGGCGGGTCCTCGTCGCCGCCAGGGCAGAGCAAGGGCGGGCGGCCCAGCAACTACTACTACTTCTTCACCGCGGCGGGGAGCCGGAGCACCTGCGCCGGGGCGAGCGCCTACGCGCTGGTGTTCTTGGTGCTGGTGTCCGTGGCTGCCGTTTTGCAGTGAGTGGTGTGCGTGCGTTCTCCCTCTCCCCCGGTGATCATTGTACGGTACGTCCAGCAGATGTGACAAGTTCGGTTCGCAAACTTGAGTGTGTTTAGTTCACTTTATATTTTGCGTTTTGTGTTTTTTAAAGGAATCTTCAATATTTGAAGTATTAAATGTAGACTAATTACAGATCTCGTCTGTAAACTACGAGACAAATCTAATGAGTCTAATTAGAAGATCATTAGAGCATGTTTATAGTAGTAATTATTGTAGCAATTTAGTGTCTAACTATGTTCTAATTAGACTCATTAAATTCGTCTCGCGATTTACAGTCTATTTTTGTAATACGATTTATTTTTCAATCACATTTAGTATACTATACAAACAATTTACGTTTTAGGTGTAAAGATTTAAACACGGCCCTTGTTTCTTCCTCTGTAGTCAGTACTACTACTTGGCAGCGATATTCGGAGCAGCCTCTGCTGCTTGTGTTTGATCATGATCGTGTTCGCTGTCCTTTGTTGGGTGTCCGCTGAGAATTCTGCACCGCATTCAATGAAGGCACGCCAACTGCACGAGCGCAGAAATGTGCTGGAGGAGTGTTTGTTTTTCACCATTTAAATGCTTTGTTAACCTAAATAATTTGCTCTCTTATGCCTATTTAGTTCCCACCCCGTAAACAAAAAAACATCACATCGAATGTTTCGACACATACATGGAGTACTAAATAAAGTCTATTTATAAAACTTTTTGTATGGATGTGTTGTAAATCGCGAGACGAATCTAATGAGCCTACTTAAACTATAATTTGCAACAGTGATTCGTCTCGCGATTTACAACCCATCTGTGCAAAAAAAAATTGTAAATAGAATTCATTTAGTACTTCAAATTAGCAAAATTCTTTCTTAAAAAAATTTTGCGTTTCAACTAAACAGAGCCTTATTGGCCCCCTCTCAATTCAGTGGCAAGCTGCTGCCACTGGGGACTGCCGCATGTGGAAAGCCTTGGAGTGACATGGTTGGGCAATGCCACCTGTAACGATCCGGTTCGGGATAACGACTAAAATTTACTCTACACGTTGAATAAACCACACCTGCTAAATAACTCTTTTGCGTTTTCGTCCTCGCTTCACGCAAAAAGTTTGAATAAGAGTTACTAGCTTCTCAGAGACCGGCTATTTAAGCTGGTTAACTCTCTTCCCGTTTCCGGGACTAAAGGAGGCACTGTGCCGCGGCGCTACAGTAGGCTGCGCTACAGTAACCCGCGCGGCCCATTAGCGCCCAGTGTGCTGTGACACCACCCATCATAACTGAGCCAGAAAGGCACCCAAATGGTGCGAGTACTTCATGGTACACTATGTCATGGAATCCAAATTAACGCATAGATGTAACGACGTTGAGCCCGCCAATCGTTCTTCGGAGAGAGAAATTTTGGAAGTGAACACAGCTACAGTGTCGGCATGGAAGCAGAGTAAACCCTTCTTGGTGTTCTTCGGACAAACAACCACATCGTTCATGCTCGGCCTCTGGTCAGGTGATTCGCTCGAACACACCAGGCCCAGCTCAAATATCGGCACAAGCAAGCTGTTGCCCGCGGTAGCTGAACAAGATCCCAATGAAGCGTTTTTGTCTGGTAACCCAAGCAAAGATTCATCATTTTCCTTCACCCTGAGCTAGCTTGTCATCGAGAACATCAGCAAGCGTTGCTGGACATTCTTGACAAACCCACTGTCTCAGGTTCAGTTCTCCCGCAAACTTGACATCAGTTGGACTTTTCCCGGTGAAGACTTCGAGCAGCACTATTCCAAAGCTAAACACATCGCTCTTCCGTGATGCTTGTCTTGTCGCCTTGTCCCATAAATGCATACTACTCTGTTAAGTAAAATTTAACAATACCATATCCTTAATAAAGAAACAAGCACTAGTAGTCTAATGGGGATATGCCAGAGTGCCAGATCAGTGCCTTGTCAGGGATTCAAGGAGTCAAGGGCATGGCAGAAACGGAAGCAATGCCAGCGACGTCTGTCTGCGTGGGAGGGATAAGAGGCATGGGCGGCCCGCAATGCGCAACATTACCTACTAGTTACCGCCAATCGCAAAGCCCAGTAACCCACCGTTTCCACACAAAGCCCAACGTGCGGGCAACACTAGGCCAGTGCCCAGTTGGGACACCTACCAGCAGCCCCGTGGGCCTGTTGAGCGGCGCCGCAGTGCCCGTCGGTCATGTGGCCTCTTAAACACAAGTGACTGAAAGGAAACTTGGAAACACAAGTTCACTTGCCTAAGGCCATTCTCAACCCTCCACCTAGGATGATTTTCATAGCATTGATTACACTGCCACCTAGGATGTTTAGCTTATGTGACACTATATTAAATAAGAGAGAGTGAAGAGATGAAGAAATTGGGTCTCATACAAGATCCAGTTTCTACACAAGAACCTATGTACTAGACACTATCAAATTTTACATTGGAAAAGAGTAATATCCTCATGATAAGTAAACAACAAATATGATTGGTTGATCGGAGATAGAATAATTGAGTAAGTATTAATTATTGACCCATATAAGAAACTATGCATTGAAGGATGTAGTTTCTAAACATAGTGTCTTACTTATGTGGAGGTATAGACACTATAAGTTGGGACCAGTCTAAGCCAATTTTATTTGTCTTGGTTCAACTACTTGGCAGAGTGTGCTGTAAATAAGGTGGTAAAGCCATCTCTTCTGTCTATAAAATGTTGAAACAATTGAAAATCCTTTTTACCAAGATTAGGTTCACCGTACCCTTCACGGAGGTCTCACTTGTCAGACCAAAAAATTTAACAAAAGGGAGGGGGAGATTGGTTTGTTTTCCACCAAAATCTTATTACCTTTTACACCAGCAATTTTCTGTACCCACCTCTTATACCCACATATTACTTTCCATTAGCACACACATACTTTCCTTTGTACATACATTGACCCATAATTCACGTCATTTTTTCTTTTGGAAGGATGATAATTGGCATCATTGTTCATGGAAGAAAAATAAAAATGTGTATTAGCATATTACTTTTCTTTAGTATACACATACTTTCCTTTGCACATACATTAACCCATAATTCATGTCTATTTTTCTTTTGGAAGGATAATAATTGACATCATTGTTTGTTGTTTGTGAACAGAAAAGAAATACGTGTATTATTTTTAGAAGAAAAACAAATGGCATCATTGCTTGATGGTTTTGGAAGGATATTGATTGACATCATTGTTTTATGGAACGAAAAGAAAGATGTGTACTTTTTTTAAAAAAAATAATTAACATCATTGCTTGATGGAAGAAAAATTAAATACGTGCCAACGTACATCGTCCTGAATATCTATAAAAAATTGAAACAATTGAAAATATTTCTTACCAAGATTAGGCCCATTGTACCCCTCACGGAGGCCCCACTTGTCAGACCAAAAGGTTAGGCGAAAGGGAGGGGGAGATTGGTTTCGTCAATGTTTTCCACCAAAGTTCTATTATTTTTACTCCTGTAATTTCCTATACCCACCTCCTGTACCCACATATTATTTTCCTTGAGCACACACATACTTTTCTTTGCACATACATTGACCCATAATCCACGTCATTTTTTTCTTTTGGAAGGATAATAATTGACATCATTGTTTATGGAAGGAAAAGAAAGACATGTATTTACGTATTACTTTCCTTTAGTATACACATACTTTTCTTTGCACATATGTTAACCCATAATTCAGGTCATTTCTCTTTTGGAAGGATAATAATTAACATTATTGTTTATGGAAGGAAAAAAAAGACGTGTATTATTTTTAGAAGAAAAATAAATGGCCTCGTTGCTTGATGATTTTGGAAGGATATTAATTGACTTCATTGTTTTATGGAAGGAAAAGAAAGATGTGTATTATTTTTGAAAAAAAATAAATAATATTATTGCTGGATGGAAGAAAAATTAAATACTGTTGCATGTACATTTTCCCTAGTCTTGTCAAAGATGGGGAAAACGTGGAACAGCAAGAAAGCTCACAATCTGCTTAATAGTCAATACCTTATGAGGCTGCAGGTGTTGTTTTGTGCGCGCGTGACCTGATGGGGCATCGCTGCGCCTGCGCTTGTCGATCGACCAACAAGCAGCCACAGCTCCGCCTACCCCCACAGATTGCCATGGCGCGTGCCGTTGCTGCCCAAGAAGTCAAGAAGATATGCGGCGGCCGTCGGCTGAGTTCCGACGCCATTGGCGTCACGCTTCGATGTTCCTCTGCCCCCACGCTGCCGCCTGGAAACCTCCCGTCGGATGGGGACGAGAGTCTTGTCCCGTCGGGCGCTGGTGTCTCCGGCCACAAGCGCCAACAACCCTTTGTGCCGCGCGTCCGCCTCCCGCCACCCGGGGAGCTGTGGTAGGCGTCGACGGGGAACCGGCAGTTGAGCACTCGAGCGGAGGGGGAGGAAGGAAGGGAGCCGCCCCGGCCCGGTGGCCCCTGAACCAACGTTTTTTTTTTAACCAAACAAACCAACGTTAATCCTGGCCTCACATATCCGATCGGACGAAATAATGGACGAAAGGTAGGGGTGGACGGTATTTCAATTGGGTATCCCTATGCTCTGTTTAGTTTAAAAGTTTATACTAGTTTTCTAAAGAGAAAATTTATTTTAAGATATTAGTACAAATATTTTTTAAAAAATTAGTATAAAATTTTCAACTAAAGAGCAGTAATGTATATCATAAGAGTCATCCATTTCCACCTCTACTATTTCATATACTTTCTGTCTGTTCCCTATTTCTCAACCTGCAAAGAGAGCGGTTCGGAGTGCCCTGCACGTGCCCCGCTGCCCCATTTGAACAAAAGCAGGATGAAGGATCGATCCACCCCTTTGTTTTCGTCTACCCAAATGATCCACGGAGTTCCCCGGACCGAACCTACCCAGCGTGCGGCACGATGTGCGGCTGTGCCAAATTGTGGAGATCGCAAACTCGCACGTCGGCAAGCGAGAGCACTCCTGCCGGCGCAAATGCGGGAGTCCTGGTCGGGACGGAACTCGGGAGGCAGCTCCTGACGATGGTGAGCCCGATCTGGTTAGTGTGGAGGGGATGGGCTGCAAAATTAGTGACGCCGTGAGTGTCGGACCTAGCTCGCCGGAAGGGTCTCTGGAGGGCCACGTGCTCAATCTTGAGACGAGTGACGATGGGCTGTGAGGAGCAGGAATTGCTCTCGAGGCGAGGAAGCGACCAAGAGCGGCGATGCGAGAAGGATCGACCCTAGGGTCTCCAGGGGTCAATAGTAGGATCACGATTTTGCTGCTCCTCTCTGTTTTGGGGTCGGCCAGTTCTGATTCACAGATTGATTCAAGGAGCGGAGCGATTTCGTAAAAGAGTCGATACGAACCCCTTGCAAGCTGCCACATTTCGGAGGCGTCGGGGAGCTTCACGCATGCGCCGAGCTCCGCTCTGGTCGCGCTCCTCGCCCCCGGGCGGCTCGCTAACGTGGATAAAGGAACCGCCACTGCCCGTACGTCGCCCGAGGGGACCTCTTCTTCTCGGACGCCGATGAGCAAGCGTTGCGACTATCCTTGAGATCCTGCAAAACCGTACGTCCTGCACACGTTTAACGAGAGCTCCGTGCCTGGAAGTGGCAGCGCGCTACACAGGCGACGATGTGGCGTGCCTCCTGTTGGCTGTCCAGTGCAAGGCTTGATTTCTCTTTAAACTGACAGTATGTTTAGAGGAAAGGGTTGCCCCTGTTTCATTCAAGGAAAGAAACTAGTTTGATACACGAAGTTCAGGCGTATTCGAAGGCGTGCTCGCCATAAGTTCAATATCAACAGCTAACATAGCAGTAGATAACGAGCTAGTAAAGCGATCACTGGGTAGAACGCCAGTACTTGATGAACTTTCCACACGCTCCGGTTGCCGCGTCTCCCAGCTTGGTAGATGAGGAGCATCCGGCACCAAAGGCTCTTCCCAGATGATCATCAGTGGTTCTCTGCAGCTTGCCTCCAGCCGGACGATGATCTCCTCCAAGTGGTGCAAGTTTCCTTCCTTGCCAAGGCAGGTCCAGCGTCTGAGCATTCTCGCCACCTTGCTTTTTATCATCCTTTCGTCCTTCCATCTTGTCCCCTGAAAACAAAATCCATTTCCCAGTTTCCAGATTGTCCAAAGAGTGGCAGAAGTGCACATATTTAGAACAAGATGCTCTTTCCTACTAAGCCACCACTTAGCCACACACTCAAAACCCCCCACAAGCTGAATATTAAACATCTCAGAAAAGAAAGACCAGATAGAGTTAGCAACACAACACTCAAAGAAAACATAGTTTATACTCTCAGGATCTTAGCAGAAGAGACAAGACTTATCAGAGACTTCCCTCCTTTTGGCCAGGTTATCTCTTGTCAGCAACTTATTCTTACTCAGAAGCCATAAGAAAACTCAATGATACATGGTTTCGATGGCTGCACGGAGAAGCACGACAGCGGCCGCCTTCCTCTGCCATAGGGACGCGGTGACACTTGTTTTGCGTCGATGAACATGTACCCAATGATACATGCAAACCTGGGCACACAACACAGGACAGGGTAATAGGAGGATGACACGATAATCGAGCCTGGCGGGGACACCAGCCTCGTCGACGTTAAACGGTGAGAGGGCTTCCGGCCATTGCTCGGCTGTGCTACTTGCAGAGAGTAGAACTCGAGGAAGAAGAGAATGTATTAACCGCACTTGTATTCACTTGAGATTTGAGAAGGTTACATCTTATACATGTACAGGAGGGCAGTGCTCTAAGGGTCTGATTGGTTTCTTGGCCGAGCGCATCCTGGCTCGTACAAACCCTCGTCAGCCATACTCGCGAGATGTAAAGATATGTTGATTGGTTTGAGTTTGCTCCTAACCAGGATACAGAGAGAAAATGATTAGTTGCCTGTTTAACCTGTTTGCCCCGCGCACCGCTGCTTTCTTTACTCATGCAGATTATAAGCTCACTGTAACACCCTGCCCGGATACTCTGGACATGGAGTTTCTCAGTCATCTAAGTTTTTCCATCTAGACCCCACAACTATTAAAACTAACTCATCTCTCTCACAGCTCACTCTCACTCTCTCTCGTTACTCTCTCTCCCTCTCACTCCCTCAAGAGCCCTCTCTCCCCCCCAAACTCTAGAACTCAAAAATCCCCATCCCAAATCAATCCCAAGACCAAGAAAGCTCAAATCAGCATGGGGGATCACCTTCTCCAAGTATTCCACCATGGGGTGGCTTCGTTTTTGAGTTTTCTTGCAAGGAGAGCTTGCTCAAGGTACTAAGAGCTAAGGCAAAAAGGGATTGATCGATCTAGGGTATTTAAATCGATTTCTTTTGGGTCAATCATCTCCCTATGAACTATTCTATTAGGGCCTGAAAGGGTTTCAAATTTTGTAGGTTGGTTTTGCTAAAATCAAAATTTCAGTTTTTGGGGCGAAAATGGTGTGAAGCCCGGAGACTCCGGGTATAAGCCCGGAGACTCCATATTTGGAACACTCCGGGGGAAACTCCGGGCATAAGCCCGGATACTCCGGACTTGGAACACTTCGGGGAAAACTCCGGGTATAGGCCCGGAAACTCCGGACTTTGGAGTCCGGATACTCCGGATTTTTGGGGAATATTTTGGGCCTGGGAGTGCAATTTTTGTGTAAATTATTAGTAGTTGCATCTAGTCATTGGTTATTTTAAGGTTGCAACTATTTATGTATTTCTCATGGCAATTGCATACGTGTAGAAACCGCAGCCGAGGAGGTCGTGTACGAGGTGGAGCATGCCCAGCAGGAGGAGAGGCGTGATAACCCGGCCCAAGGCCCAGTTCACCCCAGTACCCAGCAGCAATCCGAAGGCAAGCCCCGGTGCATGCCCTATTATTTCAAATTTATGACATCTATATATGTTTCTATTACTTGTGCATTAGGTTTAGGAATTATTTGGAACTCTAGTTGCATGATCCTTAGGTTCCCTGGAGTTATACTAGTATGTATAGAACGATAGAAATGATATGCTTAATAAGATCTCGGTAGAAGTCGAGTGATTTCTGGTCACTCGCGAGATATAGGATATCTCGTTATTTTGAGTATATGGAATATTGGAATAGGTTGGAGAAGGAAAAGAAATTGGAGACCGGGCGGGGAAAGGCTAGCCCCGTCTGTGTCGGTTAAGGACCGTTCGTTGTCTGCCCCTGTGATCGAGTTTGAATTGTACTAGCCGCATGCCGGGAGTAGGAGGTAGTCGAAACCGGTAAGCCGAGTACTGCCTTGCTTCGAAAGTACAGGAACGCGCACCTAACTCCTGGGGTGGTCGAGTAGTCGCGGAGAATTGGAGATGCATATGTTTACTTTTGGTGGTCTCACGTTTAGCTCGGCTGACCATATGTCGTTGGGCTGGTTCCTGTAGTTCGAGGCGGGGAGGGGAATGGCTGGTGCGTGTGGTCCGACGGGACATACGCGTGCCGTGTTGGTTAGGTTCACCTTGCAAGGTTAAATCGGACCGATTCGCCGTCAGTCGCTCTCGGATATGAGCACCTTGATCACAACACCGCATCGTAGTAATGCTATATTGAATTTAAGTGATGATTGAAAATGATTATCATGAATTATTACTCTATGTTTGTTACGATTGCTTAGCAAGTGCAAATACTAATTGATGATTTTAGCATATAAATTTTGGAGCTAAAAATAGAAAAAAATAAGGATTCATTTTAGAAGTTTTTTCTGCAAAATTAACCACCGGCCAGAAAGCCTGGCATGTCTAGATATGTGGGCTAAGTTATACCCACTGGTCGGGTAAGTCTTGCTGAGTATTAGTTGCTCAGGGTTTGTTGCCACCACATTTTTTTATTTCAGGGCATTCGGACGTTGATTTCTGCCCCTGCTGTGTCAAGTTTATCCGCAGAGATGCAGAGGGGTGGGAAGTGGTGGATCGAGACCCCTAGGCTAGGAGTTAGCCGGGTTGCACCCTTGAGGGCTGAGTGTGCAGCCCTCTGTCCTGTCTGGACCGGTCTGACTGGTCCGTGGACCGGTCTGATCGGTGGTTAGTGTAGGCCGAGGGGCACCGGTCTGTCCGGTGTTGGGAACCGGTCTGACCGGTTGTGTTGGACCTGAACCAGGGAGTTAGTTTAGTTGCAGATTCTTTTCTTTGAACTTATTTTGCTATTGTAAAGTTTGAACATTATGTAATCTTTGTAAATTATGTAAGTCATGGTGTATTTGAACTCGGATTGTAAAACTATGGTATTTTCACTGGGTTTGTAAAAGTTATGTATTACCTTGTGTCGAGTTGTTGTATTTTCAAGTATTTTGTCGTGCTTGTACCATCTGCGTCTGCCTTCGTGTGGGACTACCGATGTCGTTTCGATCGGGCTGTGGGTTGAGAAAGGATCGCCAAATTAAGTCATTAAGTGAATGTGCCTGATGTATTCAAATAACGGCCATTATTACGCTTAATTAGAGTTTTAATTTGGTTGTTCCGTCGCACTCACCCCATCCAGATCCGGCAGGGTCGAGCAAAGTTTGCATATCCACGTAGCCAGGAGGGGATCTTTGCATCCCGCTGGACAGGTCCGTTCATCACTACAGCTAACCAATCATGCAACACTCGCATGCGGAGAGCCTGTCTCGGTGGAAAAGCAGCCAACCAATCGGATCCTAAGGGGCTGTTTGGTTTCATGCATCCCCTGAACCAGGCTGGCAAGATGCATGGTGCCAGTGTTTGGTTGCTTGCACGTCTAGTTGAGCCAGGCTCCACGCATGCAAACAGCACCCCACAGCCAGGCTCCGGGGAAACGCCTGAATCGACTGTTTCTGTCGGGCCAAGCTCACCAGGTGCAGTTGTTTATTTGAATAACTAGACCTATATCCCGCGTATTTGTGGGGCTAGTATTAAAAATTCAAAAATTTACATGCCGTTGTATCTTTACTTACTTACTTGAAAATTATATTATTTTTTACTATACATCACCATGTTTATTATCGTAAATTATGTCTTATTGTTGGTTAAAACAGTTCAAATATGATCTACCTATAATAACAATTTGATTTGTTGAGCTTTAACAATATTATGCATATAAATTTTCTTGGTTTCGTTTAATTTTGATTGATGTTGTTAGCTTTAGTTTTTATTAATAAGATATGTTTGTAATTAATACATAGCTAAATGGTATTTTATATTTAATTTTCCATAATGGCATTGGTGGGTGATTTTTAATTAGGCACAGGAGTATTTTAGGCTAATTTTTATTATAATAGCACCACGGTAATTTTTATTTTTCTATTTGTCTCTGATTAACGTCGGAATTTCTAGTCCTTAAGAGCGAACGTGGAGACTCCGTTTGTTGGCCAAATAATAAGATAATAGATGATGTATTAGTGTATCCTTAGTAACTATTAAATGATATTAATGTGTTTCAAAGATGTTTAAATTAAATGATATTAATGTGTTTCAAAGATGTTTAAGATACAATTAGATAAAATAACTTTAAAAGTGTATTTATACAAAATAAAAATTATAAACATAATTTTATAATATTTTTATCCCATGCACTGTATCCTCATACACATAACCAAACATTATCTTTTCTCAGTCAGACTATGTAGACAGTTAACCAAATATAGCAGCGTTGCATACCCTCAGCCTGTCCCATATGAGTCTGGCTCTCATATACGAGCCAGGCTCTTCTGGTACGCGAACCAAACAGGCCCTGATCGAGTGAGGAAAACGGACGGGAGCGCAGCGCGGCCGTGGCGAGACGCGGGCGCCGGGCGCCGAGCGCGCGGCAGTTGCGCTGTCTGTTAACACTGCACTTCTGACTTTATGCTAATCACAAGAATAACTGAACTCTGAACCTGCACCACCATTCCATTCACCGGAAAGAAGGGCGGCTTTGGCTCCCCGGGCAGGGCGGCCAGGGTCCCTCTGCTCGCGTGTCCCATGCTGTTCCTGCTCACGGATCACCTTCCTCCCCGTGGGGACGGCTTGGTCGGCCTTTCCACGGCGCGTCGGAGCCGAAAAGTATCGCGGCCTCCGCGTAGTACCCCCTGCCTGCGCGGCCTGCTGGCCTTGATGCCTGCCTGTACGACGAGCGCCACTGCACCGCACAGTCCGGCGTGCGTGCCATCTTTGTCTCGTCGACGGATCGCTTCGTCCGCGCCGGCTTCGACACCGTTTCCGATTCCGATCCATGGAGCGGCAGGCGGCAGCACTCGCCGGAGGAGCCAGCCGACGAAGAACCTCCATCATCCTGGGGCTGGGTTGCTACTAGTTTAATCCACCACTGATTGTTCACTTGATACTCGACAGGCGCTTGGATTCTGGGAACATGCCTCATCCATCCTCTCCCCTCCCATTAAACAACTGGTTGTTCCATCCTCCCCGACCGTCGTCACCACCTCCCTCTCGTGGGTGCGGGTGGCCATGCCGTGCTTTGCTTTCCCCGGAGCACGGGACATGTCGCAGAGGATCCCACGCAGATCAATGCCCCTACCACCCTGCAAGTAGCCAGTGCAGTTGCTTGCAATGGCCACCACCAATGCTGCTGCTACCGCTGGTGTGTGAGTGTGTCCGTCTCGTCTTTTCCCTGTCCCAGACGGTGAGGCCAGGCCAGGCCAGAGCGGCGGGCCCCAGGGACAGGGGCGCCCCTGAAAGAGGCCAAAGAAATCGGCTCCCTTTTCAGTTTTGACCGCCTCGGTTCGTCCCGTCCGGAGCAGCTCAAGGGAGGCCGGTGGGGGGCAGGGTTCACGTATCCGACCGGTGACCGGTAACCGCCGGCCTCCGGTTCCGGTATACCGGTCCGGTTTGGCCGGTTACCGGTCGGAACCGGTGGAATTCAAATTTGAATTCAAACTTCCCCGTTCAACCGGTTCCGATCGGTATGCCGGTCGGTTAGACCGGTATACCGGCCGGTTTGGCCGGTATACCGGCCGGTTTGGATGGTAACCGGCCGGTTTGACTGGTACAGGTCAAATTCAAATTTTTTTCTTTTTTTTTTTTAAATTCAAATGCCCACAAAGTATACTAAATAAATGTTTGTACAACATATTTTAGTCTAAATGAACCCTCCAACTCTTTTTTATACTACTTTTACATTGTATTTGTATACTTTCGTATGCACGTTTTTTTTATTTAACTTATAAATTCCGCAAACCATACTAAATGAGCGAATTTTTGAGAAAATTTGACACCATTAGATTCATCACACCTTGAAATATTTTTAGGAATTTTTTGAGAATTTTTCATTTTTTTGAATTCAAATTCAAAATTTGAATTTGGACCGGTTGGGAACCGGTCGGAACCGGAACCGGTCCGGACCGGTTTGACCGGTTACCGGTCAAACCGGACCGGTTCCCACCGGTAAGGTTAACCATGGTGGGGGGCAGCAGGAGGTGTGCAAAGCAGCAGCAGCTTTGCAGGGCGTGGGCGAGGGCGAGGGCGAGGAGAGGGGCAATGGGGCGCTTCCCACCCACAGGCCACAGTCCCTCTTCCATGCAACACTCGCTACTGCGATGTGCATTCGTCAGGCCTGCGCTGCGTTTGCCTGCTGTCTTCAGCATTCACAAACGTTTGCCTCTTGTCTTCAGCATTTACAAACTCTGAACTAGTACACAGTAATCGCCCGTACTAATGCGGTAAAACATTACTACCTTTTTCCATCACTAGTGCCGTGTAGCGCCTACCCTGTCACGTCCCAGCTACCGTGCAAGGTGTACATTTATCATGACAGTACTACTTTTATCACGTTTCCAATTCTCTTTCAACACCTACAAAATTAATAGTTTATTTCAGCAACAACAGATGCCACGGATCGCCATAGCTTTTTGTTCCTACTGTAACATACGACCAGAGAAGCACTAGTGCAAGACCTACCATCCTAGCCCATTTTGCCCTTTTTTTGGCTCTCCAGTTTTGTTGTTGTCTCCCAAATCCCACCTACAACTACTTGGTTGTCCGTCCATCATTTTATCTTATTATGGTTACTTTTATTATTTTCATTCCTGGCTACTGCCGCTACAAGAACACTCTACTACCCTTCGCAAAAAGAAAAAAGAACACTCTACTACGAATGTGAATGCTTTGCTTGTTCTTTTCGCCATTATCCATCCATGCAGCCACGCCCGCACGCGCCACGAAGCGTCCCGTCCGTCCATCAGCGGTAGCTCCAATCCTGGGGCAGCAGCGTCAGCTCCGGCCGCGGGCAGGCGTGCGTGGGCGTCTCCTCCTGCGGCCTCAACTGCGTCGTCGGCGTCTCGTCCTGCTGCCACTCCTGCTTCCTCCCCGTTGCCGGCCTGCACGTCCCCCCGGTCCCAGGCCACGCCCTTGTCGCTATCCCACCTGCAGAAACAGCATTGTGCGTCAGTAAAAACCTCATTAATTATCACTCCTACTACTTTCTACACCCTCTGATGATTCTTTCGCCAAACACACTGTGGCTGTGTTTAGTTACAAAATTTCAATATGCAAATTTTACTATTCACCTATCACATCAAATTTTTTTGCATCATATATAAAGTATTAAATGTAGATAAATAAAAAAACTAATTACATAGTTTTGATGTACACAACGAGACGAATCTTTTGAACCTAGTTAGGTCATGGTAGGACAACAATTACCACAAATAAGCAAAAAGTACTACAGTATACTATAGTGTCCGATGTGACCCTTTATACCACCATTTTACGAATCTAAACACAACCTGCATTACTACTAGCAGTAACATGCAAAAGCCAGGAGCATAGTTATAACAGTGTATCTCTGCTATGTGCCACTTCAAGCTGGCACTTTGATGGCAACAATTCAGTGAAGCAGTTACAGAGATTTACGCGTCATGTAAAGCAGTTTTCCTTTCCTAATTACCTGCTGCAATGCAATGCTAGCTACAGCAGCGACGTCATCCATGGCATCCAATGGAGCAGTTCGCAGCTTTTGCATGCCATGCCATGCATCGCATCCCGCTGCCAGGGATGGCATCAGAGAGAAAGTACAGGGGCCCACGCTATCATCAGGTGCTAATCACCTGACCTCCGGCCGCAACCAACAAACCAAACCACAGCCAGGCCAGCAGTGCATGCGGTACCTGTTTGAGGGACTGGCACTGCTCAAGGGAACGCACGCAAAGTCTCGGGAACAAGAGGGACTGGCACTCGTTAGCACTTGACCCACCCGGATCATGGATGATGACGAACCAGGATACGTGACATGCATTTGCAATGAACAATGAATGCGTTTTCTTCAGATTTCTTTTTCATTTTGATCGATGGAATGTTTATTAGACGGCGCAAGAACCGAAGCATTTGCACGCAGCCCCACAGGACACGAGATGGGGATGCGGCGGCGCGGGTTTACCTTTGGCCGGGGCCGGGGAGAGCGCGCACGCGGTGCGCGGGATGAACACGCCGGTGCCGCCGCGCAGGTTCGCCGGCGGCGGGACGGGGCACGGCGGTGCCGGGGGGAACGCCGAGTAGTAGTAGTCCAGCACGCCGCCCAGGTTCACCAGGTTGCTCCCGCCCTGCAACACCAACAGCAATCAGCGTGGCTGGTTCATGACTAACCAATGGAATTTTTTCAACAATGGAATTTTAGACAGCAGAAATGTGAAACAAGCAGGGAAAAGGTTTCAGCCCCTAAACATGGCTGGTTCATGATTAACCAATGACACGGATCATTACTTTCCAAAAGGGAAAACAGGCTTGCTTTATTGCCAGGGATAGTTAAACCCAGCGGTCGATTGCACGGAACACGGAACAGCGGCGGCCGGAATCGCAGGTTCCGTAACAGAAAAAAAAGGAACGCAAAAACGGAGAGGGAAACATCGAGGGTTTTTGCAAGGAAATCGCTCCAGGAACACCACCGAGAAAAACCAAGAACGACCAAGAAAGGGGAGGGGGATAGAGGGGGGGGAGGCGGCGGCGGTAGGGGGCCCGTTTCTCACCTGCCACTGCGCCGGCGGGTACGGCACGAAGGGCCAGGCCACCGCCGCCGCGCCGGCGCCGACGCCATTGGCCCCGCCGCAGGCCGCCACGGCGCTCCCTTCCAGCCCGCAGACCTGCAACCGCACGCCGGGAACTTTGTCAGGTGCAGCAAAACCAAGCAAAACACCGGGGGCCGGCCGGAGACCACGAGCATCCGAGCGAGGAGCACCACGAGCACTGACCTGCGCGCCGTGGCGCGGGGCGGCGACGGGCGGCGGAGGCGGCGGAGGAAGCCGGCGCACCTTGCTCCCGCCGCCGAGGATGCCGGCGAGTTGCGCCGCGAGCTCCTCCACGCCGGCGGCCTCGGGCGGGGCGTCAGGGACGGGCTCGGTGTCGACGATGCCAATGTCGGCGAAGATCTCCCGGGGCAGCCAGCGGCGGTGGAGGTCGTCGGCCTCGGGCGGGAAGCAGTCCGCCATGGGAGAGGGCGCGCGCGCGACGAGCCGACGAGGGGGAAAGGAGAGGGCAAGCGCAGCGAGGCGGGGTGAGCCGGGGCGGGGCCCCCCTCGGGGGGGTTCTTGTAGTGTGGGGACGGGCTGCGGGCGGGCGGAGACGGTGTCGTGGTGTCGTGGTTTCGTGGACCGGCAGATCCGGGCCGGGATTTCACCGGGTGAACGGGAAGACGACTTTTCTTTTCGCTCCCGCTCCCTTTTTCTGTATCGTTCCAATTTTTTTTTTTTGGCCCGGAGAGAGGCAGAGATGAGATGAGATGAGATGAGATGAGGGATGATTTTGCGAGACGGGAGCACCTCCGCCGAGGTTTGCTCCTCCTGGTTTTTTTGGCAGCGACAGCGTGTGATGTGCATGCAGCTCAGCTTCGCTGTTGGATTGTGTTTTAGGCACTGGGAGTTTATAATGTGGGGGTGGATGGATTTAGCAGTGTGTGGCATGGATTCCGTGGTGAATTTTGGAACGGCGGCTATAATTGGCGCCTCATCTAAATTAGAGCATTCCACAAGCTATTCACATTCACACTTTTGTTGGATGGAACATGAGGGGGTTTTCCACACCCGTGAAGAATATTGTTCATAAATAGGAGATTAGCGCATAAAGTGTGAACGTGGACATAATCTTGGATGCTCTAATTAGATCAGAGGACCATCAGCCCGTTCGGATGGGTGATTTTTGCTGGCTGATGCTGTAGCAGCTGGTTTTTTTGTGAGAGGGTAAGCACTGTAGCGGCTGATTTTTTTGTGAGAGGGCCGGACCAGCCAGCCAGCGCATCCGAACGGGCACATGTTATTAGAAGTTTGGGATCATCACATATATACTTTAATTAGATTGAAAGGATAATTTAGAAGGTGAGAAACGGTAGGGATCAAAATAAGAAAAGGGAAAGGGATTCAAAAGATAATGTAGGTTCATAAGTGTATGAGCCGCGCGAGACGTGTCGAGTGATGTGCGAAATTCGGAGCCTAACCCGGCATGTTCTCCGCGGGGATATACCTTTGCCACTTCTAGACTCCGTCGTACCGTTTCGAGAGAAACCCGCCGGAGTTTACAGAAAACGGCCGTGGTTACTAAATAGCAACGCCTCGGTCTACCACGTTTACATTTTGAACAGCTTTGATGGGCACTTTGCCTTTTAGCGGGAGCGTAGAGACAATGTCGGAGTTAGCCAAAAAAAACTAGTTGCAGTTTTTTTTCTATTTCCGTGCGATAATACTCAACACGTCTGTTTGTCATTTTTGCATTTTAAATAACTTGGGAACATGTTATTAGAAGTTTTGGATCATGATACATATACTTTAATTAGATTAAAAAGATAATTTAGAAGGTGAGAAATGGTAGGGATTAAAATAGAAAAGGGAAAGGGATTCAAAAGGTAATATGGGTTCATAAGTGTATGGACCGCGCGAGACGTGTCGAGTGATGTGTGAAATCTGGAGCCTAACCCGGCATGTTCGCCGCGGGACATACCTTTGCCACTATATAGTCTTTGTCGTACCATTTAGAGAGAATCCCGCCGGAGTTTGCAGAAAACGGCTGTGGTTACTAAATCACAACGCGTCGGTCTACCGTACATTTTGAACGGCTTTGATGGACACTTTGACTTTTAGCGGGAGCGCAGAGACAAGTCGGAGTTAGCTAAAAAAATAGTTGCAGTTTTTTTATTATCGTGCGATAATACTCAGCACGTCTGTTGTCATTTTTGCATTTTAAATAACTTGGGAAGGCACCATCGACTTTTAGTGGGAGTGCGCCAAAAAAACCAGCATGTCCTCCACCTCAGTCAAGTCTCGTTCGGTTTAAGAGTCTTCGCATTTTAGAGTGAAACATTGATCTCTTCCTCGCTATTTGGAGAAAAACATGGGTCCACTTCAGCAATAAAACCTTTATGCCTTATTGTGCTGCTCTTAATGTGCAATATATTTTATCATGTCTACAGAGCTGCACTCTTAGTGTATAATACATTTTATCATGTCTACAGAGCTGCAATCTTAGTGTATAATACATTTTGTCGTGGCTACATTTAATAATACCTCATTATTTCATTACTTAAAGTGGCTACTCAACCATCTCCGTCCATTTAAAAAAAATGTAAGGCACACTTAGATATGTCCAGTACTATCCATATTGCCGTTTCAAAGACTGTAATGGTACGGATAATATATGTCTGTATTCGAGTTCGGATTCATTTAGATGGGTTAATATCCGATAGTATCCGAGTCCGAATATTCAGTATCCGACACCGTATCCAAATCCCAATACTTAACTCGATTTTTTATGATGTCAATATTTATTTATATTTTATCCGATAATTTGATAGTTTCCGTATCCGATTTGAATCCGAGATGAAAAATTAGAAGTATCTGTATTCATGTCCGTAGCTATTAGACCGTACTCGATCCGTTTACATCCTTTGGACAGCATCATGCATTCTATGATCCAAACCTAGGCGACAAGTTTTGCTGCAAAGATCTTTACCATGACAACAAGCTTTGATAATACTACATTGCCTACTAATGCGCGAAATTCGCAACCTAACATATTATGTTCACTACTAGGACATATCTTTGCCGCTTTAGAGTCTTCATCATACCTTGTCGAGAGAAACCTGTGGAGTTTGCAGTTTTTATGCTATAATGCAATAATAACCTAACCCATCCATCTATCAAGTTTATGCTTCGGCTTTTAACGGGGAGAACGGAAATGAAGTCAGCATGTCTCTCCAAGCTCCACACAGTCCGCGGCAGTTTTGAAGTCGTCGCCCTTTAGAAGGCAATGTAGGCTTCCTTTGCTCTTTTTTGGAGGAAAACATGGATCCATTCCACAATAAAACCTTAGCATATAAGGATGCATCACTCCTTACATTTTATCATGTTTATACATTATAAATTTTCTGGTGCTTAACCACGAGTTATTTTTTCATACTCCCTCGGAAAGGCGTATTAACTGTAACAGCCATAGGCTAGTTAAAAGGATAAACATGTCATCATATACATCAGCAAGTATTAACCATGATTATATCGCACTTAGAGATGATTTAATTATAGAGCGAACCGTCCTCGGTTCATCAGCACTACCCATTTCGATCAACCACAAGTCAATTCTTTGCCATGTCAACACCCCAGACGGTCCACGCCCTACTCGCAGACAGTCCGCTAGTGCATCCCCGGTACATGTCATGCTCACAGAATTTGGATGCCACGTGTTTCTCGCAGACCCCATGCGTCAGTCCGAGCCCTCCTTCCACCGGAGCACTCGTTGCTCTCTCTCTCTCTCTCTCCCCTCAGCTCTGCTTCGCTGTTGGATTGTGTTTTAGGCACCGGGAGCTTATAATGTGGGGGTGGATGGATTTAGCAGTGTGTGGTGGCATGGATTCCGTGGTGAATTTTGGAGCGGCGGCTATAATTGGCGCCTCTCATCTAAATTAGAGCATTCCACATGCTATTCACATTCACACTTTTTGTTGGATGGAACATGAGGGGGCTTTCCACACCCGTGAAGAATATTGTTCATAAATAGCAGCTTAGCGCATAAAGTGTGAACGTGGACATAATCTCGGATGCTCTAATTAGATCAGAGGACCATGTTATTAGAAGTTTGGGATCGTGATATATATACTCTAATTAGATTAAAAAAGGATAATATTGAAGGTGAGAAACGGTAGGGATCAAAATAAAAAGGGAAAGGGATTCAAAAGGTAATGTGGGTTCATAAGTGTATGGGCCGCGCGAGACGTGTCGAGTGATGTGCGAAACCCGGAGCCTAACCCAGCATGTTCGCCGTGGGGATATACCTTTGCCACTATGGAGTCTTCGTCGTACCGCTTCGAGAGAAATCCACCGGAGTTTGCAGAAAACGCCTGCGGTTACTACATGGCAACTCGTCGGTCTACCGCGTTTACATTTTGAACGGCTTTGATGGGCGCTTTGCCTTTTAGCGGGAGCGCAGAGACAATGTCGGAGTTAGCCAAAAAAAATAGTTGCAGTTTTTTCTATTATCGAGCGATAATACTCAACACGTCTGTTTGTCATTTTTGCATTTTAAATAACTTGGGAACATGTGTATTAGAAGTTTTGGATCATGATACATATACTTTAATTAGATTAAAATGATGATTTAGAAGGTGAGAAATGGTAGGGATCAAAATAAAAATGGAAAGAGATTCAAAAGGTAATGTGGGTTCATAAGTGTATGGACCGCGCGAGATGTGTCGAGTGATGTGCGAAATCCAGAGCCTAACCCAGCATGTTCGCCGCGGGGATATACCTTTGCCACTATGGAGTCTTCGTCGTACCCTTTCGATAGAAACCCACCGGAGTTTGCAGAAAACGCCTGCGGTTACTACATCGCAACGCGTCGGTCTACCACATTTACATTTTGAACGGCTTAGATGGGCACTTTGACTTTTAGCGGGAGCGCAGAGACAATATCGGAGTTAGCTAAAAAAATAGTTGCAGCTTTTTTATTGTCGCGCGATAATACTCAACAAGTATGTTGTCATTTTTGCATTTTAAATAACTTGGGAAGGCAGCTTCGACTTTTAGTGGGAGTGCGGTGAAAAAAACAACATGTCCTCCATCTCAGTCAAGTCTCGTTCGGTTTAAGAGTCTTCTCATTTTAGAGTGAAACATTGATCACCTCGCTATTTGGAGAAAAACATGAGTCCACTTCAGCAATAAAACCTTTATGCCTTATTGTGCTGCTCTTAGTGTGTAATACATTTTATCATGTCTACATAGCTGCACCCTTATGCCAGTCTCAGTAGGAGTGTCATCGACACAGTTACCAAAACCAGAAACTAGATAATCATGCCAGAGGAGTGTCATCACCATTACACTCCTCTCACGTTCCATGACACTCTTCATCCTCTCTCTTCATAAAAACTTTGCCACATCAATAAATTTAATGTTCATGACACTACTATAACACTCCCACTGAGACTGGCATTAGTGTATAATACAGTTTATCATGTCTACTGAGCTGCACTCTTAGTGTAACATTTTGTCGTGGCTACATTTAATAACACCTCATTATTCCATTACTTAAAGTGGCTAGTCAGCCATCTCCGTCCATTTAAAAAAATGTAAGGCACACTGAGATATGTCCAGTACTATTTATATTGCCGTTTGAAAGACTGTAATGGTACACATAATATCTGTCTGTATTCAAGTTCAGTTCATTTAGATGGGTTAATATCCGATAGTATCCGAGTCCGGATATTCAGTATCCGACACCGTATCCGATTTGAATCCGAGATGAAAAATTAGAAGTATCTGTATTCATGTCCGTAGCTATTCGACCGTACTCAATCCGTTTACATCCTTAGGACAGCATCATGCATTCTATGATCCAAACCTAGGCGACAAGTTTCGCTGCAAGGATCTTTACCTATACAACAAGCTTTGATAATACAACATTGCCTACTAATGCGTGAAATTCGCAACCTAACATATCGATCGCTGTGTTCGCTTGGCTGTGGCTGATGGCTGGTGCTGATTTGTTATGAGAGAATAGTACTGCTGACCGGCTAATAGCTGGTGGCTGGTGCTGATTTAGTATGAGAGGACCGTACTACTGGTTGGTTGGCTGACAAACCAAGCGAACACAGCGGATGTTCACTACTAGTACATATCTTTGCCGCTTTAGAGTCTTCATCATACCTTGTCGAGAGAAACCCGTGGAGTTTG
The DNA here is from genome assembly GCF_016808335.1 of Panicum virgatum. Taxonomy (NCBI): domain Eukaryota; kingdom Viridiplantae; phylum Streptophyta; class Magnoliopsida; order Poales; family Poaceae; genus Panicum; species Panicum virgatum. The sequence goes on from NC_053147.1 coordinate 2,308,029, forward strand.
CAGTTTTTATGCTATAATGAAATAATAACCTAACCCATCCATCTATCAAGTTTGCGTTTTGGCTTTTAACGGGGAGAAAGGAAATGAAGTCAGCATGTCTCTCCAAGATCCACACAGTCCGCGGCAGTTTCGAAGTCGTCGTCCTTTAGGGGGAAATGTAGGCCTCCTTTGCTCTTTTTTCGAGGAAAACATGGATCCAATCCAAAATAAAACCTTAGCATATAAGGATGCATCACTCCTTACATTTTATCATGTTTATACATTATAAATTTTCTGGTGCTTAACCACGAGTTATTTTTTCATACTCCCTCGGAAAGGCATATTAACTGTAACAGCCCTAGTTAAAAGGATAAACATGTCATCATATACATCAGCAAGTATTAACCATGATTATATTGCACTTAGAGATGATTTAATTATAGGGCGAACTGTCATCAGTTCATCAGCACGTCCCATTTCGATCAACCACATGTCAATTATTTGCCATGTCAACACCCCCAGACGGTCCACGGCCTACTCGCGAACAGTCCGCTAGTGCATCCCCGGTGCATGTCATGCTCGCAGAATTTGGACGCCACGTGTTTCTCGCAGACCCCACATGTCAGTCTGAGCCCTCCTTCCACCAAAGCTCTCTCTCCCTTCTTATTCACTCAAACTTCACTCTCTCTCTACCCCTAAATCATGGAGGAGCTTCACCTTTTTCCCCACCATTGAAGCACCCAGGAGGACCGCCGAAGTACGATGCCAACGAGCTACACCAGCTCTACTTCATCTTCTTCCTTGGAATAAGGAGTTTCCCCAAGATCTTCCCCAACTTATTCTTCTTCCTCAAGCTTCAAGCAAGAAGGACGAGCTCGAGCTTCATCAAGCCTTCTACACCATTTTGAAGCCCTTTTCAGTGTTGCACTTGTCAGTGGTGAGCCCATCCCCTCTCCGATCTATTCCCATTACCCTAGGTTTGGAATTCATGACCCATGAAGCCATCTAGGTCCTATTCACCATTGTTGACATAAGCTTTGGAACCTCAGTGCATGTGTGATTTAGCTACCAAAATGAACTCCCCACACTCATAGGAATATTTAGGAACAAATCCTATCCCAAACCGTGGCCGGAATTGCCAGCGGCGAACTTGCCGGTGAGCCTCGGCCATGGTGCGGATGGTCCGCCCATCATGTCCGAACAGGCCGCTAGTAACCCGACCCAACCGATAGAGTTTTTGGACATTTCTAGACCTCCCAAAAATTTGTGAGGTGGACGGTCTCCCCCTAGGGGCAAACTGTTCGCATGTCATTTTTCAGCCTTACATAGAACCACCCAGAAACCATTTTTTTCGCCCAGAACGGTCCGTGGTTGTTCGGCGGACGATCCATCAAATGGTTCGCCGTTTAGAGCTGGACTGTCCGCTTCTTCCGAGTCAGCGCATTACCCATTTACTACCTTTGCACTTAACCATAGATAATCCACCTATGTGCTATGTGTCTAATCCCTTCTATCATAGTTTTACAATATTTAATCATATTTTTTCATGTCATTCTCATACCATTGCAATCATTTATGGCATATTTATTTATCAAGCATCATTGCACTTATGTAGAGACCGTGACGCCGGACCAAGAGGAGGGTGAGCACAAGTCGGAGACTGTGGGAGACGACTGCATCGTTGAGAATCAAGGCAGACATCTATGCATTTTGTATCCCTTATTTTAGATCAATGAAGTATATATATGCCTGGTTTGCGCATGAGTCACTATATGTATCAATGATTGCTTAGAACCTAGTTGATGCATTACCAACCTTGCTTAGAACATTACCTCCTAGGTGAGTATGCTTGTTTTTTTGGTGTGGTAGGTGAGTATGCTTGTTTAGGTGTAACGAATTGTATGCTTAGTCATACTTAGTTTCGGTAGAAGATGAGGGGTGGCAAGGTCACCACCACTCACGAGCTATAGGATGCATGTTTAATTTCACATGATTAGTCAATATTGGATAAAAATTGAGCAACCTTGATTGATGTTTCAGACTTGAGCAAGAATACTATGTTGGGAGAGAAATCCAAATGTTTAGTCTTGCTTGGGTTGATTAAGGACCGGCGTAATTGCTTTGATACTTTAGTATTTTTCCATACAAACCACATGCTTTATAATGGGAAGGTAAACTAAGTAGCATAAGTCGCATCTTGTCTTGAGCGGATTCGGTGCGGGTTGTGATGAAGTGTGATCGGCGGTTCCGGTGCACTTGTCCCTCCCGACCGTTCGGTCATAGCGGGATATGGGTATGTGAACAGTTGATGCATGAATCAACACTTGTGCTTGACCAGTGTAGAAAAAGTTGTACACCTCTGCAGGGTTTTCGATATATTGCAATAGTCGTGCTCTCAGTCATTGAGCAAGCTCTTGTACTTTGACTTTAACGTAAAGTTACCGAGGAAGTTCATGGAAGATTGAGTTTAGGCTCCACGATAACTTTACTTATGATTATCCAGATTATAATCCAGACAAAATAATGCAACCCCCAAATTATTATAATCCAATAAGCTATAAAAATAAATGAGCTTATTTCAGATTGTCCTTCCCATCTAATAATCTGTGGATTATATAATTCACCACCAATAAACTTGAATTATATATATAATCTAGAGTGGCTAACAAACAGAGCCTGAGTTTAGGTTCAGTTTCGTTTACGTCTGCTAGCTCTGCCGTGTCACCCCGTGCGCGGTAAGCCGCCGCCGTCTTCGACGGTCATGCAGATGCAGGCTCACAGTGCGGCTTGTGCCCCTTCCAGTCTCTTCTCGACGCTACAGTAGAGAGAGGAGGCGAAAAGAGAGGCGACCGCCTCCGGGGTCGATCCCGTCGGCTCCCCTGCCTCTCCGGCGACCACGCCGGTGCCGGAGAGGGAGGGGAGCCAGGGGATTCGATTGCCGGCCGTGTATAGTGTAGACTTCTTGTAGTCTAGGCCTAGGGTTTGCTCGCCGTCGACCTTGACGGCGGAGCTTAGGTTTCCGGCGATGGTGGCGCGGCCTTCCCGCAGGCGAATAAAGCTTCTGCAGGACCTCTCCGATGATGACGGCGTGGTCGCTCGTCTCGGTGAGGTGGTTGCTTTTGGATTTTGTCTTCTCTCCTTCGCCTTTTGTGGATCGGGGCCCCTCTTCGTCTCTATCGGCGTGGCTGGCGGCACTGGAGGTTTTCCTTTTCTCGGAGGTGAAGGTTTGAGAGCTCTGGTCCATTCTCGTGCCTTGGGGATGGATCTTTTGTGCTCCCCTGGGAGCCGCTTTTTCCGGGCTGCCGGATTTCCCTTCCGGTCGGTTGGCTTTGGTGCTTCCTTGGCGAGTCGATGCGGATTTGCTGCTGGGCTACTGCTGCTCGTCGGTGGTGGTGCCAGCTTTACCATTTTGCATCTTCTTGGGTTGCTGTTCTTGGTCGATCTGATGCAGGGGTGCTCTGGTTCGCATGGGAGTTAGCGTGATTGGGTTGTTGGACAAGGAAGATTGACGACCGACGTTCTTTCACCGAGGATCTCATGCGGTTTACCATTTGGTGTCGCTTCCCTGGTCTGGTTGCGAGGCGCGGATGATGATGCTGCGTGCTGGAGTGCTGCTTCTCGGATGAGGAAGAGACACAACTGGGAAGATCAAAGGAAGAAGAAGAGGGTCTTGGTTGTAATTTCTAAATTTCGTAGGGACCCTTTTGCAAAAAGGGGAAGCACTGTACTTGATCATGTTTTCATGTTAATGTAATGCTATCCTTTCTCGTAAAAAAAAGATGCAAGCTCACAGTGTACATCTTGTCCCGGCGCCGTGCCAGCGAACACCTGCGCCGCCTGCGTTTACGAAATTAGCAAGGACAAGTCATCAAACGTTTGCAAAATTGTACGAGCCTATACTGGATCTGAACTACTGATTTGATGCTGGTTGTTCAGTGGAGCACTTGCTGGTTGCCTCTGGTTCTGATGATCTGATGGTCTGGTGCCACTTTCAGGTGGTCAAGCTCGGAAGAAAGGAACTGCAATTCTCAAAGCTGAAGAAACAGTGCACAGAAGGAACTACAATTCTCAAAGCTGAAGAAACAGTGCACAGAAGGTTGACGAGCCGATGGAGATTGGATCAATCAGCAGAAGGCAATGGTTGCAGGTACGGAAAACGTTCCATTCCAGAATTCAGAGGCACCTCATATGCTAAGTTCAGCCTCCTTTTCTGTCTCTAGGTACTCCGTAATTTTGTAGTGTTTTGCATATTCTGCTGAAAGTAGTGACTGTTAACCATTTTGCATATCCATATTGCACCTTTTTTATTTATTATTGACAGATCCATTACACATGTTCCGATGATGAATAATGCAGGGAGGGCTTTGGAATGTGGAATAGTGTACTACTAACAGTATCTCAAAGAGCGCCTATGGAAATTCATGGGCCATTTGACACTTGACAGAGTGGAGGCCTGCTCCACGCCACCATTTCTTTTACTAGGTCCTATCCGATGTGGGCTCTACGTGGGCCTCTTGGCCTGCTCCCCCGTACTTTTGTAATGGAACACTAGAATTGCCTCTACTTTTTTTTTTGATGGAGGAGAAAACTGCAGCAGGGATGAATGGATGATGCCACGAATGCGTGATGAGCTTTTGCAGCTCGCGCGAGGGACCATCTGCAGCCCATCGATGGAATTGCAGCAGCTATGGGGACAGGATGACATTTATCAACCCAAGCAAAATCAATATTTTCAGCTTTTTTAAAAAACAATATTTTCTCTTTCAGAAGAAAAATCAGTTGTAGCAGGTTCAGATAATGTTCTTACTAGAATTAAGGTTCTGTTTGGCATAGTTTTTAGCTTATCCTAAAACGGCTGGCGAAGCAGTTTTTTTAGTGAGCAGCTTATTTGGTGAAGTTGAAGTTATTTTGAAAATGTTTGGCGAAACACTGAGATAGAGGTGAAGTCGGTCGAAGCTACGTTTGTAGCTTGGTCCCGCCAGTGGAAGATGAGATGAGTTTAATGTATGGCTTCACACCTGAAGCCTATCTTAAAAAATCCTTTAGCTCTCATGAATCGGCCCTAAATGAGTTGCTGGCCCTCTGTGAAGGGGCCCTAAATGAGAGTTGCTGGCTTCTTTCACCATCTTCGACGAGCAGCCACCGAGATCCTCCAATCGATTGACTGGACTGCACATTTGTCTCTCGCTGTCTCGCCCTTCCATCCCATCTCGCACAACACTCATGGCGGCCATAGCCGCTGTGACGCAGTGATGGCCGCCGCAGAGCGGGGTGGTGACGATGACGACACGACAGCTCCGAGGCTCTGATGATCTAGCTCATGATAGGCGGAAGCGGCCAATGGCGTCGGACATTCTTGCGGTCTCGCGTCGCGCTGGCCTTTCAGACCGACCTACGGAGAAAATAGGGGAGCCATGGCTACTTATTTTACTGCTGCAACGACCGACAGATGGGCTGCCGGGTGATCTCGCTTTCCAGGCGCAAGATCTGTCCGAGATGACGATGCTGCGCTTTAATTCATATTCATTCATTCACTGGCCGCCGGGACGCCCATCAGATCTTCTTCTTGTTCGCTATGCACAGTTGCTGTTTCTCTCGCTCCTTTTTTTTTATATACTAATTGTGTGCATATATTATACTTACTTTGTAGAAAAATTTTACCGACATATCTTAGTTGTGTGGGATGGATCATGGATGTATCTCTCGATTTTGACACGTATAATACTTTCGGTATTAGTGGAGGAAGTTTTCAAAGATTGATTGCGTGCGTTTTGCAGCGAGATCTGCTTCTCCTACAGAGGAATTATAGAAACAAGTTGCCGAGGAGACGTTGTTATTGTTTGGGATGAACAAATCTGTTGGAATCATTTCGATGTGACATGCATAATATTTTCTATGGTCCCTAAAGTTTCCAAAGGTTGATCTAACGCATCATATGCATGGCGGTGTCTATTGTGGATCAGAGCTACAAATTGGATTGAATACTTTCACGTTCACTACCCAAAGTATGAAATTTTCAGAGATTCAGAAAGAACATGTAAGCAACACTCGCTCTTGTAAAAAACGAACGTGCTTGGTGTTTTGGAGTTGTGCATACTCACATTTTCTGCTGATAATACATTACACTGTTCGTTCTCGTTTCTTCAATCACACAAAATTAACTGAATATCCCCCCACCCACCCACACACACACACACACAAACAGATTGCCATGCCTACTTCTCCTAGAGAGAAATTATGGATACGGAAGCATTGACAAAAGTAGAATGTAAAGGGAAAGAATCAAAAGACAAGAGAGGAGAAAAAAGTTGTAGAGGAGCAGAACTGTGGAGCAGTGCTTGATTGGGGAACGTATATAGCTTAGCTGGTACTGGTACCTACCAGCTGCAAGCCTGCAATGCAATGCCTGCTGTCCTCCGAGTCCGATCCCTCACTCTTGTCTTTCACCCTGCCGTGCCGTGGTGCCTTTGTGCCATGGGCACCTTTCTTGCCGTCCATGATTAGGGCTTTAATCGATGAGGGTAGCAAACAAAAACAAAGAGGAGGGGACACATCACAATCGCCGTCACCGAGCACCACGGAGACCACACTGGCTATGTGGGCACATGCCACATGGATCCGTCATGCCCAGGAACTGTATGCTCCTTCTTGCCCCATCTTTCTTTTTTCCTTACATTTCATTTCTACCTAGAGCTTAGCTAGGGTTTTGCGGTTATCATTTGCGAAAGCCTTATGATGGTTCATACTTCATAGTTCATGAAACCTGCCCCCATATATCATAGGGCAGTTTTTGGTTAGTAGGAATCATGTCACTATGCCGCCATTGTTTTGAATGGAAATTATCACCTTGAACAGAGTCAGAGTAAATAGATTCAGGCAGCGCATAGACATTAACAACTTAAAACATGGCGTGCCACGAGAATATCTAGCCATAATGAATTAGTAATTTGTATAAATACGCAAACAATGGTATTTAGAAAAGCAAACAGACATCAGGGGACCCATTTTCCCTGATACCACTGCTGATCCATGTGTGCTCCTTTCTTGAGGCCCAATACCCATGCTAGTAGCACAATCAGAATCAGTGTGGGGGCAAAGCAAACAAATCACTTCAAATCAAAGGAACTGTTGCCGTCTTGCCTAGGGTTCTTACAAGTAGTATTAATTGCAAGACGCCAAGGTCAAGATTCTCATACGGATTGTGTCCTGTAGTGGGTTGGTGCCTTTCTCCATTATTCGTCTCACTCCAAATCCCTCCTGCACAAACTTGGTGCTGTATCTGCTGCCTTCGTAATTATGAACATTTGTTTTTCTAAACGGCAGGGCGTTTGTGCTAATTTAGCTGTCAAACAAAAGGGCATCGATCTGTGTTTAATTTTTTTGTACGTCCAAACGGATCCTCAGTTGAATTTGGACACCGCATAGAGGGCAAGGTTTTTCAGGTCACAAATGCTCAACCCTTTTGTCCTGGTACGCAAATATGCATCACTCGTCCCATGTTTTCTACCTTTTCTTCTGAGCTGATGTCACTCTTTTCTCTATGGCCTTTTAGGTATTTGTCCCATGACCTCATCTCATGTTCAGCACTGTTAATCTTCCAGTGGCATCACCTAAATGAGTTGCTGATTATCCTACTTCAGGCACCCAAACCTCATGACGCCAAAGAATGAAGTGACCATCTAATTTGGCTCTACCTTGGATCAACTGAATGATAATCTGACACGTATGAAACTGAGCCATTCCAGCCAAAAGCAGCTTTGGCCTGTTTCATGATGTGACTAAACTCAAATAAACGCCCCCGTTTGTGCTCTAGTGGAGCACTTCCAGAAACGACACATTCATCCATATATCCACATCAAGAAGAGGGGTAGGATTAGTCTGCAAGCCTCCACTAATGAGTCAGCATAGTCTTTGGATTAATGGTTCGTTTATCTCTGGGATTTGGCCACCTCTCAATAAACAAATGCAAATGGAATGCCACACGTTCAAGGAAGGATATGTTTAATTTCCGTTGCACAAAAAGGATGGACAGGTTAAAGGGCTTTGGTTTTGAGGCTTCCAAACTGTTAAAAAATGGGTGTGAAATGGGACTTAGACTAATATATTTTGGCAGTTTAAAAGCTGGTTCTTTTTTTGTCCTGGGGCTTTTGGCTTTCTGACTGTGAAATGGAGAAGCAACAAACTTGGACCGGGGCTCGAGTAACACTGTGTGTAGCTGTGAACTCCAGCACGGACAGTGCTCCCTGTTTGCAACTTTTTCTAGTTTTTCCAGACCCTGTGTTCAGTCTGAAACTCTGAATGGACATAGAGCGTACTAGTCTAGAATGTAGGAATGTTTTCCTTTAGATATTATGTAACATAGGATAATCCTTTGACCACATTTATTACGAGTAGAGAATCGCATCAGATAAATGGAATAGAAAAAGAGGTTCCTTTGATTTATCAGCAGGAGAACAACACCAAGATCTCAAAATCAAACAGCTAAGGCCAGATCATTTTTTCAGAACGAAAAGCCAAGATCAAACAACTGTGATATAATAGCATATCTTTCTAACAAAAAGCAGGGTCAGTCAGACTTCCATTCAAAAACAACTAAGATCTCACAAAGCACCTCATTATGAAATGCCCCTGCAAAAAGATAGCAACAAAAAACAAAACGAGCTGCTAAGAGTACACGTCTGATGCAGCCATGCTAACTGACAACGGGTCCTAGTGCAGACAGAATATTGCAGGCCCACCCACCAGTGCCTGTTGGGATCAGGACATGTCCAACCTTGACAGTGAAAGAAGGCCGCATGATTATTTTAAACTAACCGTTTGCAGATTGAAGCTAACAGAGCCATTGGAAAATGTTTCTATTAGGCTATGAGGACAGCCTCTGCCATCTGATTGCTTAGGCTGTGCCTTTTGCCTCCCTCTGTAATTTTTTTTAATATGCTTGTTAATTTAAAATTACCCCACCACTCCCTCAAAAGAATACACGACCACATAATTGTACTCCATGCCCACCTTTTGAAGGCCCATATTGGCATGGCTGTTAATTGTCCAGCAACCTCGAGGGCATATCTGTCATTACGGATTAAATACACGACATTCGATTTGTTGGATTAGCTTACATTATCCTGTTTGTCTTCTTTAGACGGGTTCTGAATATTGTACGTAAAGCTTTCAAAAGGAATTCCTGCTTGGTACGATTGTAAAAAATAATGCTACTTGGCATAATGTGAGGAAAGCTCTGTTATATCATGAAGAACAATAATTAGGGTTGCCTTGGTTCAAAATTGCCTATACTTTTTTGGTAAACAAAATAATTTTCTGCATCCATACTCCATACCTTCTCAAATGAGTTTCTTTTTTTTATGGGTTACCTTCTGAACGAGTTGTTAGCGAGAATCTCTGTCTTGGCAGACAAAATAACCAGCCACCTCTGAGAGACTGAGACTGTTTGCACACCATATGATCAAATCAAAAGGGTACATCTTTGACTGTAAAGCAAGAATATCTCATTCAAAAGCTAATTAATCAAAGGCATTAAGGATCCCTTCAAACCTTGAAAATTTCCACAGAGACATTCAAAAGCTAGAGCTAAATTTGCTCGGTGAGAAAATCCCCACATCGCCAATTGGGTTGGGGTTGGGGGTAGCAATTCCTGTGGAGTGACTAAATTTGAGTGACTAAATTTGAGTGACTAAAACTCATTTTAGTCATCCACTTTACAAATTTAGTCACACAAAATGTAGTCTCTACTCCAGCAGCACCGACTAAATAGACTTCTAAATAGATTAAAAGGAAAAGAAAATGGTGGGCCCTAATTTTAGTAGCCTAAGTAGAGGGTGACCAAATTGAGGGGGTAGGAGAGGAAATTTAGTCACCCCCTCATTTTACTCACCCAAGTAGGGACCCTGCTGGAGATGAAAATTTGAACAAAATGACTAAAATATGATTTTAATCATTCAAATAGGAGTTGCTGGAGTTGCTCTAAACAAAATTACTGTCACATGGTAGTACTACCGCACCACACACAACACCACGCAGCCAATCTGAAAACATAGGAAGAGGGTTATCATTAGCATCCCCGTTTTGCCCCCCCTGTGGAGAGAATGATGCCTGCCTCGGGAGCTGCGAAGGAAAAAAGAAAGGAAAAAAAGAAAGAAGGCAAAAGGGCGAGCACAGCAAAGCAACAAGAAAGAGAGCCAAAACACACAGCAAGAGCGAGAGGGAGAGAGAGAGCAGCAACAGCAAGTGAAGTGAGAACCCAAAGAGGCCAAAGCCAAAGCGAGGAGGAAGACACACAAAGACATTGACGAGCCGCAGCATCATCCCAGCACCCAGCAGCGAATCCACTCTCCCCCCTGAGCTCCAGCACGGAGGCAGGCTCGCTCGCCGCCGCCGGCTACCTCACCCCGTGAAGCGAAGCGGCCCTACCGTGACGCTGACGCTGGGACCCGCGCCTGCTGGGAGGCTAGGAGTGGGCCCGCCCCCCTGATGGGCGCCTGCGCGCCGGCGGCGAGGGGAAGCGTGAGGACGAGGAGGGCCGGCGGGCTCCGCGCGAAGCAGGCCGGGCGCGCCAGCTGACGCGGCGCCTAGGGAGGCGGCGGTCCCGTTCGTCCGTCCTGCTCAGAGGGGCGCTGGAGGCGGCTGCGGCCTCCCGAGGAGCTAGGGTTGTTAGGGTTCTCTCTCGCTCTGCGTCGCGGGGATGGCGGTTGGGGACGCGCTTCGGCGGCTCTGCGAGGAGGTCGGCTGGTCCTACGCCGTCTTCTGGAAGGCCATCGGCGCCGCGGACCCTGTGTAAGCCTTTCCCTTCAGTCCTTTTCTGTTTTTTTTTGGCGTGATTTTTTCTTTGGATCTTAAGCTCCATCTTGCGAGAAATCCCATCTCATTTTCTGGGCACGTTTATATTCCGCTTCTTATTTGCCGGTTTGGGCTCTGGAATTCTGTGCACATTCCGTCTGTTTCAGCTAGATTTGCCTATAGACAAGTGAAACGCGCGTGGGGAAGATTCGGATGGGCATATTCCTAGGCATCCTTCCTAATAAGGGAGCTCTGCCGTTGGAGAAACTAGTGTCTGAAACTTTTGGCGGTGCCTCAAATTTACTGGAACATGTACCCAAAGAATTGGCGCGAATGTTTTTTAGTACTTGGGGGTGTGCAAGGGCGTGAATGCGCGAAATGCTCTTGTGATCCTGTGTAATGCTAGCTTCATCATGTGCTTCTCGGTGATGTGCAGGCATTTGGTCTGGGAGGACGGCTTCTGTGGCCACGCATCGTGCTCCGCTGGATCTGAGGCTCCTGACGCTGGGTGCGAACCAGGCAGTAGCGTGTGCACGCTTGTTAGGAAGATTATGGCATCTCAAATTCATGTCGTTGGCGAAGGGTAAGCAAGGATGGCATTTGCAGCTTGCAATGCTCTTTGTACTGATGGCGTTATTGGAGAAGTTCGAGTTGTACTGATGTATGTCTGCTGTGTTCATATTTGTTAGTACAATTGGCCGTGCTGCTTTTACCGGAAACCATCAATGGATCATCCACGATCCTGCCAATGATCACAGTCTCAGATCCGAGGTACAATTCCTCCTTTTTCCCTGTGAACTGATATTAATGTAGCCCATTTCCAGTTTTCCGTGGTCCATTTTGCTGCCACCTTATTTAAAGCGTGAGGCCAAGGGATTTATACCACTGCAGAAGTCCTTGTGGGTTTTTTTTGTCCTCAAGTATTTGTTCTACGTCTTGAAATTTTGGCATGTAGTGAAATTTGTCAATTATTCTGTGAACAAGTGGTCATTGTGATAAGGTAGCTGCGAAAGAAAACAAATAGACATGCGGGAGAAGTGGAAACATATTTTGAGGTTCTTGCTTGTATGGTTTGCCCTAGGGCTGAAATCAACCATGTTGTTATGTCCCTTTTTTTCATGCTCGCTCCATGTGGATTTCCTCATTATCTTTGATCTCAGGCTTACTTATTGCCTAAGCAGAGATGTTTATTTGTTTTGGAAATTTGGATGGCAGTACTGGCTTCTGTAAATAATTAATTTCTTCTCATGATGATAGGTTTCTGCTGAGATAAATCATCAATTTGTTGCTGGTATTCGGGTTAGTATGATCGTTTGCTCTTGCATGCTAGATTATTCACTGACACAGTATCTGCTTCTGAACGCTTAATAAGTTATTGTTTGTGCAGACTATTGCAATTATTCCTGTGTTACCACGTGGTGTCCTGCAGCTAGGCTCTACAAATGTGGTAAGTTATCCTAGCTTTAGCAATTGGGATTACAATATATCATTCTACATGTCTGGAAGTTGTTCTCTGTCATTACAATATGGGCCATGATGTACTTCTTTATGACTATGAGACTATGTACATTGTTGACCGGTCAAATGTTCTGTTCTCTTGATATCTGTATAAACTATATTGTGGTGAGATTCGAGGAAGACAAAATCTCGTGGATGGTAGTGGAAACCTGAAAAACAGAACAACTTGTGATTCTGCTCTATTTTAGCAATTGGGATTACTGTGAAAGAAATACGGAAAAAGATTCTCAGAGGACTATCAATGGGAATTTTATTATTATCTTACTATGATTTCTCATTATGTAGACTGTTGGTGTATATTGAGCCCATGTGTATAGAGGCCCATCTAGAGGCTCATGTATATGATTTATATATACCCACCCTTCTAGGGTTGGAGGAATACATCCATTATTCTCTCCATCATAGTATCATTAGCCTAGTGTTAGGGTTCCTTTCTCCCCTCCAACATCTAGCAGCCAGCACCACCAGCCACCGGCGGCGCCATGGCCGGCCGGCCACCGGTGCCGCCGCTGCACCTCTCCTCCTTCCCTCCCCTCTCCTCTTCCTCTCCCTCCTCTGCTCCCGCTCCCGCTCGCGCAGATCTGGGCGCATGGGCCGCCGCCGCCCGGCCGCCGCCGCTCGGCTTTCCCGCCGCCGCCGCTCGACCCTGGGCCTCCCCAGCCGCCGCGCTAGTCCTCCTCGAGGGGGTGCCGGTCGCGGACGCTGCCGCGGGCGCAGGCGCCGCGGCTGGCCTCTGGCTTCCAGGCGCCGCAGGGCCGCCGCCACAGGGGCCCGTTGGCCGCCCCCGGCACAGCGCAGGGGCCAGGCCGCCGGCGCAGGGGCCGCGGCAGCATCCACCCTGCCGCCACTGGGCCCCTGCGCCCGACGCCGGCTGCTTAGCCGCAGCTGCTGGCGTACGGGCGCTGGGGCTGCGGGGCCCAGCAGCATGCTCTCGGCCGATTCCGGCCGGCCCTGCGGGCCGCGAGCGCAGCTGTTGCAGGCCGCGAGGCGCCGATCCGGCCGCCCTGCAGGCCGCAGCGCGGCTGCTGCAGGCCGCGGGCGCCGATCCAGCCGCGCCGCAGCGGCCCAACGCGCCGCTGTCGCTGCGGGCAAGCAGCCCGTCGTCGATGCAGCACCCGGTGCCGCATGGTCTGGCCTCGGGATGGCGCCCGAGGATGCGCCACTCGCCGCCGCCGCCCTCCGTGGGCAGCAGGCCGACGCAGCTCGCGCCGCGGCCCTCCTCGCCGCCAAGTCGGAGGATTCGGCGGCCCAGGAGCGGGTCCGCGCGACTGCCCTCGCCTGGGAGCGTGAATGTGTCGCGACCGACGCCTCCGCTCTCCGGGTCGCTGAGGCGGAGCACTTCCTCCTTGTCTCCTCCGGCCGGCCCGTCGACCCCGAGCCCGGCGTCTCTTCCTCCCACCAGGCCTCGCTCGCTGGATCTGGAGCCCGGTACGACCCGACCGACCTCATGGTCGCCCAGTTCCACCTCCAGGCCGCCGGCGTCCAGAACATCAGGGCTCTGGTCACCCTCGACCTGACGTCCTCCTCCTACGGACGCTGGCGGGACCAGGTCCTGCTCGCCCTTCGCCGCTACGCCCTCGACGACCACGTCCTCCTCGACACGCCGATCGAGGCGCAGGACGTGGCGTGGCTGCGCCTCGACAGCGTCGCCATGTTCTGGAACTTCGGGACCATCTCCCTAGATCTTCAGGACCTCGTCAGGACCCACGGCGGCACCGCGCTGCAGGCTTGGGTGGCGCTCCAGGGGCAGTTCCTCGGCAACGCCGAGTACCACGCCCTCCAGCTCGACGCCACCTTCCGCACCTTCGTGCAGGGGGGCCTATCCGTCGGTGAGTACTGCCGGCGGATGAAGGGCATGGCCGATGCTCTTCACGACCTCGGTGATCCGGTGTCCGATCGGGTCTTGGTGCTCAATGTCCCGCCAGAGGCCCTTCCCCACTTTCCTGTAGGTCCGGGACGACCTCGCCCTCGAGGAGATCACCAGGGGTCTCATGCCCGGATCGTCCTCGCCCACCCCCGCCGCCCTCGTTGCTGCTCCTGCCACCTCCCTCCTTGGTGCTGCTCCCGCCGGGCAGACCGGAGGTGGGGTTGGCCGTGGACGTCGCCGGGGGGGGGGGGGGGGGGCGTGGTGGTGGTGGCGGCACTGGTGGCCCTGCTTCTGGGGGTACCGGTACCGGTGGGGGCCGTTGGGGTGCTCCGGCTCCCGCCCCTGCCCCTGGAGGTACGCCCTGGCCATCCTTCAGCAACCCATGGTCAGGGCGCACCTCGATGTGGCCGTTTCAGGGTCCGGGAGGGGGGCCTCGTCCTCAGCTCCAGCCGGCGGCCATGTTCACTAGCGCTGCTCGACTCTTCGCGCCGTCCTGGACCCCACCCGCTCAGCCCAGCTAGCAGCCGACTTGGCCTGGGGGGTGGGACCAGGCTGCTCTGGCGCAGTCCTTCAGCATCATGGGCAATGTTCTTAAGGCGTCGCCTAGGCGACGCCAAGGCGTCAAGGCGCTCAGGGAGGCCAAGGCGTCGCCGACGCCCAGCTTGAAGAGAGGAAGAGCAAGGGGAAGGAGCGACCCGGAGATGAAAGGAGGAGCAAGAAGGTTACCAGAACTAGCAGGCGCCGACCTCTGCCTTCCTCATCCTCGACGGCACAGGGCGCCGGCGAGATCTGGCCCCCAAGAAATTGGGGAGGTGCGAGGACTTGAAGGGGGAGCGGCTGCGGTGCCCCATTTGAGCAGCTGGAGGGGATGCCGGGGTTCATTGCTGCGCGGGTCTGCTACGGCTACAGTCGATGTGCAGGGGAGCGCCGGCGGAAGGGAGGAGAGGCATGCGGGGCGGAAGGGAGGAGCGGCGACACTGTTGCGAGGGAGGAAGAGAGGAGTGGCGCTGCTGTGAGGGAGAAACGACGGCAGTTTTGGATGTAGGGTTACGGGGAGGATGGGGTAAACACAGATAAGGTGGTCATGGGCTTGTTAGTGGGCTGGGCCTTACCTTCTCCTTGCCCTTTTCTCTCTTTTCTTTTTCTTTTCTCATTTGTTTTCCCTGACTATGGCGTCGCCTAGGCGAGGTGAGGCGTCGCCTAGGCGTTGTGGCGGGGGTAGAGCGCCACAGCTCGCCTCAACGCCTTAAGAACATTGACCATGGGACTGACGCCGCCGGCCAGCACCGAGTGGATCGCCGACTCGGGTGTCTCGTTCCACACCACTCCTGATGCCGGCATCTCTCTTCTGTCCGACCCCCACACTTCTCTTTTCCTTCTATCATGGTTGGTGATGGATCTTGTCTTCCTGTCACCGCCGTGGGTTCTGCTCCTCGTCTTCCTAATGTTCTTGTTGCTCCTCAAATGGTTCACAACCTTCTTTCTATTCACCAGTTTACTGCTGACAACTCCTGTTCTGTCGAATTTGACTCTTATGGTCTTACTGTGAAGGATTCGGCTTCCCGGCGTCCGCTCCTCCGATGTGACAGCCCGGGGGCCCTTTACACTCTTTGGCTTCCTGCTTCCGCTTCCTCGCCTTCGGCTTCTTCGTAACCTGTTTTTGCCGTGACGCCTTCTTCCACCACCTGGCACCGCCGGCTTGGTCACCCCGGTCGCGACGTTTTGGCTCAGCTCAGCCGTAGTACCGATGTTCCATGTACTAAGACTCCTGCTGAGCACCTCTGTCATGCGTGCCAGTTAGGTCGTCATGTTCGACTTTCTTTTTCTTCTTCGCATGCTGCACATGCTTTTGATCTGATTCACTGTGCCCTGTGGACATCTCCTGTACTCAGCATGTCTGCCTATAAATATTATCTGGTCATTGTTGATGATTTTTCTCATTACTCTTGGACTTTCCCTTTGTGCGCCAAGTCTGAGACCTTCCCCACCCTCCTCCACTTCTTTGCCTAGGTGTCTACTCAGTTCGGCCTCACCGTTAAGGCCGTCCAGTGTGACAACGGGCGGGAGTTCGATAACTCCACCTCCCGCTCTTTCTTCCTCTCTCGGGGTGTTCAGCTGCGTATGTCTTGTCCGTATACCTCTCCTCAGAACGGCAAGGCTGAGCGGATGATTCGCACGACGAACGACGTCGTGCACACCCTTCTGATCCAGGCTTATCTGCCCCCGCGCTTCTGGGCTGAGAGCCTCCACACCGCCACCTACCTGCTCAACCGCCTTCCGTCCACTACTTCCCCTGCTCCCACTCCACACCACGCTCTCTTCGGAACCCCTCCTCGCTGCAGCCACCTTCGGGTCTTCGGGTGTGCGTGTTACCCTAACACCTCCGCCACCGCTTCTCACAAGCTGGCGTCCCGCTCGACTCGTTGTGTGTTCCTCGGGTACTCTACTGACCACAAGGGGTACCAATGCTTTGACCTCACCTCTCGCTGCGTTCTGATCTCCCGACACGTCGTCTTTGACGAGTCGGATTTCCCCTACTCCACCTTCACACCTTCTCCTGACCCCGAGCGGGAGTCTCTGTTTTCGACTGACCCGGTGGTTCAACCACCGTTACCAGTCTGTCCTTTTCCTGTAGGTTTTTCCGGCACACCAACACCGTTCCGGTGATCCCTACTGCGCCGAGCGCGGCCCCGGTGCCCGCGGTCGCGCCACGCGCTGCCTCGGTGCCTTCCCCTGCACCTGCGCGGTACGCTCAGCCGGTGCAGGTGTACCGGCGTCGCTCGGCGCCGACCCCGGCACCGCAGCGGTACGCTGAGCCGGTGCAGGTGTACCGGCGTCGTTCGGCGTCAACACCGACGCCTCCTCCTGCTCCGGAGGCTCCTGCGCCGCCGCCGCCGGAGTCGTTGTCGCCGCCGCCGCCTCTGGCTCCCTCTCGAGCAGAGCCGGAGGTGTACCACCCGCCAGTCATCCATCGGGATCCTCGGCATATCCATCCCATGGTGACTCGGCGGATGGCGTCTCAGGCCGCGACTCTCTCCGCCACCGAGGGAGAGCCGCGGATCTCTTCGGTACCCTCCTCTGTCCGTGACGCCTTGGCGGATCCTCACTGGCGTCGCGCGATGGAAGAGGAGTACGCGGCTCTTCTTGCCAACCAGACGTGGGACCTCGTGCCGCGTCCGTCTGGTTGCAATGTGGTGACTGGCAAGTGGATCTGGACGCATAAGCGTCGGGCTGATGGCACACTGGAGCGCTACAAGGCTCGCTGGGTTCTCCGGGTTCACTCAGCGGCTTGTTGTGGACTATGATGAGGCCTTCAGCCCAGTCGTGAAGCCCGCTACAGTGCGCACGGTCCTCTCGCTTGCGCTCTCGCGCTCTTGGCCTGTGCACCAGCTGGACGTGAAGAATGTGTTTCTTCACGGCACTCTGTCAGAGACTGTCTACTGCTATCAGCCAGCGGGATTTGTGGACTCGAGTCGTCCGGATATGGTCTGCCGGCTCAACAAGTCTTTCTATGGACTGAAGCAGGCTTCTCGGGCTTGGTACTCTTGGTTCGCCACGTTCTTGCTGACATTGGGGTTCACCGAGGCCAAGTCTGACACGTCTCTCTTCGTCTAACGCCGTGGGGATGAGGCTGCATATTTGCTGCTCTATGTCGCTGACATTGTGCTCACAGCCTCCAGTCAGCAGTTACTTCAGAGTGCCATCTCCTCTCTGCAGCAGGAGTTCTCTATGAAGGATCTTGGTCAGCTCCACCACTTCTTGGGTGTCACTGTTGAGCCTCGCCCGTCTGGTCTTCTCTTTCACCAGCGGCAGTACGCACTTGATATCCTGGAGCGGTCTGGGATGACTGATTGCAAGCCCTGTTCCACTCCTGTCGACACTCAGGCGAAGCTGTTTGTTAATCTGGGTGATCCGGTGGCTGATCCTACGGCCTACCGGAGTCTGGCCGGCGCGTTGCAGTACCTCACCTTCACCAGGCCGGACCTCACCTACGCTGTCCAGCAGGTCTGTCTCCATATGCATGATCCCCGGGAGTCACACCTTGCTGCGCTGAAGCGTCTCCTCCGCTACGTCCATGGCACAGTGGACCTCGGTCTGGTGCTTCACCGCTCGTCCTCTGCTAGGGATGGATCTAAACATCCGAATTCTTAGAACAAATTTGATATTTTAAAATAGATATGCTTAAAATTTTATGCTAATCTTTTTTTATAATATCAAGCATATTATTACACATAAGAATAAAATTTTGTATAAATTTTTTTATGTATTATTTGCTCCCTACAATTAAAAAGGTGAAAAAAGATTCGTATCCGTATCCGATCCGTATTCGAATTTTTATATCTATTATTTGAGAATATATATGATAAATTTGAGGTTTAGTTTTTTTGAATCTTTACAAGATCAATGTTAAGTACAAGGCTATGAATTTACATAGTAAATTCTACATCTTATTTGTTCATAATCAAAGAAAAATGACCAAAAATCTGACATTCGAATAGACATCCGAATCCATCCTTATCCTCTGCTGAGCTGGTGGTCTACACCGACGCTGACTGGGCTGGCTGCTCGGACACTCGTCGCTCCACCTCCGGATACGCCGTCTTCTTGGGCGGCAATCTGGTCTCCTGGTCGTCCAAGCGGCAGCCAGTTCTCTCCCGTTCCAGTGCTGAGGCGGAGTACCGGGCTGTCGCTAACGGCGTGGCGGAGGCGTCCTGTCTACGACAGCTCTTGGCGGAGCTCCACAGCCCGCTCGCCAAGAGCACGCTCGTCTACTGCGACAATGTCAACACCGTGTATCTCTCCACCAACCCCGTCCAGCATCAACGGACGAAGCATGTGGAGATTGACCTGCACTTCGTGCGCGATAGAGTCGCCATCGGCGATGTTCGGGTACTCTATGTCCCGACTACCTCCCAGTTTGCTGACATCTTCACCAAGGGGCTGCTTTCCTCGACCTTTTCGGAGTTTCGCTCCAGCCTCAACGTAGCCGGTGGCTAGTTGTGGCTGCAGGGGGTATTAGCCCTTTGTACTCTCTTCTTGTCCAGTCTTGAACACTGCTGCGCCGGTTGTTCAGACTGTGTGTGGGGGGGGGGTGTTGGCTTTCTTGTTGCCCAGTCTTGAACACCGCTGTGTCGGTAGTTCAGACTGCGGGGGGGTGTTGGTGTATATTGAGCCCATGTGTATAGAGGTCCATCTAGAGGCCCATGTATAGGATTTATATATACCCACCCTTCTAGGGTTGGAGGAATACATCCATTATTCTCTCCATCATAGACTCTGCTAACCATTCTTTTGATATGCTAGAGCTTACAAATGCTTACGTTCTGGCAGGTAGTGGAAGATACTAACCTTGTGCTCCAATATAAGAAGCTGTGTTCTCAGCTAAATAATCGATCAAGTATGGCTTCATCGTCATCTGTTAAAAAGGAATCGAACCAGAAGGTCCAGTCGCGCCCTTTGAATGCTCCCCCAAGTATCTACTCTGCAGATGCACGCTCAAATATTTTTGGTGGATCCCCAGTAACATATCAACAATGCTATGGCCTGGATGCCACAACTGTGTCTAGTAGTACGTTGGCAAACACAGGTAGTAATGCTTCGTTGCTTATGGTTGCACAAAGAAATGGTCAATCGGTTAAAGAGCACATTATATATGCTCCTGACATGAGGTTCAGACCCCAAAACCCATACTGTGACAGGAGAGTTGAAAGTAACTCTCAAAGTAGTGTCGTGAGCTCTGATTTTATCTCATCTATCTCAACGTCAATGGAAAAACATCCATTGTTGATGACTAGCAGTAGACAGTTAGAACAAGGAAACATGGGTGAGCAGTCAGATCCCAGAAATTTTCTCTTGAAGTCTCTTGCATATCGGAACCCTTTAGTCCATGAAAACACAAACATGACTCTGTTGCATGGCAGAAGCCAGGTGTCAGATTTTGTTAATAGTCATGGGGGTTTTGATTTTCTCCCAGAAGGTACTAGGGTAGTCAAGGGTAACCTGTATGCCAGCACTGCAAATCAAAATCTAGAACAAAGATGCAATTCTACTTCTGGGAGTGCAGGGCATAAATCAGCTATTTCATATAAAATACCCCAATCTGCTCAAGTTGTTATGAAAATGGAGAGTCACAAGGGAGAGACCTTTCAAGCTTCTGCAGCTGTGTCATCTGGCTCTAATCTTTCTAGTAGCTTGAAAACAGCCATTTCTCAAGAGAAGCATATTAGTAGTTCGGATCTTGGTGGCCCAAAAAAGGCTAATGAAGTACATGATCCTGCTGATGCAATTGTTCAAGCTGTCAAGAATATGGATCGACGCAAGCTCCCAGACATCTCTAATGAGAAAGTACCGTCGCTCCTTATGGATCCTATTGCAGAAAGTGATTTGTTTGATATGTTCGGTTCTGAATTTCATCACTTGTACCACAATGTGGATAATGATCTTACCGGGAAAGCTGCGAAACCTGAGAGTTCAAATAGAGGTGCACCTGAGTCCTCTGTTCATGTCGATACATCTCCAGCCTTTGATTCAGTGGATGGCGAGTTCCCTTATTCTGGGATCTTCTCCCTTACTGATACCGACCAACTATTGGATGCGGTTATTTCCAATGTCAATCCTGGTGGCAAGCAGATCTCTGGTGACAGTGCCTCCTGCAAGACTTCGGTGACAGATATTCCTAGCAGTTCGTATTGTCGCTCAAAAGATCCAAAGCACTGTGAATCATCTGGTGCTCCTTCGCTAATCAAGAATGAGTTGACTGTTTCAAATTTGGTTAAACAGCCATCTTTCCTAGAGAACGAAGAGGATGGTTGTCTTTCCCAAAATAATGGAATGCATAAATCTCAGATACGCCTTTGGATTGAGAGTGGACAGAACATGAAATGTGAAAGTGCTTCAGCCTCAAACAGCAAGGGCGTTGATACGTCAAGCAAGGCAAGTCGGAAGAGATCTCGGCCAGGAGAGAATCCTAAGCCACGACCGAAGGACCGTCAGCTTATTCAGGATCGTATAAAGGAGCTCCGGGAACTTGTACCTAATGGGGCAAAGGTATCCTCTTTTGTTGACTTGGCACATTTTAAATGTCTATTATGGTTATTTAAGATTTCAATTGCACTTGACTTGGTTCAAACTTTCCATATCCTTGTATTGCCATCAATGTTATTCTCACGTTGTTTGTTGTCAACAGTGTAGCATCGATGCGTTATTAGAGAAGACCATTAAGCACATGCTTTTCTTGCAAAGTGTGACGAAGCATGCGGACAACCTCAAGGACTCTAATGAATCTAAGGTACTGCATATACTTTGATCCTCTATGTGCAGCCTATTTGATAAGATGATGCTGAAACTCATGAATCCTTTGTGACACTATCGATAAACCCCAAACAGATACTTGGTGGTGAGAATGGTCCGCTTAAAGACTACTTCGAAGGTGGTGCAACTTGGGCCTTTGATGTTGGTAGTCAATCTATGACTTGCCCGATCATTGTTGAGGATCTTGAGCGGCCTCGTCAGATGCTTGTGGAGGTAAATGATCCTGCTATGCAAGCTGTTTCTATTCTGTCGTTCTCAATTGTTATTTCCATTGCTGACATTGGTGTCTCTGCAGATGCTTTGTGAGGATAGGGGTATCTTCTTGGAGATAGCTGACTTTATCAAAGGACTAGGATTAACCATCTTGAGGGGTGTGATGGAAGCGCGCAAAAATAAAATCTGGGCACGTTTCACTGTTGAGGTGAGCAGTTCAGTGCGTTAAGAAGGTCACTAGGTTTGCTGAGAACTCACAAGCCAATATTAGCTTCCCCTCAGAGCATGCTGCATATTTTCTTTTTTTTACATGGATTTAATTTCATGTTGTTTCCTTTGCTGTGCCATTTTGGTAGTAGTTCTTACTTTGTCATGCTTATTCAGGCTAACAGGGATGTGACTAGAATGGAAATCTTCCTCTCCCTAATGCGCTTGCTGGAACCTAGCTGTGATGGCGGCGGAGCAGGAGAGAACCCTAACAACGCAAAAATGCCTCTTGGAGTTGTGCAATATCCCGTTATCCCTGCGACAGGGCATCTTAGATGAGCAAGCCAGCGAGCACAAATGTCACCAGAGGCATCTTTGAAATGCTAAGAGCGGGAGTTCCACCCACTTCTGCTATGACTAGCATTGTCAATTCACGACAAGCTGGAATCTCTGACATGCAGCGCATCGCCCCTGCAGTGTGCAATTGGAAAGCTTAACAGTAGACGTGTACGAGAGGAGGATAGTTTGGTTCGGCAGATGACCATTAGGCGATCGATGTTTTGGTTGTATAATCCTAGTTTCTGTTGTTGCTGATGCTTTTTGTTCTGCATATTAGTGAATTTTGTGATGTTCATCTAGTGAATGGAAATTCTGAGTTGATTTGTAGGCCTTGTTCTGGTACTGACTCAGGTCAGAGCTGTCCTTTTTCAGTATTCCCGTGTGGTTGGTTGCTCATGGGAGACTAGTTTCTCTTTTAACTCATGAGATATTTCTTTTTTCCTCCCAAGTTCTCCTGTACTAATCTACATCAAGAGGATTCATGGGTTCCGTTCAAGAAGCAATTCTTGGCACCGCTATACTAAATCGTGGTTGACCTTCATACCATCGAGACATCATGAAATAAAGGGTATGCATTGTTGTACCAGTTGGTAAAAAGAGAGCTATTCTTCTAGTATTGCATCAGATGATTGATGTGTATCTATTCCGGTATTCCCCGATAAAAGGATGAAGCTACAGAAGTATAGATCCCAATTTTATTTTTTTATAAAAAAGTATAGATTCCAATTACCCAAAAAACAATGACCCCAAGCTGCTTCCCCAGCGTTTGTCTGCCTGTCACTTGTCCCATTGTACCTTTCTCAGCCCAGGGTACGGAGCTGGTGCTCTCCTCAAGGTTAAATTTGCCATTTTATCATTTGCAACTCTGCCCCTCTCAGGGCAGTCCCAACCCTCAAACTCAACTGATTTCTGTAGCATTAAATACATTACCATGTAAACAAAAAGTTAAGGTGACAGAAGAGTTAATAAGGAGAGAAGAAAAATATGAAGAAACCGTGCCTAATGCATGAAACCATATCTACATGAAAACCAAGATAAAAAAAGAGAGGATTGGAGGGAGAAAAGAGAAAAGAGATATAATTGGATAGTAATTTATTTTGAAGAAATCATCCATTAGGAATATAACTTCTAGAAGCCGTGTTTACGTGACATAGCATGTATAGAAACTACGAGTAGAATTTTGGGTTGGATGCCCTCAAGTCTGACCCAATATTTGACATGTACAAACATGGAGCATCTGTTGTTTGACCATGAGGTTAAAAAATCTCCTTTACGATTTTACCTCTAGTTATTTTTTTTTTCACCGGGCCAAACAACCTCTCTGAGGGCTGCCTTAAAAAAAACCCTCTCTGAGGGCTGCCTTTCAAAAAAACCTCTCTGAGGGCTGTGGGCCTGTGGTTCTCGGCCTGGTGCAGCCGAGCGGGTCCCCCGACCCATCCAAGCCACTCTCCCTAGTCCCAACTCGAGCCCCCCCCCCCGACCCAGCCCAGGCGGCGGCGACGGCAAGCTAGGGCGTCGTACGCGTCGGCGCCACCACCGGAACGGAGGGAAGTTGCCAGCCGCGTGCACATGAGCAGCAGCCAAACCACCGCTGCTCTCCCGCCCTCCACTCCCGGCTCCCTCCTCCTGGTATCCCTGCAGCTATCGGCCGGCCTCCGCTCCTCTCTCTCCCTCGTCCCGGTATCGTTGCAGCAGTCGGCCGGCCTGCCGCCGCTCCTCTTCCTGCCGTCAGGCGGCCGGCTCGGTTTCACTCCCGGTGGGCATCTCCTCGGTTGTTCAGCCGCTGCTGAGGGCTGAAGTGCTCGCCCAAAGGTTCGCCAAATTTCTACTCAATTCGAGTTTAGATTCAGCCCGAGATTTTGGCATCTTCGTTCTATTTGAGTCTCAAAATAACAAGCTTTGCGGAGGTCGTCACTTGTCACATCCATTGGTTTATTGCAGTTTAGCAATTGACATAGGGTTTACTCGGATTTGTTGACTGACTACTCCTATAGAAGCCTGAAAATTTAAGATAATGGCAAGTAGGTTTCATCTTCAAATAGTCGTGTGGATAATTTAAGACAATGGCAAGTTGGCAAGTAGGTTTCATCTTCAAATAGTCGTGTGTATGTGTGTGTGCTGGGGGTGGGTTGGGCTTGCAAATATTGCTTCTGATTCTAGTGTATCTGTTTCCTTTGTTGCATCAATCATGCTTTTGTATTGTTTGGTAGGTCTATTCGCACACTTTCTTGGCATTTGAACCAATACATTGCCTTTCATGATGTAGTGATGGAAGGTACTAGCATTGCTATCGAGATTGATGGTGAGGCCATCTGTCTTGACAGTGTCGGAGATGATGAACAAGAAGCTCAGGAGAATGGAGAGATGGAGCAAATAATTTACAGTGCTGAAAATGGGGAGCAAGTGGCCTTTGACAACCAAGAGCAGGGAAGGGAAGAAGAGCCCACAGGAAATGAAGAGGATAGGGAACATAGTTCTATAATCCCAAGCCGTGAAGAGTTAACCGAAGAATTGCGGAATAAAGTTGCATATAGTGAGGAAGAAGCTTACAGGCTGTACTGTGACTATGGGCACCGTATGGGCTTTAGTGTTCGAAAGGGAAAGCAATACTACTTTACAGGAACCAAAACCATCCGTACAAAAGATTATTACTGCTCAAAAGAAGGTTTGAAGGATGACGAGCAGCTTACTGAGGCAAACTTTAACAAACCAGAGACCAGAACTAATTGCAAAGCGATGGTCCGTTTTAGAGTTGATTCTGAAGGTCAATGGCGAGTTATTCAGATAATTCCTGAACACAATCATGAGTTGGTTAGGCCGGAAGAGATACACTTACTGAGATCAGTGAGGACCCTTTCAGTCCCAAAATCTGGTGTGCTGAGTGCAATGGTGAATGCGGAAATCCAAGCAATGCATGATAGTTTGCATATAAACGAAGATGGTGCAGAATGTCACAGCCAGCTTAGCATCCGTAGTTACACACTGCTTGAACCAGAGGACTGTGAGGCCCTTGTTGGATATTTCAAGCGCAGAGCAAATGAACAAGGTATGTTCTATTGGGATGTACAAGTAGATCAAGAAGGTAGAATGGCTAATTTCTTTTGGAGGGATGGGAGAAGCCGGGTTGACTATGACAGTTTCGGAGATGTTGTGATGTTTGATACATCACATCGTACCAACAAATACAATATGATATGTGCCCCATTTGTTGGTGTGAACCACCACCGGCAAAATGTCATGTTTGGATGTGCTTTTTTGTTGGATGAATCGCCAGCATCCTATGAATGGTTGTTTAAGTCATTCTTAGAGGCAATGGGTGGTCGTCCTCCAAAAACAATATTTACTGATCAGAATGAATCAATCTCCAAGGCAATTGAAGATGTTCTTCCTGGGACACGGCATTGTCTTTGTCAGCGGTTCATTGAAAAGAACCTGCAATCCCATTTAGGCACTATCAATGATTCTGGAACATTCCACAGCATGCTTTCAAAGTGCATGAGAGAATGTGAGTCAGAAGCAGAGTTCGATGAAGCATGGGCCATGATGCACCATGAATATAACATGCAAAAACACCAGTGGCTTAGCGATCTGTATCAGCAGAGGCATAAATGGTGTACAGCTCTTCATAAGGATGCATTTGATGGTGGCATTGAATCATTGGATAGGAATGAGGGTTCAAACAATGTTCTGAGCAGCATTGACGATGAATCAACTTCACTCGCCACCTTTGTTCACAAGCTGGATAAAACTGTAGGTATTTGGCGTAAAAATGAGTCTCTAGAGGACATTCAGTGCAACCAGGCTGCTCCGGAGTGTATAGTCAAGCATAGCAGAATTTTGCAACATGCTGCTGAAGTTTACACGCACAAGGTCTATAAGTCTCTTGAAAAAGATTTTCTAGATGGATGTGGTGCAACTTCGTATCAGGAAGTTCAGTGTGATGAAACATTGTATAGGTTTGAGTTCATTCTGCAAAGAAGCGGTCCAAAAGTTTGGGTAGTTTTCCTTAACACCTCAACTCTGGACTTGAG
The DNA here is from genome assembly GCF_016808335.1 of Panicum virgatum. Taxonomy (NCBI): domain Eukaryota; kingdom Viridiplantae; phylum Streptophyta; class Magnoliopsida; order Poales; family Poaceae; genus Panicum; species Panicum virgatum. The sequence goes on from NC_053147.1 coordinate 2,334,285, forward strand.
CTGTAGTTGCAAAAAATTTGAGACAATGGGTGTACTTTGTTCACATGCTCTAAATGCACTCGGTCTCAAGAATGTCGATAGGATTCCTGAAAAGTATATTTTAAAGCGATGGACAAAATATGTCAGAAAAGAAACATATCCGTTTCCAGTTGATGGATTTGCAGAACAAGATCGCAGCTATGCGCTTATGTATCGTAACAGAGCTATGAGGTTTGTTTATGATCTATTGATGAAGAGCAAAAGTCATCAAAATACCAGAAAACTAATTCTGGATGTGCTTGAGAGTGGAGAAAAATCGCTGGAAAGTGTGTGTGAACTCAAAAGATTGCATATGCATCCCTTGGGAAAAGAGAAAGATGGAAGTAGGGTTGAAAAGAGGAAGAAAAAATCAACTAAACAAGAGAAACATTCAAGTATATCCTCTTTCACTTTGCATTCAATCTTGCTTATGCAACGATTAAGTTTGATTTTATAAAATTGTTTCATAGGAAATGTAAAACAAGTGGTTTTGCCCCAGCCAGCTGGCTCGGTTTTTGTCGATCCACCGAATCAAGATCAATATTATGCAGCGGAAGACATTGCATCGAACTCATCTATTGGTAGAACTTTCTACTACCAGGTAGTGGTTCTATTGTGTTTCTTTATGAAAATGTTGTTTTATTAACTGATTCCAGTTTACTGAATGCACCTTTTATGCTTTTTAGGCATATCCTACAACTGGTGTTTCAACAAGTCAGATTCAAGGGCATACAAATATGCAATCAGTGCCTCAGTGTGCATCGCAGGTACTTAAAATGAGCTTTTTAGCCTATGTCTTGTCATAATTGAGGGTTTCAAGTGTTAAGAAGTAGATATGATTGGAGGTTGCAAACCATTCGTGGTGAAATACAATTAACCTGACCATTTTAACATTAAGCAAATGAATACATGCAATAAGCTAATCTTGCATATTAGCCAATTCTTTTATTCTACCTTCAAACTTCCAAAACATACACAAAATCTGCTTCTAAATAGTTTATTTCATCATGACAACAAGGTTGGACATATGACAACAGGGCTATTTTTGGTGTTTCTTAGGCTACCTTGGTCTAGTTTCTAGGTATTCCTGTCTTTATCAGAGTGTACATATACTTGCTTCCTCACTTCTTCAGTTAGGGGGATTGACCTTTATTTCTGTTCCCTTGTTGTACTGATCTCACCATAGTTGCTTCAACTCTTCAAACTTTATTACTTTAGTAAGTTCAGTGTTGTAAAATGTGGCAGGACTATTCAACATATGCTGCAGTTCAGCCATCATCACAATTTGGTGGTGAAAGAAATTTCTGAAGATGCAGTACCATTGATGTGTAAATATCTTGTTGTATCCTTTCTACTGATTGTTGTATCTTGTATGTGCATCATTTATTGAACCTCCTACTTAGGCAGTAGGCATCAACCTAGCAACAGCAGAAATAGGTTTCTCTCTTACTTTTTTGTGAATTTGCTAATTGATGTACTAGTTGTAAATCTGTTGTTCACTTGTATGGAATGGAAACATTGTGTTATAGTAAACTAAAGTGGAAATATCAGTACCACTGATGTGATATAATTGACCTCTCCGCGTCTTGCTAATGATCACATCAAATTCAACCATCAAGTAGTTCTTCAATTGTTCATGCTGTTGGAAGCCCATTCACTGAAGTGTGGTTTTAATGAGCTTAAATATTTTTGGTAAATTATCCCCAGTTCAATAAATTCCATAGTTTATGGATGTCAAATTCTCTGATTCCGTGATTGTTAAGAAGTTTGGATTGGGAAACAAAACTGAGTCATGAAAAGCTCCCGTATATAGGAAAGTTCCCACGGGCTTTCATCTTCCTCGCGCGCGTCTGGAGCTCGAGGAATGCCTTGTCTTCGACTCCCTCAACGACAGACAGTACCCAGGACACCCTCCCTGCGGTGACACTGTGATCACCACGGTGCAAGAAGCTCAGGCACCAAATGGATGATTGATGCTTCGTAGAGTGTATGTGTATACAGCACTTTTCAGTCATACGGATTACTAAAACCAACCATAATACCACCCATGAAACATCAGGTGCACTGAGATAAGGGGAGCAAAAATGTTAGCCTGCCAAATCCAACCATGGATAGGGGATGCTTTGCAACCACCCTGCATCTAGAGGGAAGTGGATGGGTTTTGGTAGGGTAATCCAACCAGCAGTAATGCACACAATTGTTCTTCAGTATGCAGCAAAGTTTTCCTGATGGGGTACAAATGACCGAGCACTCAGTTACCACTGAAAACCTACCGAAAATTGGATTTTTCCCTCAGGATTTCCAGTGAACAGCTGCACATGGCCGTCCGTTTCGCGCCCACCAATGCGGCGGCCCCTCCAACGCCGCGCTCCGCGACGTCCCCTCGGCGCGCCTCGTCCTCCGCCGCCACCCGCTCCGCCTTCCTCTGGAACTCCCTCTCCCCGCCGAGGCCCTGCGGGTGTACAACCGCATGGTGGTGCGCTCAGCGCTTCGGCGTGACCCCGACGACCGCACCTTCCCCTTCGCGCCCTTTACGCCGCCGCCGTTGCCGCCGAGGAGCGACCGGACAAGGGCCTCGAGCTCCACGCCGCGGCCTCCTCGCGGAAGTCTTCGCGGGCAACACGCGAATGCCCAAATGCATTCACCATAGTGAATCTGCTTCCAGTCTGCTCAAGGGCGAGATGGGTAAGCAGATACATGCATGGTCATTCCGCAGAAGCTTGATGTCTGATTTGTTTGTATCAAATTTTCTGAATGATGCATATGCCAAGTGTGAGCAACTGAGCTTGGCGCGAAATGTTCTTGACAGGTCTGATAAGGACGACGTGTCGTACACCACTTTGATTGTGGGTTACTCGCAGAGCTCATGTTGTTTCAAATCTCTTCATCTGGTTGAGCAGATGAGGTCTGCCGGAGTTGAGTATGATGCTGTTTCCTTCATCTGCTGCCTGTCTGCATGTGCTAATCTATCTGCATTTAAGCAAGGCAAATAAATTCATGGTGTTTGAACGAGGAGATTGTTAAGTACTCCACCCTGTCTAGCTAATTCTTTACTGGACTTGTACACTAAATGGCGAATGCTGGATACAGACTCAAAGATCTTGGATCAATAGGATTACACAAAAGGATGTTGCTTCATGGAACACTATGATCTTGGGATATGGGGAATTGGGGATGAAGGATGATGGTGTCGACTATGATCATGTATCCTACATTGCAGTGTTGTCAGTCTGTAGCCATGGATGCCTCGTTGAGAGACAGAAAAGTACTTCAGTCAGATGATTGCTCGAAATATTAAGCCACAGCACATCTGATCTTGGTAGATCTTGGGCGTGCTGGTCAACTGTCTGAATCTTCTGAAATAATCAGAAACATGCCATTTCGTGGTAATTCTGATGTTTGGGGAACACTGCTTCGGTCTTGCCGTATACAGTACATGAAAACATTGAATTAGCACAATTTGGGCAGCAGAGAATTTGCTTGAGTTGAAACCATAGCACTATGGCTACAATACTCTGTTGATGAACATGTACATGAGGTTAGGGCATCAATGAAATCAATCAAGGTACATAAAAAATCCAGCCTATAGCAGTTCTATAGAACGGCAATAAGCTGCAAGCTTGTGTTGTTGGAGATGCATATATAGTAGTGCTGGGACAATTTTGTGTTGATTTGATTGTGCAATAGATGGTGGCAGGAAATCTTTCACTAGTAGTTTGTTGTATACATACAGAAAACACTATTTGCAATATTTGCAAGTAGTTGGTCCTTGGGGAGAGTCAAGGTCAAATGTTCTTTCTGGCGGAAAATGAATGTGGTGTGTGTGGAGGCATTTACTGAAGGCAAACCGATGTTAATTTGCTAACATCGAAAAAACTACCCCTTTGTCTAGTCAAGTTGACTGAAAGGCAACGAAGCCTCTCCATGTGGACATGTTGGAGACGGGAACTACTGCATGTTGGAGACGGAAAATGAGTAACTTTACGTCTATTAAAAATTTAGTTATTTACATAAATATTTATTAAAAAAGACGAATAGTCAAATGAAGAAAAAAATCAATGATGTTATATAATTAAGAACGGAGGGAGCAGTACTCTAGTAGAGTGGAGAGCAGGCAGAAGCCTAGCCCGTCCACTCCGCCGTGCTTGTTGGGCTGGACACGACCCAAAAAGTGTGCGGTCTCCGCGACGACCGCTGCGCCGGCGGTCTTCTTGCCCCGGCGGCGGCGGCGGACGTACGCGCGGCGAGGCTGACGGGCGGAGCGCCTGCCTGAGCCTGCAAAGCGGCTGGCCACCGGCGCCCGGCCGGTCAACCAACCAGATGCCCGGTCAAAATTTCTAGCGTCGCCCGGTCAAAGAACGCGCACATCATTTAAACGGGTCGGTTCCCATGTCCCTCTTCATTGCGTCCACGTCATGATTTTGACAACAAGGATCCATGATCCATCTTCTCTTCCAGACCTGATGAGATGGAGTCACAGGCGTCGCAATCTTGCACGTATGGATGCTTCATTGCCCCTGGTTACTCCATCTTAATTAAGGACAGACTGACGCATGTGTTTCATGGCTTGGAGCACGTAGTACAATGCGAAAAATACGGCTGTTGAAACGTCTCAAGGGAGAGTAAACTTTGTTACGTCGTCAAACTATAATATGTGAGCAAGAGCTTCGATCTACGACGGAAAAAAATGCTTATACTCCCTCTGTTTGAAATTATAATATGTTTCATTTTATCTCAAATTTAACCGCTCATTTTATTTAACAAATGTATACAAAGATAGGAAAATTTAAATTATTCTTGAAGAACTTGTTGAGTACTATACTAACGCGCCAGGAATTGGCGCGCGCTCATGCGTCGCGGCCCCACGTGGGCCCGGGGGTACTGTTCATCATTTAAAAATAATAAAATGCACTGTTCATGTGGGGCCGGGGGTACTGTTCATAATAAAAAATAATAAAAAGGTACTCTTCATGTGGCCCCCGGGTACTGTTCATAATAAAAAAATATAATTCGAAATTAAAAATAAAAAAATTAAAAAGTGGCCCCCATGTGTTTAAATGTTTAGTTTTTTATGAAAAAAATTATATACTACATTTACCTCTATTATATATTGGATTTTATTTTCACTTTGTGAACTCGCAAAATATAATTGAATCATACATTCATTTCTAACCCTATCATTTTTTCTACCAAAATTAATAATTAGTGTAAGATAATCCATCAATTATATCTACTAACATACACAAAATAAATTCTTCTATGTACTATTTATACAGGGCCCATGTAGGCCCTGTGTGTTATTTAGGTGTTACCCACATAATATTCAATTGGAATCCACCCACAAAATATATTTAATTATTTATTTATATGAAAACAATAACCATATTTCATACACTACGTCTACACGTGCTAGCCCCTACTACTTATTGGATTTTAATTCCACTTCATAAACTCGCAAAATATAATTATATGACAATCTATCAACTATACCTATCACACTTCATTCAATACATCAACACGTTGCCAAAATATATCAACACGATATTGCTTTAACTGTAATATACGATAATATATTTTTATTATTATTTTACATCAAATCTTTTGCTACAGGCGCGCAAAGCGCGCCAACCTGCCTAGTTTTAATAAAACATGGCACAACAAACGAAAAAATGGTATTTTGCACAAACTGTTGAATAAAATAAGTGATTAAATTTAAGGTTAAAAAAGTCAAACAAATTATAATCTGGAAGTTGGAACAATGGAGTACTTCACTTGCGGAACTGTTTTTCGCTGCCTCAAATCCACGCATGGGGAATTCACAAACAGCCTGAATGGCTCGTCCAGCTAGACGCCATAACGCACATGTTTATCACTTGTTTACGTTAAGTAGGACTCGCCTTCCTGAGTTCAATTTGTTTCATTCGTACACTCCATCTATCGCGCTCTGTTTGTTTGGCTTGTCAGTCAACCAGCCAGCAGTATTGTTCTCTCATATTAAATCAACACCAGCCAGCAGTACGGTTCTCTCGTAACAAATCAGTACCAGTCACCAACCACTGCCAAACGAACACAACGAAATATAAGGCGTTTTTTATTTTATAAAAAGACAAACTTAAAAGTATTGTTTTTCCATGCACAATCGACTAAAAATCGGCTCTTGCTAGTTCTTAGGCCTCTGTTTTGGTTATGGTTTAGTTATCTGTTACGTTTATTAGGCCCAATCACGTGTAGGATGTTCCGATCTAGCAGTGAAGCCTTTACCATTGTGGATTAGATCAATTAGATTTAATTGAAGCAACTTTACCGTTATTCGCTTTAATCACCAATATCCGGATGCAAATAGATCCCATCTGACACCGGGACTCGATCGGCTCTTTAAAGCCGATGCAAGAGTCGTCCCGGGGAGCTGACCACGACTCGGACTTATATTTCCACGTGTTTGTGTATGCAGGCAAATCATTGCAAGCACGTCCGCACCTTCCTGATCGGGTATAGGTCAGGTGGCACACCCTGCGTCTTCACAAGCCGTGGCGCGTTGCTGGAATTGCGGGCCGTCGACGAGGGAGCAGTGCCTGCCAGCGTCCCGGCGACCTCCCGGCTCTTCGTGTTGCCTGTCGCTGCTCGCCGGTGGGTTTCGACCGACAACAGTGATCAAGCAAGGTTTAGATCCTTGTGCTGTGGTTCTAAAGTGAACCATCCTTGTATCTTGGTGCGTCGGCCATCCTTGGAGATTTGGTGGCTCGCCGGCAAGTCAACGACCCTCCGGCTTGGTGTGGAGCGGCGTCAACGATATTGTGCGGGGGACGGAGACCCCTCCTTCGTGGGCAATCTCCCTTAGTGAAGATCGGGATCAAGGTGACCGTGATTGTGTTCACGGAAGAGACTTGATTGCCGGGAAGCGATACTCTTCGTGAGTGCTTCAATAACGTGGACGTAGGGGCGCCTTTGTGGCAATCCGAACCACGGGATAAATCCTCGTGTCGAGAGTTCGCTTTCTCTCATCCCTCTATTTAAGCTTCCGCATTTCTTATTGCAACGTGTGTGCCTTTACTTTCTTAGTGTAGTATCTTGCTAGGATTGGTTATAGGTTGCAAAACTCTTTTGGGTTGAGGGTTTCACACTAAGGTGATCCGTAGTTGCACATCTAAATAGTTTGTTTTAGTTTAAGTTTTGTGCAAATTAGTTGGAGCCATAGATTAAGGTTTTTATATTGTTTAATTCACACCCTCCCTCTCTTAGGCTAGAGCACCCGATCGCTTTCAGACAATCTCTGTTGCATGCAGGGGCGAAGGCAGCAGTGGGTCTAGGGGGCTCCAGCCCCCTAGATCCAAAAACACCATGGAGCCCCCCTTAGCCCCCTTCATTTTGGAGAAGAAAAGATGAGGAAGGAGAGGAAGAAGAGAGGAAAGAAGAAATCAGCCCCCTTTAAGAATTTCTGGATTCGCCACTGGTTGCATGACACCCTGCCCTTTCTGACTGATGCAGATCGACACGGCATATGAGCCAATTGCAAGCTTATTTCTTTTCTGGCTTATCGATTATCTCCACATACATACGTGCGTGCATGGCCTTGGGAGCTTCTCACTTCCATGCATGTTGGTGGATATTATTCTTCTTGCTAGCATCTTGGACGCATGTGGAACCACGTCGATCTTTCTTACTTGCGGGTTGAATGTCAGCTGCCATCAAGATGTAATCCATATGCACACGCGTACATGGCTTTATGGTCTTCTTGCTTTTCATGCCTGCTGAACGATGTTAATCTTTCTTGCTTGCGTGCATGCCGTAGGATGTTGGTCATGTTCGCATATTGAGCACCACTGGCTGCGGCATGTGTGTGGGTTGCATGATGGCACGGCACCATCACAGTTTGACCGGTCAATTGCCTTCGTCGGCAGCATCTCTATCGGCTATGAAATCTTGCTGTTCTAGTTTTGAGTCCCATGAATTGGCTTTTAACAGGAGAAACTCTGGAACTTGTCCTCTCATTCCTTCATCGGAAACCAATGGGATCAACATTCCTTCTGTAATCTCCAATTGGGTTTTGTACGAGCGTATGGTCGGAGCTCTTGAGCAGCTGCACTTCCCTCAGCAATATCGATCATTGCTGACACCAATGGTTCCGCTGTTCATGGCATCGACGTCTCGTAACCGTTTCCATCGGCCAATTCATATATCGGCAGTGCACGATCGATAAATGTAGCTAGTACATCGTTGCCGATTATACGATCTGCAAATTCCCATCTCTGAATAATTCTTTCAGCTATTGAGACAATGCTTATGTAACAGTGACATCCCAGTTTGTAACTTGCCTCTTGAGAAACTGTTATCGACCCTTCATTTGCCTGGTGCAAACCAGTAATGCATATCTGCTAACTGCAAGCCGACGGTGGAATGATTTAATATCTCTCATGACATAGATAAGCAGCCAACGTGAAGGAGTTCATCAGATATTTGATGGCTGTGAATCTTGCTGGCCTTCTTACTCAAGTCCCTTTTTTTTCATCGGCTAACACACTTTTGTATTAAAAGAAATCTTGACCGGTTTCTTTGCCATAGACCAAGTATATAGCCGATTGGTTTTGCTTTCCACCTTTTTACTGGGCAACAGAATCACCAGCGATCGGCAAAGTACAAAAATCCCATAAATACATTGCTCCTCTACTTCCTTCCGTGATCGGCAACAGAGCTTCCACAGATTAACGATGCACTAAGATCCATTGCATTGGCCTTATCCATCGGCTCCATTAATAAATACTCATTTGTGTCTCCAACGTGCAGGATTTGAGACTTATCTCCCAGATATCATCGGCCAAGCAACAAAGTAACTGTTGTCATTTTGTTTGGAGCCTTAACCATTATAACAGCATCAATCGCGTCTCACCCTCTAGAGCCGACAGATACATTGGCTATCTTTTATAGAACCAGTGGATGTATTGAATCGGCTGGAATACCTGCTCATATGCCTTTTTCCATCTGATCAAAGCAAGAGATGCTCTAGATAGTAACTGTATCCGATCGGCAGAGTACCTACTCCGTCGGCATCTGCTGTAGGACCACACATCCGGCCATCAGCTTCATTTTTTTTAAATGTTTATATAGTCATATAGCCGACTGAGTCTTCCCTTGATGAAACATAGTTGCCTGAACTCTTCGGTTGCCAAGCTTCCAATACGCAATATATGGCATAGAATCGGATTCCAATCATATTAGTCGTTAACTTGTGCTCGAGCATGCTGAAGGACTCAACTTGGTAATAGTGCCGGCATCGGAGAGCGCGAAAAAGTCGTCGGTGACATGGTGAAATGCTTCGGCCCCAGAAGCACCAGAGGGACGATTGACGGCGGCGGCGTACGGCACCGTGGTGATGTTCGCGCCTTTCAGCCCGGTCCACAAGCTACCAGAAATCCTCGTCAGTTTGCTCTATCGGCTATTAAGTTCAACTAACCATTAGCCGATAAATCCCATAATCAAACAAATGATTGAGCAACATGGGTGGGCTAATCCACGTTCATGTGCATGCAGCATACTAGCATCCGATGGAAATTTATTGTTGAAAGTTGCTCTGACCTTTGCAATAAGATAATCGGAAAGACAATTAACCGACGTGAAAGTGCTCCACCGGCTGATTAATAAGCCAATACAATTTTTTTCAGGGGCTAAGAGCCGATAAGCATATATTGACTGTACAAGAGCCGATGACCTGCTTATACATCCTGTCGGCTGTACCTCTATCGGCCATATTATCCAATGCTATTCGAACTGAGGCTTTGGATATCCATTGTTTACTCTTGCATATATCTTATTTTAGATGTCCGCATGCAGTTATCCACCTAGATCCCAGAGAAAATAATCTCCAAGTAACCAATAATTCTGAGCAATAATTTTTTATTCTTGATCACCTGGCTTCTATGGAAAATAAATCCCAAGCAGCCGATATTCCTGAATAATATCTCTGGGAGGTGGGCAGTAATTATTCCAAGAAACCATCTTCTTCCCTGCCTCTGCAACCTCCATCCATTCATCGGCTACTTCAGGCTGGAAGAACAAAATATTGGCCACTCTTGGCAGACTTCCATCAAGCATAGCAATTTCCATTGATCCAGACCTCTCAGGTTCTTCTTTGACGTATGGGCATGAGGTCAGCTTTATATTCTTTACCCATTCAGTCAAGCAAATTTCGGCCTCTTCCTTCTCAACGGCTGAAGCTTCCTCTTCGTGAGGCTTTTCAAAACTATGTTCTTCTCCGCATTGGTCTTCGTCTTTGAATTTGTTAATCAAATTTTGTACTTTATAATCCATGTCTCCTGATTTATCAATCATTCGGGAATTCAAATTTTCAGACTCGACACATTTATCTTCGTTGTCCACTTTGGCCATGCTGGACGGAAATAAACCTTCGTTGATACTCATCGGCTGATAAGCCGATGCCTGTGGTTGGTAACCACCTGACTGTTGTGATTGATAAGTCATCAGTGAAGGGGTCAACATCTGTAGCTGATAGCTTGTTGGCTATTGTAACCGATAAACTATCGACCGCAGTTGCTGAACCATAGGCTGTGGCTGTTGAACTATTAACCATGGTTGTAGACAAGCCATCGGCTGCGGAGCCGATGTATAATATTGATAATTGTCTGTCTGAGCCGATGTTTGATGTTGAAAAACCATCGGCTGTGAGGTATGACAATCAAACTGATGAACAGTTTTACCAGCATCCACACCTTTGACTGTATTATTCGCCGTTCTTGTCAGACTTTTAGTCCAGTTGATCATTGCTTGTTTCATAGCTTGATCAATCGTCTCTTGTAACTTAGTTGCATCCATTGGAAAATCCATGATGATAATTCCACTGTCATGTCCCACTGAGCGTGCCAAAAGATGTGTTGACGCAAAAATCAACACACTGGAATCTGAAGGCACTGTTCGCCAAGCTTCAGAATGCAAACCAAGCGTGCCAGTCAATCTGACCTGTTGATTGACAAGAAAACAGGGTAAACGTTAAATTCGAGGGTGTATTGGCTGGATTTCCGAATAATCCTCACGCAGTGTATCGGCAAGGAGCTGCCGATACAGAAAACGACAGATCGAACGGGATAAATAAGTATTAAAAGCGGTCTGCGGGAGATCGGCAAGAAGCTGCCGATATAGGTAGCAACAGACGGCTATATCTAAAGCCGACACATGCCAGATAACAATGCACAAACTCACGAATGTATGGATCTGAGCAAAGCTAAGCTTACAACCGATCTAATCAGCTTTTCAAGATCTAATGCTACAACAAAGGAACTGATAGCCGATTAAACAGATTGCTAAGCAGGGTAAATTGTGAATAAATCTAGAAGAGAAAACAGCGATGCACCAGAGATCAAAGTCTAGATGAATTCGATAACTTTTGAATAGATCTGAACGAAGCAACAGCGATGCGCCCGGAAGCTAAAGCTCAGATTTACTCGGTGAACGAAAACTTACCAGCAGATCAAGTCGCTCGAATGTGAGGCGTCCTTGATCAACTCGAAAGAACTCGCAGAAAAAGAAAATAGCGAAGCCACCGACAGAAAAGTAAATTGTAAGGAAAAAAATAGAGTTTGTTGATTGGTCGTGTGGCAAGTTTACAATCTGCCGTGCACCCAGTATTTATACATGGACATGCTACGGTCTTTGGCGGCGGACGGAGAGTCCAGACTCTTTTACAGGTACAGATATAACAATTATATTCTAATCCCTAATTAGCTTGGCCACACGTAGATCTATCATTAGGCCCAACTCCGTCACGCCTCCTTTTCTTGCTCATCCTGGGCCATAACATGTCTTGACCTGCAAATACCTTCCTTTTCCAATCGACGACGGCCCAAATAATCATGTGCATTAGCGCCGGCCAATACTCCCGTGTACACAGGTTTCGTGTCTGGAATTATGCACGTATGCGTGACCTCATCTTGCACTCTCACCACGTAAGCAGCCAGGAGTTAATAAATTTCTCTTTCCTTCATGCATGGACCACACGTAGCTAGCCATCCCCCATATCTGCTTTGCCCAATGAAACAAGTGCTCGTGTCCAACATAGTTCATTGACAATAGAATTACCAAATTCTGGTGTCAACAAGTACTGTTGGCTGGTTAGCTAACAAGCCAAGCGAACACAATGTTTGTTTCAAAATAAGTGTATTGTTTTAGAAAGTTTCAAACCTATTGTTATTCTCATTCCTTCATGTAAGATGGTGTCTATAACACTAAAATAATAAGTGTATTTGGCAAGAACGGTAATGTTCAAGTAGCAATTACAAGCCAACACTAGTAGACCAGCCAAACATTTTGTATGCAGAAACGAAAAACGCAATATAAGAGACGAGAAAGCAACCAGATGCTATGCAGACACAGCTGCAATTAAGGTAAATCATCATGGGTTTGACATAACTCGGGTTCTCTCTAAAGGAAATGGCAAGCATTCAGAACACAGGTGCTCAGGTATGTCTCACTAGAGAAATTATTTGCACGACCAAACATACATTCGACTAGACTAACAACGCTCTCCGCTACAAGCATCTGAACCTTACAAACAGGCGGTGCCCTTTAAGCATGCACCTTACCATAAACTAAACAAAAGCTAGTATCTAAGAACACTACCTGACTGACTACCTCCACCCCAGAAAGCCAAGCACATTTGCAAGCTGCTTCACCAGTCACCTTGCCTGCTCATGCTGACATGGGACCTTGGCTGATCTGCTATCCCCAGTGAGCAGCTTGATCATGGCGTGCTCTCTACTCCCTACAGCTACAGCATGGCGGTTGTGATATTGCTTGGCCACTAGCCGGGACCAATTACCTCTCCCTGCATAACAGCTACCAGTAAACCTTCACGTTCCATATCCTGGATAAATTGCTGGACTTTTGGCTCAGGATCCTGAGTTTGTCGGACAACAATATGGAAGACACTGCTGCTGCACGGGAGAGCTTCCATGCTTGGACTGATGGGTCCATGATTTGCAGGAACGGGAGATGTATTAGTAGCAAACGAAGTAGCTTCAGAGGGAAAGGTAGCAGCATTAGCAACTGTGGTGGCATCAGTAGCAACAGAAGTAGCTGCACTGGTGCCGAAACCATAAGATGATTCTCTCATCAGTCTCTTTTCTTCAGGAGCTTCACGTCCAAGGTGCAGGTTGGTTGGCCTTTGAATGCAGCAAGTTTCAACTTCTTGAATGATATTAGCAGGCAACTGCTGGTTCACCAACGGTTTGTCACATTTCATCAAAATCGTTTCTTGATCTGACTCTTCAGATTGTACGTCAGCTAGCTGGATTGAAACATGTTTTTCCTTGTCTTCTTCCTGTTCTACAGGTACAGCACCTTTATCCTCCTTTGCCTTGAATGCCGCCCATAGGTAGTGTTTTGTTTGCAATGCTGCAATTATATAAACAGTACAATGTAAAGAACAGCCCTGTTCTGAACAAATGTTGGTTTGGAAGAGCTAAAAGTATTTCTCAGTAGCAGCATACAGTGCTACTTTTGAATCTGGTTGATGAAATAGGAAATCAGGTGCACCAGATATGTTGTCTATTGCAAGATGAGGTCATATTTTCAAGGGAACAAGACACATACTCTGATGTCGTTCAGGTAGTAGAACAGATGGGAATATCAGCATCTCGGCTTCATCAATAACAGCTCGCAAGACCAAATCTTTATTAATGACTTCCTTAACTAGTTGATCTAGTTCTTCATCATGCCTAGGAATAGATACAAGATGATTAGACAATTATTCACATGGAAACGACAGTACCGGAAATGGAAAGAAAGGCAAAAGCACCTCATTTCATGAGGGAAGAAATACAATCCAATGCTGTCACCAGTGGGTTTTGATGCCTTCCATATCTTGGGCCATGCTGCCAATCTAGGAACCTTTGTCACTTGAACCACCTGCGGCAATAACAATTTCCGCACTTTCTCACATGACTTGGTTGAGAAATATCCAGTCAATGATATGCATTCCTTACCATCTATCTTAAAGATTCCACTGTTCACATGAAACAGAAAAAAAATTAGCATAAGAAGAATACAATAATGTTTCAGAATGTAAAAAGAAAATCCACAACATTTACTACACCTCCATCTAGGTTTGTCAATAGGCTTTGAGCAACAATGGCTTTGCTGGACACAATGCTTTGAAATATCAGCTTGTGTCAACTCATTGGTACCACCTTCAACACACACTTGATGCTGGTCACACATCTCATCTTCATATTCGCTTGTTTCAATGTATTTTCTCCGTTTCTTCTTCGACTTATAAGTCCCCGATCGCTGAACTCCTTCACAATCATTTTCAACGTCAAATGGGTTTTGATAACCACTATCAACTTTGCCTTCATTTGTTTCTGTACATCTTCTCTGCTTCATAATTGACACTGCAGTCAAATTCTCCAGGTGGACACCTTCGACATGTTCAAAAACCATGGCACATTGATCACCGCCACTATCTTCTTCATCTTCATTGTCTTCAATGCATCTCCACCTCTTCATTGACCTACAAGTTAGATCATGTTGTACGGCTCCATCACTACCAATACCACCATGTGCATCAAGCATTTCTTCTAACAATGGTTGTTTCCTCCTACACTTGTTGTCATTAGTCTTCCCATTGCCTCCAACAAGTTTGTTCCTATTAGGCAACTTCAAGTTTGTTTTTGTAAACTCATTCGGAAGCATATGTTTGGAAGAAACTATTGCATAATTGCGACCTTCCATGAATGATGCATTATTGCTTTGGAGTCTAGAATGATTCTTAACATTATCTCCGAAATTATCCCCGAAGCCTTGCACGCGTTTCTTGCCAACCAACAATGAGCTTGAATTCGGAACTTCATTTTTCTTTGTTGTGCCTGTCTGCTTATGACCATTGCTAGTGGCTTCACTTGTACGGCCTATCATTCCCTTTTCTTTGGTCATAACTTCATGTTGACTTCCCTTCTCCTTGTTTGAGCCATTGCTGTCAACAACAAAAAACCTACTTGCCATTGGGGTGTTTGATTTTCTTGAAACTCTTCTCTTCTTTACATGATTCAATTTTTTTGTGCCATCCATCCCAACTTTGATGTATTCTCCTTGATAAGGATTTGATCGACCCTCGGACCGTGAAACCAAGGCACTATTGTTTAGATTTGATGTCTCAACATTGTTTGCATTGTGAACTAAACCTGCTATCACCTTCAACTGAGTTGGAAATGAACTATCCATATGGTGAGATTGCTCCAAACACCCCGATGTGGCGTTTGAGTCATTCTTTGACTTCGGAAGGGCCGCCATCTTCATTTTTTTCGAAGCTATATTTTGATCTCTAGAGGTCTTGGAGCACTTGAAATCCATTCGAGAAAGATTCAAGCTATTCTCTAGGCTTAAGGTAGTCAGTTGCCTTGAATGCTTTGATTCGCAATTCTTTGGTACCAAAGCATTCCATGGCCCAACTTCTCTATCTTTGGGAGGATTTTTTTTGGTTAGTTGTTTCGCAACGTTTGCTCGTTGATCATGCGCATTGCGCTTGCGCTTGCATATATTCATATATTTCAAATTTGCTTGATAGTTCTGGCAATCCTTATCAATTTTCAACATAGGCTTGGATCTAAACCTACCTTTTGATTTCCTCAAAGGCAATTGATCTACCAACTTCAACCGCGGACCAAAGTTGGATCGGCCTGGTTGGCTTTGATCATTCATCTTTGAGGTCAAATCAAAATTCATTGTTCACAATGATTGCATCCAGGAAATATCTACAAAGAGAACATATATAAAGACTAGTATAACATCTACAGGTACAAACAAATCCGCACATATGTACATACACTTTAATCCGCTCGTCACACATCAATGGAGTGTCGAGCTGGGTGTCACATATCAATGGATTGTCGAGCTGGCCATGTCATAACTACGAAGTGTTTGGTAAAGATTTATCTTTCGAATAAAGAATCATTAAAGGATTGCTAAACGAGCACGCTCCCTGACCTCACCATGTCTCGGCTATTATCCTCTGTTCCCCAAGTGAAACCGCAGCCCGGCCATGGAATTCGACTCTGGTGTGGCTGTCGTGACAGTGCCGTTCCCGGCGCAGGGCCACCTGAACCAGCTCAGCCACGTCATGCGATATGGATCAGCATAGGACGACGCCAGGTGCGACGCAAAGCATGGCGAGCCCCTCTACACCCTAGCGTGCAACTTGAACATCTTCCTCGCCCTCTCTCTCGACCGCTCGCTGGCGGCGCCAGCCTGCACCAGGTACAGCAGCCTCACTACAGCCTCACCACCACTCCAACGGCCAGTATCTCCTGCAGCACCGCAGGGGTCGCAGAGTGTCAGGCCACCGCGTGCAGCGCGTGCACTGTGCTCTCGGTGCCCATGGGGGACAGCTACGTCGCCACCTTCGCCACAACCGCCAGGCCCGCCGGGTGCGCCACCAGCTCCTGGCGGCCTTCTGCGCAACCGCACCCATGGTTGATCACCACCGCCGCAAGCTCGCCTACCCGCTTGCCGCCGATGCTGCCGTCGCACCCCTCATCAATGGCGGACCCAGCACTAGGGCCACTATAGGGCTATGGTCGTAGTCATAGCCCTTAATTACAGTGGATAGAATACTACTTTTTTTCTATAGCCAAGCACAAATAGCTGATGTCTAATGTAATGGCCCTAGTCTTTGGTGAATCCTAGGTCCGCCCCTGCCCCTCGTTGAGCAGCTTCACGAGCGCCGCCATGGCACCGACCTCCCCAACCCTATTCCGTGACGACCCGGGCGCGGCAAGGATGGATGACTCTGATAGCAGTGCTGACATCCTCTTCTACGGCTCCTCCATTTTTTAGCAGGAAGGAGGGAGGAAGAAGAACGGGGTATAGAGGTCATTTCCTATCCTTAGTGCACGCTGGCACGACGACATGGAGCACCACGTTAGCAAAAATGGCAATTCTGATGGCAAATACATATAAGCCATTTTAAGGATGGCAATTGAAGGAGTGCCATTCGGAAAGATGGCAATAAATTAAATAACCCTCATAAATAAGCCCTCAAACTCTACCACCTGGCTCTCCCTAATTTCACCCCCCCCCCCCTCCAAACACAACACCCTCTTTCCCACCCCACCTCATTTTTGTTTCAGGCAGCACCACATTTCCCCAAATGTGAAATTAGGCCCCAGTCCTTGCCACATTCGGGTCGGATCCCGCCTTGAGATCCTATTCATTGACGGCGGCAAAGTGCGCCCTATCGCGCTCCTACGACGTGGAGCGTCCTCCTGCGGGATCCAACCTCTTGCTTGGCTATGGTGGCAAGGTGGACCCACCTACAGACGGCTTTCATGAAGATGAACGGCAAACTCTTGTCCTTTCCATCTCTAATTTCTATCTTGGATGCATATGTTTCTATCTTGAAAGATGAATAGATTCGCCTGTTCGATGGAATTTTATTCTTTCCAATGCAATATGCATTGATGAATTATGATATGTGAAATGTGAACAATGTGTCTATGCTTCCGGTCAAGAACGGGCCGTGGGGCTAAGCGGGACAGGCCGCCATCATGCCATGCTTGGGCCGCCGACTTCGTCCTTGGGCCAGCACATCATGCCCCATCTCCTCACTCGTCCCATGGCAAGATTACAGTTTATGTCAACACTAATTGCAAGAATGGAATAATGCCAAAGCACCCATAGTGCCTCAACGAAGAAAAGATACGAAGAGGGCACATGAACAAAAGTTTGGAGGAAGATGGAACTAACAATAGCGAATATCCTCTAAACCAATGTGTTAGAAAAAAAAACAAGGTTGACGTGAATACTATATATGGAAAATAACAATATAAAAATAAGTTTTTTAGCCTCCTCTAAAAATGTTTTATAAAAGGCCAAGCTTTGCTTGACAAGGCGCTCATAAAATAAGTGATCCATCCAGTTACCAATTTTTGAAGGTAACAAGTGACATGAATAACAACACAAAAGCATAAACATGTGCTACCCTCTAGGCTTCTATTAACTCGTTCAAACCATCCAAATGGAATGGAATGAAGTGAAATGAAACGAAACTCTAGAACTGGAAGTGCATCAAGGTGCCATCTTTTTAAACTTAAATGCTATATATATCGGCCGCACATGGCATAATGCAATATGCCACCTACGGATGATCTCATATGGTATAAAGCACCGTACCCACGATCCTAACATCCCATGAACCACAGATTTGGCGGGAGAAACACAGCTTACATGCTACAGCAGCCTGCAGGAAATCCTGCTTCAAGCAACCACAAGAGTACTGCATAGCAGGCATTCAAATTTTCACGAACGTGCCTGAGCAGGCATTCAAATCATCCGCTGGGATTATATATATAGTTACACTCCATTACCCCCGATACGTCCAGGAGACCACGTATCCCGTATCCGATACGTATCGGATACGGATACGCCAGGGATACTCCGGGGATACGTATCCATCGCGTATCGGCGTACTGGGCCGCAATGGGCCTTGAAACTCAGGTTTGGATACGTATCTGTTGCCGTATCGGAGAGCAGAGAGAGGAGCGCGCGAGCTCGAGATCCGCCGCCGCGGGAGGGGGAGGGAGGATGGAGGTGCGGGGCACCGGAGCCGAGCCGAGCTCGCCGCCCGCCGAGACCGTCGAGGCCGCCGAGCTCGTCGCACGCCGAGGTCGCCCGCCGGGGAGAGAGAGCCAGAGAGGGGCTCCGGCCGCCGCCGCCCCAAATCGAGGGAGGAGGGAGCAGGGCCGTCCGCCGCCCCAAATCGAGGGAAGAGGAGGGAGAAGGGCCATCCCGCGCCTCCGCTACACCACGAACCGCGCCTCCGCCCCGCGCCGCGGCCGCCATGGCCGCCGAGGGAGGGAGCAGGGAGGAGGGAGGGGGATCCAGCACGACGAGGGAGGAGGGCCACCGCGCCCCCGCCGTCGACCAGATCCGGTGGCCGCCCGCCGCACCTGCCGCGCCTGCCGCCGTCTAGCCCGGTGCCGGCGAGGGAGGCCGGAGGAGCGCCGCCGCCGTCCTGGGGAGAGTGAAGGAAGGAGAGAGAGAGAGAGAGTGGAGTGCGACGGGTGGGGGAGTGGGTGAATAAAAAATGAAGTGTATGATATGTGGGACCCGCAGTTAGTAGTTGATATGTTGGTGCCATATTTCTTATGAAATACCTAGGTACTAATATGAATTGGCTCCATTCTGGAGAAGCCATTATTATTATTGGTGGAGGAAATACTTTGTGGCGCTGCATTATTATTATTTTTATTTTATTTTTTAAATAGTAAACATATCCGCGTATCGGGTTTTTTAAAAAATTGCCGTATACGCGTATCCGTATCCTTCCGATACCGATACACGTATCCGTATCCGTATCCGTGCAGTTACACGCATCAATATCCTTAAAATCGTCCCCTTCTCTGCTCGAAATCAATCTGTACGATGCCAGCAACCACAGTACTTGACTCGATAAAAAAAAACTAGGCTTCCAATTCGTCTTGCCCCTAAAGAATCAAAGTCGCAATCACCAGATTGCCATAAAATTGGCATTTTAGGAAAAAGAAGAAAAATTACCAAATTGAACCCACGGCATAAGGAACTCTACGATCAAGTCACAAACGAGACTTTCAATTCCACTTGCCCCTCAAGAACCCGAATCATGGTCATCCGATCGTGGCAAAATTCCAATCTTCAATGACTGCACACAGCCACAGCCGAACGCCACCCAAAAACTGGAACCAGACAGCCACAGAAACCAGCCGACAAATCTCTACGAATTTCTAGATAAAGGTAGCAAATTTACGGGCAAGCATCGACCCGACCACACCAAACATCAATCCATCAAACAAACATGGAAGGCGCTCATACACAATCCCAGGCGGCACAGTCACAACTCACAACAATAGGTACTCATCCGAGCAGCACAATCCTACGAAGCGGAAGAACGGCGATGGGGGCTGTATGGTACCTTAGGCGTCTGATCCCCTCTACGCCGGCCGAGGAATCCGAAGTGGAGGCGCAGAGGACCAACCACTCCTCTCAGCAATCCCCCACCGCGCACCGACAGAGCGTGCTAGGGTCCTGGGCGCCGGAAGCCCCAGACCCGGCCGTGGCGGCGGTGTGAGGCGGGCGAAAACCCCACCGGAGCGTGAGGAGGGAGAAAGGAGCGAAGCGAAACGCCAAAGCCCCAAACCCCAAGCTGCCTCCGTTTATATGCTCGGTCCTGTGCCTTTTGCCGTGGGACGGTGGGAGAGCGCAGCCAGCAGGTGGGAACGGAACGGCGGAAACGTGGATGGAGAGAGTTGGAAACCCAGCAGGCGCGGCCTACGCCTCCGTTTGCCGCCTGAACGGAGTTCGCCCATTCCGTTCCCTTCGAATTTCGAATTCGCAGTCAACTTCAGTTACCACGGTGTGAGCACGACCTCACACATCGGAGGTCGGGCCTCGCGGTTTCAGTTTCTTTGGTGGCTGGCAGCCCTTGCTGTGTGGGTTGTGCCTCGCGGTTTCAGTTTCTGTGGTGGCTGGCACCCCTTGCTGCGTGGGTTGTCACGGCTCTAGCAGGAAACGTGACATGGTCTTTGGGTGCTGGACAGCTGGGTTCCTCCGTTGGACCGAGTTCTTGCTGTGGTTAACTGAACATACTGCCCTTCTGAACACAACATTCCATTCCGATGCTCCACCCTCCATGCACGTTCTCGACGGTATTACTGCCCTTAAACTTATTGCATCTACAATCCTTAATAAAAGGTAAGACGCCGCTGAGCTGAGCTGGGCTGGCACTCGCCTTCCTCTCCGGCCGTTCAGACGCCGCTGGCCATGCTCCTTCCTGCCCGTCAGCGGTCAGCCCGTGCTTCTGTTTCAGATTCTGTCAACAGTTTCCATCCATCGAGATCCCCCGGCGTTCATCACTCGACATCCCCCGGCCGTGGTTTCTGATCCGGTTGTCAAACACGGCGCGTGAACACGTCGCCTTTAGCACGTTAATTAAATTTCATTTTATCTGTCAAATTTCCATCAGCGCGATTCAATTTCACCCAAGCAAGAAGAGAATGTGTGGTGATGCTCCAAATCATTCATTCAGGTATCATACACAAAACCTCCAGAGCATTCAGGTGCCATATGTAGGCTCGCATGTTACTGATGACAGATGAAGTGATACAAGGTGGCAGAAAAATTTGTCCTGAAAGCCACTACAGACAAGAGCACACAGCAATGTTGTTACAGGACTGCATGAAAGTTCAACCACCATGATTCCAAGCATTGCATAGCCATCCAACAACAAATGAGTTGGAGATAGGTCCGAGGCTCCGAGCAACAAATGAGTAGTAGGACGAGCTAGCCTCCAGTGTCATAAAACAAAGTCCTTGTGGTCTTCATTGCCAAAAGCTGATGATTTAACAGAATCCACTACCAAAGCATATACTAAAACACCATTAGTGGTTCTTGTGATCAAACTACCGTCCACTTTTTCCCCCAAACTCACCTTAGCAAAACTTTTCCTTTTGGGTCAGCACTACCAAAAGGCCAAACATCACAGAAATTAACCAAACATGTACCTACGATTTATGAATAGAAAATCATACTCAATGTCCAATCCAAAACTTCTCGTAGATAGCCTTACCCACTACGCAAAAGAAAGCCTGCACTACAAAACTTGCATTGGCAAAAGAAAGCAGTCATATGTGACCTATGGAAACCACTATAATATCAATGAACCTTGTAACATTCCCAAAAAACTCTGGATCAAAGCTTCTTTAGACCTGAAACACGGGGGTCGGCTGCGAGGGCACGGAAAGGCTCAGCTCAAGGTCTACTTCCATGCTCCTGGCTTCTGCCCCGGGAGCCCATCCAATCTGCTCCTTCCGAACGGGGAACAGCTCCAGACAGCCATCAGAAGCCACCACATCAGCCTGAGGAGGCTCATTGAGGCCTGTCGAAATGAAATCAAAGGGTTGAGAACGCTCAAGCAGATGCTGATAGTCAGGGTTCAGTCCAGATCCAATTCCAGCAATGCTGCATGTGCTGGTATAATCAGCAATCACAGTCTCTTCCTGCACGGGGAATACTAGTGTGCCTTCACTAGCCATCTCTTGGAACAATAGCCGAGCTCTTGGTGTCTCAGCAATGAGGATGCCAAACAGTTTCGTGGTGGGAGGATCTGAGCCAGAGCAGGATTGTCTGTGATCACCCTCAGCAGATGGTTGGGCGGCATTTGGGGCATTAAATTCCGGTGAAGAGGTGATGCCTTCATGCTGGTTCGTTTGTTCAGAATGCATTGAGCTGTTTGATCCCACTATGGGAATCTTCATAGCCTCCATTTGTGCCTCAGAATCGAACTTCACCACCAGCTGCTGACTCTCTACATGATTCACAACAGTAGTGTCTTGGTCTGAAGGCTTGTGTTGTTCCTGTAGTTCCCTTGAACCATCTTGTTGGTCGAAAAATTTATGTTCTTGTTGTCTACATTCCTCTTCAGCACATGTTGAACCATCTTGTTCTCTAGCTACAACACCTTTGTCAGACATGTCTTTCCTTCGTTCGAACGTTCCCCAAAGGTAGTGCTTCCCCTGGTACACTGAAGAACAAGATTTGATCAGAAACTGGTAAGTGGTGATAAATTACAGAACTAGGCTACATATAAAAAACAACTCTGGTTCACAAGAAAGATCCTATATCAGACAACAACAAAAAAATTGCCTGTGTATCAACCAAGTGTTTGCCTGTGTTGCACAGAAAGAAATAAGAAAGGGGAAAATGAATTCTCAAACTGAACAACTTACAGTGATTTTGTTCTGGCAATATGGTAGAGGGGAAGATCAATAGATCAGCAACACCAACTGTAGATTTTAACGCACTATCACTCTCTATTATTTCCCTCATGAGTTTGTTTGATACTTCGTCTGGCCTGAAATGCATTAACACAATTAGTACTTCAGAATCCAACAAGTAGAAGAAAAAGAAGTAATGAGAAAAAGGCAAACATACCTAAAACTATGTGGGAAGAAAAACAATCCGATGCAGTCATGAGTAGGTCCTGAAGACCTCCATCTCTTTGGCCGAACTTGCAACGAAGGGACCTTCTCTACTTCAAGTACCTGTTGCAATGACTTTGAAAATTCCCACACTTTCTGACATGCTTTATTTGATAAGTGTACATCCATCTTAACAGACACGTCACTGTTTACCATCAAGACTACACTATTGACAAAGAAATGAATACGTCACCATTTTATACAAAGAGTGTTACTTTGTTACTCAAAAGGAAAAGAGCACCCAGCATACCTCCTAATAGGTTCATCAGCAGGTTGTGAGTAAATATACAGATCAGTAGATTCTGAATTTGATATCATTCTAGATTGTAGGCAATGATCATTTGCAACAACATTTTCTAATGCCATGTTTGTGCCATCATTTAGAGCATAGTTTGTAACATCATCCAGAGCAAAATCTGAATTTGCAGCACCGACAACAGCATCTTCATCTTTGTTGAAATTTATGTACCCTCTTTGTTTCTTCACAGGTCTACCATTATTGGGATTTTGATTCCTGAAGTCTCCCGTCAGTGCAGCTGCTTCCACATGATACTCATTGGCGACTCTATGCTTCATCATTGGTCCATCATTCTTAAGAGATCGAGGACTAACATTTTCCAACTGCACATCTACATTCTTCTCTTCATTGTCATCATCATTCAGCAGAATGAGTTTTCTTCGTTTCCTTGGTTTTTTCTTGCCAAAGTTTTGAACAGGATTGGAAATTTCCTCTTCTGTAGCAGTGTTTGCAAGAATAGATTTTGCCGGATCCAATAGCTTTGATTTCTCGCTCTGATATTCCATTTGATTTTCATTTTCAATGTGCTCAGATGGCGTGCAGTTGTTTCGTTCGGGCAACACACCCATGTTTGATGAATGCAGTGTGACTTTGTCCGCAACACCATTTTCCAGACTGGAAGGCTGTGTTACATTCGCAGTGATGATTCTCTGTTGCAACTCAGTGCTAACCCTACAATCCTGTTGGGGCCTGATCTCTTCATCTTCTCTTTCTAGCGCCACGTAATCTATGACATTTCTATTACCACCATGCACTTGACACTTGTTATTCGTCGGTAACGGTAACGACGCTGCCTGATATGTGTTTTGATGTTCACCACCTGAATTTCTATTATCCTCTACAGAATTAACTTTTGTATTCTTGCATCCAAGTGGATCAGGGTGATCTGTCAGATCATCATGATCTCTGGGCTTGAAAGAGGAGTCTGCACCACTGTCCATACAATTCAATTTGTCTCCACTTTTCTCATTAGCTGAGTTTCCACGCCCAGATGTGGGACTTGAAGGCTTTCGATTCTTTGATCCTAAAATAGAATTCTTCTCCATGACAGCAAATCCTTTGAGTGGTGCTGTTACTGATTGGGAGATCTTCGGTTTGCGACCTCTCCTCATTTTCAAGAGATCAATATCTCCTAATTTAAAACCCAAGCAATTCACAATCACAGGGTAAGGCTGCTTAACATTGTTCCATGGGTGAACAGAGTAGTCTTCATTGTTGATCTGCGAGTTCTCACCATTGTTGCTCTTAGCTGACTCAGTCCCAATAGTTTCACAAGGTAATACCTTTTCACTTGTACGCCCAATACTTGTAGCATTGCGCCCTTTTCTATTGGTGCAGTTGCCCATTGGTCGCACACTGGACTTCTTTTCAGTGCTTTTCTTCCATGGAGAATTCTTTTCTGGAGAATATATTTTTCTGAGAGACTTAATTTTTTTCATGTATGGATTGCTTTTTCCGTTTCTCCCTGCCGCTGCATCATCCCTTGCTGACCCTGATCTTTTGGTAATTGGCTGGTTCTCTAAATCACAAAAATGAGCATAACCTGGCTTCTTTTCACTAGACACCTTATCTATAGATCCGCTGCAAGGATCTTCACCATGCTTTTGTTGGCAGTCATAACAGAACCAGCAGTCTGCTAATGCTCCATCAAAAAGAACTTTGTCCGAACAGTATCTACAGAATCACGAATCATGATAAGAAATGATAACAGTCAATTCTCTCTTGAAATCATAATTGAACTATGAAAGATAGCATACATGGTGTAATTTGTGATGATTTTTTTATAAGGAAACAAAATTAGTTTAGGCCGTGCCCAATAACGAGCATAACAGACAGCTAGATTTGAAGAAGGTGTAGCCAAGTATTTTCACATATTTAATACAATAAGAATCATTAGGGAGAAAAGAAAGCATACCGGTGTGTAGAAGATCCTTTGCAGTCACTGCAACATACCATGAGGTGTTCAAATCCAATATCCCCGCACACTTCACACACAGTTCTCTGCATAAAATTGCAGAAAGGTTTCTTAAGAAATTATCATATGTAGAAGGTATTCCATGATAAGGTCACCAAACTGCATAGCAATATTGTCATATTGTGATCTGGTGTTTGCTAATAGCTTGTGCAAGGAACATTGTTCAATTTGGTAGACAAGCAGCAACTGTGTAGCAGGACGGGCGTGACAAGGTGGGAGGAGGTGGCAATCAGCATTCAGCAGGCGACTTGGGCAATGAGGTAGGTGCCAGGCAAATTCGGCAGAGAGGCAAGCAACAAGGGCAACGAGGTGGTTAGTGCAGTCGCATCTGGTGAGGATAAAGTTTTGCTATATTTATATGACTACCAATATATCATGGTTTATTTTGTGATTTCATCTCTAGCCTACCCTAACTTGCTTGGGACGAAAGGCTATGTTGTTGTTCTATATGACTACCAATATACTTTTCTTACAAGTAATTCCAACTCATTGCACCTGAAAAGCCAATGACAACTATGAAATCCTATAATTGTGACACGCCATACTCACTGCCACATACACCCATGCCAGTGCGTCACACACTCAGATCACCATACTTATGCCAGGGACGGAGGCAGGAATCTCTCCCGGGGAGCTAACCAACGCCATTGTGTTTAAGGGGGGCAAAACAATCTTTGGTACACTATATTTATATAGTCAACATCAAGAAGCAAGGGTGTATGCCGAGAGTGTCAAGGCCCCTATCAGCATTTCCCTAGCTCCATCCCTGTACACACACACACACACACACATGGGTATTTCCATACACACATCTAAATAAGATTGGAAACCTAACTATATATGCTGATCAAACAACAATTTGGTTTTGTGTTTCTGAGGTCATGAAAGAAAGGAGGCGCCGCATCCAACTATTCAGGCTATCATTTTTACAGTTGCAAACACTAGAAAATTTGTTAGAATGGATTGCAGTGCCTCGAAGACAGATTCCATCCAGATAGAATAGTACCAGAGCACCAAAACCAAACTAACGGTGCACAACAACAAATTAACTCCTGACAGTAGTAATGCTGCAATCCTGTGGAGCAATGTGGGTGTCCAGATGAAGAACAGCAATGATCACTGCGCTCGACCGACCGGTCGGGCTCGCGCATACATCCGGAAGACTGGAACCCAGGCACTTTGGCAGGTAAACTCATTCCGGCCACATCCCTTGCATCAGGAGAGAGAGAGAGAGAGAGAGCTCGTACCATATGTTACTTGTGATTTCTGACGCCGACCAAAACTTCCGCTTCACCAAACAAGAAATGCCTCGGCCTCAACGACGCAAACCCATCAATCCCATCCCGACCCCGGCGGAACGGCCCACCGCACAACGTGCGAGATGGGACTGCCTTCTCCTCCTTGTCGACTCTGTTACCCGGACACGGACATGCCGCACAGGCCACGTATCGCGTGTCCGATACGCGCCGGACACGGATACGCCGCGGATACGGCGCCGATACATGTCCGCGGAGTATTGGGATAAAAATAAATGGCAAATAAACGGATACGCGGGCCGGACACGTATCTGGACATTTTTGGATACGGCCCAGCCCACCTAAACAGCCCACGAAGCACTCATCAAGTGCTGGCCTAGCCCGTCACGGCAGCCAGCAGCCAGCACTCACGGAGCAGCCAGCACTCGACGGAAGCAGCTAGCACGCAAGCGCCCGCCCGCCCGCAGCGTACGAGCGCCGCCGCTCGCCGTCGCCGGCGACGAGCCGCCGCCCGCCGGCGAGGAGGACTGTCGGCTACAATCTCCGGTGAGTTTCCCATTCCCGTCGTCCTCTAGCCTTAGGATTGATTTCTTCTTCCCACCTTTTCCCTCTCTGATTTTCTCCTCCCAGATCTAGACCTCACTACCTCAGGCATGTTCTTGCTTTCTTCTGTAGTTCTGTAGACCGTAGATGGCTACATCGAGCAATGCTAGTGCTACTTGATTAACCAACCAGCATCATCTTCTTGCTGTGAACGCAATTGGAGTACATATAGCTTCATACATAGTGTCAAAAGAAATGCCTTAACTCCAGAGAGGGCTGAAGATTTGGTATTTGTGCACTCAAATCTGAGGCATATGTCAAGAAAAACAGATGCATACAAGACAGGAGAGACAAGAATGTGGGATGTGGGAGGAGATTCTTTTGACACTATGGCTGGTGTAGGTCTTCTTGAAGTGGCTGAACTCTCCCTTGATGAGCCTGAATTGCAAGCTGTGTCCTTTGGTCTTGAGATTGTCAGCCTGGAAGAGAATGAAGCACCTGTTGAGGATGTAGAAGAATAAACTATGAAGCATTGAACTCCAAGCTGTCAAGAAAAATTAAACCATGAAGCGCCTGTTATGTATTTGTATTGACTGCTATAAACTATTTACCTATGTTAAACATCGAACCATGAAGCACCTGTTATGTATTTGTATTGACTGCTATCTCTATGTTGAACATCGATTTCTTATTGTTGTCAACTTTGATATGCATTGTCTTTATTTAATTTTATTAAAAAAATTGAAACGTATCCACGTATCAGAGTTTTTTGGGAGAGTGCCGTATCGGCGTATCCATATCGGCCTCGATACCGATACGCGTATCCGTATCCGGGTAACTTAACTTGTCGATGGAGACGGGGCCTCCCCTCACCCTCCCCCGGGCCCTCAGGGAGGTTAGAGATCGTAGCGGCCAGATGGGTCCACCACGATATTTTTTGGTCATCAGATTGGGTTCAACCTATCTGATGTTTGGTTGGGTCCAGCATAATTTTTCACTTGGTAGAGAGATTTTTCTTTAAATGTTGGTTAGAAGAATTTAGAGAAAAAATGATAATAATGGTATGGATCCCAATTTCACACACTTAGCAACAGCCATATGCAGGTCCCACCTGTCATCCTTTTAATCACCAAACCTATTTGAGAATCTTTTGTTGATATGAGGATTTATAGCTCAACCTATGTGTTGGATTATTCTTGAATTAGGTTAGGGATATTTTGTAGGATCCAAAAAAAGTGCAAAAAATAAAATAAAATAAAAAAACAATTTGTTTTTCTCCGTCAGCTTACATCTCTGTTGACAGTCAAAATTGACATCAACCGGTCTGACTAAGCGGTCTGACCGGTCTGGAGCTGTAGCTGATCCGGCAGCAGCCCGACCGGTCTGACCGGTCTAGGAGGAATCCGACTATAATTAGAGTTCTTAATAGATTTAGATCTATAAACAAAATTTTTTGCAGAGTAAGTCTTCCCCACCCTATAAATATAAAGGGTCACGGCCGATTGAGGATACAACCCAATCGAACCTATCAAAAACACATCTTTTTATCTCTTTACCTTTTTTCTTTATCCTACTTTTCCAACCTCAACATGTTGTTCTTCTCTTGTCTTCATGGTGTTTGAGGACGCCCTACCTGGCCTGCCGAGTCTAGGGCAATCCTACGCGTGCTTGCCCCGACGGGATCCCTCCCGGGCGAGCGTTCGTCGGATCGTCGTCGTTCTACACGGCGACCGGTCTGACCGGTTCAGATAACCGGTCTGACCGTTCCACGCAGGAGGCGCTGTAAGGAGCCCTTCCTCGCGCCGCGCGACCTAGCGCGATCGTGTGTTGGCCCGTAAAAGGCGTCAACACAAATTTGCGATTCCGCTGGGGACGAGAATCAGGCTATGATGACCGATCCGTCAAACCCTAGCAATATATCGTCACATGACGAACTACTTCAAGAGTATCGGCGAGAGTGCGATCAAGCGGATGAAAGGTTGCTTCTATCCTGTTATCGTAAAAAAGAACGAGGCGTCATCAAGATAAAGGAGTGGAAGCCACCATCCATGATTGATCTATTAAAAGAGGTACAATCTTCAGATACTTTATCCGATGCTCTATCTGATCTTGTCCAGTATTTGATTGATCAAGAAGATAGTTCAATTCCAGTTCCTATTATTCAAAAGTCGGCTATTGAAAAACCAACTAATAATTCTTGCAAAAAATTGCCTGATGTTGCTTGTCAAGATACAATTCGGCCGTCCCAAGCCAAAATTGTTGAACCAAAATCCCCTAGCCAGAGCACAGAGACTAAATCTAGTACTTCAACGCTCGGGGGGCAAGAAAATAAAGGCAAAGATGCTGGTTGCACTGCAACCGGTTTGACCGGTTCGAAGACTGGTCTAACCGGCTCATCTAGGGTTTTTCAAAAAAAAAATCAAAACCTAAGATGGTTAAGCCCAAAAAATTCGAGATTGGTGTTTGGAAAACCGTTAAATCCAAAGGCTGTAACAAGCATCAAAAGGAGAAGCCGAAGCCTGTTTTTGGAGATCTTCCGGCTAAATCCAAAAAACAAAATAATGATGCTAGTCGGTCAAAACATCCAAAACACTTAAGATCTACTCCAAGACAACAATTCCATGATCGGAATTGACAGCCGAATAATTTTCCTAATTCAATGCCAGTTTCATCACATAGATCGTCTATACATATGCCATTCAGATCTTATTATAACATGCCTTGTTTTTATCCGTCATGGTATTATAATTTATGTATGCCGTCTCTTCCTAGATATTTGTATCCAGATTATATTACCTATAGGGAGCCGGTAATTAGTAAACTATCACCTACCATTAATGACCGTTTTGATGAAAAAGATCGGTCTATACAGAAAAAAATGCAAGGTAATCAAGAAAGTTTATCGTGTCAAAAAAGATGAATGATTAAAAAAATTTTAGATTTGACACTAGATAAAGAAAAGCCGGTTGTTGAAGAGCAATCGGATAGCTCAATTAGTAAAATTGTCCCCAATGATGATCCTGACTCAAACAATGTAGTCGAACAATGTTCAAGTTCGGCCGGGGGGCAAGATAAGAGCAACCATATCGGTTCTGACAGGACCGGTCTGATCTGTTCGTTACACCGGTCTGAACCTAAGAAGTCTGGTGGTGCAAAAATAGAACCAAACTGACATTTGAGGAGCTTCTGGATAAATACAAGAAGATATCTGCGCAAAAACAAAGCAATCAATTGGAAGGCAAACGAAGGAGTTCTTCACCACCAAGATCAAGAAAGCATCATCGGTCATCTTATTGGACATCATCATTTATGCCGTCGATGCACGCACCATGGACTGTATATTCAGGTGTGTTTAATCCATAATTTGATCATAATCTTTGGCTGCCATATTATGACTATTAGTTTTATACTTCACCAAGGAGCTATGATTTGTATAATCGATCGCATTGGCTGTCTCAAAACTTTTGTTATTGAACATGCTAAGGAATAAAAAGCCGAAATAGTTTGCTGATCTTAAGCTCGAAATTGTTACATTTGCTAGTTCTCTTATTTCGGCTATTTTAGCATGTTTAAAGATAATATATGCCCGATGCATTGCTAATCGTCGCCCTTAGATAATTTTGATTCAGAAGAATATTTTTTGGCAAGCAAGCTTTACCAAAAAATAGGGGGGCATATGTTGATAGTCAAAATTGGCATCAACTGGTCTGACCGGTCTGGCGCTGTAACTGATCCGGCAGGAGCCCGACCGGTCTGACCGGTGGGTCCGACCGTTCTGACCGGTCTATGAGGAATCCGACTGTAATTAGAGTTCTTAATATATTTAGATCTGTAAACAGGATTTCTTGCGGGGTAAGTCTTCCCCACCCTATAAATATAAAGGATCACGGTCGATTGAGGATACAACCCAATCGAACCTATCAAAAACACATATTTTATCTCTTTATCTTTTCTCTTTATCCTACTTTTCCAACCTCGACATGCTGTTCTTCTCTCGTCTCCATGTCATTTGAGGACGCCCTAGCTTTATCCTACTTTTCCAACCTCGACATTGGATAGATGCTCACTTAGAATGGTCAATCGAACTAGAATTTTTTTTAGCTAAAATTTGAAATTAAGGATTCACTCTTAGTTGCTTTTCGGAGAAACAAACCCCTCCAGCCAAAAGTCTTGCATGTCTAGGTAGTGGGCTAAGTATACCCATAGTCGGGTAAGCCTTACTGAGTATTAGTATACTCAGCCTTGCTTGTGGCTCAACTTTGTTTTCAAGTGATACGTTTGAAGATCAGATAGCTAGCCTAACTTGGCCATGTACTTACCTCCTGGTTGGTCGGTGGAGTGGGATATGACTCCGGCCAACGATGGCAATGCCGAGTGATGTCATGTACGAGCTTCATCATGACATCTTGTATCGTCGTTTAGAACTCGCTTTATTTTCCGCTACAGTTGAACTCTGAACTACTTTAATTTGGAATTTCAAGTACTTTTCTAAGATTCCAAACTTGGTTTGTAATAATTATGTTAAGACTCTGTAATATATTTGTGAAATGTTGTACTCTCTGGACTCACCTTCGTGTGAGTTGCAAGTAAGCTTTTGTGGCAGAACCGCCTAAATTATCCCGGCTCAAGTGCGCAGGCCATCACCATAAAGGCAACATCAGCTCAAACGCACTTCAAACGGAACAATTCTTGGTCTGTCAGGTAACGTCCCGATACAACCACCGGTTCTCGGATCGAACAAGCATACCCCGCACGAAGGCGAGTCTAGAGATATTACAACCACAATTTTACAACACAGGCATAGTAATGATTACAAACCAGTTCAAACCATTATTACAAAGCCAACTTAAGTAAAATAGTTATACAAGCCATAAGTGTAAAGCTTCAAAGTTTAAACAGCGGAAGATAAAACACGACGGCTACAACACGTCGTAAAAAGGATACCAGGCTAGCCCAAGCATGGTATCACTCGTCATAGTCATTGCCGGTCGAAGACGTATCCCACTCTACGGACCAGCCAGGAGGCAACGAGCAAGGATAGGTCAAGCTAGCGATCTGATCCTCAAAACTCATACCTGAAAAAGGGTTTCAACAGCAAGGCTGAGTATTCTAATACTCAGCAAGACTTAACCGTCAACGGGTATAAGTAGCCCACCTTAACTAGACTATGCAAAGTTTTGTGAGGCTCTGGTTTTCCTTTGCTGAAAAGCAATAAAGAGTAGATCCTTACTTTCAAGTTTTAGCTCTCAAGATTCTAGTTGATTAACCATTCTATGTAAGCAACTACTATCCAATCATGGTAGAACTTCTAAGCAAACAACAAGATTGATCATAATATTGTTGCTCTTATTACTCTGTGTGGCAAATTGATCAAGCAGTCTCATTTCATCGTGAGAGGCGGACGATTCTGAATCGAAATTCAACCTTGCAAGGATAACCTAGCACACACGTCTGGAACACCGTCGGGTCATTCCCAAACAACCGTTGACCTTTCTTTCCGGCTCATGGATAGTGCCACTCTCCCCGACTACAGGGCTCCAAGGCCGAACCTTGTCCCTTGAAGTCGTAGGGTTGCGCAACATAAAAATAAAACCTATCCCTAAGAGAGAGTGGGAGGTATATCCACTCCCCGGTCCAAATGGCTACTAGGCTTGCCGCGTACCATATTTACAGCATGTGGCTAGTACTTTCAAAAACTTAACCAGCACTACCACACACCGCGACCTTAGCAAGTTCATCAACACAGACGGGGTCTCACAT
Source organism: Panicum virgatum (assembly GCF_016808335.1). NCBI lineage: Eukaryota > Viridiplantae > Streptophyta > Magnoliopsida > Poales > Poaceae > Panicum > Panicum virgatum. The sequence continues at coordinate 2,367,147 of NC_053147.1, forward strand.
AAAGTCATGATATCGATCACAACCCCGTCCGTCGTCCTTATATTGATAACAGAAAGTAAACAGGCAATTCCTATAAAGCTCGTGAGTGACAGGCAATCACTCGACTTTTACCGGTCCTATAAGCTTAGCAAGTAGTCGAACTCAAGTCTAGTGTTCAGTACATAGGTTCCTATGATCATGCATCTAGGGTTTCAATTCAAATCCTAAGTACTGTAAATGCACAAGTAAGTAATACAGTAAATGATAATGATTTGAAATATGGGTTATGTCCGGGGCTTGCCTTCTCGGTAGTTGCTAACTATTTCAGCCCTAGGCTCTTCCGAACTTTGGTCCGGGGCTTCAGTTAGTTCAGCAGTGTTTACTTGAGCTTCGAGATCACCTCCGTCAGATTCCGGAATCAGCTCGTACGTCCCGTCCGACAAAGTAGTCGTATCTATATGTAATGCAAGAACAACATTAAAAACACACATGGGCAATCGTTTATAGAGTAGTTAAATAACAAATTTAACTACACAAGGCATCAAGATCAACAGCACAAATGAAGTTTACTAACTTCATAAACAAGTATGGGTGATTTCCTATTCCAAATAAGTCATGGTTTGCTAATAATTAAACAACTCAAAGCACAAATAGAAATAAATTTAGCAAAAATTACCCTAAATAGAATATGAACAGATTAAGCTATCCTGTAAAAACCATGCCAAGACATGTAGCAAATTACTCACAACAATTCATTCATTCAGATAACACCTAGAGCAATCTTAAATTATACAGATCAAACTAGAGCAAATAAGAAGCTCAAAATTTAACAGTAGATCTAAACAGGGATTAATTAGCTACTGTGAATTTTTCATGATTTTATCTACACTGAATTAATTCTGAGAAAATAAACAAAACAGATATCAGTTTAGCAAGATTCATTTTTAGATCCTGTTATATTCATGAACTCATTCTCAAACGTCATGGACAAGCTAAGATACTCAAGAAGAACATGCAGAAATATTTTCATGATTTATTACGAAGAGAAACTATTTACCATAAATAAAGTCTACTAAACAAGGATTAAATCAATTAAACAGATACACCAGAGAACTGATCATGAAATTTTTATAGAAAAACTAGTGTTATAAGAACAAACTACCATAAAAGTTTCACTGCAATACAAACTTTCAAACAGTAGTTAAGAAAAAGATAAAATCAACTATTATTTAAGCACTAGTAACACAAATCAAATTCTACAGCAAAAACTTGCAACTAAAGCCTAACATATTATGGTTCTACTGTATAGAGCACTTCAAGAGTATTCCAAAACAACAAGATTTTCTATTTTACGAATTTTCTACGAATTGATATTGAATTTCAAAGATCACTGAAAAATATCACAAGGAAGTCCCTAGAGCACTATTCAAATGTGTCTTGAGCTATTCAAATAATCCCCTGGCATTTCTTGAATTCTAGCAGGGAGGTCCTTGCCGAGGTCAGAGAGGGGCGCGGGGTTTGACCGGCCTTTACCGGCGAAGGGAGGCGTCGGCGGCGAGAAGGGAGAGGTCAGGGAGCTAGAGGGGACCACGGCGCACCTCTAGGTGGCTTCGGGATGGCTCGGGGTGGCCTATGGCGGCGGGTCCGCGTGCTCCGGCGGGCGGTGGTGGTCGGAGATGGCGGAGGCGGCGCTCCGATGAGGCGTAAAGGGGGGCATGGGGCTAGGGAGGTAGAGCGGCTCCAGGCGCACCAGAAGGTGCCCGAAATCGGGGTCGGGTTAGCCCGTAGCGGGCTGTCCGCGGCGGCCAGAGCAGCGGCGAAGCTCGGCTACGACGGCGAGGGGGCTCCGGTGGAGGTCTGAGGGCGGGATTAGGCCTGAGAGCTGCGCGAGGTCAAGGCAAGGCTACTGGTGGGGTCGATTGAGGGCGGGGAAGGGCGGAGGAGGGGGTTCGACGGCGGCCGGGGCTCGCCGGCGTTCGGGGCGGAGCGGCGGCGTGTTCTGGAGTGTGGGAGTGGGGAGTAAGCGAAAAGGCGAGTGGAGAAGCTTTCTGGGGTACTTGTAGTGCGGCTGCGCGCGAGGAATCGAGGGCCGGGGCTCTGCAGCAAGCGCTCCACGACGGCGTCGCGGTGGCGGCCGCCTTGGCGGCTCTAGAAGCGGCGGGGGTGCGTGGCACGGCCGGGGAGGCTCCAGCGCGAGGAAGGAGGGCGGTGGGGCGGCTCCGGGGTGACGCGTGGGTGCCAGCGCGAAGCAAAGGCGAAGTTGGAGTTGGCCGGGGAGGCGGCGGCGGCGCGGCGCGGTTCAGCGGCGCGGGAAGCAGGGGAGCAGGGAGAAAGGAGAAAGGGGGCCTGTTTGCAATATCCAAAAATTCCAAGGACCTGAATGTAAACCAGTGATAACTTTTAATAAAGGGCTCAAATGAAAAAGTGCCCAACATGAAAGTTGTTCAATGTTTCAAGATCTACAACTTTGATGTTGTGCAAAAATTTATTTGATCAAAGATTCAAGAGCAAATTTTTAAAACATAAGAGGGATTTTGAATTCCAGGAATTTTGTCTTTTTCAAAGCAAATTCACTTTAAACTTACACTTAAAAGCAAATTTTGCTGCCAAGCAATAAATGCACTGAATTTTGCAAAAACACCCTCCACAAAAGCTATAATTGCACACCCAAATCAAACATAACTGCAGAAAGGACCTTGCATAAAATCATAATTACACATATAACCTTTTATATTTACAAAAAGATTCTTTTTCAAGCAATTCAAGCATATGATGCATGATTTGGTTCTAATTCCCTAAATTGGCTATTTAAAAACCTGGGCCGTTACAGCTTTGGGTTCGATTGACGCTCAGGTGGATTCTTCGGGACTTTACCCGACAGCACTGCCGGATTACTCCGTTTGAAGTGCGTGTTAGCCGGGAGTACCTTTAGGGTGATGGTTAGCGCACTTGAGCCGGATTAATTTGGGCGGTTCTGCCACACTCCCGGCGCCCCCTCCCTCCTCGTCCTCCCGGCGGCCGTGCCCCCTCCCTCCTCCTCATCCTCCGGCGCCCCCTCCCTCCTCCTCGTCACGCCAGCCGCCGTTTCTGAGACCCGGAAACCAGTCAAGTAAGTAGGGATTTTGGGGTACCTGTACCCGAAACCGACACAGGTGGGTAGGTAGAGAATACCTAGGGGCGCGGGACAACTCTCTCTAAGGAACTCGGCAAAATAGCCCCGTAGGGAGTATTATAAAAAGAGGTTAATCATAGATTATTAAAAAGCCTAGAAAAAATTCTTCCTGGGTCGATGCCCGAGCGGTTAATGGGGTTAAATGCCTAAGCTGTGAAAGTATGGGTGATTTTTTTCATAGATATCATTTGTCGAAACCAAACAAGCAACGGATGGAGCAACTAGCGCGAAAGCTGTTGCGCATTTTGGTTTGCTTTAAGGCATCGGTTGTTCTTAACAGCGATGGCTATTCATTTAAGCCCATCTACTTACTTCTATTGGACCCATAGGACCAGCGCTCACAACAAATCCAATAAGCCGGTGTTGCTGCTGTCTGCGTAGGGCCGTCCCCCACTCCCGTCCCGGGGCGCTAAGGGGTTTTTTTTTAGGAACAGACGGTGGTGTTTTGTCCCCCACTGACTTGGCCCGGGCCTAAGTGAAAGTGAAAAAGAAAAAGTAGGAAAATGGACTGAAATTGTTGGATTAGTGGATTTGCAGTATCTCAACAATCAGAACTGCGAATATTCCATCATCCAAACTAAGCTTCCTCAGATCCTAACCCATTGGCACGATGGAATTGTCCGATTGTAGCCCGACGCGCTGTATCTTCCTACAAATTAGTGAATTAGGAAGGGCTGTAAGACCACCAGGCTGAAGCAGAAGTGTGCTAGAAAACGCCGGTGGTGGCCGCCGTGGCGCCGCGTCCTCTCCTCCCTCGGCCTCAGATCCAGCCCGCCCGGCGCGGCGGCGCCCCCTCCCTCCTCCTCGTCCTCCCGGCGGCCGGTGCCCCCTCCCTCCTCGTCATCCTGCACCGCGGAACGACGCCGGCAGCGACTTGGGCGGCAGCTTCTAAGCGGCGCAGGGTCTGCATCGGCATGGTCGCGGCGCGCGCAGAACCTGCATCGGCGGCATGCCGGGGAAGTCCGACGAGCGGATTGCGGCGCCAGTGAGCTAGCAGACAGCGGGGGGCGGCGGGGCATTGGAAGCAGGCCACACGGCCACTTTGTGCCTCGGGCGGCCCGTTAGCCTGTCGTGCTTCGGGCTGGACCAATGACACAGCGTGCCGTGCCTGGGCCAAAGGCCAGGCATGAAGCACGCACCGGCACAGCCCGTAAGGCCTAGCAGCCCGTGTCGGCCCGACCACTTCCGGGCTGGGCCGGCCCGATGTCATGCCGGGCCGGGCTGGCCCGTTGGCCATCTATAGGCTGATGGGCATCGAAATTTGACTGGTGACAAAATAGAAAATAATCGAGTGCTGATTACGGATTCCGTTTTCCAAAACACCATACAAAGTCACATACGTTGTGACCGTGGTGAAGGCAAAAGGGTCGGCTTGCTCCTGTAAATCTGTAAAAATACTCACGACTTGTGAAGCCATGCTGCAGCTTCCAGCAATGACTTTTGCTTGTCAAGCTCTAATCAAACGCATCAACCTCTCCATACAAAGTTAACAAACCTTTCGCTCAAGCTCAAACCCTACATCCTGTCATCCGAAAAGGGCATACAACAAACAGAATTGACCTAGTTACAGGCTCTGAATGCAAATATACCAATGAACGCCCTTTGCCAACAACATTCTGGTTAGCTCTTCAGTACTACCCCTACTTTCTAGGATCCACATCACAAAAAAAAAAAGAACTAACTCATCACAAGGAAAACACTTGCACTGCTTTACAAAACTTACAGGCGCTGGCAGCAACCTAAAGAAGCAACGACCATTACGATTCTGAACAAAATCGAGCTCGACCAGGAGTCCTGTACAGCAGAAACTCTGCAGTGAGCTTCAGAGCAGCGGTGGCACGGAGGGTGCTTGCGACCCCTTGCCAAGGTTCAGGTCGAGGTCCACTTCCCTGCTAACTTGCACCCTGGGAGCCAATCCAATATGTTCCCGTTGCACCGGGAACAGATCCAGGCAGGCTTCAGAATCTGCACCAGGCGGACCGTGTCCCATGGATATGAAGTCAAAGGCCTGAGGGGGATCACGCAGCAGATGTGGACGCTCAATGACAGGGTTCATTCCAGAAGATATAACTCCAGTGCTGTGGCCTGTGATGGAATCATTAGTCACAATCTCTGCCACTGGGAACACCAGTGCACCTTCACTGACCATCTCCTGGATTAGTTGCTGAGATCTTGGTGTCTGTGCAGTGACAAATCCAAACAGCTTTCTTGTCGACGGTTCTGAACCTGAGTGGGGTTGTCCATGACCGTGCTCAACAGGTTTGATCAGTTTGGTACTAGCTGTAGCATGTCCAGAGTTACTTGATTGTTCAGTAACACTTGAGGCATTCGACTCAGGCAAAGGGGTGAACCCTTCTTGCTGGTCCAAGTCTCCAAGCGCATCCAATTTACTATCATCTCTTGGCTCCACAGAGCAGTTTGATCCAACTTTTGCAGAATACGTCTTAGCGGAGGACCAATTCCTGCCAGGTGAGTTAGTGCCTTCTCTTGTGGCAGCTTCCACAACCTCCTTTTTCGCCTCATGGTCGAACTCCACCAGTAGCTGATTCTCAATATGCACAACATGCTTCACAGCAAAAGTTTCTTGGTCTGATGACTCATACAATGCTTCATCTTGCTGGTCCAAAAGATCTTGTTCTTGTTGTTGCCCTTGCTCTATGGCATGTTTCACTGAACCATATTGCTCTTTGACTAGGACAGTTTCATCAGCCATATCTTTCTTTTGCCTAAACACTCCCCATAGGTAGTGATTCCCCTGGAAAACTAAGTTCAAGATAATTTGATCAGTAACTGGAAAAGTGGAGAAAATATTGTGATACAATATAAGACAAGGTTGTGTATCATTCATTATATAAAGGGAAAAGGATATGTGACACCGAGTCCCACCCTCTGAACAACTCTTAGAACATAGGCTCCATACCAAAAAAAAAAAAGTAATAAAAAAGACAACAGATTCTACACTATCCTGCCAGCAAATTCTGGAGGTCCCTAGCTCCAGCAGTGCACTAGAGAGGCCACTCTTCTCCCACTGCCCGCACAAACAAATATCAAAAGAAACACTGGTTCACATGGAAAAATTTAAAGTAGAAAAATCATAACAGCTGGACATAATCTGTTTCCACATCCTAAATGGGTGCATGGCTGCATGCATTGTCCGGGACACAGAGGCAAAAAGAAAATAAGAGAAAATATCCAATTGGAAACTTACAGTGGTATTGTTCCGGCAATAAAGAAGAGGGGAAGATTAGTAGCTCCGCGATACCAACTGTAACTTTTAAGGCACAATCACTATTGATCAAGTTGTTAACTAGTCTGTTTGCCACTTCATTTTGCCTGGGATATGATAAGAAGATGAGTAAATCAAATCACATCAAGCAGGAGAAAAGCAAGCAATAAGAGATGCAAACACACCTCAAACTATGTGGGAAGAAAAACAACCCGATGTTGTCATCAGTAGGTCCAAAAGAGTTCCAACTCTTTGGCCAGGCTTGTGACCGTGGGAGCTTGTTTAATTCAACTACTGGTTGTAACGATGTTGACAGATCCCTTACTCTCTGACATGCTTTCGTGGACAAGTGGGCATCCAACATAAGCACTTCAGTGTCTATCTTAAAGACTCCACTGTTGACAAAAAGATAGAATACATCACCGTTTTATACAAAAGAATTTTCTTTTATTCAAAGATAGAAAAATATCATTAAACATACCTCCAAACAGGCTCATCAAGGGCTTGCGAGTAAATGTAATATTGTTGATCGTCAGATTCTGAACGAGATGGTCTGCATTGTTGGGAATGATCTGTTGCAACAGAAGTTTGTGGCACCAAATTTGCACCATCATTTAGAGACCGATTTGTAGCCTCATTCAGAGCACACTCAGCATTTGCAGAACATAAAATATCCTCTTCATCTTCGTTTTGAGCTATGTATCTTCTCCTTCTCTTCACAGGCGTAACATTCATAAGATTTTGATCATTTAATTCACCAGTCCGTGCAGCCTCCTCCACACAATATTCAGTGTTTACCCTATGCTTTGTCATTGGTTCATCACACTTAGGAGGCTGAGGATTGGCATTTTCATTCCGCGCATCTTCAGCCTTCTTTTCCTCAACTTCATCATCATCATTGAGAATGAGTCGCCGTCGCTTTCTTGGGGTGACCTTGCCAAAGTTTTCAAGAGTATCGGAAATCTCTACTTCTGTACCACTAGCCTTAATAACAATTGCTTTTGAAGAGATCTCTAAAGATGAACATGAATTATCCTTATCCAATAGCTTTGATGGCCCACTGTGGTTTTTCTTCAGATTATCACTTTCAATGCGCATAGATGGCAGACAGTTATTTTGCTTATTCGGATAACGACGAGTAAAATGGACATCACCTCTTGATGTGTTCTGAGGTGAAGCAATAGTCAATTCCCCTCGTCTATCCTCAACTTGATGGACCAAGAGTTCATCTGATGGTTTATTTCCTGCCTTCGAATTAACTTCATGAGTAACAGAGCATTCATTCATATTAGAAGGCTCTGATTCATTGGAATTATTCAATGTTGAAGCAACAATTTTCATTTCCTTCATGCACTTTGATCTCTCATCATGTTGTTTTAGGTGATTGATTTGTTTTAATCCTGGTGTCAAATGATTTGAACCAACATCATTGTTCAACTTCAAAGTTTGAACAGAGTTTTCATTGGCAACCTGCCAATTCCCATCCTTGTTCTCAGTTGTTTCTGCCCTGATGCTCTCACAAGAATGTGATGCCTTCCCACCGGTGCAGGCAGTACTTGCATCCCTGCATCCTCTTCTCTTGATGCTCATGCCTCTCATATTTGATTTATTTCTAATGCCCTTCTTGCGCAAAGAATTCATCTCAGAAGAATTGATTTTCTTCAGATATGCACTTTTAGCTGTGTAGGACTTACTTTTTCGTTGTCCCCATGAACCAAAAACTCTAGCTGACTCCACTCTATTGGTAATTGGTTGCTGTGATGTAGAGCCAAAGTGGGTGTGATTTGGTGACCTTTCACTTGACACCTTCCCTAGAGACCTGCTGTAAGAACCTTCAGTATGCCTTTGATGGCATTCATCGCACACCCAGTCTACTAATGATGCATCATATAGAACTTTGTCCAAACAATATCTGCATCAATGATGAATTGTAATAAGAAAAAGGCAGGGCATTACTTTTCTCAAATCCGAAAAAGGAAAACATACTGGTGTGTGGAAGCCCTCTTGCAGTCGATGCAACACAAAAGAAGATGTTTGAAGCCAATATCTCCACACACTTCACACACATTGTTCTGCATAAATGTGAGTGTTTAGTTATATAAACAATCAACTATAGAAGTACTGCACGATAACATCATAAAACAGCCTGATGATATTCGCATATTATCTAGTACAATGTCAATGTTTGCGTGCATTAAATCATTAATAACTACTCAAAATATTAAACTTGCTACAAAACGGTACAAAAGGTTCAAACATAATTATTTGATATGCAAGGGATTGAAATATATTTCTCGCGATGCATTCATCATTTCATCTCCTGCCTTGCTACTTGACCTCATGTCTGCTTTTCCTTCACTGCATTGCGCCTAACCCATACATTACAAGTACTGCCATCATCCTTGGCATTGCCAAAATCGAAATTCGAAACGCCTGCTGTACTGTGCACCAATGCATGGTTATCTGCCCTGACCTGAATACCTGATCATGATACACCCTCACTTATGATGTACAAGTAGAAGGAATTAAGTTAAGGCACTTGAGTCCTGGATCATAAAAGGTTATTTGCAGGTTTATGTGCCATGCTGATGGTGAGCCACCTCTATTTATCGAACACAAACTTCGATGGTCAAGTTGTCTCCCTGACCAGAAAATAAGGCGTTGTTTGTTACTGGTTACGTGATCATTCCACCACTGTATCACTACCTCATGACATTAATAACTGACAAACGAATACTTCAAAATTTGTCATTTTTTTTGTTCTCCCTAAAAAAGTTCAGTTTTAAGCTCCAATTCTGTAAGCTGATGAATTATATCATGCCCTATTTAGAAACATTCTTTAAGAGCCCTTTATGAGTTATTTCATGCATTTTGGTTTACAATGGTTAAACCCATGTTAGATACCCGACCTAAAAAAGAATCATGAAAAAGTGGATGTATTTTTGTAATAGGTCACTACGTCAGGTCAAATCCCACAAAATTTAAAACTAAAACACAAGTCGTACAAGGAAAAACAAAAAAGATAAATTTCAGAGAGTGAACTAGCCCAATTTGACACTTTCCAAAATTCCAAACTAAAACCGCTTCGTAGAATTCCATTGCAGGTCAAATTCAAAGCTGACCCCCTAAAGAAGCAAACATTCACGTTTTGTCCACCATTACTTTTGCCATAAGTTTGTAGCTATGTTGTTTTGTACTTCATTTCTTACCATGAGCTATATGCATTAATTAGACCATGCCTTGTTCATTTCCAACCTAGGTACTAACGAGTGAGGTTGCGAGCACTCATGCTCTATGTGCCCAATGATCTATCTGTAGGCTGGTGCCATGGGGGACAGGAGACATGGATACCCTGCTACTCAAGGATCAAATCTCAGTGCCCACTCTAGTACATCGACGAGAAGTGAGTGTCACGCTCAGTGAGGCCACACGTCACGCCATCACGCATGCGCTATAATCTAAAAAGCCAAAGGTTGCATTGGTAGGTAATCAGGTAATCAACAGGCCTGATGCAGCTACACCGAATCCGGGGTAGCTTGTGCAGCATTAGATACAGAAGCCATTGAGCAGTCCCCACTTCAGACTGATCTGGATTTAGCTTCTACACAAAGAACCAGCTTAAGCTTTGGTCATCAATCAGCCCGAGCAAGAGAATATCCTGCCGGAGCAGTTGAAAAGGGTTGAACTTTCAGGGACGAATTTTGATCCGGACTGATGAATATCAGATTACGAAATCAAACGAATAGGACACCACAACAAATGCAGTTCGCAACAGTAATGCCCCCAAGCTTGGTGCACAGTGGGGGGCCATCCAGATCAAGGCCGGGGCCAAGATCAAATGCTCCCCCTGTCCACGCGCAATCGGTAGCCAAGAACTCATCTTTCTTGGCGCATTGCCTACCGAATCGATTCAGCCCACACTTCTTCCGCTAAGAACCAATAAAGACACGCAAGAAACCGCGGGAGAAGATATGGGAAACATACCATTTTAGCCTAGCCAAGTTTATCTCCAAGAACCGCCCAACCTCAGGAACTCAGACTGATACAAATCCTCCAAGAAGAAGAACCGACACACACCCAGGAGGCCAGGAACCCAAGGCATAAAACCCTCTGCTTCCGAAACCTCCCAGTATGGATTTTGAAGGAGCCAACAAACCCCACTCCCTCCTCAGGATGGCGAGAAAGAAATGGGAGGATGAAGCGGGTGATTAGGGGATTTACGGGTGATGGCCGAGAGAACGGGAAGCAGACGAAACGATGAGAGAGGAGGGGAAGCCAGTAAGGTAATGATGGCGTTCCTCCCCCTGGAATGGCGGGTTTCAGGGGACGGATTGATCGGGGATTAGCGAAGAAGGCGGGGCAGAGAGAGGAGTGTGGGACCGTGTGGTTTGGGGGCGCCGTTGGATCCGCTGTGGACGGTGTGGTCAGCGTTGGGTAACTGCATTTGGCCAATGTGGGGCCCGCCACGACCCATCTGATTCATTTTTTTTTCATGAGGTCACTGCCTTGGGGATGTGTGGCCCAGGTTGGCTTCCGTCCTCAATTGAATTTGGGCCGAGGCCAAGATTCGGAATCTGATGGTGGAGTACGCACTTTGCGCTAGAATTATAATTTTATAGTACATTACAGCGAAAATACGTTTCGTATTAGATCATCTTTGGCTGCTTTGGGAATGATTAAGCTCTGTGAAGCGGTCCCCGACCATCCCGATTAGGCAAGTGCGCGACGGAGCGTGGGCTCGTGGCTTTCTTGCAGCATGATCATGAGCGGTTGGGCGGCCTGAGCTTTCTGTAGATCCCTTTTGCTTTTAGAGCTCATCTCCGGGAAAAAGCAGCCTGTGGCTAGGCTTTTGTGTACGTGCGACCTGGTCTGAGCTGCTGTCCCATCCGTTGGTTCATCGCGCCTCTGTGAGTGTGACCATCATCAACACGTATAGCTCGGAATAATAGTCAAACGATTCTCTTGTTCCTTGCGTGACAGCGTTCTTGTTCCTTGAGACGTACGTATTCCTGTCCACTTTCTTACTCAAGTCAATCTGTGTCTGTCTCGGTTGCTTTCTACTAGATTTTTTTTAGCAGAATAATCGCATGGGTTTGAGGCTGTTCTTTTTCAGCATTTGAGCAAAACGGTCCCACATGTACTTCCAACTTTTGGCTGTGTTTAGTTCATGAAAACTTTTGAGTTTGGGTACCGTAGCACTTTCGTTGTTATTTGGTAATTAATATTCAATTATAGACTAATTAAGTTTGAAAGATTCATCTCATCATTTCCAGTTGAACTGTGTAGTTAGTTATTTTTTAAACTGTATTTAATACTCTATGTATGTGTCCGATTTTTTGGAACTAAACAGGGGCCTTTGTACCTGCCTGCAGACTGCAGTGGCATCTTGCTCAATTGGTACAAGGCTACAAGCACATTGGAGAGTGATCATCGGTTCAAAAACTGTGTTTAGTTGGTGAAAAAGTTTGGATTTTGGTACTAGACACATTTCGTTGTTATTTGACAAATAATATTTAATTATAGACTAATTAAGCTTAAAAGATTCATTTCGTGCTAATCAGTTAGACTGTGTAATTAGTAATTTTTTCAAATCCATTTAATACTTCATGCATGTGTTCAAAGATTCGATGTGACGGGTACTGGAACAAATTTTTTTTAGAACTAAACAGGGAATTTTTGTACTCCTACGTCTCATCAGTTCGTACAGTATATAAGCTACAATTTTTCTCTTGCAGATATCTGTTGCAGGGGAAATTAGTGGACGGGAGGGAGGTGGACCGTGCTGATGCCGTGTTGGTGCCATCCTGAAGATAAGTATAGGGCGATAGGCCATGACGATGAAACTGAATTATTCTTTTTTTAAAAGAAAGAAACTGAATTGTTTCGATCCGATGCATTTGTGGCCACAGACGCAGATGCTTGTAGAGAAAAGGAAAGCTCGTGCTGGGCCGGTGAGCTCATCGATCGCCGCTTGAAGTTTTTTAGAAAAAAAAACACGAGGCAAAAATACTTCCTGAACACAGAGCCGCGCGATTGAAATGGTTTCAGCCGTCTGATCCGTATCATGCCCAGTTACAGGGAATCAGGGATCATATCTGACCGTGCTAATCACATACAAGGCACGGTACAAGCACCATCCGAGATCGAGGAAATAATCACAAACTCACATGCGGACCCATTTCTCACTTCGACATTTTTCATCCCAGCAGGTGCAACTTGTTTAATTAAACAATATATCTGAAGAACATCTTATAAACACATGACAAGAGATTGTTCATACTGAAATCTTGGGTAGAATATACTCAACACTTCAACTATACAAAAGAACGAACCCTCAGACGGGCATTGCCACCACACAAAATTTACATTTTTAAGGAAATAAAAGCATACAAGTGCCCCCTTGCAGAATCTGTTATGTTGGTGGCCCCAGAGGCTTGAATGGTGTCTTTGGGATCTCATGCGTCCTCTACTTGAGAGTTGAATACAAAACTTGGAAATGTTGTTGTAATATCCCTGTTCAAAATTAATCAATAATAAGAATGATATATTTCGACAAACTCAATTAGCTGATCTAACATGCAATGGTTAAGCTAAAAAAGCAAAAAACAAAAAGGGATAAAACAAAACATCATTTTCATGCAAGTGTTTTTCTCCAACAGTTCCAATTAGCAATCATAATGTGCATGATTAGCACAGAATAGCGGATAAGGATCTAAAGGAAGAGATCAAGCAAGCCTAGCACACTCTCAGGCAAAGGGTGGCCAGGTTCGAGTCTGGCGTTCTTTCTCAAATCAAAGCAGGGCCAAGGGTCGAAAGGACGGCGTTTTAAGGAGTCTGCCCCTTCCCATCTAATTTTTTTGGACAAGAACAAGCAATCTGTAGCAAGCAAGAGTTGAATGAATATGTATTCCCTCCATTTCACTATACATGTCCAAACATCAGGAGTATCTACTTCAACGTGACAACATATCTGACCAAGGGTGGAAATGATGGTGCTTTCTTGTTTTTTTTTCCTCTTACAATCCTCACGAGAATCACAGGATATTTCTGTTCTATCCAACAAACACCCAATGCATAGTGTGGCCTTTTGCTTCAACGTAAACAAGGCAATTTAATATCTTCGCTATTACGAAGATATTAAAAAGACTTATTACGCAGGGTAAAGCAAAGGGCACAGTTTACACTGAAGCTTGTTGGAAACAGCAAGTCTCCTATGCGTATCATGCACGTCATAACATGAAACCGAAAAGTCATAATAAAACACCATAGTTTTCGCGCACTGAGGGACAATGAATTTGAAACAGCCTATCTTGAGGCCATGGAAAGATGTCGAGAAATGTTGGGAGCAGATGGCCTATGTCCCCTTTGTGATTAACAATAGCATGACAAACTGTTATGATCTAAGATGTTGAGCTTCAAATATATCCATAGGAACCCAAGGAAGTAAACTCAAATTGTCAAGAAAAGGGCAACTCATCAAGAGTACTGACCGGAGATATGGGAGAGTCATATTTTTCAACAAAGATGGATGCCTCAAGACAAGGTTCCGCCATTCCTCCTTGTCAATTTTCCCATCATGTTTTGTATCTGCTTCCTCAAATGTCTAGTAATATCAAAAATGAGGATTTGCTGAGTAAGCAACTAAGCATAAATTCGACATATACCCTATACAGAAAAACATGTACTCAGACATACCTTGTCAATAATGCCTTCAATAATATCATCTGAAAGATTCATTCCTGATTCAGCAAGTGTTGCAACGACCATTTGCTTGACCTGGCAATCAAGAAGGTGCAACACAACATTTTCAGTGTTGCTGGCTGCATTTGTTGTCAAATTGGATATGCTTCTTCCAAGCAAATTTAAGAACAATCCATAAAAAGGTGTAGTGTATGAGGGCCTTGGAGCTCATAATGTTTAACATCATCAATTTTGTTCGGTTCAACTTGAGAAATAACCACTCCAAATTTCAATGATGGTAAATCATATGCTAAACTTGGAACATGACTTGAAAGGATGAATAATGGTACTCATGTACGAGGTATTATAGCACATATTGGGAAAATATATGCAAACCAAACATATGCACTAATGCATATAGCACAGAACAAATTGTTTATTTAAAAAAAGGCAAACAGAAGGTACCTCCTGCTTTTCAATGAAGCCTTGTTGCTTGAGATCATACAGTTTGAAAGCAACTGCAAGTTCACGTAGAATCAGCTGAATTGGTTAACTTTATAAAGTCATTCTAAATAGTTCATAACAGAAAAGTTCCAATACTAAAGATTTGGTATATTCTTTGAAACAAAGATGCAGGCCTTGCACTAACATACTCTACAAGCATCTCCCTACCTACAGAGCCTCAACAGGTAATCAAATCAAAAGAAACTATTCCCAGTTGCAACAAATAGGACTTGGTGGCAGTCCATTTTGACTTGTGAAGGGGGGATGAATGTCTGTCCCGTTTTTAAAAATGTTCAAGCTTTAGTAAAATTGTAGAACATAATATGCATAGCAGTTCCAGCTACCTATCATGTCCACATACACATGGGATATCCCAAGGAATCCAACAGCCAACAGCCAACAGCCTTTTCATGGATATTTAGTAAGCAGTAATGATTCAACATTTTACCATGAAATATTATCAAATAGAAAAACTTAACTTGATACTCGGCCACTTATGTGGCATTATCAAGGATACATAAATGGATAAATAAAGTGAAGCATCAAGGCTTACAATCAATTTTGTCATCAATTGGTGCATTCGGATGGAACACAGAAAGAGCTCGAGCAAATTCCTCAAATTCAAGAATTCCATTATGCTTGGTGTCGAACAAGTCAAATACCTAAGTCAATGATTGAAAACAGGATACCTTAGTGTTGATTTCAGGCCAACCCAAAAGAAGTGTACATATGCAAGTTTCAGAAATTAAACAAAATTGTAACCCCCCAAAAAAACAGAGGGTTCACACTTGGTTCTCCACCAGGATGATTGCAGGTGGGTGATTACACAAGCAGAGACATTGAAATATACATTTCCACGCATGAGCACATTATTGAAGGTTGAAAAAGCTCAGTGTTCATGCCATCCTATCACTGTTTTAGATAGCTTGGCATAATGCCAGTGTTCACAAAACACATGGTGTACCATTGATTCTTTTTGTAATTACACAAATGCAAAAAAAAAAGTGACCCAAAGCGCAAAGGACACAACAATTGAGAAGTAATAGACTGAACACCAGTACACCATGATGAACTGAGCAACAGCGAACTTTCATTTCATGACAAATTTTCACTAACTAGAGGTACAAGGTTCCAGTGGACATACCCGATCAGCAAACATGCTATCCTTTCTGTTTGTCTTAAACAGTGCTAATTGGAATTCTTCCTGCAGATAAGACAGTCAAAGCCTCAAGCGAGATCAGGCATCATGGTTCAGGTGTAACAGAATTACCATTCGCTGCCACTTCACACTCAAAGAAATTAGCAGGACTTACAAACCTTATTAATCAAGCCATCATCAACCACGGCACTGCTAATCTTCTTGAACAGCTCGTACAAAGCCTCGATTTCATTTACATTAACTGCAAATACATGATATTTGCTGGTGAATAAAAGGCGACAAATATGAAACAAGCATCTGAACATAAAGACCGATTCCGTGGAAGCAAGCAAGAGTGAAAGAGAACATACAAACTGTCTCCCTGGCCAGACGCTCGGGCTCCTCAAGGCCCTTTGGCCGATTGGGTATGTCAAGATCGCAGCACTTGAGCAGGCCAGTAGCAAGGCGCCGCAGAAAGTCCACCATTTCACTCCCTACCAACGGCGATCCAAATCCCCAAATCAACGCGGTTCACAGCTGCAAAAACCAACGAATGGGTGAGGACCCCACGACCACAGTAGTGGAGCAATTACGATGACGGCAGGGGCGGACCCAGTGTAGGACCCCATGACCGCAGCGGTCCAGCTCTAGGTCTAGGCGCCGGCCCGGTCTCGTCGGCGCGTCGCCTCCGCCCTCCGGCCTTGCGGTTTGGAGATTCGTCGATCCAGGTCCCCGGGAGCCGGGAGGTGGCTGCGGGCTCAGGCTGCCTGCTGCGCGCCGCCGCTAGCTAGGGTTGGCGAGCGCCGATCGAAGGGGAGGGGTCGCGGGTCGGGCGCGCAGAGAGGCGAGACGGGAGACGCGGCCGATTCCTCCCTGGTTCTCTCTCGTCGCGTCGTCGACTCGGACGCAAGCAGGTCGACGGGGACAGGCGAGTTGCTGGGCTGGGAACGGAGTTTGGGCCACCGACGCCTAGGGGCCAGCCACTTTACAGAAATACTTGTTGGAAGATGAAAAGGAGGTTATTTGGGCCATGGCCCAGTGGGCCTAGGCCCATCTCAGCCGGATCATTGAATCTGCACATTATCTCGAAGCAAAACGTTGTTGTTTGTCGTCGTGCGCGCTGTCTACTTCTCGACTCTTCCTCTTTCCCCAAGCTACAGGATGCGGCGATTCCTCCTCTCCGACGGCCTTGCCGATTCCTCCTCTCCGACGGCCTCGCCGGCGTCGGGAGGGTTGGGAATCGGTGCGGGATGCGGGCGTCGTCCTGTATATAGGCTAGTTTTTTGTGTAGTAGTCTAGGTTTTTTAGGTGGAGGCAAGGTCGGTGTCGTCCGTGCTGCGGCGGCGACGGCGTGGCTTCCACGGCTGCTCTTTCTCCAACAGGCGGGTTCCGGTGCTGGCGCTGTCGATGGCGCGAGCTCAGGTGGCTTTCCTTGGAAGTTAGGTAATCCCGCCGTCTGTGGCTGCTGCGGTTCTTGCAGGAGACGACGGCGTGGATGCGGAGAGGCCAGATCCAGTATCGCGCGCGGCCTTCTAAGTCATCCATGGCGGTTTTCCTATCTCTGCGAGCGGCTGCGGCGGATTCTTTTGCTCCCGATGGCCCTTCCGGGTTTGTTGGTGAGACTGGTTCTCTTGTGCTGCGGTGGGCTCGGCGGTTGATGGAGTGGGTTCATCTTCTCCGGTATCGTCGGCGGCAACAACACAAGGCTTGTTTTCCCGACGGCGCTTGTTTGGGGGGAGACAGCGTCGTCTTCGTGGATTCGTGGAATAAGGTACTCCAGACTTCTCTCTCCTTCGTCGGCGTGTGCTCCGGTGCCGGCGTCGGGTCTGTGAGGTCTTATACAGGAGTTGTGGTGGCCTGCTGGTCGTCTTGCTGTCGTTGCCTCTCGCGCGTGGAGCCACAAGGGTATTGCGACATGCCCGTCGTCTACGGAGTCTTCCGGTGATTTCAAGAAGGACGCGTTTCTGATCTGATTGTAGATGTAGGTTTGTTTGTACGTGTGTGGTGCGGTATGAGTGTGTACAAGCATGTACGAACAGATACTACAGCTGCATGAATCCAGATGAGAGGTACAGCTGCATGAATCCAGATGAGAGGCTTCAAAAAAACATTGTTGTTTCAATATGAGACAAGAAATACTATAGGTTTGTCGGTACCCTGCAACTGGGGTATCCACTCCTACTGTGCCAAGACTCGCGTAGTTATCCGTAACTACGCCCTAAGGAGCTGAGCAGCTGGACCCCTGGGGTCCGACTCCATCTCACCGGACCAACGGTCCCGGACCCGCTTCCCGCTCGGGGACGGGTCCGGTGTCACCACGTGTCCTAGAGGTGGAAATACTCAGTACCTGTGGCCGCGGACCCGGACCCCCGCAGGAGGGTCCGGGACCTCCACGTGCCATCCGGACCCCTGTAGGTGGGTCCGGGACCTCCACGTGCCATCCGGACTCCCGCAGATGGGTCCTGGACCTCCACGTGCCTATCCGGACCCCCGTGAGCTCTCGGCTCAGCTAGCTGCTCGGGAGGGGTCCGGAGTCGCCACGTGTCACGCGGGCGCGGGCGCAAGCCTTCTGCTGGAAGCTCCCTCACCCACCCGCATTAAGTGTGAGTGGTTGAGGTGGGCTCTGCTGCCTCTGGGGACGGGGCAGCTTTTGTCAGTCCACACTATTGATCGCGTATTACCAAGGAGCACAGTGCAGCCGCCTGAGCCGCGCCCGCGCAGAGCCCGCCTGTAGCATTAAACGGATACGACAGCACGGCACTTTTCCATCATGCCGCCTACGCCGCAAGCTACACCGCCCGCTTAAGCAATGTGACGGGCGGTGTCACTAGCTGCGACGGGCCCGACCTGACAAGACGACGCTAGGACATGATGGACGAAGGGCTCCGGGAGCAGGCGAGGGAATCCAAGAGAAAGATCTCCTTTGCCTGCGACGCCATAATGCATGAACAGTGCGTTAGGTTATACTACATCGTTGGACCCACCTGTCGGGGATCCAACGACTGTGTACGCGCCCCATTGAGATATAAAAGGGAGGCGCTCGCTGTGCACAGGACACATCCATACAGACTCAAGCTCTCGCACCTCCTCACGCTTGTGGGAAGGCAATACAACACACAGTGGATGTAGGGTATTACGCTCCGGCGGCCCGAACCACTCTAAATCCTGCTGTGTTTCTTGTGTTCTGGAGGGAGATCGATCTAAGACTAGCTACCCCCTGAGTACACACCCTCTGGGCTAGGGCGGGTGCCTTCCGCCACCCGGCCGTGGTTTGCAACACCACGACATTTGGCGCGCCAGGTAGGGGCGCTTTAGCTAGTTTTAGTTCATCTCTTGCTCATCTCCATGGCTCGGATGGTTGAGCACTCCCACCACGACGACATTTGGAGATGATGGAGGGTGTGGCGTCATCCGCACCACATGCCTCTCGCCTTCCTGCGCCAGGGGCAGCCGTGCCCGTGGAGCAGCCACCGTCGGCAGCGGCGCGCGCTGCACATCGGCAAGAGTCAGGGCGCCCGTCAAGGGCCCCCTCACAAGCTGCGAGCGGCGGAGCGACAAATCCCAGCTCGCAGCATACCTCACTCATGTGAGAAAGCCCGCTCCGGCGGAAAGCCGACTCCGGTCGCACCAAGCCGCTCCGGCGGAAAGCCGACTCCGGTCGCACCAAGCCCGCTCCGGCGGAAAGCCGGCTCTAGTGGCTCTCTCCAGCGGAAAGCCGACTCCGGTCGTACCCCCGACTCTACATCTCTGTAAGTTCTACTCTTAGAGGCCCAGCAGGGAATAAAATCTTTTCCTTTGTAACTATGTAGTACTTCCGTGTGGTCCAGTCCGGTGAGCCTCCCCCGTGGAGGGGTCCGAACCTCTGCGAACCAGGTTCAGGGAAGCGTATTCACCCTCCGGGGAGGTCCGGAGCCGTGTAGCCGCTTAGCCTAGTTCCGTACCCTAAGCCTGCATGCTCTACCTCCCTAGGGTGAGTACCGTAGTACCTAAGACTGGGGGCCCGTAGGTCCGGACAGCTCCGGACTCATAAACCCGTGTTCTGGCTTACATCGCACATTTCATGTACATCTAGTTATAAAGGAAAAGTTTATTCTCAGTTCGCCTCTAAGGATGTTACATTCCAATTTCGATCTACGCATTCTGTTTGCGCTAACCCCCACGTGGCTTCTTACTCTTGTGCGGTGATTGTGGTCCGAATTGAGTTGGCTAGTTAGTGACTTAGCTCGAGACCCCTCATGGAAGAGAGGGGTTCGGACTCCTGGGAACCTGGAGGTTCAGGGAAGCGCACTCATTCTCCTGGGAGGTCCGGAGCCGTGTAGCCGCTTAGCCTGGTTCCGTACCCTAAGCCTGCACGCACCACCTCCTGTGAATGAGTGCCGTAGTACCTAGGACTGGGAACCTGGAGGTCCGGACTTACTCTTAACCTAAAGGCCGGCCCCTTGAGCTCCGTTCACTGAACCTAGCTGTCTATCTCAAAGGATTACAGCCAACAGGATTTGGGACCCGTGGGCACGCTACTAAGCATCTACCTTGAGTCATGTGCAGGTCCAAACGTGATGATGCAGCAGGTGACCCAAAGGATGGACGACGCGGGGCAAGACCCTTGCGGCGCGCACCGCTGGGCGCCAGAAGCAGCCAAGTTGCTCACAGTAGTGGCCCCACCTGCGGGTTCGTTGCCTCTCCCGAGGCGGGCCCGGGGGCCTCTGTCGGTACCCTGCAACTGGGGTACCCACTCCTACTGTGCCAAGACTCGCGTAGTTATCCGTAACTACGCCCTAAGGAGCTGAGCAGCTGGACCCCTGGGGTCCGACTCCATCTCACCGGACCAACGGTCCCGGACCCGCTTCCCGCTCGGGGACGGGTCCGGTGTCACCACGTGTCCTAGAGGTGGAAATACTCAGTACCTGTGGCCGCGGACCCGGACCCCCGCAGGAGGGTCCGGGACCTCCACGTGCCATCCGGACCCCTGTAGGTGGGTCCGGGACCTCCACGTGCCATCCGGACTCCCGCAGATGGGTCCTGGACCTCCACGTGCCTATCCGGACCCCCGTGAGCTCTCGGCTCAGCTAGCTGCTCGGGAGGGGTCCGGAGTCGCCACGTGTCACGCGGGCGCGGGCGCAAGCCTTCTGCTGGAAGCTCCCTCACCCACCCGCATTAAGTGTGAGTGGTTGAGGTGGGCTCTGCTGCCTCTGGGGACGGGGCAGCTTTTGTCAGTCCACACTATTGATCGCGTATTACCAAGGAGCACAGTGCAGCCGCCTGAGCCGCGCCCGCGCAGAGCCCGCCTGTAGCATTAAACGGATACGACAGCACGGCACTTTTCCATCATGCCGCCTACGCCGCAAGCTACACCGCCCGCTTAAGCAATGTGACGGGCGGTGTCACTAGCTGCGACGGGCCCGACCTGACAAGACGACGCTAGGACATGATGGACGAAGGGCTCCGGGAGCAGGCGAGGGAATCCAAGAGAAAGATCTCCTTTGCCTGCGACGCCATAATGCATGAACAGTGCGTTAGGTTATACTACATCGTTGGACCCACCTGTCGGGGATCCAACGACTGTGTACGCGCCCCCTTGAGATATAAAAGGGAGGCGCTCGCTGTGCACAGGACACATCCATACAGACTCAAGCTCTCGCACCTCCTCACGCTTGTGGGAAGGCAATACAACACACAGTGGATGTAGGGTATTACGCTCCGGCGGCCCGAACCACTCTAAATCCTGCTGTGTTTCTTGTGTTCTGGAGGGAGATCGATCTAAGACTAGCTACCCCCTGAGTACACACCCTCTGGGCTAGGGCGGGTGCCTTCCGCCACCCGGCCGTGGTTTACAACACCACGACAAGGTTTACTGAAGTGATCAGACCAAATCATCAGACAAACTTAGTGATATCTCATGTATCTCGTAAAACATCTATCTATTGATTTATACATACACTTGAACGCATTCGTCGACGTGGCCCATTGATCACTATGGGTGAAAATGCAAATCTCAACACAAATCGTGGAGAGTTTTTTCGGTGAGCAGGGGGTGAAACATACTTCTTATTCGTTTCAAAAAAAATAACACACACACGGAGCCCTATGGTAAACAGTCTGTGAGCTTCACGACCCACCAGATAGAGATAGCAAGCTTCCCACGGGCGCTGGCCGCTGGGATACAAGTTCATGGACCTTCCTCACAGCTCCACCGCCATGGCTTGCCAACTGTGCTGCCGGCGTGTTGGCTGGTCGTCGTCCTCCCCCAGCCCC
Organism: Panicum virgatum; assembly: GCF_016808335.1. NCBI lineage: Eukaryota > Viridiplantae > Streptophyta > Magnoliopsida > Poales > Poaceae > Panicum > Panicum virgatum. The sequence goes on from NC_053147.1 coordinate 2,389,098, forward strand.
ACCCACACTTTCCAGCAGGACCCAGCCAATCAGGAGCCTGTTTAGTTGATCTGATCAACAATGCGGTTTGGTTTATTTCAATTTATTTTCTCTCACACAATACTATTTATTTTACCAACTACGTACTATTCATTCTACCAGTTCAACAGCCTCCTACCTCTACGTGCTGGCCCCACACTCTCCAAACCGCAAGAGCCAACTGCCATCCAACTGACACGACACAGGGGGGCATGTGGGACCACGCGGTTCGGGACCCACGCGTCATTGAGCGGCTGCGGAGGCCACCGGCAAACAGTCGCCCGGGCCCGCTCGCGTCTGCTGCTGGAGTAGGAACAACGCGGAAAGGCATTCTCCCCCAGCCGAATGACGCTTTTACCCTCCTTGCATCCTGACTCGCGTAGACCCGGACCACGTACACCCCGCAGACACCTCGCGTCCGCACCATTTTACTCCACGCCAAGATTCCCCAGGCTCCCTGAACCCTCCCTACCGACCAGGGCCGTGTTTAGTTCCAAAGTTCCAATTTCAAATTTTTTTTCGGCACTTACATGAAGACTTAAATCTAGATGAAATAAAAAACGCATTGCGACTGCTGTCTGTAAATGGCGAGACGAATCTAATGAACCTAATTAGACTGTAATTAGATGCTAAATTGCTACAGTAATACTACAGTAAATAACATCTAATGACGGATTAATTAGGCTCATTAGATTCGTCTCGCGATTTACAGACGAGTACTGTAATTATTTTTATAATTAGTCTATATTTAGTACTTCAAATATAAAAATATGTTTTTTCAAAAATTTTACATACTGCAACCAAACACGGCCAGGCCGCCTCCACCGTTCCATCCACCTCGAGATCCGTGTGACGGCGCCCCCACTCCGTGAACCGCGACCACGCGGTGGGCAGCGGCGGCAAGCCCCGCGTCCTCCGCCCTTCTACTCACGCGTACGCCAGCCCACCAACCCGACCCACTGCCCTCACGCGGACAAACTCTCCCCCCTCGCAGCCCCACGCGAGACCGGCTACGCGCTGGAACGCCGCCGCCGCCGCCGCGAGGGTGTGAGCTAGCTGAGGACCTCGACGCCGTCGCCAGCCGACATGGACCCGCGCTTCCCGCTGCCGGCCGCGCCGGCGCCGTCCTCGGGCGGTGGCGCCCCGCCCCGGGGGCACCACCGGCGCGCCCACTCGGAGACGTTCCTCCGCTTCCCCGACGCGGACCTCCTCCTCGACCCGGACGGCGACTTCTCCTTCTCCGACCTCGACTTCCCCTCGCTCTCCGACGACTCCCCGGCCGTCTCCGACCCCACCCCGCCCCCGCCGCCGCCGCAGGCGGCCCCGGCGCCCGCGCCCCGCCCGCCTGGAGGGTCCCACACGCGGAGCCTCTCTCTCGACGCCGCTTTCTTCGAGGGACTCGCCTTGCAAGGCACGGGAAGCGGAGGAGGTGGGGCTGGACACAAGAGGAGCGGGTCCATGGATGGGGCCAGCTCGTCGTTCGAGGGCGAGTCGGCGCTCTCGACCGGCCTGCCGGACTACGCCAAGAAGGCCATGCCCGCCGAGAGGATCGCCGAGCTCGCGCTCCTCGACCCCAAGCGCGCGAAGAGGTTGGGAAATTTTGGCCTGCTCCCCCCTTTTTATCCCCGTCAATCGATATTTGGTGCTTCCCAGATCCGGATGTTGCCTTCTTATCCAATACTGTAATTTGGCATGTATGTACGTTGAGTCCTCAGTTTAGTAGCGATTTGCTGGCTTGCTGCTAGTGTTAGTGTGCTATCTGTTATGGAAGCTGAGCTGTCTGCATCATTTCAGTAACAATAGTTGCGAGATTTTAGGGTTATAGATATCATGATCAGTTTATCACCAAATTATGTTAAGCTTGTGCTGGTCCTGTTGCGTAGGATTCTGGCGAACAGGCAGTCAGCAGCAAGGTCTAAGGAGAGGAAGATCAAGTATACTAGCGAACTGGAGAGGAAGGTCCAGACTCTGCAGACCGAGGCCACTACGCTGTCAGCGCAGCTCACTCTTCTCCAGGTATAGGGTTATATTTGCTAAAATCAGTTAAACTGGTTGATGAATTGGTATGTTGGGTAATAACATGTTGCTGGGTTCTGTACAGTAGCTTGGTTTATGTTTGGTGGTGTTGGTGTATATGTGAGCCCATGTATAGAGGCCCATCTAGAAGCCCATGTATAGGATCTATATATCCCACCCTTCTAGGGTTTGGAGGAATACAAGCCATTATTCTCTCCTACATTGTATCAGCTAGCCTTCTCTTCCTCCTCTAGCCGCCGCCGCCGGCACCATGGCCGGCTGGCCGCCGCCGCCGCTGGGGCTTCTCTCCTTCCCTCCCTTCTCCTCCTCTGTTTCTGCTCTGGGCGCCGCCTCCCCTGTCTCCCATGTTCTGGGAGCCGCCGCCTTCTTCCCTGCCCAGGGCGCCGCCGTCCGGCCACCCTACGCCGCCGTGGCAGGTGCGGCCGGCGGGCCCAGGCCGCCCGCGCAGGCGCGACTGGCGCGGGGGGCGCGGCCAGGCCCCCTGTGGCCGCCGCCCTCGCTCCTCTGCCCGCGGGGGCCGTCGTCGCGGCGGGCCCTGCGACCACCGCCGCCGGATCCGCCCCCAGGACGCCGCTGCTACCCCTGCCGCTCGTGCAGGTGTGGGCGCGGCCGGCCCCGCGACCCCTGCCGCCGGATCCGGGCGGGCCATGGTGCGGCGCGACGGGGCTGAGCTGCGCGCGCAGGCGGAGGCCGAGGCGCGTCGTGCGGGAGGAGGAGCGGACGTGGCGCAGGAGCCCCGCGACGCCGACTCCGACGAGCACCGGCCAGGCACAACGCAACGCCGCATCGCCCTCTCCCACGACCAGACTCCGCACCCAAGCGGCCCGCGCGACCCTGCCTCGCGACCTCCACCGTCGCTGCCGCCCGAGTGGCCCGTCCTCCTCCATCCCAACCCCGGTGCCACTGCCGTCGATGCGCCCAACGACACCGCCGCCGCCGCTGCCAAGGGCGTGTGGACCGCAGGCGCGGGCGCGCCATCCATAGTCACAGGATTCGGGGTCGATGCCTCGTCCCTCGACCCGGGAACGCCGTTCCGATTCGAGGGTCGGGGTCGAAGAGGGTCAGTGTTCCATTCAAGGTTGGATCGTGTCCCGGTTTGAAAGGGGTCGCAGCCCCATTGCTAGCAGATTTAATTGGGCTAAGGAGGTTAAGGACTGTGGATTGGTATGATTTTTGTTAGACAATGAACTGAGTACGTGTAGCATGGTCTAAATGTACTCTTTTATACGTTACTTATATGCTTATGCAGATTAGTTTCTTCATTAGTAGCACATATATAGTTTTTGTCTTTATAAAGACAACGATCCGAAGATATCGACCCCGATGAATCAGGGTCGCGTTCCACATAATAATTTATCGTTCCATAGATATATACCCCTTTCGTACCACAATTTTAAAAAGTGACGACCCTCGACCCCGTTCCTCGACCCAGTCGACCCATGGACTTTGTGACTATGGCGCCATCCGCCGCCGCCCTCCGCGCCGCTGTCGCCGCAGCCCAGGGCGCGGGGGCCGCGGTCGACGACCTGCGCGGCGCCGACTCGCACCTCAAGGCCTACGAGCGCGCGCAAGAGATACTGCAGGACCTTAAGGCCAAGCTCGTCCAGGCCGCGTGGGCGCATGCCGCGCAGGCCGCCGCCTCCCTCGCCGCCGCGCAGGCCGCCGCCCCCGGCGCGTGGCTGCCCCAGGGCGCCGCCGCCGCCCTGACCACCGGATCCTCCTTCCCTGGGTCCCCTGGCGCCGCCCCTGCTGCCAGACTTCCCGTGCACGCACCTGCTGTGCCGCCCCTGCTTGCGCCCGCGACGGCCACGCTGGCCATGGCGCCCCTGCTCGCGCCCGCGCCTGCGTTCGGTATGCCCCCCTACTCAAGATGGCAACGGGTAGAATGCCCGCGGATACCAGTGTCTCGTGCCTGCACCCGCGACCAAAATTCCATGCCCGTGCCCGCGCCCGCCGCCTGCCACGGGCGGCATCCTCTGCCCGCGCCTGCTATCCGCGGGCATCCCTTGCCCGCGGGCATGCCCGTGTGCCCGCCAGGGGCGGCGAGTACCCTCGTCGCGGCGGCCGGTCCAGGGGCGGCGAGCCCCTCCCCGCTCCCCCCCGATGGCCATCCCCCTCGCGGCGGCGGCCCGTCCAGGGGCAGCGAGCCCCCCCACCCCACCCCCCCGGCGGCGGCCCGTCCAGGTGCAGCGAGGCCCCCCGGCGGCTGCCCGTCCAGGGCGGTGAGTCCCTCGCGGCGGTGGAGTCGAGGAGGGGGTTGGGGGAGCGGACGGCCCTGGCGGCGCTCGGAGGGGGCCGCTCCGCTGGGGGCGCGACCGCGCGCCGGGGGAGGGGGGGGTCGCGGACTCGCGACGCTGGGTCGTGGGGGCGGCGCGGCGCTGGGTTGGGGGCAGGGGCTCGGGAGGGTGCTGGGATGGCGGCTGGGCCGCTGGGAGCCTGGGACTGGACTGGGACTGGGAGTCCGGAGGAATGAATGAAACCCAAAAGATCTGATATATATAAAGGGTATGGGGTCCACATGTCAGCGGGTTTTGGGTTTGCGGGTTCGGATATCAAATTTTCAAATCCGTTATAAAATACCCGTCGGGTTTAGAGTCGTACCCGCGGGTACAAATCCAGACCCGAATCCGCGCCCAGCGGGTCGGGTATCCGCGGATTTGCGGGTATTTCGTACCCGTTGCCATCTTTACCCCCTACCAGCAGCCGACTTGGCCTGGGGGTGGGACCCGGCCGCACTGGCGCAGTTCTTCAGCGCCATGGGGCTGACGCCGCCGGTCAGCACCGAGTGGATCGCTGACTCGGGTGCCTCTTTCCACACCACCCCTGATGCCGGTATCCTCTCTTCTGTCTGACCCCCACACCTCTCTTGTCCTACTTTCATCATGGTTGGTGATGGGTCTTGCCTTCTTGTCACCGCCGTCGGTTCCGTTTCTGGTTCTTTTCGTCTTCCCAATGTCCTTGTTTCTCCTCGGATGGTTCATAACCTTCTTTCCATTCGCCAGTTTACAGCTGACAACTCTTGTTCCATCGAGTTTGACTCTTCTGGCCTCACTGTAAAGGATTCGGCCTCCCGGCGTCCGCTCTTCCGGTGTGACAGCACGGGGCCCCTTTACACCCTTCGCCTTCCGTTTTCCGCTGCACCACTCTTGCCTTCTTCGTCTGCCGCTTTTGCCGCGACGCCGTCTTCCACCACCTGGCACCGCCGTCTTGGTCACCCTGGCCGCGATGTTCTAGCTCAGCTCAGTTGTAGTACCGATGTTCCTGGTACTAGGACTCTTGCTGAGCACCTCTGCCATGCGTGCCAGCTTGGTCGTCATGTTCGGCTTCCTTTTTCCTCTTCTTCTTCGCATGCGACGCATGCCTTCGATTTTGTTCACTGTGACCTGTAGACCTCTCCTGTTCTCAGCCTCTCTGGCTACAAATACTATCTGGTGGTGGTCGATGATTTCTCACACTACTCTTGGACTTTCCCTTTGCGCGCCAAGTCTGAGACCTTCCCTACCCTCCTCCACTTCTTTGCCTGGGTGTCCACTCAGTTCGGCCTCACCATTAAGGCCGTCCAGTGTGACAACGGGCGTGAGTTCGACAACTCCACCTCCCGTTCTTTCTTCCTCTCTCGGGGTGTTCAGCTGCGTATGTCTTGTCCGTATACCTCTCCCAAGAACGGCAAGGCTGAGTGGATGATTCGCACGACGAACGACGTCGTGCGCACCCTTCTGATCCAGACCTCTCTGCCCCCGCGCTTCTGGGCCGAGGGCCTCCACACCGCCACCTACTTGATTAACCGTCTTCCGTCCACTGCTTCTTCTGCTCCCACTCCACACCACACTCTCTTCGGTACCCCTCCTCGCTACGACCACCTTCGGGTCTTCGGGTGTGTGTGTTACCCTAACACCTCTGTCACTGCTCCTCACAAGCTGGCGCCTTGCTCGACTCGTGCTTTGACCTCACCTCTCGCCGCGTCCTGATCTCCCGACACGGCGTGTTTGACGATTCGGACTTCCCCTACTCCACCTCCTCCACATCTTCTCCTGACCCCGAGTTGGAGTCGCTGTTTTCGACTGACCCGGTGGTTCAGCCACCTTACCTGTATGTCCTTTCCTTGCAGGTTTTCCCGGTGCACCGGCACCGCTTCCGGTGATCCCTGCTGCGCCCAGCCCGGCCCTGGTGCCCGCCGTCGCGCCACGCGCGGCCCCAGGACCTTCTGTCGTGCTGTGCGCGGCCCCGGGGTCTCCTGCTGTGCCACGCGCGGCCCCGGTGCCTCCTCCTGCACCTGCGCGGTACGCTCAGGCGGTGTAGGTGTACCAGCGTCGTTCGGCGCCAACATCGGCGCCGCCGCGGTACGCTCAGCCGGTGCAGGTGTACTGGTGTCGTTCGACGCCGACACTGGCGCCGCCTCCGGCTCCGGAGGCTCCTGCGACGCCAACACCGGAGCCGTCGCCGTCGCTGCCGCCGCCTCCGCCGACTCGCTCTCGAGTCGAGCTGGAGGTGTACCACCCGTCAGTCGTCCATCGGGATCCTCGGCATATCCATCTCATGGTGACTCGGCGGATGGCGTCTCAAGCCGCGACTCTCTCCGCCACCGAGGGGGAGCCGCGGGTCTCTCCGGTACCCTCCTCTGTCCGCGACGCCTTGGCGGACCCTCACTGGCGTCGCGCGATGAAAGAGGAGTACGCGGCTCTTCTCGCCAACCAGACGTGGGATCTCGTGCCGCGTCCGTCTGGTGGCAATGTGGTCACAGGCAAGTGGATCTGGACGCATAAGCGTTGGGCTGACGGCACACTGGAGCGCTACAAGGCTCGCTGGGTTCTCCGGGGTTTCACCCAGCGGCCTGGTGTGGACTATGATGAGACCTTTAGTCCAGTGGTGAAGCCCGCTACGATGCGCACGCTTGCGCTCTCTCGCTCCTGACCTGTGCACCAGCTGGATGTGAAGAATGCGTTTCTTCACGGCACTATATCAGAGACTGTCTACTGCTCTCAGCCAGCGGGATTTGTGAACTCGAGTCGTCCGGATATGGTCTGCCGGCTCAACAAGTCCCTCTATGGTCTGAAGCAGGTTCCTCGGGCTTGGTACTCTCGGTTCGCCACGTTCTTGCTGACTTTGGGGTTCACCGAGGCCAAGGCTGACCCTTCTCTGTTCATCTACCGCTGTGGGGATGAGATTGCCTACCTGCTGCTCTATGTTGATGATATTGTGCTCACCACCTCCGGTCAGCAGTTGCTTGAGCGCGTCATCTCCTTTCTGCAGCGGGAGTTTGCTATGAAGGATCTTGGTCAGCTCCACCACTTCTTGGGCGTTACTGTTGAGACTCGCCCGTCTGGCCTGTTCCTTCACCAGCGGTAGTATGCACTCGACATTCTGGAGCGGGCTGGGATGACTGATTGCAAGCTATGCTCCACTCCTGTCGATACTCAGGCGAAGCTGTCTGCTGATCTGGGTGATCCCGTGGTTGATCCTACTGCCTACCGGAGCTTCGCCGGTGCCTTGCAGTACCTGACCTTCACCCGGCCGGATCTCACCTATGCCGTTCTGCAGGTCTGTCTTCACATGCATGATCTCCGGGAGTCTCACCTTGCTGCACTGAAGCGTCTCCTCCGCTACGTCCGTGGCACTGTTGGCTTCGGCTTGGTTCTTCACTGCTCTCCCACCTCTGAGCTGGTGGTTTACACTGACGCTGACTGGGCTGGCTGCCCGGACACTCGCTGCTCCACTTCTGGCTACGCCGTCTTCCTGGGCGGCAACCTTGTCTCCTGGTCATCCAAGCGGCAGCCGGTTGTCTCCCGCTCTAGTGCTGAGGCGGAGTACCGGACTGTCGTTAACGGCGTGGTGGAGGCGTTTTGGCTCCGACAGCTCTTGGCGGAGCTCCACAGCCCGCTCGCCAAGAGCACGCTCGTCTACTGCGACAACGTCAGCGCCGTGTATCTCTCCACCAACCCCGTCCAGCATCAGCGGACGAAGCATGTGGAGATCGACCTGCACTTCGTGCGCGACAGAGTCGCCGTCGGCGATGTTCGAGTACTCCATGTTCCGACCACCTTCCAGTTTGCTGACATCTTCACCAAGTGACTACCCTCCTCGACCTTCTCGGAGTTTCGCTCCAGCCTCAACGTAGCAGGTGGCTACTTGTGGCTGGGGGGGTATTTGCCCTTTGTACTCTCTTCTTGTCCAGTCTTGAACACCGCTGCGCCGGTAGTTCAGACTGCGGGGTGGTGTTGGCTTTCTTGTTGTCCAGTCTTGAACACCGCTGCGCTGGTAGTTCAGACTGCGGGGGGTGTTGGTGTATATGTGAGCCCATGTATAGAGGCCCATCTAGAGACCCATGTATAGGATATATATATCCCACACTTCTAGAGTTTGGAGGAATACAAACCATTATTCTCTTCTACAGGTGGGACTACAGTTTTTTATTGCTCTGTGGAGTCAAGTAGCTGGTTTATGCTATAGGATAATTGCATTTTTAGAATCAAATCCATATACTACTGAATGACTTTTTCACCAAAGAATAATTTGGAGTAGCTTATTGTTGCCACTTTCGACAGAACCCAGAAGTTTTTAAGGAATTTAGCATGCCATGTAATGTGTATTGACACTGGGATTGGGCAGTTGGTACTTTTTTGGATAATAACACAGCCCTTCAGTTTGCATACGGAGCTCTTAGCTGCAAAACACTAGGAGGTGAGATTTTTCAAACTGAAAAATGAACAGCTGTGTGTACCTAATTATTAAATATTTCTAAATGATTGGCCAAGCCAATAAGAATGCAGATGTAGTTACATGCTGAAAATATTACTTTCTCCATATTGTGAAAAGCTAATGTTTATGTATGTCAGTATATACATGTGCACCTAGTATTTGAATGTTAGGCATTGTTTGTGACAAAGGGATTTTACATGTTTGGCACAGTAGTCAGTGGGAAACTGGAATCTGTTTCAATTATAGACATGCTGATAGAAAATAAATCGTGACATGAGTATGCACTGAAATTAAATCTGTTTGTGCCTTCGTGGCAAATTAGAAAGACATGGTAAATTGGTTTCCTATTAAGATTCTCATATCTTTTCTGGAACCTGTATGACAAGTTGCACGGTGTTTTAGAGTGGGGGTGCATGGGGGCAGCTTGTGTATATATTGATATTAAAAATCTAGTCAGAGCTTAAACATTTATTTCCTTTACTCAATACTGTTCTGCCTATGGAATTGTAAATGGCATGGGAAAAGGAGTTAGGTGGGATTCAATGTGCCTAGTACTTTTAGAGGTAGGGGCCCGATAGGTCATTACAAATGGCCTACTGATGCTCGATTGCAATTATGATTTGAATGAAGTGGATAGAATCAGATGTTTATGGTTTTGCTGAAGATTAAGTGGTCACAGATAGAAAATATTTTGCTGTCAAGAAAAACTTGGGTAGTAACCCACCATTTGGTTAGGCAAGGCCGGCAACCTACAGTCCAGGAGTAACACTATGCTCTAAAGAAAGAAATAAGATAATTTATGATGAGATGGCTAAGTTCAATTCATCTTGGTAATTTGCAATTTCATGTACCACTTAAACTTCTAAACAACTTTTTTATTTCTATACTGGTAGGGCCTCCGATAATAGATACGTTTTCACAATAACGGAAGTTATCATGGTTTTATCTTAATAAACTATGTGCTTTACTTAATACTGATTGTTATTAAATACACTGCTACTTTTTGTACGTCTGAGAATTTTTTATAGGGATTGTTGTGGAATGGGTTTAAGCCAGCAGTTTTATTTTCCTTTCCACCCCTTGTGCGAATATGCTGTTTAACATTTTATTATGCAACAATATCTTTTGTTCCTCATGTCTGATGTATTGCAATTTACTTCAAACCCAGAGGGACACAACTGGTTTAACCGCTGAGAACAGAGAGCTCAAACTTCGATTGCAGTCCATGGAAGAGCAAGCTAAACTGCGGGATGGTATGCTCTGATCTTCCTTTGAAACTATTTCTGACCTCCTGGTAGTAACCATCGCATGTTCTTAAACACAAACTTTCTGTGCTACAAGATCATCTGTGATTTTACTGACAAATTGATTGATCTGTTGGTAAAACGAGAGAGAGCAATTCTAGTTTCTTAGTTATTTAGGGAATCAGCACATTGACATGTTCCATTTTGTACCTCTACAGCTCTGAACGAAGCCCTGAGAGAAGAAGTTCAGCGACTTAAGATAGCTGCAGGGCAAGCCGTGAACTTGAACGGGAACCCCTTCAATGGTGGACTCCAGCAGCAGATATCATCCTATTTCGTGCAGCAGCAGCAGCAGCAGCAGCAGCAGATGTCGTACTTTGGTGGCCACCAGGCTCAGCATCACAATCAAAACCATCATCACCAGAGTCCATCGAATGGGGGCCAGTCGCTGAGTGGTCAGTCCCTAAACGACTCCATGGATTTCATTTGAGGACAATATCATGGCAAATGTTATCACATACCAACTGCAGTTCAGGATTGTAAAGATAGCTAATGTACAATGTATGCATATGCATCATTGGTAGGGTAGTTAGCTCTTGTATCATTAATCAGCAAGTAATTCCTGTATGACATAATCTCTTTTTTAATCTTTGTAACTTTGTTGGTTTCTGGAGTAATGTGCTAGACTGAATTAACTACCCTTAACAGTTTCTGTACATGTTTTCGTACCAGTGGAAGTATCTAGTTATCTGTCAGTTTTCTGCTCTGCTCCATTCTGTTGGTTAGCAAGGCGTCAATGTGCATCAAATGAGCGCTAGCATCTCAGATCTTAATCAAATAATTGTGGCAAAAGACACGTTGTCTGGAATTACCTGCAAAACAGCTTTGTATTGTGATTGGTAAATTATGAATTTGGGCTAGTCCATATAGATTATGTCTCCATTTGAATCACCTTTTAAATTATTGATGACTAGATTTTAAAAACTTTGAGCATTCTAAACCATCATATAGTTTAAGCCTTTAAGGCTATATATTAGTTCAAAAGCAAGATAATAAACCTACTTGAATTTGAGATTTACTAGCTGTCCTTGAAGGCTAGAACATGCTTTATCTGGACCTCACCGGCCAGACAGGCAGGTGGTTCGTCTCTCTCAACTTCTCAAGTCATTTGACAAATCAGACTGGGGGATGGCAGCAAATCAGGTGGTGATGCACCCTTATCATATCTCACCTCCCCCCCCCCCCACCCCCCACCCCTTTAACCTAATATTAACCATTTATTTGGACAAAAATATCCGCTTCAACAAGATTGATGGCACCTGCGTTTTTTATAAAAAGGACATGCCCAGAGGGCCAGATTCTAAACACTTGCTGCAGATAGCATAAATATATGTTTAAGGCTTTTGGTGCATGCATTGCCAAAGTGCTCAGCTTGATGACTGCACCTAATTTTGTGTGAAAAGTATCATTGACAATCTTTGATGGTTTTTGCATAAAGTTTCATAGTAAAAAATTAAGAGGAACGTGTAGAACTTGTTGATTGTTCTAATCTCAGCTAGTAAGTAGTAACTAAAAAGCCACAACTCTAGTACTCCCTCCGTTCCAAATTATAAGTCATTCCAAGAATTTTGAAGAGTCAAATTTTTTTAAGTTTGACCAAATTTATACAACAAAATAATAACATTTACGATAACAATTAAGTATCATTAGATTCTTTGTTAGTAATATTTTCATAGTATACCTATTTGATGTCATAAATCTTTGTATTTCTCTCTATAATTTTGGTCAAATATTGAGATGGTTTGACCCTCCAAGATTCTTGGAATGACCTATAATTTGGAACGGAGGGAGTAGCATTCAAGTATAGCGCTAGCACTGCCACCTTGTGTTTTCTTGACAAGGAGCAGGTTGCTCTGGTTCGATTAAAAAAAAAGAAAAAGAGAGAGGGAGAGAGGGAGATTTTCAGCAGCTTGCTAGTTTTTCGACTTGTAGGCTGTATAGTTCATAGAAATGGATATAAGGAGTGTTTAGTGCTACCTTTCGCTTTCAGAGCTCATTATGCTTCTACTGTTTTCTACGCCAACTTACCTGTTACCCAATAATTTGCGTCTTTTAGTGCCTCCTCTTCATATCAGTGATACGGATATCTTACAGTGCCAGATTGGCATGCAGGTTACTACATTATGCTTCTGTTTAGGGTTCAGGTATTCTTTTGGGCTTCCTGGTTTTGAGAGATTGACTGCAAACTGTGGTGCTAACTCAACAAGGAGACAGGCACCAAGCTGTCCAAGGGCTCAAAATCTGGTCTGTTGACACTTGACAGAAGTTCTAGCAAGGAGATGAGCGCCGTAGGTACTCCCTTCGTCACTAAATAAGTGTTGCTCGGGACAGAGGGAATATTCCTTAGACTCGAGCCTGCCTAGCTATTTCAAATAGAAAACAGCAGGTTATTATAATAATTAGTATGCTGTCACCTTTTTTTCCTTCTATAGCTACAAGTACAAGGCGCATCCTACATTTCTCCTCAAGAACTGAACGTTTTCGACTGAAAAAAATTGTCTGCCATTCACATTTTGACAAGTGCTTGAATAGCCATATCAAGTCATGTTTCTTTTCGAACGATTTTTTTTTAAAAAAAAGTTGAACGAAAACAAGTCATGTTTTTTTTCAGTCTAGAATGTGTATTAGAATGGTTATTTGATTATGTGATCATCATGTTGACACCTACCCTGGAGAACAATTGGGGCGGATCCAGTAGGGGCGCTGAGGGGGCTTCAGCCCCCCTACTGGCTACAACATTCATTAGAAGCAAGGGGAAGCTAGGGAAAGAGAAGAGAGGAGAAAAACAATAGAGAGAGGAGGGAAGAAGACGTCAGCCCCCCTACATCTCTTGGGCAGATCCGCCAAGAACAAACAACTAAGGTATGCATGTCCTATAGAATTGTTTCAATATGCTGATTCCCTGACTTTCAACCAGAATCATTGGCCTGATGGAATCATTGGCCCAGTGCTGCATTTGTGATTTGTTTATCTAATGTAATGCTTCGCTTCTTTCTCTGGTGCGATTAGGATGACACCAAGGTCTTCATCGGCCGGCCTTGACTCATTTGATGTACGTCATTGTGGTAGAGTCCTCCATAAGCATGACAACACATCCAAACAATACTATATATGTTGACTATGTGGTCACTTCCTTGTTCGTTTCAAAATAATTGCAATTAAACTCTATATATGATGGCACCATGAAAGTTTGAGTTGTGGCTATTATAGTTTCCTTCATATTTACAGGTCTGCCCACTTGTGTCATATATATAGATTTCATCCTGGTTTGCCTCATGGTTGCGATGATCACGGTAGGCTTCTTACCCCTTTTCGCTGACAAAACGAACTCTGAATTCATGTGCGTAGCTTGCATGTGTTCCAAGCTGCCAAGAATCTTTTGTTGTAAAAGAATAAATACTTCACTTTCCAACTGTGCAAGCTTGTTTTATTCTACTTTGATGTCCCCTTTTTTTTGGTTAATGACGACAAAAATTAATAGTTGCAGTAAACATTGCATGGGAGTACTGACACTGGGCTAATCACAAGATACCCCTTGTTAGCGTGTGGATGGTGACATCTAAGCTTGTCCTCTAATACCATATAATTTATGTGCCGCTTGGCAAGTGATCAACAAATTTGTCTCTTCTATTTGTTCCAGTTTACAGTTACTACTGCTTAAAGCTTATAAATCAAAGCATAATGGCTGTGTTTAGATTCCAAAATTTTACACCTGAAAACATCACATCAAATATTTGGATACATGCATGAAGTATTAAATAAAATCTATTTACAAAACTTTTTGCACGAATGGGTTGTAAATCGTGAGATGATCTAATGAGCCTACTTAATCCATGTGTGTTGCAACAGTGATGTTATAGTAACCGTCCGCTAATTATAAATTAATCATGAATTAATTAGGCTCATTAAATTCGTCTCGCGATTTACAACCCATCTGTGCAAAAGATTTATAAATAGATTTTATTTAATACTCCAAATTAGCAAGATTCTCTTTCCAAAAATTTTGATCAAATCATCTAAACACGGTCTCAACATTTGGCCAATATTTGTGATTTTTTTACCATCTGAGCTGCTTTATTCAAGATCTTGCTTCAATATACTTCTCACGATCTCAACATTATTCAATATTATATTGCAGATTTTCAATCCTGTTTTAGCCAACTGTAATTTTAAATTACCACAGAGAGAAGAGTCTCAGTACAAGTCGAGATGAAAAATAAGAGGTCGATTGGAACCGAGAATATCTCAGTGGCCCACATTTGTTCTATGTGAGTCCCCTTTCTGCATCAACTCTACGCCTTCGGACAAGAAGCATTGTTCTCTTCCAGTTACATTCTATTGGTTACCTCTCATGCATCTCTCTTAAAAATTGATGTGGTGTTAGAATCAATGCTGTACCAGCTACATTATGAAACTGCAAAGAGTTTAATATTCATATGCAACATTAGTACCGTACGGCTGGTAATATATTGCACATAAAAGAATTGGAGATGGCAGCTGGTCCGTGTCTTAAGCTTATTGGGCAATCATTATAAAATTAGGCACACAGAGCCGCATACTATATTATAAAATTGGGCACACAGAGCCACAGATGAATAAAGAAAGTAACTGTACTTGGCCCGGTCTTAAGTAATTTTTTTCTTAAAGATCTGGTCTTAAGTAAATTTGTTGTCTTCCAACACTAATTCTGGAGCTGAATGAAGAACATAATTAGCCACAAGAGACCATGAATTACTGTACCGTCTCCTGTGCTCAGAATCATGCCATTGCAAATTAGGAAGTCAAATTAATGCCCTTAAATACTCATCACTAGTTTTTTTTTTCAAATGAGCCTGCACCCCTGCACATCTACAGACTCACATGTCATGACACAGGTCTAGGCAGATATGGGGCTAGGAAATCTGCAACGGTATAGAAGGATATTACCTATAGCACAATTCTCTTCTTATGATTACAACTTGTGCAATTTTCAACATTGCCACATGTCAGGGATGTTAAAAGATGCATGGGATGCATTGTGCCATATGATTCAGAACCTGATCACATGCTGCCATGCTGACACCAGGAATATGCTCTGCCATGCTCTCACTTATTTCTGTCAACTCTGATTGAGCAGGAAAATGACACAGTGCCACATCATATCCTCTGAAGTTGGTAGAGAACTGTACAAAAATGATACATCTTCTGCTAGATGAATGCCCAATCGAGGCTCCAAGGTAAGACAATTTAGCTTACACAATCCATGAAGGTCCACATATAAAATTCCATCCTCTTGAGAAATGGTCCTAGCCCCTCTCGCCTCCTCATTGTGTACATAAGCTGTATGAAATGAAACCACAGGTTCCCAGCAGGCAGTTCGTTCTCTCTGAGGACATCATCCAGATGGAGACCATGTCATATCCTTGCTCCCCTATCATCCCCTTTCCCACACAGCATGAAGAGAGCAGCTATCTCCTGTGGTCTCCTCAAGTAGTGATCCCCTTTGAGAATGGCAACATGTGCGACGGCGATGCCGATCCTTCCCCTGATCAGCAGCAGCAAGATCATGAGTTCATGGACATCATGATCCAAGAAGCCAACCGCTTGCTGCTTCAAGATGACCTCTCCAATGGTGATCCATTATTGAGCGGTTTTGATCAGAGGCTGGAAGGGCAAGAAAATGGCAGCCTGTTGGCAGTCCAAGAAGAGTTCATTGAGGAGAGCAGTTTAAGCGACCTCCTCGTCGCCGGCGCCAGGGCGGTTGAGGCACAGGACTCAATCAGGGCCTCGGCCATCTTGTCGAGGCTCGACGACCTCATCCCCGGTGTGCCTTGCAGAAGCTGTCACCATGCAGCGGCCTGCTCATCTGACCATCTGGCCTGCTACTTCGCCAGAGGCCTGCGGTCCCGGATCTCCGGCGCGCGCGCCGAATGCCATCCGGCTGCAGCAGCAGCACCGGAGAACCGGATGCCGGCGTACCGGATGCTGCAAGAGCTGTCGCCGTTCATCAAGTTCGCGCACTTCACCGCCAACCAGGCCATCCTAGAAGCCACCGCGGACGACCCGGGCGTCCACGTCGTCGACCTCAACGTCGGCGAGGGCGTCCAGTGGGCGTCACTCATGTCAGACCTCGCCCGCCATGGTGGCAAGCCGTTCCACCTCACGGCCGTAGTCACGGCCGACGACGACGCGGGCCCCGCCGCCGCCGCACGGTGGCTCTCGGAGTTCGCGGGGTCGCTGAACCTCCCCTTCCGGTACAGCTCCCTCCACCTGCGCAGCGAGGAGGACCTGCGTGGCTTCACCACGAGCGGCAACGGCGGCGGCTCAGTGATCGTCTCCTACGACACGACGGATAAACCTTACAGCTCCCTGATCAGGTTGCAGATGCAGCTTCTCGGCAGTGTCAAGATCCTCCGGCCCAAGCTGGTGATCCTAGTCGAACAAGAGCCGTTCAGGATCGACCGGAGTCTCGCTCCATTAGCCGAGTTCTTCTGCGAAGTGCTGCAGCACTTCGCCGCCACGCGGGAGTCCTTGGAGAGCTGCTTCCGCGACGGCGGCTACGGCGCGTGCCTGGGGCCCGTGGAGAAGGAGACGCTGGGCCCAATGATAGAGGACGCCGTGAGGCAGTATGAGCCTGTGGCAGGTGGGGCCGGTGCTGAGCTGGAGGGTTTCAGGGCTCGTGAGCTCAGCAGCTTCAACTTTGCTCAGGGCAAGATGTTGGCTGGGCTCTTCAGCAGAGGGTTTGGGGTCGTCCAAGAGGAGGGCAGGCTTGCACTGTGCTGGAACTCTAGGCCCTTGACCTCAGTCTCTGTTTGGAGTCCCATGTGAACACAAAAGATAGGAGTCGGTCACTGGTCACTTGGTCAGCGTGTGCTTTGTTACGTTCTTGGATTGGAGTTGAGTTGTTATAAATTTTTCTTTTTTTGCGTGGCTACATCACATCTAGGCATTTTTACAAAAGACGATGTGTTCGTTTGGCTGTGGCTGGTGGCTGGTGCTAATTTGTTATGAGAGAATAGTACAGCTGACTGATTGGTAGTTGGTGGCTGGTGCTGATTTAGTATGAGAGAACAATATTGTTGGCTAGTTGGCTGACAAGCCAAACGAACAAAGCGAATGGCGTCAGCACCAACTCACATGACTCACCAAGCAACCGAATTAGTAGTTCGTCTGTTCGTGGAGGATGATTGGATGAATAAAGGTGGCGTCAGCTACCGAAGGTGCCTGGTGCATGGACGGTATGGTCGCCACCGGCCATCATAGCCACACCTGAATTTTTTCCCCATTTGATCTAAGTCTAACAACCATCTTTTTTCCCAAGAAAAATCCAATTTACACCCTTGAAGTATTGGAAAATTTTGATTTTCAATCTTAAACTACAAAACCAGATAAGATAGACCATTCAACTATCGAAACCAGGCAAATTCGGCCTTTAGGATGGTTTTGTATTTTTAAGAAAAAACTAAAAAATTCTAATGAGATCTATAAAACCAAAATTAATTTATTTTAAAATAGGAAAATATGAAACTAGTATCAAAATATTTCTAAAAATGTAATCTATCTATTATTGCTCTATTTGAATCTTATTTATTCAAAAATAATAGGCAGAACTACAAACAACAAAATACTATGAACATAAAAAATGGACTCAAATAAATGACAAGTACAGTGTCAATAGATAGGTTACATTTTTTGAAAAAATTTGATACCCACTTTATTTTTTTTAAAAAAATGGATTACTTATAAATTTTTTAGTTTAAATTTGAATATTTTTTAATTTCATAAAATAGAAAACCACCTTCAAAACCACCTAAAGGCCAAATTTACCGATTTCGATAGTTGGATGGTCTAGTTATCCGGTTTTATAGTTTAAGATTGAAAATTGGACTTTTCCGATAGTTCAAAGGTGTAAACTAGACTTTTTCCGTTTTTCCCATTCTTTCTTCCCTGACCGCCCTACTCGAATGATGCTCTTACCAATTATCTTCACCATGTCTTCTCTATTATTGCCCCCGACATTGCAACTGTTTTGCACCGCCAAACTATGACGTGCATTTCCAATTTGCAGCCAGACACACTGCCTCGATCAATCTAGCCATGCTGCCACCTCGACCATTCCTCTAAACCTTTTCCCATTACCCAAAATTAATCCAAACAAATCTCCAATCTTAACCACAGTAGAGCCTCGCAAGAAGTGGAGAAGACAGAAGAAAGTATCATCTCACGAATTGTACTGTTGGAGCAATGACCGGGTACCCAAAATTTGGTCGTGGAGGCTAGAAGAAACACTTGAGTAAAACAGTAGTGAGACTTTGTTTCCCTATCCATGACTGGGCATCCGTTGTAACTTTCTTCAGGCGTCAATTTCACCAGAGAAAGTTTCGTGCATGGATGCATAGACTCGATCAACCACAGCCGGCATTGTTCATCAAAAAAGAAAAAAAAATCAACCACAGCCGGCTGGTTACGTGCATGAGGTAAGATGATTTTACCGCCGCATCAGATCTTGGTGTTTGTCTTCCTCTGATTTGAGCCACGTGTCAGGCTGTCAGGCTCCGGCTGACGCAGAAGTTTCTTGAAGCCAAGCCATGGTTTTTCAGGTGATTCCAATACGATTTGGAGCTCTCGTTTCTGGCCCCTTTAAAGGATCCGATGGGTCATCGGTGGTGGTATTTTGGGGGTTCTTTAATTCCTGCAAGTGCTATGTGACGTTCAGGTGGCATGAACAGAGCATACAAGGAAACGACATGTGCGATACCGAAAAGGCAACCCCTCCTTGCTTCTGGCATACTCTTTTTCTGCATAATATGCAGCTGCTGACCTGTAATGGAATTGTATTGGCCTGATGATTTTATATGATCTGTCGATCGACACGTTGCAGTTGCAAGTGGCACGTAGAATTGCAGGAGGGAGGTTCCTGACAAGAGAAAAGGACAAGATTACTATTCTGTCTGTCAGGAGTCCATGCAACACCAATGCCACAGCTTGCAATTTTTTAATAAAAAAATAAATCATCTTTGCAGAATTTGTTTGGTACAGTGAGCACTGAGCAGTACTCGGTACTCTTGAAGAGAGAGAGAAAAAAGAAAAAAGATTATTCGTCGGCCCATAAGCAAACCAACCACCAAAAGATTATTCTACATATTTTGGGCCCAGATTGCTGGGGCTTCCAGAATCCAGCCTGACTCTTGACAGACACTGATCTGTGCTTCCAACGATTTGTTCCCATATTCTCAAGCTTTTAGTCATCTCTCCCTTGATGCATCATCTACTCAGCTTTCTGTACGGAAATCGCTTCTCCACAGAAATCTGTGCTAGATGGCAACCACGACATGACCCTGCTTCCTTTATGAAAGTCACACCTCCTGCTGATGCCTATTTCAGTTTCAGCTTGATGAACTGTAAGTAGATGGTCACTTTCACGATGAGCTGATTTCTCAAACCAAACGCCTCCCGTGCTGTGCTCAGCCGTGGACAGGTTGGAACATTTCTTGACATAGACATGGATGATGGATTATTATAGCACGTGAAATGACACTGTTGTTAGGTCATATGTGGTAGGTTGTGGTCCACTAACAAACCTAATCTATTGGTGGCCGGTGGTTCAGCTGCAACAACTCAAACTGTAGAGCTTTCCTCCTCTTGTAAACTAGTCACTTAGGTATGGCTGTATGTATGGTTAAGAAAGAAGTTGCATGTCCTTCCTGTATATGATCCTATCCTCATGCATGCTATTCAGTATTCACATGCATGTAAGCACAGTCCAAACAAGAGTTTTTTTTTTTTGACCAGGTAATAACATGATTCATTAAACCCTGGTTTCAGGTTGTTCACCGGAAACCAGTACAGATACAAAGTCTGGAGGGTGACTCATATATATGCATGAATCTCCCTCTAAAGTACAACCGAAGCCAGCCAAACTGTCCGCTACAGCATTACATGATCTAGGGCATACATTAACAATACAATGAACAAAGTTAGATGCCATGAACTCCCTAATCTGCATAAACAGAAATCCATTTATACTTCTGTCGAAATCATTAGATGTGATAGCCTTCCCGGCAATAGTTGAATCTGTCTCAAGAATAATCCTAGTCATTCCCAGATCAGCAACACGCACAAGGCTCTTCAAAATCCCCAAGGCTTCAGCTTGCAAGGCACTAGCGGCCCGAAAGATTCTTCCTGCTCCACCTTCCAGAAACGTTCCATCGCAATCCCGCACCACGAAGCCCCATCCACCCTGGTTTGAATTTTCATAAAAAGAGGCATCAACATTGATCTTGTAAAACTCTGATGGTGGAGGCTTCCATTTAACAGAGGTATTTTTTGAATTGTTCATGCATGTAGTGACCAGCTTCTCTATTTCCATGAGGTGGAAGGATACAGAGCTATTGATTTCAGCTATTGTGGCCATCTTCTCACCAGCATTAGCTTTATTTCTTGCAGACCACCATCTCCAGAGCCAAATAAAAACTCTATTTTGCACACTCTGTTGGAGGTTCAGAATTTTCATGATTGTTTCTTCACCAGAACTACAAAGCTCCAGCTCAGCCCTTACATGCTCTAGATTCATAGCCTGCCAACACTCCTTCGCTTTTTTGCACTTGAAAAACAAATGGCCACAATCTTCATCAAACCGTTTGCACACAGGACAAAGCGTATCAATCTTTATTCCTCTTCTAACAATATTCCGTTTGACAGGCAAACTGTTATGAGCCATTCGCCAAATAAACATATTAATCTTATGAGGAAGCTTCAGTTGCCATATTTTTTGGCATTTGAAAATAGCATCAGGACATACTGATGAAGGGGAGGCATCTTGGCCTAATTCTTGATCTCGGATTTGCACCGCAAGCTTGTATGCTGACTTCACTGAAAAGATTCCTTTGGAATCAAAATGCCAAGCTGGCATATCCTTAAAGTCCTCATTTGTAGGGATTGTCAATATCACTTCCGCATCCTCCGGCCAGAAAGTATCCCTTATCAGCAGTTCATCCCATGTTCCAGTGGCAGGATCAATTAGTTCTGAAACTCTGATTAGCAATGATGAACCTTTGGGCGTAATAGGTCTTCTTGTATATCCTCGGGGAATCCATGGATCTTTCCAAATATATGTAGCAGTACCACTTCCAATACGCCAAATTATTCCTTTCTTGAGTAGCTGGACACCCTTCAAAATGCTCCTCCAAGAGTAGGAAATTCCCCCTCGCGCTTTACATTGCAATATACTAGAATTTGGAAAATACTTCGCTTTCAGAACTTGAGCACAAAGATTATTTGTGTCCATTAACAACCGCCAAGCCTGACGAGCAAGCATTGCCAGATTAAAAAGGTGCAAATCACGAAAGCCCCAACCTCCTTTTTTCTTTGATCTAGTTAACAGCTCCCAGGCAAGCCAATGAATCTTGTTCACTTTGTCTTGCTGACTCCACCAATATCGGCCAATAATGGAATTCAGCTCATCACATAAACCTTTTGTCAAGTCAAAGCAGGACATCGCATATGTCGGGATAGCTTGTGCCACTGCTTTCACTAAAATTTCCTTTCCCGCCTTTGAGAGTAGCTTCTCCTGCCATCCTTGAATACGCACCCAGATCCTTTGCTTGATATATTCAAAAGTTTTTTTCCTAGATCTGCCCACAGTCACTGGTAGCCCAAGATATTTCTCGCTCTTTGCTTCTTGATTAATTGAAAGGATTGCTCTCATTTGCTGTCTTGTGTAGTTACTGGTATTTGGGCTAAATAAAACTGATGATTTGTCTTTATTAATGACTTGACCTGAGGCCAACTCATATGTTCTAAGCATCTGCTTGAGAAAAAGAGCATCAGCCTCCCTAGCTTTCATTAAAATCAGAGAATCATCAGCAAAAAATAAATGATTTACCACTGAGTTTGTGCTCCAGTAGTCCAAACAAGAGTTGGGATAGGCAAAGCTGAGTGGGAAGCGTACGATCACAATTATTTCTTCTCGATCATGGATCATAAACAACTTTGGTCCATATGTACGATCTTGATTAATTTTTGCAGAAAGGAAGAGTGTTTCTTGGGGCCAACCAAAGATTAGACCAAAAAACGTGGAGGGTAGAACTAGAAAAGGCTGCCCATGATTATGCAAGTTGACTGGAGGGAAACAGGCATCACACAAACACCCCTCAACCCTTGGAAAGCTACTTCCATCTCCATAAGAACCCTTAAAAATTCCAAGCTTTTCCCAACTCCCAATCTTTTAAGCCTTCTCTGCGCAAATGGATAACTATGGATGACAAGCACTCTGCTCTACACATTTCTTTGCATATATATACTGTGACCCGCCGGGTAGGACCAGCACTCCACTAGATTGAAAATGTACCAGCAACACCTGTTGCCTCACTCAACAAAACCACATGCCCGAACCTTTTACCTTTACCAATGAAAGGGAAAGGCTTCGGAAAGACTTTTGTAGCATTCAGCAGCTTTCATGCACAGCTTCTCGCATCGCAAGTGCCTTGCAGCTACGGCAAGGCAATGATGTCTGAACTTCGTGCTGTTCCTTTGATGATTTCTCAGAAGACCCTTGTGTACTTGGCATTCCTACACCTTGTGGATAAGGTTGATACTATAATACCAATCCGCCTTATCAAGAACACGATGTCTTTCAAAAGAGTTTCTTGCAGACATCTGTTTAATTTATCCTCGTTTAACATGACCTTCCATTGAAAAATATAACCAAACATTATCAGCGTTGCGCCGTTGACCGTTAATATATGATATTTTATAAGTTTTATATCCATCATGTGATGTGCCACGAAAATAAGGAGGATCTGGACTTCACCATCTATGAGGGATACATGTTTTCTGCAATAATATGCAGAGGTGTGAATAGCTTGGATAACTCCAAGACATTCAAGTTGGATTCAATATGTTGTTCAACAAAATCTGGATATCAAAATGAGCTGAGTACACAGATTATAGGTTTTTGGGTATTATATTGGCTCGCATGCGAATGTTGAAATTTTTTATAAGGATACTAACAATTAGATGTCAATATTCACATGTGCGAAAATAGTCCAATAAAGTAAAAATAAATATTTGAATTCAAACAATTTCTGATATTTATTAATTTGCACCGAAGATGTTTTATTCAAAGTCTTTTGAACCTTGGTAGGGAAAGATTGAAAGAAACTCTTTTTGAAACATTTGAGGTTCTACCCTGTGACAAGGCTATTAGGCATCGGTTCTATATGTGGGGGCGAGGAGGGGCGGATCCAGAAGCTAAATATTAGAGAGGCTTATCTTCCCTTCCTTCTTCCTCCTTTTCTTCCTTCTCCCCTTCAATTATGGATGGAAATTGTAGGGGGAGGGGGGGGGTGCTCCATGGACTTCATGGAAATGGGGGGGGGCTTCAATTATGGATGGAAATTGTAGGGGGAGGGGGGGTGGGGGTGCTCCATGGACTTCATGGAAATGGGGGGGGGGGGCTGAAGCCCCCTCAGCCCCCATGGGGATCCGCCACTGGGCACGAGAGAATGAGTTATATATATTGACTACGATAGTGCTACCTCTTGATCTTTTTGCAAGGTGTAATCGATGTTTCGCTTCGGTTGCTGAAAAATACAAAAAATAGAACTAGTTTTCAACTTCCCTATCCAATCCTTTTACTTCTACTCCCATGATATGAGATCTCTTTCCCTACAAAAAGTAATAGTATGAAGACTCCACTTCTCCAAGAAAATGGCTGCCCCTCAAGTGCACACCAAGAAGGGTGGCACCCTTTTTGCCCAAGGGGCTAAAAAGGAAGGAATGAATAGGAAACGGAACGAAGTGAATCAACTAATGGCCGACAGCAGTGCCCTTTGAGTTCCAGGCTTACGTAGCCTACTACCCAGCCATCAGCAACCTCGCGATCGAGCTTACTCTTCTTTTTTTGAGCAAATTTTCATCGGCAACGTGATGTGTGCGTCTATCCAATCCATTTCTATTCTCTGCAGCCGTAAGCCTGACCTAATGTTGCGCTGCACTCTGTAATAATATGGTTAATTTCACCCGTCAAAAGATGCCCCAATCCAGGCAAATTTGATCTATGCGGTGTTATCCCGCATGCTGTAGATGATGCCAATGCTGCATTATTTTCTCTGTTTTATTATGTGACCAATTGTATTGGCTTCAGAGGACAACTTTTCTTTTTCACACACACACACACACACACACACACACACACACACACACACACACACACACACACACACACACACACACACACACACACACACACACACGACACACAGTATCCTAGAAAAAAAATACCACATGCTAATGCTAACACATATCTAAAGCGGCAGCTTGAGATCGGTACCAATAATAAAGTTTTATGCCCAAGCAGTCAATCCACTCACTTCATCGCAAGTACTTCATAACCTAGCTAGCTAGACTAGAGTAAACAGGTGCAACGATCGGTGGTAATTTTGTGCCCCAGCAGTCAATTCTTTGCTTGCGATAGGTGGTAACTTTGTGTCACAATTATTGCCCTACCCTCCACTTTGTGCTTATTTAATTATATATGTTGTGCTTGTGCAAGGGATAACCACGAACATTAGATTTGGCTTTTTTTAATTAGCTGATGGTTGCACATTGAACTGCAATCATCACTTTCGGTAATGGACTATATAGTATCTTGCTTTGATGCGATTTGTCAAAAAGAGATCTTGCTTTGGTGCTAAGAGTATATATGCTTGATGATGTCACCGCACATCAAATTAATAGAACATATGCTAATGAAGCACCATTAGGACTAATAAGGGATCGGAATAGATAGCCGCCACGCGTGACATGCTAGCTGCAATTGACGCTACCCCCTCACCCGTGCCCATTATTAGACATTGTTTAGATAGATGGCAATCCCCTCAAATCCATGCCGAGAGGGATTAACAGAGAAATATAATTAGACCACACATGCATACATTGGGAAAGAATGGCACGCCTAATCCCTAGTTACAATGAACTTTTCCTCAAAAGAAAAAAGAAGTTACAATCAACACTTCAACAGAGACAGTCTTTTGCACCCTGTCTAAGTATTACTGAACCGAGAAATTAGTTACAATGAACCGCAGAACACCGTAAAGCATTACTGATAGATCAAAAGCTCCCTCTAAAATTATTAGCAACCTAACTACCTTTTAAGTGACAATAAGCAGATTTGTATAATCGTTGAAAACGTTGGAATAAGCAGATCTACGGAATCACTGAAACTTGTGCAAATCTTTGTGCACTTAAGGTGACGAATGGAACAGGGGATGTGACATGCTTGCATGAGAATAAGCATGGACCCCAAAGCGAGATCCATCAGCTCAGGTTCTCCCCTTCCCTCCCACTTTAAGCAGATTCCATCCAGCACTACTATGGCCCGGTTCTAATCCACATTTTGGATAAAGGCAAAGAACAAGGTTTAGAGCCATCAACATCAAGGGCATCTTTGTCATTTCCTTGCAAAATTCACATCGACCAACGAAAGGACGTCTCCTTTGTCTAAGGACTCCTCCTTAGTTTAGTCCTTTCATCTGAACATTTTCATGTCGTGTGTGATGAAGGTAGCATGAGAAAATGGAATATACTAGGGCCTCAATGCAACTAAGCTAATGCTGGGACTTGGCTCCTCTATGCTGATACCAATTTGTTGTTATCTTACTACTATTATATTACAAGCTTAACTCGAAGAACAAAGAATGTGCTTAGGATCAACTTCGAGGAACACACAATATAACTCCGCCCGTGTTGACTGGAAGACTTTCTCGAATTGTCTCAACATAGCCGGTCCCAAGCCTGGGTAAAGGAGGAGGGTTGCGGTATGTTTGGCGAACCAGTGTAAAAAATAGCCACTCTAATGGATATGAAACCCATAAGAAACTCGTTGGGGGCGTAACCCTCTTAGCGACGCGCCACATCGGACGAGTCGGTTAAGATAGACCTTAAAGATTGGGATATCTCTGAGGAGGTAGTTTTGGACAGGAGCGCTTGGAGACTAGCTATCAACGTGCTTGAACCGTGACCTTTGTGTCTTTTGGGTTTCATCTCTAGCCTACCCTAACTCGCTTGGGACAAAAGGCTATGTTGTTGTTGTTGTTGTTGTTGTTGTTGTTGTTGTTGTTGTTGTTGTGAAGTGGTAGATGGCCATCTAGCTTAGACTACCAAATTAATGTTCAAATATTTATCATATAACACCCTGTTAGAGATAGATCTCCCGACACTCACAAGGAAGGGAGAAGTTGGAATTCTAATATGACTCTCCCTTATAATTCTACTATAACTCCTACCTTGTAACTAAATAGTATACTACCCTTGGAGTATATAAAGGAGGGCATATCTGTAGTAGATTAGATTAGATTAGATCCAACTCAAGTCTAAACTAAGGCGACACAGCACCCAAGCACACATGACAAAATATACAAAACCCCGAAGGCCCGAACATAACATAAGGTATTACGCTACTATGGTAGCCCAAACCTGTCTAAATCCGTGTCTTATATCTTCGCTTTTACCTTCAAGTTCTAGACGGCGATTTCTCACCAAATGATCTTCTACTTTAGAGTATCCTGAGATAGATGGTGCTAAAACACCGACACACCCGTGAATGGAAAAAAGGCTAATCATATAAAATTCAACATATAGGCCTAATGGTCCTAGTCTTTTGGTAACCCTTTTATCTAAAATGTGAGGTAATCATTTGATAGAGTTGCTAAAATCAAGTATGCAAATCACATTCTTCTATGTTGAATGGATAATTTGATCTCAGTTTTCATACAAATTGTATTGGGATCAACTATTTTTTAATGTATCTCACTTTAGTTATTTCTCAATAAAATAAGGGAACAGTTTGGCTTGAGTATTCAATTATAAAAAGAAAATATTTGTTGCAAGTAGCTAGTGTCATTTGTTGTTTTTCCACAACTATTGCAATATAGTAAATTGTTTAAATTACCTAAAAATAGTAAAATGTTGTATGATTGGATCAAAGAATGATGCTTAGGATCATCCTTGAACAATTTTATGTTGAGATGTTGATGTTTGGCTGGACCATTCATCAAAATGGTTTGACAGATGAGATCCTGGTACCCATAAACTCCAAAAAAAAGACCATTATAATAATGTTGATTAGTAATCTCTCATCATCAGTCTATTGGTTATTTGCAACTCATGAGATGACCCTTTGATCAAGTTGCTTTAGGGCTACTTTAAGACATATCCTGTTCTAATTTGGTTGCCCGCATCTAAATTCAATTTCGGTGATTATAGGTTCCACGATCAATTTATTCTTACACAGAAAGCTAGGTTTCTTGCTAATTAAAGTTAATTGTTTATATTACTTACAGGTTGCCTCAATTGGGTTATGTCAGGCATGAATACATTGATGCCACAGCTCAATGTGTTCTTGCAGTACGATAAATTATCGACCTCGCAGAAAAAAATAATATGTTACTGACAAATCTTGGTTATAATAAATGGGTTACGAAAATGACTTGACTTAGTCTCTAACACTGACGCTCTTGGAGATTTGTCGATTGATCTACTTGCTGCTAAATTAGTACTGGAAGTACTAGTAGAGTGCCGGCACTATAATGATCCCTTCCAATGGTCCTTATCCCGTCTCATTATTGGCGTGTTTGGAGAACTATCTCTTAGTTATTTGGACTAGAGCTATTTAGCTCAAGTAAATAGTCATCTAATAAAATAGCTCTTCATATATTTGGATCCAAGGGCTAGAAAATTTTCTAATCATTGGAACCTCTTTTCCTCTCCTATTGCGGTGGGTCCCACTCAAAATAGCCTAATAACCACTATTTGAATGTGATAATAGTTTTTTAAGGTAGACTATTTATAAATAACCAAGAACTTATAGGAATATGGAGTAGCAAAAACAAAAATTTTCTACCGCATAAACCAGAATTATTGCAGTTATAAATCACGGGATTACCACTAGATGCGCGGTTGCGGAACTTCTGTAGTGCGTCGGTGTAGTGCGATCACCGAATTGTTATAATCACGGCACACAGGTCATGAAACAATTACACACATGCATCACATATACATAGAGGCCATACCGATCACAAAACCTGCAAAACAGAGTTATGTGATTCCGACGTCCGAACTTAAAACACCGAAAACTCTATCTTCTGGGCCGAATTTCGCAAATCTAAATTTCGCTGAAACAGCAAGTCTGTTTTGAACCAAGTCTAACTTTTTCTGTAGATACAAATCGATATAAAGTTCACCTAAATCCGAGTTCGTATGCAAAAGTTATAACTATTTTACTGTAAAACACGCTTTTGCAACAAAACGGAATTCGCAGTAGATCCAATCTACTGCCCTATGCATCTCATGCATCTGGCTTATGCTCAATGTTTCGATTCGACCAATCACATTGATCTCCAACCTCAGCGACCGGGTTTATGTGCATCACTTAACTCCGATGGCGGAAAACCGACCGGTAGGAGTATGTCGTTGCACAAACTTCGCAGCTAGTTTAAGAAATTGGGTCATAGATCGATCTGAAACTACACATATCCCCATATGCACATATCCGAATCTATAATGAGACAGCACTATAATGAGACAGCACTGGCTCTTGATACCGCTGTAGGAATATGTGGTAGCAAAAACAAAAATTTTCTACCGCATAAACCAGAATTACTGCAGTTATAGATCACGGGATTACCACTAGACGTGCGGTTGCGGAACTTCTGTAGCGCGTCGGTGTAGTGCAGATGGAAGCCGGCAGTGCAGTTGCGTGAACCACCTCACGAATGGCTCGTCCTTGTGCAGCAAGCGCAGCACCTCCACGAAGTCCACACGTACGGGAAGAAGCGCCGCAATCCGGACTGCTAGGTCCGCGAGGGCGACCTAGGGCTTGGCGCACAGGAGGGGCGGACAGAAAAGGGGGCGGCTACTGTAGCAGGTACTGTTCACATGCGTGAACAGTAGCTAGGGTTAGGGTTTTTGGGCACCCCCTCTATTTATATAGCCCCTTAGGTGGGCTGCCTTAGGCCTCACCTTGGGCGCCTCCTTTTGGGCCTAAAAGGCCCATTAGTGCACTTATGACTAGTCTAATTCGGATCTCATCCTTATCAGGTTTCTTTTCCTTAAGTGTGTAACCCTATGGGCTCACATGCGAATAGACATAGTCCGAGTACTCTTACTCGGCCCAATAGTAGACAATGGCCTCTAGCAAGACATGTCAACTCCTATACGCACACAAAGATCATATCAGACGAGCCGCCACAATATCATATACATGCTGTTCCCTTTGCCTCACGATATTTGGTCTAGCTTAAAGCCGACCACTCTTTCTCGATCTTGTGATTCGGAATCCTTGGTTAACTCTTAACCCCAGCATGGCCATGCATTTCCTGATCCAAATCACTCGAGGACCCCAGAGATATCTCTCTCTTGTAGAGAGGGGCAAATCTCATCTTGACCGACTATGTCTCATAGCATGCTTCTTGACAGACCCGAAAACCACCTTTATGACTACCCTGTTACGGTGCAGCGTTTGATGGCTCCTAAGTAAGTCGGTTCACATCTTGAGTACATACGACGATCTCAGGTCTTAGGACACATCGTACATA
Organism: Panicum virgatum; assembly: GCF_016808335.1. Lineage (NCBI taxonomy): Eukaryota > Viridiplantae > Streptophyta > Magnoliopsida > Poales > Poaceae > Panicum > Panicum virgatum. The sequence continues at coordinate 2,418,727 of NC_053147.1, forward strand.
TTGTGTAATGAGAAGTCATCATCTCGTGTTGGGTCAGTTCAATCTCATGTCTCGCATGAGCCCATATTATTAGTTTGACATCACCATGTCCATGACTTGTGAAACGTAGTCAATCAACTAATACATGTGCTAGTCTAATATTCATGTATATCCTCACATGAACTCCGACTAGGAACACTTTGAATATTCATAAAAATAAAGAGTTTCATAAATACTTCACATAAACATTAATCAATGCAAGTTGTCATCCATGAATATTTAAGGAACACTTTATTAATCATGAATATAAAGAAACATGATTGCCTCAAGGGCATATTTCCAACAGAACTAGCCATCATGTTTGAGAATTTTAGATTATTTTAGGCTAAAATTTGGTGAGCAGGAAATAATTTCTAGAACCCAAACATGCCCATCAGACTAAAAGAACACGGGTCCACCTGTCAGCTCAGCAGAATCTGCAAGAGAACTTCGTGGCGTGCACGTAGCGCACACACGTTCAGAAAACCCGCGTCCACGTCGGCGCAATCTGACCACTCCATACACCACGTCCACCGTTTCATTTTGACTGACATTCGGGACCACTCAAACTCCAAGGCAAGGACCACGCCCACGGCGCACAACCAAATCCTGCCCCGCCGCCGCGCATTTCGCAACATCCTCGGCCCGCAGGCCGCAGCGCGCCGCGGAAAGACGCTTTTGCCCCTGCAGCGGCCTCGTATTCTCTTCCTCATACCTCGTGCCTGTCTTAAGAGCTCTCCTCGTCTTCTCGCACTCCTATCCTTCTCGCCTCCGACTGCCCCCCCCCCTCCCCCTCGAACCTTCTGGAACAAGCGAGCGAGCTGGCGGGCGCGCGAGACTCCTGTCAGCGAGGCGAGGCTAAGGGGGAGGGCGGGGGCGGCGATGCGGGGCAGGTGACGTGCAGCGCGGCGTAGGAGGCGGGGATGGTGGCTGCGGCGACGGCGGCGGAGGGTGGGCTCGGCGGGGGCGTCGAGGAGGGCGTTGGGGAGAGCTCGTCCCCGCCCCGCGACGCGGCCCCTGTTCCTGCCGGCTCCGGTGGGAGCGGTGGCGGGGGAGGTGCCCGCGACATCTGCGGCCAGGTGCTTGAGCGACTCATCGCCGACGGCCACGCGGATGCGTCCAACTCCGAGTTCCGAGACAAGCTCGTGGCCCATTTCGGGCGGCTTCCGCACAGGTGATCCATTAGTTCCTCCTGCTTTCAGCTGCCGCATCTTAGGTTTGCTGTGGTTTAGAGCTCGTGGTTGTGGAAATCTATGCTCATTGTTTCGGTCAAGGAGGGTAGCGTGGTCGTTTAGGCTTGGGCTTCTAAGTGGGCATCGCGAAGCTTAGTGGTGAGCTTCGTCTTAGCGTGAATTTGTAGCATGTTTGACCTTTGAGTTAGCTCCCACTGGTGCTTGATAAGCTAAGTGAGTGTTGTTTGACTGGGCCATGGAATTGGAGTTGACTCGGTACTGTTTGCTTGGTGTCTGGATGGATTTACACTACTTTTGTGTCGGAATGGTGCCTAGCAGTTGTGCCTTGCTCGATTTTGATCCAGAGTGGTCTGTGATTATGCTAAGGCTGGAAGTGAATGGAGTGAACGGTTTTGTTAATTTCACTTGCAAGGGGGATCATATGTTCCAAAAAGGAAAAATATGATCCTTTGTCTGAATTAGTCTTTCACTTGCTGATCCTTTGTCTGAATTAGTCTTTCACTTACTTCTTGCTTCCTCCGATTGAATGATTATCCTTCTGGCTTTCCTTTTGTAAGAAAATATTTGGATTGAGTTGAGCCATAATTGGCTGAATTTTGTGCTAGTTGAAATCATCTATTTTAGATCTATGGCAGCAAAATTTTCTGAAATTAGCAAATGTTATAGATTCCAGAGCTGCATGGCGCTACAATTGCAAACTAACCCTTTGCCTTTGTATTGAGCACAGTAGTCAGAAACTGGTCCATTAGTCTTGTAGTTTGCCTTTGTATTCTTCGCTTGTGGGTTTGTTCTTTTTTATGATAGTCATGTCTGCAAAGGAAGCTGATAGCTGCTGTCACCATTTTTGGATTAGCATTGTTAAGCCAATCAATTAATCCTTTCATTGTCTCGTTTGTGTCATCATAAATTAACATTGGCTTTTCTTTTGTTTACTCATGCTGTAGCTATCAGCTGGATATCAATGTTGACAAAGCAACCGATGTCTTGGTCCACCAGAACGTCTTAGCAGAAGCAAAGGATCCTGACAGGCGCCCCGCATTCCATGTCCGTTTCTTGAGGGTAAAGCTCTTTCTTATTCTGGTTGAGAGTTTGGACAGTTCTGCAAGCAACTATATGTGTTGCAAATTAATTTATTGCTGCCAAAGTTAGTTGGGAAAAACTAATGTGCTAGTTAATGGTAACCATATTTCTCATTCTAGATGAACATCTAGATGAAACAGTCAAACACACTACCCTTTGTAGCAGCCATTTTTTGCTAAATGAATTCTTGCTTCGAAGTAACTATAACTCCCCGTTTGGTACAACTTGTTTGTGGAATAGAATGTTTGATGTATATTCATGTTGTTGTTTTATGCATAATGAAGGATAGTGGATTAAAAAGCAATACTTACCAATGTTAACTTATGTGTGGATGATTTTGTGGAAAATTAACTACAATTAGATAGTTAATAAGTAACCGAGTAAACTTGTTTGTTTTTTTGTTGCTGCTAAACTGTAATGTAACTTGCTTGCAAAGTGTGAACAAGGGAGAGGATGACTGGCTTTGGCTGATATTCATACAGGCTCAAAACCTACCTTGAGCTGAGCCCAGCCTATTGCCTGCTTTTTTTCATGCGATTTTAGCTTACACAATAAGAATCTTCACAGGCTAGTATATTAGGGATTTGGAAGAGGTCTGTTATCTTGCGATTTTATCTCTTATCAAGCTAAGTGTTTTTTCAGTGCATTAATGATTGCTTGTCTTTAGTATCCTCAATAGAAATTGGAGTTGTCGAATTGACTCTAAACTTTGATCAAAGATTGAAGATATCGATCAAGCATATGACTCCGATGCAACTGAAGAAGGGGATGATGATGGAGATGATCTCTCTGTAAGGTAGATGCCTATGATATGTGCTGCTTCGATATGTTTTGACGATCCCAAAATTGGGTGCTACGTGGCTAGTAACACAGTAACATATGGCTCATTGCTTTTGTAATCCGTACTAAAAAAATGTCTTGCATGTCTTCACTAAGCTTATGATTCTTCCATATGCTGGTTGAGTGGTTGTACATCTTATAGAGTATCTTTACATCCTTGGAGAATTGTAGTGCACTATATTATTGAGTGACAATTCTATGCATAAGAAACTAAGAAACAGAAGACATGCTAAAGAATCAATGAAAAAAAAGTAGAATGTGTAAATAATAATAGGAGGTGCAAATAAGAATTTTCCTTATAGGTTAGGCTCCATATTTGCATTGAATTTGATGTTCCCAATGTCATGGAGGGATCAAAGCCTTTTCTGTTGGTGTATATGTGAGCCCATGTATAGAGGCCCATGTATAAGATCTATATATCCCACCCTTCTAGGGTTTGGAGGAATACAAGCAATTATTCTCTTCATCATGGTATCATTAGCCTAGGTTAGGCTCCTCTCCTCTCCTCTCCTCTCCTCCCTCCTCCCAGCCGCCGCCGCCACCATGGCTGGCCGGCAGACGGCGTCGCCTCCCTTCCCTTCCCTCTCCTCCTTCCCCTACCTCTCCTCCTCCCCTGCTCTGCAGCTCAGATCCGGCGCCGACGCGTCCTCTGTTCCGGCCGGCGCTTGGACCACCTCTCCCGCCGGCGCCTGGGCCGCTCGGCCGCCCTACGCCGCCGTCGCGAGGGCTGCAGGGGCTGCCGCCGCCGCGGGGCGTGGATCTGCCCGCGGCAGCCCTAGTGGCGTTGGCCCAGCTCCCAGATGCCGCCGCCGCCACCGCTGCGGGCGGGGCCGCGAGCGCCGTTGGCGGGCCGCCCAACGAACCGCCGCCCCCTGGGCCTCCTCCCACGGGCTGCCGCTGCAGCAGGTCCCCGTGGCCGCCGCCGATCCGGCCGATCCGGCCGCCCAGCCCCTGATGCAGGTGCAGGATCCGGCCGCCTTGCCTCTGCTGCAGGCGCCTGCCGTCGATCCCGCCGCTGCTGCCACCGCCGCTGCTGCCGCCGCCGCCGTCACTGCTGGCAAGCAGCCTGCCGCACCCGCGCCCGCGTGGACCGGACTTGGGATGGCGCCCGCGGATGCGCCGCTCGCCGCCGCCGCTCTCCGAGGGCAGCAGGCCGACGCCGCTCTTGCCGCGGCCCTCCTCGCCCACCAAGTCGGAGACTTCGGCGGCCCAGGAGCGGGTCCGCGTGGCAGCCCTCGCCTGGGAGCGCGAGCGCGCCACGGCTGACGCCCTCGCTCTCCGGGTCGCCGAGGCGGAGCGCTTCCTCCGGCCAGCCTGTCGACCCCGAGCACGGCGCGTCTTCCTCCCACCAGGCCCCGCCCGCCGGATCTGGAGCCCGGTACGACCCGACCGACCCCATGGTCGCCCAGCTCCACCTCCAGGCCGCCGGCGTCCAGAACATCAGGGCCCTGGTCTCCGTCCTCCTCGACCCCGCGTCCTCCTACTGCCGCTGGCGGGACCAGGTCCTCCTCACCCTCCGCCACTACGCCCTCGACGACCACGTCCTCGTCGACTCGCCGATCGAGGCGCTGGACGTGGTGTGGTTGCGCCTCGACAGCGTCGCCATGTCCTGGATCTTCGGGACCATCTCCCTAGATTTTCAGGATCTCGTCAGGACCCACGGCGGCACCGCGCGGCAGGCCTGGGTGGCGCTCGAGGGGCAGTTCCTCGGCAACGCCAAGTACCGCGCTGGTGGCCCTGCTTCTGGGAGTACCGGTACCGGTGGGGGCCGTCGGGGCGCGCCGACTCCGGCTCCGGCTCCCGCTCCTGCCCCTGCCCCTGGAGGTACGCTCTGGCCATCCTTCAGCAACCCATGGTCAGGGCGCACTCGATGTGGCCGTTCCAGGGTCCGGGCGGGGGGCCTCGTCCTCAGCTCCAGCCGGCGGCCATGTTCACTGGCGCTGCTCTACTCTTCGCGCCGTCCTGGACCCCGCCCGCTCAGCCCAGCCAGCAGCCGACCTGGCCTGGGGGGTGGGACCAGGCCGCTCTGGTGCAGTCCTTCAGCACCATGGGACTGACGCCGCCGACCAGCACCGAGTGGATTGCCGACTCGGGTGCCTCGTTCCACACCACTCCTGATGCCGGTATCCTCTCTTCTGTCCGACCCCCACACCCCTATTGTCCTTCTTCTATCATGGTTGGTGATGGGTCTTGCCTTCCTGTCACCGCCGTGGGGTCTGCTCCTCGTCTTCCTAATGTTTTTGTTGCTCCTCAAATGGTTCACAACCTTCTTTCTATTCGCCAGTTTACTGCTGACAACTCGTGTTCTATCGAATTTGACTCCTCTGGTCTTACTGTGAAGTATTCGGCTTCCCGGCGTCCGCTCCTCCGATGTGACAGCCCGGGGCCCCTTTACACTCTTCGGCTTCCTGCTTCCGCTGCCTCGCCTTCGGCTTCTTCGTCTACTGCTTTTGCCGTGACGCCTTCTTCCACCACCTGGCACCGCCGGCTTGGTCACCCCGGCCGCGATGTTTTGGCTCAGCTCAGCCGTAGTACCGATGTTCCATGTACTAGGGCTCCTGCTAAGCACCTCTGTCATGCGTGCCAGTTAGGTCGTCGTGTTAGACTTTCGTTTTCTTTTTCTTCGCATGCTGCGCATGCTTTTGATCTGATTCACTGTGACCTGTGGACATTTCCTGTACTCAGCATGTTTAGCTATAAATATTATCTGGTCATTGTTGATGATTTTTCTCATTACTCTTGGACTTTCCCTTTGCGCGCCAAGTCTGAGACCTTCCCCACCCTCCTCCACTTCTTTGTTTGGGTGTCCACTCAGTTCGGCCTCACCGTTAAGGCCGTCCAGTGTGACAACGGGCGGGAGTTCGATAACTCCACCTCCCGGTCCTTCTTCCTGTCTCGGGGTGTTCAGCTGCGTATGTCTTGTCCGTATACCTCTCCTCAGAACGGCAAGGCTGAGCGGATGATTCGCACGACGAACGACGTCATGCGCACCCTTCTGATCCAGGCTTCTCTGCCCCCGCGCTTCTGGGCTGAGAGCCTCCACACTGCCACCTACCTGCTCAACCGACTTCCGTCCACTGCTTTTCCTGCTCCCACTCCACACCACGCTCTCTTCGGTACCCCTTCTCGCTATGACCACCTTCGGGTCTTCGAGTGTGCATGTTACCCTAACACCTCCGCCACCGTTTCTCACAAGCTGGCGCCGCGCTCGACTCGTGTGTTCCTCGGGTACTCCCCTGACCACAAGGGGTACCGATGCTTTGACCTCACCTCTCGCCGCGTTCTGATCTCCCGACACGTCGTCTTTGACGAGTCGGATTTCCTCTACTCCACCTCCTCCACACCTTCTCCTGACCCTGAGCTGGAGTCGGAAATGTTTCCGACTGACCCGGTGGTTCAGCCATCGTTACCTGTCTGTCCTTTTCCTGCAGGTTTTCCCGGCACACCGGCACCGCTTCCGGTGATCCCTGCTGCGCCGAGCGCGGCCCCGGTGGCCGCGGTCGCGCCACGCGCGGCCCCCGGACCTCCGGTCATGCCGCGTGCGGACCCGGTGTCTCCCGCTACGCCACGCGCGGCCCCGGTGCCTTCCCCTGCATCTGCGCGGTACGCTCAGCCGGTGTAGGTGTACCGGCGTCGCTCGGCGCCGACCCCGGCGCCGCAGCGGTACGCTGAGCCGGTGCAGGTGTACCGGCGTCGTTCGGCGTTGACACCGGCGCCGCCTCCTGCTCTGGAGGCTCCTGCGACGCCGACACCGGAGCCGTCGCTGTCGTCGCCTCTTCCGGCTCCCTCTCGAGCCGAGCCGGAGGTGTACCACCCGCCAGTCATCCATCGGGATCCTCGGCATATCCATCCCATGGTGACTCGGCGGATGGCGTCTCAGGCCGCGACTCTCCGCCATCGAGGTAGAGCCTCGGGTCTCTCCGGTACCCTCCTCTGTCCGCGACGCCTTGGCGGATCCTCACTGGGGTCGCGCGATGGAAGAGGAGTACACGGCTCTTCTTGCCAACCAGACGTGGGACCTCGTGCCGCGTCCGTCTGGTTGCAATGTGGTGACTGGCAAGTGGATCTGGACGCATAAGCGTTGGGCTGATGGCACACTGGAGCGCTACAAGGCTCGCTGGGTTCTCCGGGGGTTCACTCAGCGGCCTGGTGTGGACTATGATGAGACCTTCAGCCCAGTCGTGAAGCCCGCTACGGTGCGCACGGTCCTCTCGCTTGCGCTCTCGCGCTCTTGGCCTGTGCACCAGCTGGACATGAAGAATGTGTTTCTTCACGGCATTCTGTCAGAGACTGTCTACTGCTCTCAGCCAGCGGGATTTGTGGACTCGAGTCGTCCGGATATGGTCTGCCGGCTCAACAAGTCTCTCTATGGACTGAAGCAGGCTCCTCGGGCTTGGTACTATCGGTTCGCCACGTTCTTGCTGACATTTGGGTTCACCGAGGCCAAGTCTGACACGTCTTTCTTCGTCTACCGCCGTGGGTATGAGGCTGCATATCTGCTGTTCTATGTCGATGACATTGTGCTCATAGCCTCCAGTCATCAGTTGCTTCAGAGTGTCATCTCCTCTCTGCAGCAGGTGTTCGCTATGAAGGATCTTGATCAGCTCCACCACTTCTTGGGCGTCACTATTGAGCCTCGCCCGTCTGGTCTTCTCCTTCACTAGCGGCAGTACGCACTTGATATCCTGGAGCGGGCTGGGATGACTGATTGCAAGCCCTGCTCCACTCCTGTCGACACTTATGCGAAGCTGTCTGCTGATCTGGGTGATCCGTTGGCTGATCCTACTGCCTACCGGAGTCTGCCCGGCGCGTTGCAGTACCTCACCTTCACCAGGCCGGACCTTACCTACGCTGTCCAGCAGGTCTGTCTCCATATGCATGATACCCGGGAGTCACACCTTGCTGCGCTGAACCGTCTCCTCCGCTACGTCCGTGGCACAGTGGACCTCGGCTTGGTGCTTCACCGCTCGTCCTCTGCTGAGTTGGTGGTCTACACCGACGCTGACTGGGCTGGCTGCCCGGACACTCGTCGCTCCTCCTCTGGCTACGCCGTCTTCCTGGGCGGCAATCTGGTCTCCTGGTCGTCCAAGCGGCAGCCAGTTGTCTCCCGCTCCAGTGCTGAGGCGGAGTATCGGGCTGTCGCTAACGGCGTGGCGGAGGCGTCCTGACTACGACAGCTCTTGGCGGAGCTCCATAGCCCGCTCGCCAAGAGCACGCTCGTCTACTGCGACAACGTCAGCGCCGTGTATCTCTCCACCAACCCTGTCCAGCATCAGCGGACGAAGCATGTGGAGATTGACCTGCACTTCGTGCGCGATAGAGTCGCCATCGGCGATGTTCGGGTACTCCATGTCCCGACTACCTCCCAGTTTACTGACATCTTCACCAAGGGGCTGCCCTCCTCGACCTTCTCGGAGTTTCGCTCCAGCCTCAACGTAGCCGGTGGCTAGTTGTGGCTGCGGGGGGTATTAGCTCTTTGTACTCTCTTTGTACTCTCTTCTTGTCCAGTCTTGAACACCGCTGCGCCGGTTGTTCAGACTGCGGGGGGTGTTGGCTTTCTTGTTGTCCAGTCGTGAACACCGCTGTATCGGTAGTTCAGACTGCCGGGGGGGGGGGGGGGGTGTTGGTGTATATGTGAGCCCATGTATAGAGGCCCATCTAGAGGCTCATGTATATGATCTATATATCCCACCCTTCTAGGGTTTTGAGGAATACAAGCAATTATTCTCTGCATCACTTTCTGTTTTCTTTTTTGTCTGTGCACAGAAAAGTATTTTTAGTTAATTATACAAGCTCTGTAAAAAGGTACAACTCAAAAAAGGTACAACTCAAAAACCCTTGCACAACAGCTAACTTTGTCTGATGAGGATGAGCATTACAATGGCAACCTTTGTGTCACATAGTTATCCATTTTCTTTTCATCCCTTCTAAATAGTGCATGTTAAAGGTTGCAACCCTTTGAATACAAGTGCATTAGCATTTTAGTTGTCTTTGCTTTGACTGTTGGAGTCACACAGAGGGATGTTTACCTTTGTTTAAAAATACTTGTTCACTTCTGTAGTCTGTGTGTCAGATAAATGAGCTGAAGTTAAAACTGCTCCTAGTTCTTCAAAAAGAAAAGTTGAAACTGCTCATGCATTTTCAATTGCATGAACAAGTATGACATGTCCAAGAGACCAAGACACATATTTAACATACAACTTTATTTTCTAATGCACTAATTTTGACTGTCTATATTTCACAGGCAAGACACACAATATACTCACATTCATGAGATTGTTTTCTCCACAATTGACAAGCCAAAGCTACTCAGTCAGGTCAGCAGTTATGTACCTCTTAATCTATCCTCAACTCGTGATACATTTTTAAAAGTAATAGCATTTTTCAATCAATCTACATGGTCTAGTTGTTTGATAAATGATATCTAGAATCTAGTTGGATCACTTGGTTAATTTATATCCATGCTTACACTCAAGATATCTTATAGGACATTTTTTGGCATTCAACCATGTATTACTGTACACTCTATGATGTTCATGATTGGTCATTTTGCTCACAGTTTAGCATCTAACATGTTTTGCCAGCTCTCTGCGTTGCTGTCTGACATTGGACTGAACATCAGAGAAGCACACGTTTTCTCAACTCATGATGGCTATTCTCTTGATGTTTTTGTGGTTGATGGTTGGCCTATTGAGGTAACATGTTAGGCCCTTATCATGGCATGATTGAATTGTTGAGGGTTTAGGGATTGATGCATTGGGGTTGTTCCTAGACTTAGCCCCCAACTTGCTTGAGGCTAAAAGGATTTCTTGTTCTTGGTAGCACTGTCCGCTGCCAGTAATAAGATTCATCTTGAGTTATGGCTGCCATAGCAATGTTCACTGGTGCACATTAACTGGCACATAGTTTATTTTGAATATACAAAATTATCACTTTGTGAAGTAACAAACCTCATGAAACTTCCAGTTAGACCTTTTCAATTACTTCCTGAGGCATTAATCCTTCTCAACATCCAACTTACAAATGAGGTAAGTTATGAACATCCATGTGCATATAGAAGCATCTTAGCATCCATGTTACGTTCTGTTGCACAAGATGCAAGGGTTTGATCTGAAATCTGCCACTTAACCAACTTCCATAGCTCATGGTGTACACATAGTTTTTAAATAAACAAAACCAGAATCAGTCGAGGGGGTCATACTTGAATTTGCCTCCAATGATGCTAAACTCATAATTTTATGATCAGGACACTGATGGTTTGAACAAAGCACTGGAAGCATCCATTTTAAGAAATGAGGTAAGTTCTGAACAATTCATATAAAGATACAATTTATGATTGACAGTATTAGGCAGGCAGGTCCTGTCTTGCTTGTGGTTGATGCGGGAGTCAATATATTTTGTTCCGTTGTCCAAAGCTAACAACACATGTGCTGTGTTCTGAACACAGGGTTCATGGTCTGGTTCATCTCATTCCTCAGCAGCTGAAAGAACACTGCCCTTCCAACTTAAAGGTGGTGAATGGGAAATTGACAAACGACTTCTTAAGATGGGTGGGATGATTGCTTCTGGTTCTTGTGGGGACTTGTGAGTCAAGTTTATACTTCTGACAATTAGTTGCTGTATTCGGTAGTGCTTTCTTTTTATTGTGTTATGCTTATGTGAAGGTATCATGGGACTTACCTTGGTGAGGATGTAGCTGTTAAAGTTCTAAGGGCCGAGCATTTGAATAAGAATGTTTGGAATGAGTTCATGCAGGAAGTATATATTCTAAGGTATCTAACATATCGTGGGACCACTTACAACTTATGTGTTGTACTTGAATATCCTATGTCCTATTTGGTTGGAATAAGTTAATGATGTATGTCATGCCTTCACCTTCCACACTTTTCAGAGAAGTTCAACATACAAATGTTGTGCGGTTCATTGGTGCATGCACAAAACCACCGCAATTTTGCATAATTACAGGTGAGATTTATGAAGCATCTACTGGATGTATTTGGAACCTGCATCGTTTGTCATACAGAAAATCTGACCTGAATACATGCAACGCAAAGCCCTCCTTTTCATAGCATTGGCCTAGCATAACTTGCAGTTTTCAAGGATTGCTAGTTACTTGCTGAAACCAAATTTTACCCTTGCTTCTTAACTGATGCCCTTGTAGGCTTTAGCAATTTTCTCTGGTTAATTGGTTATACTCTTTTAACCTGTCCTTAGTTAACTTGCAGAATACATGTCTGGAGGAAGCCTGTATGACTTTGTGCACAAGCAGCATAATGTTCTAAACCTCACAACTCTCTTGAAGTTCGCAGTTGATGTATGCCAAGGGATGTGCTACTTGCACGAAAGGGGTATCATCCATAGAGATTTAAAGACTGCCAACCTTCTAATGGACAAAGATCGAGTATGTAGCATTAACTACTACTGTTCCAAATTATAGGTGTTTTGGCTTTTTTGGATACACATTTTTTCCCTATGCATGTAGACATAGCGTATATCTAGGTGCATAGCAAAAGCTATACATCTAGAAAATCCAAAACGACTTATAATTTGGAACCTATGGATTTTTAACTATTTCATTTGCGAAGGAGATGTTTAGGGTAGAAAAATGGTATGAAAAGAATACTGGTTGTTAAACTTGTGGATTTATTGGCATTGCCTATACCCGTGTCTCATTTTTTTAAAGTGTGTGTGTGGGTGTGGTTACCCAGCATCGGCTGAGATGGTTTGGACATGTCCAACGAAGGCCTCCTGAGGCGCCGGTGCGTAATGGTGTTCTTGAGCGGGTCGATAATGTAAAGAGGGTAGAGGTAGACCTAAACTGATGTGGGATGAGTTGGTTAAGAGAGACCTTAATGATTGGAATATCTCTAAAGAGATAGCTTTGGATAGGAGCGCTTGGAGACTAGCTATCAATGTGCCTGAACCTTGAACTTATTTCTTTCGGGTTTCATCTCTAGCCTACCCCAACTTGCTTGGGAAAAAAAGGCTATGTTGTTGTTGTGTGGGTGTGGGTGGGTGTGTGTGTGTGGGAGGGGGGGGGTGCATGCATCGCAAAATTTGTGATAAAGTTACTCTGACTGATGAATAATTTTGTTGGTTGTTCCTCTAGGTTGTTAAAGTGGCTGATTTCGGTGTGGCTCGGTTCCAGGATCAAGGAGGTATCATGACAGCTGAAACTGGAACTTACAGATGGATGGCACCCGAGGTACAGCTCTGTTTGCTGGAGCAGTTTTGTATATTAAAACTTACCTGATAGAGAAATTCAGATCTTGTGAATTAAGTTTCAGAAACAAGCTGCTGATAGAAGCTTTTTCATATCAAAATGCACTATGTTGCCTAGCTCGAGAATTCCTTTCTGATATATCTTCTACATGCTTAGGTTATAAATCATCAACCCTATGATAACAAAGCAGATGTGTTCAGCTTTGCTATTGTTCTTTGGGAGCTGATAACGTCTAAGGTACTGTTGTTGCACTTATTTCTATGACTACTTATAGTTCCCTGTCACAAATGATGCGGTTATCATTGCAATTGCTGAATCTTCTTATTTTTTATTTCTGGTGTTTCCAGATCCCATATGATACAATGACCCCGCTCCAGGCGGCTGTAGGTGTTAGACAGGTGGGTAAGGAAAGGAGTAGTTGTTATAGCATTCTATGTGCACAGTGAAATCTGCTAAACGTACTGCCATATCAGGGATTGCGCCCAGGACTCCCCAAAAAGGCACATCCAAAGCTGTTGGACTTAATGCAGAGATGTTGGGAAGCCGATCCATCTAAACGGCCTGCTTTCCCAGACATCCTAGCCGAGCTAGAGGATCTTCTGTCACATGTTCAGGTATCTCCAGAAGCACTTGCATTTGCCTCCTCGAGAGAGAAACCCTAACGAAACTTGACCCAGTTCACTCATAGTAACACTGTAATGTCTCTCCACCCCTTGGACAGGGAGCTTCAGGAAAGACGGTCCAAGATCCAGCTAATGACTCGAACAAAAGAAGATTGACTCCCCCTGCACATACCTGACATTTTTCTCAATTCGGAGATTTGGCGTATTTAGGATTCGGGTCACTAATTATGAGGAATGTAGGCTTGTAGCATATCATTTTTTCGGTTGGTTTTTGCGTTGGTGTACATTTGAACAAGCATCTTGGGGCCTATTTTTTTTGGTCTCATTGTTCTTATATAGAGGAAATTGGCTCGCCAACCTGCTTATAATGGGACTGGATGTTTCGGATGCGTCATCTCCAGCTTATATTGGCCTTTGGTGGCGATTGGTGGCGACATTCGTCTGTCTGATTCCAAAAGGTTTTCTCAAGCCACATAAATTGAGATGGAGTTCATTCCAATTTTCATCGACACGGATTAGGGCACCACGTCTTGGTAATGACTTCTCTGTAAACGGCCCTATTCTTATTGATTGGAACGGCCGGCTCAGCCCGTCCAGCATCAAGGAAGCATTTAATTGGAAGGCTCCCCGTTCCCCACCGGCCACTGCCCCACCCACCCAAGCCTCTTCCATTCTCCTGCCCCCTTCCTTGGCCGATCCGCTGCCGCCACCAGGGCCTGCGCGCCCTCCACGCCTGCGCTTCCGCAGGCCCCCGCCCGTCCCCTTCGCCGGCCCTCGCCGCGACGACACCGCAGATCCTCGCCTCCATCGCCGAGGTCGTCGGCGGGGAGGACCGCACCGCCGACCTCCCCAAGGAGCACGTCGCCTCGTCTTCGGCCTGCTTGGCTCCGGCGACCGCAAGCGCTGCTCCCTCGCCTGCTGCCATTGGCTCGCCGTCGAGGCCGCCTCCCGCCTCTGCCTCCGCGCCTCGCGTTCGAAGCCCAGGCGCTGCTGCTTTGATGACGAAGCCTCCACCTCTCCCTGCCTCCCTCTACGGCGGCGCAAGCTTGCGCGCGGGGATGCGGCGGCGCAGCGCGGACCCTCCTCTCCCCGTCGCAGCCTTCTCCCATCTCCCATGCCGCCGCATCATCCCCTCCTCTCCCCGCCACCCCTCCCCTGTTGCGCGGCGCGCGGGGCCACGGCGGCGCCTGGGGACGCAGACACGAGCCGATAAGAGCAGCGGCGGCAAAGGCGGGGCTGTCGCTCTGGTGCGGTGGTTGCGACACACAGCTACGCGGCGTGGAGGAGGCATAGGCGCACACCGAGGTCACCAACCACGCCAACTTCGTCGAGTCCACCGAGGCCATCCTGAACCTCGTCTTCTCAGACCGCGGCAAGCCATGCCTCTCCCAGACCGTAGGATCCAGCTCGTGCCCTCCCGCAATTCCTCTCTCGATTTCCCCCTGTCGGATTTGGTGGCCTATCCAGTCCGACGCACCTCGGCAGTGTCCTCGATCTGATTTTGATCGTGTGTGGGCTCATGCTTGCTGATTCCGGCAAGTATGTATGTGTGCAGGAGGTGGACCTTCACACCAAGCGCACGGGCCACAAGGATTTCACCGACAAGACCGCTGAGGCGGCCAAGCCCATCGATCTCGAGACCTCACTGAATTTGGCCTCCTCCTCGGAGGCCATGGACGTCGACACCCCGGCCTCAGCAAGCGAGAAGCCTCAAGGTTGGGTTATTTAACAGTGTACCACTATTTGTGAGATAAGCAAAAAGGGTTTAGCTGGCCATGGCCTCCGCCCTGGCAAGACCTTTATGGAATGCTACTTATGAAATGCTTAACTGATATTACTAAAATGCCTAGGGAACATTAATCAAAATGCTTATGATACTAACATCAAGAAATGACTCTGGAATCATATTTTTATTTGTGGCTTGGGTCATAGTGCTTGTATCTTAATGTTGCTCGCCAAAGCATGCTAGCAGACCAAACAAGCAATATCTGGAAAATGTTGCGCTCAAAATCAATGTCAAGGTCTCAATATCTACACTCTTTGTGTAAAGTCTTTGTTTCGGTTCTTTCTTGCGGGAATGTATTGATTCTTTTCCTTAAGCAGGTTGGAGGACACAACACAGTTCTTGAGCGAGTATAAGTAGCCGAGTATATTGTTATCAGCTCTAAACATCATCCTTAGCTGCTCTATTCATGATTGAAATAAGTAGCCAAATATATTCATTAAAATAAGTAGACAAGTATATTGTGCAGGCGGCGGCGCGACGGCGTGCAGGCGTGCAGCGGTAGCGTGCGGGGGTAGGGGAACCGGTGAGGCAGCAATCGCACAACCATAGAGCGAACGACCGCATGATCGAGGTGGCTGGCGCGGAGGAGCTCGACACGAGGCGGAGTTCAACCTTGGTGCATCCCCAATATGTTCATGCATTTTTATGTTGGTTTTTTAGCAGAAGGCAAATTCATATATTTTGTTAGGCAATAATACCTCTTAGCATAGGCAAATTCATGCATTAGATTAGGCAATTTCATTGAATATTTTTTATATCTAAAACATTTTTACATGTCATGCTATTATGTGTTTCTGAATTAGGCAATAATTGTTTCAGCAGAAGGTAGATTCATATATTACATTAGGCAACTTCATTGAATAATTATTTTTGCCAGCTCATTTGTTTTAAGTTGCTCCTGACTTCATTATAATATGCCTACAACTCCTACCAAGAACATTGTCTTAGGCAACTTATGCTAAACCAGAAAGAATTTTATTCATTTTAGTTCAGCATTTTTTGTGTTATACTTTTAGCATTTTTCTGTATTCGATGATTTGCCATTTTTGTAGACTACTCTTTTCTAAATTAACAAGCAATTTGTGATCTCATTTTGTTCTGCTGATTTTGAATCATGCTTAGTGTTTGGTGCTAGAGGGGGAGCTCACGCAATCTGATTATGCAGCCAATTCATGTTTTTTGGTGCTAGAGGATGAGGCTCATGCTAAGAATGGCGAGGGTAGTGGTGTAAGAGTCCCTGCTTACGTAATTCCACTTGCTCCAGGATGGTTAACACTGGGATGCCAACAAATTCAGTTTCTATGTGTACGCTTCAATTCCAAATATCAAATCACTATAAGTATTTCAATAATATCCTATAGGCATTTAAGCTATATCCCATTAAGTATTTTAAATGTCCTTCTCTTGCACTACTGGTACCATTGGGATGCTCAATAATATTACTACTGGATAGCAAGCCATATAATGGAAACAATATTCTGCAGCTATCATAATGGAATCAATACTGTGTAGACTACAACTAGGATGCTCAATAATATTTTTTTTCTCAATAATATTAACGCAATACTGAAATATTCAGCTAGCCTTGATCGTGGGGAGCTTGGATCTTGTATAGGAGCAATAGATACATGTCTCAACCAACATATGTCTAAGGAAGAAAATTATGTTGGTAGACAGTATCATGTACCCTCTCAGATTCATTATGTTGGCAACTTTCACTGAATCATCAAGCAATTTATTCATTTTACTTCAGCATTTTTGCATTCTGATTCTATCATTTTCATGTGTTCCTACTGATATTTTTTTGGATTTCATGTATGCAACTTATGCTAAATCTACATTCTGATTCGGAGATTATTTGCACCATTTGGCTAGTCTATGTCAGTCATTGAACAATTTTTACTCCATTGAAATGTATGTATGTTGTTTCGAGTGGGGTTGTTCTTGCCCTCATACTGAGTCTATTTTCCTGCATGCATGTTAGCTTTTTTCTGCATGGTCATTTGGCCTTTTGCATTTCTGCTTGGAAGACAATTGTTATCTTGTAGTTCTGAAACTGGTTGCATGCATGTTCATCATTAGCATGTTAATAAATTTCAATTGGCATTTAAATACTATCCATCTAGTAATTAAAATATTCACATGAAGCAATTTAGAAAAGCTTACGCATAAACATTGCATGCAACTTTTTCCTTAGTAGGCAACAATATGATTCTAGATTAAGCAAAATAATACATTTCAGGCAACGCCATGTTTCTGCACTATGTAATAATATGATTCTTGATAGGAAAATAAGTGCACTTTATTAGGCAATAGGTGCAGAATCATTACTTTTCGATTACTCTGTGTAATCTGCATTCAGCAACCTGCATTGCAATAAGATCTGCCATGCAGTGGAAAGTAATTATTGGTTTGGTTTGCTTTGCTTTGAAACTTTTTGATTGTGCCTGCATCGCCACTAGCATGAGTTCTAGTGTTCCTGATAATTTTTTTTTAATTTCTATCTAGGTTTGTTACTCTTTCGTTTCAGTTGCTCGTAACTCTTATCTAAAGTGGAGCGAGAAAGAATGAAGTTGTCAGATTTCTCAATGTCTACTGCTGAAAAAATGTGGAGAAGATGCAGCTTCACGGGTGAACAAGGACTGAAACATCTTCAGATTGGTGCTTGATTTGGTCCCAATTTGTTGTGATGTTTTGCCTAGGAATAATTTGAATCCAGAATGTTTCAGTTTCACTATAAAGAGTTAAATACTGGTATGGTCTAGGCTCTCTGTGCCCCTCCAACAATTTTGAGATTCGGCATATCAGTATATTATTTGTGAAACTTTGTTATTTCATTTAGTGTTCAAAATGTGTGCCGCAACCTTCGTCCAGCAAGCGGTGGTGTATGGGAGCTAGCACTTTTGCCTTTTTTTTTATGAAGTAGTAGTATTTTAGATCAAGAGAAGAGCTATTGTGTTGTTCTAGTAAAAAAAAGATATGTACACACGCTTTGCCCAGTGCAACTCCATGTGTTTGAAAAAAAAAGTAGCGGCAACAATTTTTTACCGAAAAAGGAAACGTGCCTTGCGGTGTACTGCGGGCTTTCCAAAAATAGGGAGGCCGTATGGGTGGGTCAATTTACAGCCGGCCGTAGGTTAGTTAAGTCCCAGGACGGAATGAGTGCGACGGGCCGATGGCGACTGAAGCCCATCCATCGAGATCTCTGGTTAATCGAGAGTACCGAACATCGAGAAGAAACAAGAAAAAAGAAGAAACTTACACTTTGGAAACAAAAAAAAATGAAACACTCTGAATAGTTGTGGGTTTTCAAGTGCAAGATTCTCTTTTTTATTTCTTACATAATTTTTTATTCAACCTTAAACTTTGCAGCATGATGGTAGACGTTTGTGTACTATACATTTATATTTTGGATAAATTTTAATGTACAAATTTAGATATAATTGAAGTTGGTGCTGCACTAACCTCGTAAGCCGGTACACCGGACACGTTCTCCCATCCATTGACACGACGGCTTCACACCACCCTAGTCAATTTATTTGAGATGAGATAAAAGAAAAGAGTTTTGGTAATGCTATGTAAAGGATGTCTGATGCCTCTGAAGACGTGCTCCACTTATTTTTCCTACCGCATCGTTGTCTATTCATTCCCAGCTCATCCCCTTAGAGCAAGTGCAACAAGGGTCTTATAGCCCTTTGTTTGCTTATGTAGTAGAGAGATGTTTGCTTATGTAGTAGAGAGAGAAAAGTAAAAAGTTGAAAAAGAGACTCTTATACAAGAGACGTCTCTTCACACGTTCTTAGGCAGTGAGAGTAAATGAAGTGGAGAGGAAACAGAAAGTGACTATGACCCCATTGGAAGAGACAAAGTGAGAGACAATCTATTGTATGAAAGATATCTCTTATAAACTTAAAAGACAATAACAAACTCTATTATTGAACATGCTCTTATCTCTCGTCCTCCGCTTTCTCTCTGCATTTTCCCCATGTGAGGATGTGAGGAATGCGACTGAATTGGTAGGAAATGAAGGAGCGATTGATTCCAAGATAAGAACAGATGCGTAATAGGGAGGAATAGGTAGCTGAATTGAACCGGATAATTCTTGAATACAGATCCACAATCACCGCCGCCACTATAGTGACAAGATCCACAGCTAATCTATTGCTACCTAGGGATTAACTTGAGTTCAGAAATCACATGATTATTACAAGCCAAAGACCACGGTCTAAATAGCAGTGACCGGGTTGTAACGGAAAGAAAAAGAAAAGCGTCACTATTAACTGTCCGACAACAGCGTCAAGCGCTCTCTCCTGCAGCCGACTCCGTGTCTTGAAGCCGTCGACTCGCTCCGTCTGTTGCCGACTCCTACATATCTTGTTTCAAAATACAACTCCTAACTTGGATTGGGCTGTTTGAACCGGTTTGACCAGTCGTCCAACAGGTCTGACCACCCTGGACCGGTCTAATCGGTCTAACTGCAGATCTTTCTGGAGCTATAACATTCTCTTTCTGATTACAAATTGGACGTTCTACATGAATTTTGATCGTCTCAACAAGCTATCCAAATATGCAGTCCAATTGATAATTTGATAAAGTTTTTCTAACCGGTCTGACTAGTTTGCCCATATTATCCGGCAAACCTGAACCGTGGCAATTTTGATGTCAACTAGAACATAAGGATGATGCTGATGCCACAAAAAAGATAGCCACCAAGGGACATCTCACCAAGCTGCCCTCATTTATGTTTCGTTCTGTTTACTTCTCAAATCTGAAACAAGTTTGCAGGTCTTCAGGAAAGTATCCAGCAGCTGCATGCAAGGCAACCATGTAAAATGTTTGCGATGTTATGTATATTAAACTGGTTCATTGCAAAATCTATGGAATTTCCGACTTTAACATGGATAACTCCTAGCAAGAACGGCAACAAAATTCTTACATATCATCTTGGGTTGAGCACTCAGTCAATAATCAGGTGAAACAGGAGAGACAGACATTTAAGAAACATTAGCATTTTATATGGCACTGGCACATGGTACTTACACCAGGATGATGCTGCAACGTAGGAGAGTAGCGATCAAGAGTTAAATATATCTTTTGAAGAAGGCTTAAATGTGCATTTATCTTGTCTCCCAACATGACAACCTGAATCACAGAATTATATCAGAGGTGTTGCCCAATGAACTTATAATTATAATGCATCACATATTTTTTGCAATCAAACAGAAATTTAATTCTGTAAGTACCTTGGCTTCAGCCTTTTGGAGCTCAGAACATCTTGTTTCAAGCATCTGTTTATACCAGAGCCCTATTTTTGTTAGTACCACGGCTTGTCTAACCATGTGGCTGCAATGATCACTCAAATCCTCTGACCTAAATTGACCAATAAAATGAAAAACTTACATTGCATTCTTGTTTTCGAAAAGGAAATTAAACTACCTGGGAAGAAAGTGTAAGGAAGATTAGCAGACCTGTTTTCAGTTCTTTCCATTGACAATTTTTTCTCAATCTCCACAAATTCTTTTGAAACTTCATAATAGATACTAAAATGCACTCCAGCTTCTTTTCCTGCTCTTTCTTAGTGGGACTACTAATACGATCCATATTTTTCTTGTTAGTTCCCTTGAGGGCACCTGATTCAATCTCTAAGCTTGAGTTCAGTTCCACAAGTTCTTTATACTGCAAATCGCGCCTGTTTGATCTTCTTGGTGATGTGTGAGGCTCCACTTCAATATCACGCAGAACAATTTCTGTACTCTCTTGCTTGATGACTTCAGGATCTTCCTGGTGGTTCTGGATCAACGCCCCTTTTCTAGCTTTGCGAACTTCTCCTTTAACCTGTGATTTTCTTCATTGTATAAACACAATGCCTTATCCTTTTCAGAGATTACAGATCCGTGCACTAAAATTCATTGAAGCAGTATCCAGGTTATCCTTAGAATCATCAAGCAATTGTTTTGTAACAGTTTGGTACAGCCCATCTCTAAAATCGCCTAATTTTGTCAATTTGTCTCAGGAGCTCTTGTTCAGATGACAACTGAAGGGACAGTTCTGTACTGGCTTCAGACAGTTGAGATGATAATGCCTTCATCCTTCATCTTATCTTCAAGCAATCCTCGTAGATGCTGATTTTCATAGTACAAAGCATCGATTTTTCGTGTCAGTCTGCATCTTTCACCTAGCTCATCATGAGTCATGCAGATCGCAGGTACCTTTATATTCTTGGAAAATGATCTGGTCCATTCTTGAAATGATCTCCGGAATTTTCTTTCTCAAAGGTTCAAATTCCATGTCATTGTTAAGAGAATGTGACCCCTTCTCCCGTTTGAACCTGAATAGTTCTTCTGTCTTTCTCTTGCAATGCAGATTCGTGCATCCTTTCAGTTTGCTGATCTCAGACTTAAAATAGCTTATCACTTCATCTCTAGACAGACCATTGAGATGGCGAAAGTCAGATTTTTCTGAGATGACATCCTTTGCACCAAATGTTTTTTTGCTTCCTGAAACTCTTAGCACCTCCTTGTCTATGGTTACATAGAGTCCAAACAAATTCTCAATGGCAAATTCTGTACTTCTGACCACTTGTTATTCTCTCCATTGGAGGCAAATTCTCCTAGCAAACCCAGCACCTCCTTGTCTATGGTTACATAGAGTCCAAACAAATTCTCAATGGCAAAGGGCCAACTTGCAGTTAATAGACAGAGATAGATGACAGGTTATCAACAAAATACACATATCAAAGAAGTTGTCTTGTGCTTCAATTTCAATCATATATAACCTGAATTTCAGTAAACTAACATAAACTGAACCATTAGGACAAAACAATAGTACAGAAAATGACAATTGGATGGATCTATGTTTTTTTAGAAACAATGCAATAGCAGCAAACTCTAGAATAGGAAACAAATCAATTTGGTGGAAATTATGGACAATGAAATTAGAAAAGAGATAAAGGAATCAAAGTACCTGATAGGTTCTGAAGGAGGTTGCTTCCATTCATCTTTTCAGTAATCTTTTCACATCAAGTTCATTTTTCTCGAATATTTCTTTAAGATAGCAAAATGTGGCTGCAAGGGCAAAACATTAAGCACCCATCAGTACAAAAAATCATGCAAATCATCAAACAAAGGACAAGGCAGCAGAACATGCATCCTCATTAGGATTTAGAAATTCATTTTTTAGTTGTTAGTTGTTACACTCAAAAACCATCGAGCTTGTTTAGAAGCTCAAGCATGGTAAGCTGCACTTCACTAATTGTTGCCAGTTTCAGACACTATTCTAGCAGCAACAAATTCAATGTCTACGAAAAGCTAACATAATGCTATCTACAGAAATTTCTTGTAGACATTTAAGATAGAAATATATAGTGTACTCACTGAGGAAACAAAAGAGTCTGACACAGGAACATTCTACAATAAATACATAGTAAGAGGAAGACCACAAACAAACTGACAACCTAGATGAATGCAATTATATAATCCATAAGCAATGCTTGAAAACAAACGAATCTTGAGATGCACTAACCATGAAAAGAGAATCGGAACTCAAATACTCACTTGCGTACAACCAAAGCAGAAAAACCAACCAGAACCATTTTTCTTCATCCTCACTATAGATGAACCCTGAAGGTTTAGGGGGGGAAATCACCTGCAGACTGAACTGCATGCTGGGGGAGCTTCTGCAGCAACAGATGCGCATTATGCATGGACCAATAAGGCAATAACAGCTTGTATCAATCTGCAACTTGCAAACAAGATGATCCAAGGAAAATCAAGTGGTCCCCTGGCAGTGCATCATATGAGACTCAAGTACAAAACAACATGATGTGACTGCCCGATCGCACAACATTTAGCAGCATGTGTAATCGATACACTTTAGCCTAAGTTACAAAAATAATAATACTCCATCAGTTTTAAATTGCAGTTCACTCTTAGCTTGATTTTAAGTCAAACTTCTATAACTTTAACTAAATTTATAAGAAAAGAATAGAACATTTAATTGGTTTCATCAAGGTTACCCTGAAATATCTTGATGATAGTACATGTCGTCCTGGTTCTGCGCCATTATGAACTCCAACCTCCCCCTGCTCCTCCGTTGCCGCGCCACCGGCAGCTTCCGGTCAAGCCGTCCCTACCCCTCCTGCACCATTCCACAAACAAAAGAAATAAGCCCGGAATCACTCTGCTATCGCCCTGCAGGTTGGAAACGCAGCTTGGATTTGGATGCTTGCCATCTCACATTGGTGTAGAGTGAGTAGAGCGGGACTCCTCTAGCTCCCGAGGCAGCCTCCCTGGCTATGACGCAGGGGCACCGCCCGATGTCCTGCGGCAGCGGCCGGCATAGGAGCACCCTGAGAGAACAGGGGAGAGAGGGGGCGCTCCAAGAGCGCGGGCCCGCGGCTCGGGCCTCTGCGGCGCGGCGGAGTCGATCTCCTGCTCTATCGAATTTCTTCTTCTTCGCGTAAAAAATAAAAATTACTTTGAGGGCCTATATGAAAAATAAATCAACACAAGTACTGTACCATCATGGTGGTCTGTATTTATTTGGTGTTTCTAGAAAACCGAAGGGTTTTTTATTTTGCAAAAGAGCCGGAGCTATGGCTGAACGCCACGCGCCCTCTTTTTTGGCGTCGAACGGGTCGTGCGACCAAAGGCCAGCAGCTTTTAATGCTCGGCGTTCTGTTCGTGGCTGGACCATGTGCGGCAGAGTGCACACCATGGTTAACCTTACCGGTGGGAACCGGTCCGGTTTGACCGGTAACCGGTCAAACCGGTCCGGACCGGTTCCGGTTCCGACCGGTTCCCAACCGGTCCAAATTCAAATTTTGAATTTGAATTCAAAAAAATGAAAAATTCTTAAAAAATTCCTAAAAATATTTCAAGGTGTGATGAATCTAATGGTGTCAAATTTTCTCAAAAATTCGTTCATTTAGTATGGTTTGCGGAATTTATAAGTTAAATAAAAAAAACGTGCATACGAAAGTATACAAATACAATGTAAAAGTAGTATAAAAAAGAGTTGGAGGGTTCATTTAGACTAAAATATGTTGTACAAACATTTATTTAGTATACTTTGTGGGCATTTGAATTTAAAAAAAAAAGAAAAAAATTTGAATTTGACCTGTACCAGTCAAACCGGCCGGTTACCATCCAAACCGGCCGGTATACCGGCCAAACCGGCCGGTATACCGGTCTAACCGACCGGCATACCGATCGGAACCGGTTGAACGGGGAAGTTTGAATTCAAATTTGAATTCCACCGGTTCCGACCGGTAACCGGCCAAACCGGACCGGTATACCGGAACCGGAGGCCGGCGGTTACCGGTCACCGGTCGGATACGTGAACCCCTGGTGCACACAGGGGGTGAGGTGCGGCAGGAGCAGAGCATGCCATCCTCGGTTGCAGTAGGGCCGAGATCATCCCCGCCCAGGGCCGAGCTCGCCAGAACCCAGGGAGCGCCCAGGGGCGAGGAGGCTCGCGACGATAGGAGGCCGTGGCCACAGGCGAGGTGCGGGGCTCGCCCGTAATGAGGCGAGCGGCGGCGCTGCACGAAGCCCATCGGCAGGGGCGATGCAGGAGACGGTGTGGGGTCGAGGGCAGTTGTTCCTTTTTGCACGTGTGGGGTGGAGGCATGGGCCGGCGGAGCGAGCAACAGCGACGCACAAACTCCTCGAGAGGAGTGCTTGGCCACAGGTTTTACACCCGTCTTTTTTGCTTTTTTAGCTTTTTTTGTAAAGATTTATACATTCAATTTTTTTTTGAAATGATTTGTATTTTTGAACTCTGGGGTCGGCGTCACAGGTCGTGGCGCCGAGGTTACACATCTCGGCGCCATGGTTCATGGCCCCGAGATTTCTATCATAATCTTGATGTGGCGCTGACGTGGCAGAAGCTCGGCGCCATGAGCTACGGCGCCGAGCTGCCTGCCCCAACACAGCCAGTGTACCTGCGCTCTGCATGCTGCTACGCATAATCTAATAAAGATTCTGTTTAGGCCACCTCGACCTTGAGGCTGCATGCATCGCTGCCCTGCCCCTGCTAAAACGTGCCCTCAGCAACCAAATACATTTAAAACCTGCCATCACGGTGCCACCAACACCTCCACGCCTCTTTAAAAATCCACTCACCTACCTGCCTGCATGAATTGTTTGCTTGGCATTTGCTTGTGGTGAAAATTCCGAAATTTTTTCAAAAACCTTCCCCAATTGGACGGTCGAGAAGCTTCATGTTTCTTGTTTACCATCAATGGAGTTCATAACAGAAAAGTACTGGCAAAAAGACACATTGCAAGTAGGGATACTAGAATATGATCATCTGATTACATGGTGCACGAAGAGCAATTTAGTTTATAAGGAGAGAAAAAAAATTTGGTCAAGAGGAGCTTTGACCACCTAATTGACAGTACTCGTATAGCACCAAACAAAGCTAACGATATCGTTTCTGTGATCTCTAAGAGAACTGAAGGTAAGCTCGAGGGCCAATCTTGTCTTCTGTGTTTCTGATCACACCATGAATGTTCAGTCCTGGAAGCAAGTGAAACCTTAACGACTGAAACGCTCTGAAATCGACTTGGGTACGAGGCTGGTTGTGCTTGATTGTTTCTCCAGTCTGTATCAAGAGATGGACAGTGTTGTTAGAATTAGACACAAGAGTGCAAGTAATAAATTAAGGGATAAGGCAAAGGGTAGAACCTTGCAATCTCCTCCACAGATTTCGTTATTTGCTCGCTCCGAACTTGTTTCGATCACCTGTCCTCCCAGTATCACCTCATCCAAAACTGTGTGCAGCTGCATCAGATATTGATATGTAAATAGTATAGCACATCTTTGATGGTTATGTTGGTTATGTGCTATGTACTAAAAGAAAACAAGCCATTTCAAACCTGCCTATCTTTTCTGAAGTATTCATGCAAAAGTTACAGCTTCAATTATGCTTTGGAACTCGGTCGAAATGTAAGCAGTCTCACATATGGCTAGTGGCCAAACAAATGGGACAGATACTTCATTCTTCAATCTCATGAACACAAATATGAAGATGTTTGCCACTGAGGAGTGAGGATGGTATTGGTATGTATGGTATGTAGGCCAGCGACAGACAATAGAATTTAATATGATATGAACATTTCATCTATCTATTCCCTAATCCCACACCGAAATATCCTTAGAGTACCAAACCAAAGGCTTTTGCGACGGACAGTATGTATTGGTATGTATGGTAAATTGCTAAAGTAGTAAATACAATGCTACATTGCTAACTACATTTGCAAAGTCCATGGCAATTATTGCAGCACAAGCCTTCAATTTAATTATCCTATTAGTCACCTAATGATGAACCAAATCAGCTTTCACCTGTGATTTAGCAAAGGACAGAGCTACTATGGTCTATGATTCTTTAATAATCAAGCTCAGACACGTTAGTTTTGTTTCATTTGCAGTAGCACTGCTTCACAATACATAAACCTCAGTCGCAAGCTGAACAAGGGTGGTCTCTCTCCTAGATAGGGTTCTGTTTCTAGGTTCTCATCTCACAATTTAAAGTTGCACTAAATTTACTAACTATACTGTTAACTTCGTACAGTATAGTTCATGTAATCTACCAATGCCACTAGAACTAATAACTACAATACAAAATTCAGAAAAAAAACATACCTCAAGGAGTGGCCGCGCCGCTGCAAGGAGGCGCGGCCTTGGGGGGAGCCTTGCCCTCACCCCACCAGCCTGCGACCGAGGCGGGGCAGGGCAGGGAAGCCGGCCGCCGCCGGATTCCCCAACGAAGGCATGGGCAGATTCCCCGCCACTCGACCCACCCGGGAGGAAGGCCCCGCTGCGGGCGGAGCAGGGCAGAGGCGGTAGCTCGAGCGGGGCAGGGCGGTGGTGGCGCCTCAGCCCGACTGGGTGCCGGCGGGGTGGGCGGACAGGGCAGTGGCGGCGAGGTGGGGGGAGTCTACTCATCGCAAGCGGAGTGCCCCCGCCTGCCCCCGCCGTCGACCGCCTTCCACGGCTCCGGCGGCCTCCGCCGCCGCCCTCCACCACCACCACGCTAACCAATCTCGCCGCCGCACCGTCGGTCCACCGCCGCCGCCGCCTTCTCTCGCCCCCGCCGCCGGCCACCGGTTGTCTGGCCCCGCCCGGCAGGGCGGTGCTCCCGCGCCGCCTCGCCCTCCGCCGGTCGAGCTGCCGCCACCGACGCCCCCCCCCCCCGGCCCCCTCCTCTTCTATAGCCGGAGGCCATGGAGCCGCCCCGGACCCCGGCAACCCGAAACCCTAAAGCTCCGCCGCCTCCCTCCACCACCCCGGCCGCCGACGACCTCGCCGGCGGCCGCTCCGCCCACGTACCACCCTCTCCCTCTCCCCTAGCTCCGGCCACCACTAACCTCGTCGGAGAAGATGAACAGTAGCGCCAACACCCTTCTGCGATAGCTTGGATTCCACTCGCGCGCGCGCTGAATAGCTTCCGCGGCGAGGTGGGCGAACAGCGGCGCTTCTTCGTTTGAGGAGAAGGAGAGGGCGGCGGCGCAGATGCAAAATCGAGCGGGGATAAGGCTGCTTGCTCGGCGCCACAAATCTTCACGCCCAGCTTGGCGCCAAGATTTGTGGCGCCGAGCAGGCTGCCACATCAGCGCCATGTGGTCTGTCAGGTTGGAGGTCCGCACAAAGCTCAGCGCCATGCATCACGGCGCCGAGACGTGTAACCTCGGCGCCACGATCCGTGGCGCCGAGCCCCAGGGTCCAGAAACGCAAATCGTTTCTAAAAGAGCCTCAATGTGTAAATCTTTATAAAAAAGGTTAAAAAGCAAAAAAGTGCGGGGTTTTACACTGTCTCCAATAGTCTGGACCTAAATGCGAGACACATTTGAAGTATGGGTCGCGCACCACAGATAGGTCGAAACCCAAACATCTCCTCTTCTCGAACAGAAGTATAGATGGCCAAATGAGCTTGGTCAAATAATCCGTACTAGGTACGACACGAAAAAAACACTATCCTAACCCAGCTCAAACCACAACCAACATGGTCAGTGCCAACCCGACCCGATGCATAGGGTCGTGCCTGGGTCTAGACTCCAACCCATAGTGCCGACTCTGACCTGACACGACTAATGAGTCTGACCCAATTAGACATGACTAATTTTGCTTCTAGCACAATTTGGTCCATTAATGACCCATACTTCCCCACCCAACCCTAAATTTCTACCCATTTAAAGCTCATCCCTCAATCAGTAACTCTCTATACATCACTCTCTTCCCCTTACTCTCCCTTCTCTCCCCCCCAATACCCTCTCATCTCCATCGCAGCCCCTTCCCTTCCCTTGCCGGCGAGGCAGCGGCGCCCGTGTGCGAGCGGTGCCGGCATGCGTAGGTCATGGCGGGCGGAGAGCGGTGGTGGCGCACGCAGGCTGCAGCCAGCGAGCCATGGTGGAGGTCATGCTCGATGGGCCCGTGAGTGGCGGCGGCGCACACAGGATGGGGCGGCCGGCGAGCGCGTGCGGGCTGGGGTGGCCAGCGAGCAACAGCGGCGCAAGCAGGCTGCGGTCGGCGAGCCGCGGCGGAGGTCATGCTCGATGGTCTGGCGAGTTGGCGTGCTCGATGGGTTAGATGGACTGGCTCGGCACGGTCCATCAACCTTTTGTGTCGTGCCTGAGCCGCTGGCTCAGCCCATGAACCAGCATGCCACGACACGGTTAACTTAGCATGCCTAACTGAGCCGTGACTAAATCGGGTCCGTGTCGTGTTGGGCTGGGCCACCCATTTGACCATCTATAAACAGAGGACGCAAAAGAGCAACCCAAATCTTCCCCTTCCCCAGCTTCGCCTCTCTTTGCACCGCTCGACCATGGAGGAGCAGCTCCCCCGCAAGTTCCCGGCTAGCCCGCAACCACGACCGGTCCCGCCCGGCACTTGCCGTTGTTGACTCTAAAATGTGTCGTCACACGAGCACGTCACGTGAACCTCGTTGAGGGCTTAAGCGCACATTGGATTGCCCTAGGCTCAGCAAGCCAGCTGGGGAGCCCCCTCACGTCATATAGAGACGAGAGACGAATAACACATATGGTTGAAAAAGATTAGGGCAAAGAAAAAAGTAAAAAAAATAAAAGTGTTAGATAGATTCGATTGGATGCCCTCAATTGGCCATGACCCTTTATATTTATAGGGAGGGATGGTCGTAAGGACCGCCCTTGCCAACCGGTCTGACCGGTCCGGGTTTGAGTCAATTCTTTCCGGAGCCATAACTCTCTCATCCGAAGTCCAAATCGGACGTTCCATATATGTAATTTGATCATCTCAACGAGAGCTACACAATAGTGAAGTCAAATACACATTTTTGACAAAGTCACCTTGACTAGTTTGACCGGTCTATGCATATGGGCGTGCCAATTTTGGTCGTGAACATCCGTCTGCCCAGGCCGGTCCTGTCCCATGCTCGCCGTGCCACCGACCCTACGGCGGCCGCACCCTCGCCTGGTGGCGAGCCCATCGGCCGGCCCTCGCGTCGCATGGCTAGGAGACCCTCCAGCCGACTGCAGTGTCACCGAGTCCAGGCTATTGGAATTATGGGCTTAGCCTATTTATTCTCTTCAATACAATTAAAAGAATTCAAAGCCTATTATTAAATGCTAGGGAATCAATTGCTTAATTACGTATCAGGATTTGAGGAGGATCTCAACCGACTTAAAGGGTGGACCCTGTGTACACCACTTGTGAAGCCGGTAAGAGGAGGTCGGTAAACCACACGCGCATGCGCGCACCCGCTCGCCTCGCCAGGCCGGGCCGAGGCCGAGGCTGAGGCCGCGGCGCGGCCGGCCAGCCGAACGTGCGACGTGATGTGCTGAGATGAGAACGTTTTGTTGTTGAATGCAATAATTCGGAGACAATAAAACGTTGACAGTTACAAGTGATGATGACACAGAATAAAACTTTGGCGGTTAATGAGATTCCTGTGATTCAATTACACCAGTAAATGCCGCTCATCAAAGTCCATTATAACGTCCAGGTTCGTTGAATCTGATGCACCTCCAAGCCTATACAAACCATCCACTCATCCACACACCACAAGCACTTGCTTCAGGTACTCCTGCTTAGGAGACCTCTCCCTTCTCCCTCTGCTGCTTTCTGCCATTACCATCGCTAGAGCTGCGCGCACAGTTCTAGCGAGAGCAGGCCTCCGGAACCTCTGCTCGCTGAAGGTCCTGCACGGTATAGCGGGCAATCAGGTTTTTTTTAGCGAGCGTCTTGACGCGACTGCTCGCTCCCTGAACGACTACATCGTCTACATCCCGGCGTGAACGACTACTTCGTCTACTTCCTGGTGACCGTTCGTGGGACTGCACTGCGAACATCTTCCTGCATCAACGTCGTTCGGCTACATTAAGCAAGGCCAGTCGAATAGAATGTCTATTCCAGCCGGTAACGATGCAACCAGTGCCTCCGGCACTGATTCCGTCTTGGGGTACATTCTAAACTTGTTCTGGTTTAAAACTTTGTTCATGTTTATTAGTGAAAATAACATGAACACAAACACATATTTTGTTCACACATTATCACTCATTTATGCCAAAAAATTGCTAGTAATATTTGAAATTAAAATATATCGAAAATTACTTAGTTATCTAACACAGCCGCCTCTGCCGGCACGCGCTGCCCGGCAAGTAGAGGCGGACGCGGGCCGACGAGGAGGGGCAACCTCCACCGGCGGTGCAGATGCAACCTCCCACCTGGCCACTACTCACCGTGCTGCCATGGACCCGCCGCGGTCCCACCTGTAGCGGCCTGCCGCAGATTGGGTCGTGGAGAGAGAGGGGGACCTAAATAGGTGTCCCGCCTCGCGCGGTAGGCAAAATGGGTACCGTGTTTGCATCCTCTGTTAGGCTGGTTTTTTAGTAGACAAAACACTGCAAGATGCATTTTGGGTTTAGATTACGGTTTGCATGAGCTGATGGAGACAGTCCTACCAGGGGCTCGGGAAGTCGGGACCCCAGCTTGCTCACGCCAGAACGGTGGCGTGCTGGGCTGGGATTCGGCATTGTGTCCGTCCAGGTTGGCCATGGGTCAAGGAAGATGGCTGAGCAGCGGGCCTCTTGAACTGGCTCAACGTTTTGGACAACGGCTGAAAAGGGTAACAGGCTGTCGAGACTGAACTGGTTGTTCAAGATCACGATGAGAAGAGACAGCAAGGGCTTTTTTTCATTTTTATATTTAAAAAAACAAAATTTCAAAAATATATGCCGAATGGGCGACAGGGGCGATGAGAAGAGACAGCAAGGGCTTTTTTTCATTTTTATATTTAAAAAAACAAAATTTCAAAAATATATGCCGAATGGGCGACAGGGGGCTGTCGCCCATCCAGTTGGCGACAGGACCTAAATATAAAAAAAATTTACATTTAGGTCCTGGCGTCCAGGGCGCATTAAACAGTGAACTTGTAAAATCGATATAAAATCGTAGAAAAATCAGAAAAATACAAACTCAACTGTTCTGGATTCTATGTAACAAGATCTACAACTTTTGTTACATAAAGTTTTTCATTTGATCAATGTATCTTGCTCTATTTTAAATACCAGTTTAATACACTTTTATTTAAATCTCAAGATCCATCCTTTGGATGCATGTCATCTTTGGTCAGAGTGTTGCATATGGTGAGCATAGGCTTGTGCAAAATTGGTAGGCCCAGCAAACATTTCTAGGATAAGTTTTTAAATTAGATCTTGCAATATGTCTAGTTTAAATGGGTTATTTGTCCATGCTGCTATACTGAGTTTTAGAAGCCATAACTTTTACAGTACCATTATTTTATTTTCTAATAGCTATAGAAAAAGTTTGGTAAATTTTAGATAAACACAACTAGACCAAATGAATTATTTCAGATTTTTCTAGGTACAAGAACTATTTTTCTCAATTTAGTGCATTTACCTTAGTCATAATTCATTTGTCCCATGACTGCAGTTGAACATCACCTCCGGACCAACCCGATCTGATCGACCTTTTTTTTTAACGAACCGCACAAGATAATGCGAGTTTCATTGATATAGCAGAGAAAAATACAAGTCGGGAGGCCATAGCCAGGAAAACAAAAAGAAAGTGAAAAAAAAGAATCGCCCGGTTGGATTGGGACATCAACACGGAGACCACAGATGCACCTCATCCGGTTGGATTGGGTCATCAACGCGAGGAGAAACTCAGAACGACCTCAAGAGGCCTTGACCAGTTGGATTGGAGCGCGGTCAAGACCACTCCTCTAGGCAATGCTGGCCGAGCTAAGCCAAGCCGGTGCGACAAGCAACATTCTCCTGCAAACAGACAGCCCGGCACCGAGCAGGCCACCGCCATGCAGGACCCGACGCCATAGTGCCGCTGCAACGGAATCCACCGTCCGACGAAGTGGAACCACCGAATCTGGACCTCTCGCTGGCTGCCTCGCAGTCGCCATCGCGAAAACACAACGCACGGGGGCCTCGCCTCGCCCGCCGTTGGACGCCACCTCTCGTCGCCACGCCGAAGACACCGTACGCGGGGGCCTCGCCACGTCCGCCTCAGTACTCCATGTCACGGATTCATCTAAAGAATTGACGTCGGTAAGATGAACAATGTTGCCCTATTTCCCAGATCTCCATCAAACTGTCGAACCGCGCCCCGTCAGCCGACAACAACTCGTTGCACTGCACACGCATGTAGCTTCCGCCATCATGGCAGCAAACCAAAGTTGTCGCTTGCGCCATCTTTCGACGATGAACGACGCCGGAGTGACTACAACAAAGCTGAGCCACCCGCCGCAATCCGCTGTAAGCCAAGTTGTCCCACGTTGCTGTTGCCGCAAGCGCCGCCTCACGTTGCCGTTGCCGCAAGCGCCGCCTTCAGACGTTGTGCCACACCGAACTGACAGCCGCTAAGCCGTGCCAGCCGCCATGATCCGCTGCCTGGAGCCAAACTAACAACCATGAAGCAACCTCTGGACGTCGCCAAAACAACGAGACGCCAACTCATGAGCTTGGCAACCCCTTGAAGCTCATCCTCCTGCACATCGCCGTCAGCACCCTCAGCCGCCGATTCCAGACTGTGTTGGGTCTCAAGGAGGTCATGACGCCAATGTCGCCGCTGTTGTCCGTCCAAGAACTGGACTGGGCTTTCGCCCAGAGAACCCCAAACAAAGGTGGGTGGAGCTCGAAAATGACGCCCCCAACGGAGAAAACGACACCCGAAGGCGCCGCAGCCATCGCCGTCAGCATGACTGGCGGCCAGTACTTTCGCCCAGAGCATCCAGACCCAAGGCACAGCACGTGCCCAGCTTGGAACACGCACTGAGGGCGGCGCCGCCATGGCGCCATCCCATCTTGCCGCACCGGAACGAAGCCAGCCAGACGCCACCTTCGCCGACCTCAAGTCGTCACCGCCGGAAGGCCTCGTCACCCTGCGCTGGCTGAGGCCACAGAGCCAGAGCCGCGGACACCGGAACCGGCCTCCCCGACGCCTGCGCGAGGCCACCGCCGAGCCCGTGCGTCCTCCATGACGCCCGCTCCCCGCCAGCACCGGGCCCGTGTCATCGGCGCCCGTCCCGCACGCCAGGCAGACAGATCCGGCGCCCTGCAGCCCCCGGCCGCCACCCGCGCCGGCGCCGGCGGCACTCGTCGCAGACCAGCGCCGCTTAAGACCTCTGCACGCCAAGGACGCAGACCACGCCGACCTCACACGCCGGGCGCCGCCGCCGAGAGGCCGCCACATCGCGGGGAAGCAGCGGCGGTGACCCCAAGGCCCCACCACGCGCAGCTCGGCGACCCCAGGGCTCCATCACGCGCAGCACGGCGACGCGCACCACTGTGGCCACCGGATCCGGCCATGGAGGGCCCGGATCCGGCCTCGTCGGAGCCGCCAGCACCGACACCGGCCGGGCGCGCCTCCCACAGCACCTTCTGCGGCCGCGGCCGCCAGGTGAAGGGGAGGAGAAGGCTGCCCCGCCGCCGCCCTCCTCGCGGGCCATGCGGACTTCCGATGGCCGGCTCCGGCGGCGGCGCAGCAAAGGCGGATGGGGAAGGGGCGCTCGGCGGTGGGCGTCTGGGCGTCCGCCCGAGTCGCCCTACGCGGGGGCGAGACCCGAGTCTGTAGAAGCGGAGCTGATTTTGGAAGGAATAAAATTGCGCGGTCAAACCATGTGATCTGATCGACCTTGATCGCGACTCTCTAGCGGACTAGCAGCAGCTTTCTTTCATGCGTGGCAATGCCGGGCGTAAACAGAGCAAAGAAATGATCGTTCAGCTGCACGCTCGCATGGATGCATGCACCTACCACTCTGTTCGCTGGGCTGGAGCTGGAGCTGGTGGCTGGAATAGTGTGAGAGAAAAATACTGTTTGCTGGCTGGTAGTTGGAAACTGGTGCTGGAGCGGTGTGAGAGAAAAATACTGTTGGGCTGAAGGCTGCTGGAGTTGCCGAACAGAGTGGTACCTGGCAGGCCCTAGCAATGGCAATAATGGGTGATCCCATCCCACGAGGGAGGACCTGAGGAGATCGGGAAGATCTTGTTCCAGAAGAAAAGGAATGGAAGATTCAGTTGGGGGCCTGTAATGCCAGTA
This sequence comes from Panicum virgatum, assembly GCF_016808335.1. Classification (NCBI taxonomy): domain Eukaryota; kingdom Viridiplantae; phylum Streptophyta; class Magnoliopsida; order Poales; family Poaceae; genus Panicum; species Panicum virgatum. Next base: position 2,453,043 of record NC_053147.1, read on the forward strand.
ACGATATGTTGCTCCGATCCCATCGATAGAGATTTTTTTTTTCTTTTGAGATTACGCCATTGATATAGAGAATTCTTGCAAGAATTTCGAACTAATTGAATCTAATTTTTTTATTAAAATGCAGTACAGATGCTGACGCTGCTTACATAAAACGTCATGCAACATTAGAGTGGCAGGTCTCAATAAAGTTACGGTGCCTCCTCCTCTGTTACAGTTACGGGGATGCGCTCGAGAGCAAGAGGTGACCTGACCTTGCAGGCTTGCACGCGCTGCGAGGAGACGAGGTAGGCATCTCTCGCACAGTGTGCCGTGCCATGCGCATGGGGCTCGGGCGTATATACGGACGCGCTGTCTCGCTGCACACGGGGTCCATCATGCCATGCGACGCGAGTACCGCCACGTGCACGCGCGTGCGCAACTTGTTCCAAAGGAACGTGACACGCACTACCTGCCACGGTGCGTAATAATAAGAGAACAAGAATGAAAAGACGGTGGTGGTGTCGTGACCTCCAATTCTCCTGGCAACGCACGCACGCACGCAGATGGTGTTTTAATTTTTTTTGCGACGTATCCGGCCGGATCCGCCTGGTTTTGTATTTTTATACACTGGGCTCTGGAACATGCTCATGATCTCCGTTTCTTTTTATTTCTCCTCCAACATGTTTGATCTCTTTCTTGTTTATGTTCGAGATGCATGGAAGTGTATGGTGAAAGCATTACTGTATTTGAACGCGGAAAGTTCTTTTTAAAAAAAACGTCTCATGAAACTAGCTAGCCTCTCATAAAAGGGAACGTTTTCTTTTTAAAAAAAGGTGGTAATAAGAAAGGAAAGAAGCACCATCAAATTCGCTGGCTCTGTGTCATCACCCGTCGTGCAAAAGACTACCATCAACTCATTGCAAACAGATGTCCAGCTCAGTAGTCGTGCACGACCATACCCCAGTGGCCATTATATAAATAAACTTGATTGACGAAATGATTCAGGCACAAGCTGGATTAATATTTATTTATTTATTTTGATGAATCATCAGGTGCAAGCTGGACAGAATAATCAAAAAGGGTTCGGTTGGGTGAGCTGGGCCAATGGGAGCGCAGGCCCAAAGCCTACCCACGATCCAGCGAAGAGCCAGATGGTTACTGCCGGCCCTGCCGCGTGGGGCCACATGTCGGTAGATCGGACGGCCCGGTGCGCCCTACGCGTCGTCCATCGTGCGGTCCAGGACGTCCGAGCATCTCCAGCTCATTCCAGCCTCAGCCAGCCAGCCTCCTCCGTGTTTTTTTTTGCCCTCTTTTTTTTTCTTAATTCAGCTCCCTCTGATTGTATTGATGTTTTCCATTTTATTCTTTTTTGGTCCTGGACCACTTGTACTTCTCGTGGAAAGAATTGATTCGTATACAGTTGTAGTAGTTCTCTACCGTATAAATAGACATGTCTTCCGAAACAAAAGGAGACGTGAAATACTTGGGTTTGGGGGTTCTCTCACTCCACCAATGATGTACATACTCATACCAAATATGAAAATATATATAACTGAAAATCCAAACTCAAGATGTGGAATTGACCCCATGTTTCTTTATAGAAAATCCTAAACTCTTGTATTTATTTCGTTTTCATTATTTAGTTTTTTTTTTGCCATGTTCTCTGTTTGAATGGTGTGGTTCGTTGGAAGCACGGCTAGCTCTTTTGGCTTGGACCTTCTTGCAAATATTTTCCTCCCTATTAATAGTTTCTTTTTGGCAAATAATGCCTCTTTGCATGTCAACACCTTTTTGTAACCCGTGACAACCGGCCATGAGATTCCAATTCAATTACTTGTCTTTCAACGCAAACTAATTTTAGCTGGCAGCCAAGATGTGCTAAATAATTCTTGAGATTATTTCGGGCAAGAGAAATGAACTGTCTTCCACGTCTCCATAAAAAGAGAACGTGAAACTACGTGGCTCCTAGAAAAGAACCAGAGCTGCGATATCGAGTATAATTACACTCCGTGTTTATTTACAAACTGCTCAAAACAACATTTGACACCTCTATTTTATGCAGAAAATATACCATATATTTTGCACAAGGAAAGCTTATCTTGCAGCCTGTGGTGGAAAGGAAATGTTGATGACGCCAGCATGAGTGAAATCAATTAACAACTGAGATACTGTAAAAAACAACAACTGAGATACAGTATACTATACTCCTAGATGTCATACCCCTTGAAAGGCCTGCATTTGGAGAAATACAAATGCTAAACACGAAAGCATCGTATTTCACTATATTTATTAGAACATAGTACAAAGACGCCGCACATCTGAAATCGTATTAAAATTTATGGGGAAAATACACGCCTCGTATTTCAAACCGTATCTGTGTCACGGACCACGCATCAACCGAGTCCACGTACCACCACCCATCCCCTCCCCCTCCACTTCCCCACCGGCTCGGCTCGGGCTCTTGTATAAACTCCACCACCCCAGTCCTCGGGGACGAGCACGCCGCCGTCCAGATCCAGCCGCCCTTCCTACCGCCGGAACTCCGCATCCCTCGCCGTCGGCCCCGCCCCTCGGATCGGTCGGCGTCTCCTCTTGCTGGTAAGGAAGCCTAGTTTTCCTGGTTGTTTTTTTTCGTTTTGTTCCTCGGTAGAATGGATCTCCTCTTCGCCGCTAGTAGGCGCTCGAATCCGAGACCTTGTTGCTTTTATGGTTGCTCGGATTCGTGTAGCTCGTCGCGGATTTATTCGCTGCGCGGCGGAGTATAGTACTTGGGAGCAGTTTGTTTCCCAGATTTTGGTTAGGATTGGGAGGAAAGGTTTATGGGGAAAACGGAAAGGTTTATGCGCAACAGCAAGCCGCCTCAATGGTGGCTTGCCGCCGGGATTTGCTCAGTAGGATTACCCTTGATGAGCATGAGCTAAATAAACAGAACCTCTTTGAGTGATCAGTAGGAGTAGCCTTCTGATGTTTGAATCTGTGTGGTGCAACAGAATCACTAACCAGATGGCTGACGGCGAGGACATCCAGCCCCTTGTCTGCGACAATGGCACCGGCATGGTCAAGGTTTGAGCTGCCTCCTCATCGGTTCATACAAATCTTTGGTCAGGCATTCACAGTACTGACCCTAGAGTGATATTTGTGTTCTTCTTAGGCCGGTTTTGCTGGGGACGATGCGCCAAGGGCTGTTTTCCCGAGTATCGTTGGGCGCCCTCGCCACACTGGTGTGATGGTGGGGATGGGGCAGAAGGACGCCTATGTTGGAGACGAGGCCCAGTCCAAGAGGGGTATCCTCACCCTGAAGTACCCGATCGAGCATGGTATCGTCAGCAACTGGGATGACATGGAGAAGATTTGGCACCATACCTTCTACAATGAGCTCCGTGTCGCTCCTGAGGAGCACCCTGTACTGCTGACCGAGGCACCCCTGAACCCCAAGGCTAACAGGGAGAAGATGACCCAGATCATGTTTGAGACCTTCAATGTGCCAGCCATGTATGTTGCCATCCAGGCTGTGCTCTCCCTCTACGCCAGTGGACGCACTACAGGTGTTTAACTGATTCTCTGTTTTCGTTAAAGCACATTTTGCAATGTGAGGTTCTTTACGTTGGCTGGACTACTGTTGTTGTTCCTGCAGGTATCGTGTTGGACTCTGGTGATGGTGTCAGCCATACTGTGCCAATCTATGAAGGGTATGCCCTTCCCCACGCCATTCTCCGTCTCGACCTTGCTGGACGTGATCTCACTGACAGCCTGATGAAGATTCTTACTGAGAGGGGTTACTCCTTCACCACCACTGCTGAGCGGGAAATTGTAAGGGACATCAAGGAGAAGCTCGCCTATGTGGCACTGGACTATGAGCAGGAGCTTGAGACTGCCAAGACCAGCTCCTCTGTGGAGAAGAGCTATGAGCTGCCTGATGGGCAGGTGATCACCATCGGGGCAGAGAGGTTCAGATGCCCTGAGGTCCTCTTCCAGCCTTCTTTCATTGGTATGGAGTCGCCTGGAATCCATGAGACCACCTACAACTCTATCATGAAGTGTGATGTGGATATTAGGAAGGACCTCTATGGTAACATCGTGCTCAGTGGTGGCTCAACCATGTTCCCTGGTATTGCTGACCGCATGAGCAAGGAGATCACTGCCCTTGCACCAAGCAGTATGAAGATTAAGGTGGTGGCACCGCCTGAGAGGAAATACAGTGTCTGGATCGGAGGGTCTATCCTTGCCTCGCTTAGCACCTTCCAACAGGTCAATATTACACCTATCTATTGCTCAGTTATCAAATTTATCTATGTTCCAGTGCTTACACTTTTTTTTTGTCAGTATACTAACAGTATGCTCTGATGTTTATATGGCAGAAGTATACTAACAGTATGCTCTGATGTTTATATGGCAGATGTGGATCTCAAAGGGTGAGTATGATGAGTCAGGCCCAGCAATTGTTCACCGGAAGTGCTTCTAAGCCCTGGATTCATTGCCTTTCTACTTTACTGGGGCTGTTCTTTTGTCGAGTCCTTGCCATGTAAGCTACTGTGTTTGAGATTGCTGGGGTTCCATTGAGCTATATTGCCAGATTTGTTGGTTGGGTCAAACTATGTGCCATTTAGACTATGTTCAGTGGCTGCTATATTCAACCAGTGCTGAATCATACATGTGTGTTTGGGTTTCGCTTTGATGGCAAATTCGGTGCCAATGTTAAAGAGTATTGAACTATCTACTAGCATGTTCTGTAATAGTCTTGAATGACTTGTTATCATTTCTCATGTACATTCAATCTGAGATATTACCTATCGATGGTGCTGCCCAGTTAATTCATGATTTCTGGCGTAGTTTTCTCTGTGTTTCTGAGTTATATCAACACTGTCCCCATTGATGCTGGGACTCCCAAGAATAGACTCGGTGGTGTGCTGTAAATCTCTTGAGCGTATGGGTCATTGAAATGATTGGTTGATATGCCCGTTTGGCTATTTACTGTCGAACTGCAGCAGATTTCTGAGTGCACATTCTGCTGCCTCAGTTCATCTAGTACCGGAAAACATGGCACGTTGGTGCTACTGATTTCTTTTTTGAAAAGCTGTGCTACTGATTTCTGAATGCTCATTCTGCTGGTTTGATTCATCTGGTGGTACTGAAAACGTGGCATGTTGGCGCCGCTGATTTTCTGAACGCATCAAAGGCAGGAACATGCTCCTGTACTTGGAGAACATGGGGTGTTGCTTTGCGAAGAGTGGGGATATAAGCGGCCATTGCTGGCTGTAACTTTTTCATGTGCAACCATTGATTGCTTCATGTGGGTGGTGGATGCCTGGATGCCCTTTGGGTTGTGACTTTTGTTCAGATCTGTAGCAGTGTAGCCTTTGATCTACTTATATGTAGGGGTTGCCCCTCTTTACGAGTTCATGTGAAATATGATTTGCGATGAGTCATTTTCAGCTCTGCTTTTTGCGTGTTCTTTTCGACTGTTATTCGTGGATGGTATGAGTTCAGGTGGTACTGGTTGCTACTGCTTGAGCTTTGTGGTGCAAGTTCGCTTGAAGCTGCACACCACAAAAGCAGGTGGGAAATATGGATATATGTGGATTGGCTTGTGCCAGAACTTGTAACGAATACGTAGCCTGTCATTGTTAGGTCTGTGTAGCTTGGCTCGCTATCTTTTATCGACCAATCAGCGATGAGTGGCTGATAAAGTGAACCGTATTCGCTTTCTTCTCCAAATCGGAAACTGAGGTCTAGTTTTAAAAATTTGATTGGATCAGCTAAGTCAACTAACAAACCCAGGCCTTCTGCGAACTGCAGGATTTTTCGCATCCCAGAGGAGCTTGGATTACTATAGCTATATGCTGTTGAAAACTAATTAAATATATGTTAGCAGGAAACATGAAAGAAAGACGAATGAAAAAGGCAAACGCTATTCGAGAAATTCCTTTTTTTTTCTTTTGAGGGGTGAGAAATTCCTTAAAAGTTTAAGAATGTCGAGAGCATAAACCGCAAATGGGCCCAAACTATACTCTCACTTGTGTGGGCTCTTATCTCGAAGGCCTCGACAACGAGGCCCAAAACTCTTCAAAATAAAGACTGGCCCGCGTAACAATCAACTGCTCCAGTGTGGTGCGGTGCCTTTCTTCTTCGACGCCGCCGCCATGCCTGTTGGCTGTTGCTCACCGTCGCCGGCGCTCATGGCAAATACCGTACAACTAGGGTTAGCTGGGGCCACAAAGTTAAGCTGAGTGAATTCGGTGCATGACGCAGCCATGAAAACCCGTCCCAATGGCAGCGCCCTCATTCTCAACTACCACGCTCACACCGGTGCTGATCCACCTCCTGCGCGGCGCCTCCGACCTCGCTTCCGTCGCGGCCACCCACGCCAAGCTCCTCAAGGCCGGATTTGCGTCCACTATCGCCTCCTCCAACCATCTCCTCGCTGCTTACTGTCGCTGCGGCTCGATGAGCCACGCCCGCGACCTGTTCGACAGAATACGGGACCGGGACGTCGTCTCCTGGACGACGCTCATGTCTGGGTACACCGCATCCGGTCGGCCCCAGGAGGCCATCGCCGTTCTCCGCGCCATGGAGTTTAGCGGTGTGCAGCCTAACGTGGTCACCTTATCGACGGCCGCCAGCGCCTGCGCGCGCCTTGCGGACGCGGGGCTCGGCCGGCAGGTGCACGCCCGCGCGGAGGTCGCCGGGTGCGCGCGCGACACCATCGTCTGCACTGCACTCGTCGACATGTATGGCAAGGCCGGCTGCGTCGATGACTCGCGCGCTGTGTTCGATGGCATGGCTGCGCCTGCGAGGAATGCCGTGTCATGGGGCGCGATGCTGGCTGTGTACTCGCAGAATGCGCTCGGGAACGAGGCGATCCGGCTCTTTGCCGAGCTCAGGACAAGTGGCTGTGGTCTGACGCCCAACCACTTCATGCTGTCCAGCGTCTTGAGCGCGTGCGCCAGTGTGGTACGTCTCAGCATTGGCAAGTGCGTCCATGGTGCAGTTCTCCGGCTTGGGCATGGAAACCACGAGGTGATTGGGGTGGCTCTGGTTGACATGTACTCCAAGTGTGGTTGCTATGAATACTCAAGAAAGGTGTTCGACAGGATTGAGCAGCCATCCGTCATCCCGTACACCTCCATCATCGTCGCAGCAGCAAAGTACGGCCATGGGAGGTGTGCACTTGCTTTCTTGGGTGAGATGGTTGATCGTGGTGTGCAGCCAAACGATGTCACACTGCTTGGCGTCATGCATGCTTGCAGCCATTCCGGTCTCGTTGACACCGGCCTCCAGTTCCTCCACTCCATGAAGAGCAAATATGGCATTGCTCCGTGCCCCAGCCACTACACATGTGCGGTTGACATGCTTGGCCGGGCAGGGCGGTTAGAGGAGGCATTCGGGCTGGCCAAGGAGGCTCAAGTTGAAGGCAACGAAGCCCTCCTGCTGTGGAACTCCTTGCTGTCAGCTTGCCGGATACATAAGCGCCTGGACCTGGCAACCTTGGCTGGCCAGAGGGTGTCAGAGTTCAACCAAGATGTAGCTGGTGGACTAGTAGTGATGTCAAATGCATACGCTTCAGCTGGTCAGGCTGACAACGCTGCTGCTGTGTGGTCAAGCATGAGGCAACGTGGCATACAGAAGGATCCCGGGTGCAGCTGGATTGAAGTAAAGGATGTATCCTATGTATTCTACGCTGGTGCAGTATCATGCGCTGGTGCAAGGGCAGATGAAGTGCTGATGTTGCTAGATGAGTTGGAGTATAAGATGAGGGAGAAGGGTTACAAAGGGAGATTAGGGAGTGCTAGAGTATCTGATGCTCATGAGGATGATGGGGATGGAGGAAAAGGGGTAATGGTTGGAGTACATAGTGAAGTTTTGGCTCTAGGGTTCGGTTTGCTGGTTGTCCCAAAAGGGATGACCATCCGAGTGATAAAGAACCTAAGGATGTGCTGTGATTGCCATGAGACGTTCAAGTTCATTAGTGACATTGTTGAGAGGGAGTTTGTGGTCAGGGATCTGAATAGGTTCCACCATTTCAAGACGGGGTCATGTTCTTGCAACGACTACTGGTGATTCAAGATTGAAACTGAAGCGGCTCTGATCTTTTTGTAGAAAAGGAGAACATTAGTGACAGATTACCTTGGTGTTATAGATGTTCAAATTACCTTTTTTTTTCTTTTGCTGTGTGTAGAATGACCCAACCTTGGCCCTGAGTTTGCTGTAGCTCAATTCTGTTTGTAAACTAGTCACCATGCAGAAGATGACCAGCGGTAGTTGGGAGGGGATTGGTGATCACGGAGGAGAGCACTGGACTTGGTAAGAGAGCATTAGATGATAGGGCCTTGGTTCCTTTTCTTGTATTCTTATGGATGTGGTGACAAAGATATCGCTCTTATAGCAGTGACTTGGCTTGAACATCATAACGCTTAAATTTTTTTATGGATGATGAAGAAATGAATTACTACTTGACAAACTAATAATCCTTATCAATCAAATTTGTTTCCTTGGAACTAGTTAATATATGCTGCTAAGGCATTTTCTTTTTGACCTTGTGTATTAGTTGCATGATGGATCTGTATAGTTTTCACTTTGTTTCCTCCGGAACTGAAACCCCTGCTATGGAACACAAATTTTGAAAGGTTTTCAAGTTTTCACTAGGAAAGTGGTTTCCATGGAATAATTTTCCGTTATAGTATTCAGCTAATTGCAAACTTGCGGAGCAGAACAGCTAATTGACCAGCTGTTCCAGCTAAGCTAGATTATGACCTGTCCAGAGCTCCCGCCCATATGAGCACACCAAACCCAACGCGATGTTGCCGGTCTCTCCCTCCGCCCGTCGCTCCTCCATCACCACCACCATTGCTAAACTTCTATCATATTTTGACTAGAGTTCACAAATTCGAAAAGTATTTTTCTCCATATATCCGTGTTAGAAATCGATTGAATTATGATGATACTTATAATTGTTTAACAACATAATACCCAATATACATCCATTCTTATTAATTTTTTAAAAAATAATATTTTGAAACAACCAGTTCTTTTTAAAATTTTGAACCAGAAGTTAGAATGCTGACAAAGCTTTTGCAAAATGTCAATAAGTACAAAATTAATCAACTTTTGAATGTATCATTTCAACTTTTAGAACTTACAATTTCAACATTTCGAATATGAAACCTTGAACATATGTTAAAAAATGTTGAATTAGCTTCCAAAGGATGTTGTATCATGCATTTCAAATTGTTGAAGATTTATTCCAGGATTTAATGATGCTATTCTCTAAATGTGGCATGCCTGTTGATAACAAGATGTATGCTGACAATGCAATGACTTTATCAATCTCAAGCTCTGCTGATCCAGTCACTCGATGGTGCTTATACGAATAGGATTGCATGTACATATTCATAAGTATGAGTGTGCATGTATGTATTTGAACGTTTGTATATATTTTATTTATGAAACAAAGAAATGTGTCTAAAAGAAAAAATGAAAAGAAGAAAGGAATGGGAAAAAAAAGAAGTAAGCTAGCCTGGCCTTTCTCGCGCGCTGGGCCAAAATGGGCCTTCTGCTCCTGCTGCGCTGCGGTGAGAATGATGATGATGACGCGGACGAACATGTGGACCGTGACCCCATTTCCCCTTCCTGCGCTTTCTCTTCTTTCTCCTCTCCTACGCCTGGCGGCGACGACTGGGCGAGCGGCGGCGCCATTTGTCCTGTCTTCGCCCAGCCCTTTGCCGGCGACGAGCGTATCCTCCAGGTATGCCCACCCCTTCTCTTTCCTTTTGCTGTGCGAGACGGAGCACCCCAAACCCATGGTTGGCGTCGCCTAGTCGTCGCGGCGAGCTCCCAATCGGGGCGTCCCGCACGCCACGGCCTTCCTGCCTATGGCGTCGCCTCGCGCAGGAAGTCGTCGCCAAGGCGTCGGACGGACGCCGCAAGAGCGAGAGGTGGAGGGGAAACGGCAATTGCGCACGCGCGGGAAGGGAGAGGGAGCGGCGGGCGCAGGAAATCGCGTGGGTATACTCCCGCGCGGGCACGCCCCCTAGCTGCAGCTCCAATTGAGAGAGAGGAAGGAAGAGAGGAGAGGGGGAAGAGAAGAGGGCGGCGGCGGGACATGGAATCCGGCGGTGCGCCGCCTCCATCCAGCCGCTCCCGCTTGCACGCCTCATCTCCTGCTACTCCACGCTTCCACGGCCTTCGATTTGCGCTCCGCCCGTCATCGATTGAAGCCTCCGCCTGCAGATTCGTGGCTGCTTCCTCTGCTCCGCCTGGCTTCGACCCCGCCGTGCCTGCTCCCCAATCCGTGGCTCCAGCCCCTTCTCGTCCAATGGATCTGCAACTTCTTCCTCTTCCCCAACCAATCCGGGCGGACTCCCTTCACTCCTCCACCCACGAGCTCCTGGTTCTTCTTGCGCCTCTCTGCTGGTGTCCCCTCCCGCAGCTGCATCACACGGACACAGGTTCCTTTTCCTCTGCTCTGCTGTAGTGCTCGATTGGTGCTCTGCTCTGCTCCTGGTTCCTCTGCTCAATTGGTGCTCTGCTCTGCTCTGCTGCAGTGTTGTTACTCTGATATAAGTAGATAGCTTTGTGTGAATGTGTGGTGTGTGTCTGTCTGCCTATGCATGTGCTTGTTGTTTCAGTTAAAAATGCCTAATCGCTTAGGTCTGTGCTGCTCAATTCTAAATGAGGACATGTGTATGGCGTCGCCTCGCCGCGCGCCTTATTCGCCTAGGCATTCTGAAGAGGGTGGGTTGCCGCGCCTCGCCTTACCACCGTAAAAACAATGCCCAAACCCTAACAAAACTATTTGTATTCTGATCTGAATCCAGTTACAATATATTACCTACAAACTTCGATTTCGTTTGCAAGTATTATCGGATGTACATGTGTACACCCATGTCCTATGCTGGGTCCACCCCTGCTCTCAATACGTTACAAAAAGTAATTCACTGATTAGTAGGTTGCTGTGTTTGCTAATGATCTTCTGAGTGAGCCCATTGCTTCTACCTTAAATAAGTGCCTCTAATAGATTACTTTAATGTATCATTTAACTCTTAATGAAGCATAAATAGATGATTTCGATTTTAATGATCTCTAGGTTCATAGAGTTATTTGTGGTCTTATTGGAGTACTCATGTAGCCATATCACACAAGTGTATTTGCTCAACCCACGTGAATTATTTTCTCAGGTGGGGCTGCAGGACCAATAAGGAGTGTTAACGCCAATCTCTTTGCTTGTATATGGTATCAGAAGGGAGTATTAATTACTTCATGATCCTTTGGGCAAAATGGAAGGAAATAACTTACCCTCTGGAAGCTTGATGCAAGGAACACCTTATGGTAGTTTAGACTTGCATCATAACCACATGCAAATGCACGCACCGAACTCGGGAAACCAGGGCTTCAACCACCCTCAGATGGCCAGCATTTTCCCCATTCATCTGAATCAGGTTACAGATTCTGATCAGCTGTCTGAATTTCAATTTGGAGAACATGGCAAGGCCAACCATCACCATCACCATCACGACCACCACCACCACCAGCAAACAAAGAATAGCATGAGTGATGATGAGGAACATGGTGTCAATGAGGATGCCACTGATAGCCAGACCGGCAAGGGCAAGAAGGGTTCGGCATGGCATCGAATGAAGTGGACTGATTCAATGGTTAAGCTTTTAATTACTGCAGCATCTTACACCGCGGAGGATCCAGGAGCTGATTCAGGAGGTGGTAGGAGGAACTGTGCAATGATGCAGAAGAAAGGCAAGTGGAAGGCCATATCAAAAGTCATGGGTGAGCGAGGCTGCCTTGTATCGCCACAGCAGTGTGAGGATAAGTTCAATGACCTCAATAAGAGGTATAAGAGGCTTACAGATCTCCTTGGTCGGGGTACTACTTGCAGAATTGTGGCGAATCCAGAACTTCTGGATAGCATGCCTAATCTCTCTGATAAGACGAAAGATGATGCAAGGAAGATATTGAGCTCTAAGCACTTGTTCTATGAGGAGATGTGCTCCTACCACAACAATAATCGGTTTAGTTTACCTGAAGATCCTGCACTTCAGCGTTCATTGCAGCTTGCTCTTAAGTGTAAAGATGAGCATGATGCAAGGAGGAGAACTAGTGGAGATGCTGATGAAGATGATCAAAGTGTGGACACTGATTATGAGGAAGAGAATGATGATGAGCACCCAGCAGTGCATGTCAATAAGGGGACCCTGCCCATGCATAAAAGAATGCGGTACATGGCGGATCAGGAGGATGTAGGTTTCGGCAACTCTTCAAGCTCACATGACTGTAGCAGGAGATCTGATCCGCATAGCATTGCAGTGGATATTAACAAAGTTTTCCCGGATGGAACTAACTTGGCTTTGGTGCAACAAGACTTGGCTTCACAGTCTGCGGAGATTGAGAAACAGCGCATGGAAATTGAAGCTGAGGCGCTGGAGCTTGCAAAGCAACACCACAAGTGGGAGAGATTTAGTAAGAAGAAGGACAGGGAACTTGAAAAGATGAGGTTGGAGAATGAACAAATGAAGATTGAGAATAGACGTTTGGAGCTGGAGGTAAGACACAAGGAGTTGGATCTTGAACTCAGGCTAAAAGGCAATGGCAGTCAGGCATGACGCGATGACATCTAATAAATTGCAAAGGCTGACTTGCAAGATGGTAAGCTCAATCTCTTGTTATCACTGCCAGAGAAATGATTTCGAGTCACTTGTTTTTATTTTTTAATTCCTTTGATCAAATCCTTGGTGTTGCTGCGCTGCTAGGTGTTATTTGGTATCACACACTTCACTCATCTTTATATATCTTTTTTTAAGTTTTCTGTTGATGTTACAGAGTTAGTTCAACCTTCAAAGAGAACATGAAACAGCAATGCACGCTTAGGGAGCCATGCTGTCCTTGATATCCATTAACTATAATTTTAATTTTCTTTTGTTGAATTGCAGTAGTGAACGACTCTTAAATCGGTATCCCCCTCCATTATTTTTAATGGTATAAGAGGATTGAATAAATGCTTCCCTAATCTGTGTATAGGGAAACTCCAGGTCGAAACAGCACTATTATCTATGGATCCCCCTTATGTACATATCCCTATGGAGAATCATGCTTTCATTTTTCATAAATATTTTGAATATAAAAAGAGGGAATTTGCTATGATATAGATTAGGGCTTGGCCTTCTTGGACCACCTAAGTGCAATTACGATAAAAGAAAGGATATGTAGATAGGTGGATGACTAGACTGGCAAGTACTTAACAAATAAAGTAAATACTTTATTTTAAGATTCTACAATGAAATCCTTTATTTTCCAGCAATTCTCTACTACTACAAAACAAAAAAGAACCTTCAAATTCTTTTTGAAAATGAAACTAAGCGTGCTATTCTAAATCAAACTGAAGTAAGAGTTATAATTGCTTTTCATTATGCTTCTTTGTATATTCACACTTTCCATAGATTTACTTAGACTGTCTTTGATTTTGATGATGTGGTTATTTGCACCTTCAACAAAGGCAGAAAAGCACAGTTGAATCTCAACACTTGTGGCAAGTATACACTTTAGTGATCAGTCGGAGACGTTTGCTTCCAAATCAAATGGTTGAGAATTGCCAAAAGCACTTCACTACGTTTCTTCTGTCTGTCTTGAGGGAAGGCAGACCCTTTCTCTGTGCTAGTGTTATTTCGAAAATAAATAGTTCTATTTGATATTTTTTTCTGCCCTCACCCTCTGTTTCAACAGTCTATAACTTTACAAATGCGCACTAGCCTGGATCACTGGAATCTTTGATGAAATATATAGTCTACATTGCATACTTCCAACAGACTTAAATTTTTTTATGTCATTTTTGTCCTAAACATATTTGCACTTGCTAATCCAACAAACAATCTATCAGAAGTTGAAACTATTCCAAATCCTTCTCAATCTATGTGCTGCATATAATTTGCACCAAGGTAGAGGAAAAATTTACTCGAGTAATTAAGAACATAGTCATACTACCCAACTGACATATATACTGCACAAATAGATTACAGGATTGAACATCAGTAACCTGAGAAATGACCTATTCTCCTGTTTTTGTATTTGAAGACCTATACTGAAGCACTGTAATGTAGCATGTGAATCTACTGATTTTTTTTTTTGAAGAAAACTGCTGGATGTATATGAAACCTATATTTGTCCCCTTAATGTTTATGTGGTGTGGAATAAAATTGCTGGTTACTGTTTTATGTGGTGGGAATAAAATTGCTGGCTATATTTTTTGTGTTGGAATTTCCTCAGTATAGAATAGCGCTGTCCATAAGACATGTCCTATGAGTTTGCTACCTCTGTTTAGTTTGCTTGAGGCAGCCAGGTTGCTCCATGTGCTGACACTTGATAGTGGTGCTATGAAATACCTTACTTCCACATTCAGCATAACTGTAACAAAGTCTACAGACCGCAAAGAATATGCTATGGTCCACATAGACCTTACTTGTTGATTATCATGAAGCTATGCTGTTGTCTGATGCCATATTGTCTCCGGAAATGCTAGCTTACAATGTTAAGTTTTTCCCTAATTTTCTTATCCTGTTGACCCTTTCAGGTTGTTTATGGCATTGATGTTAGAGTAGTGCAAGAAAATTGACAAGGACAGTGTTGAGCGGTCGACCATGCATTTTTTTCTTGGGTTTGCAGCAGAGAAGAAATGGTTCTATGATGGCAACGATGGTTCCATCCAAATTGTGCTTCTTCCTTGCAATATCAGTTGTTATTGGAGCAGCTGATTTGTACTGTAGCTCTGTATTCTATTTGCGTGCTATGCGCTGTTATTCTATTGTAAATTTCCACGTACAGGTGTAATATGATCAGATTGCTCATCCAGAATTTCAGCTGCCATTCAGCCTAGCCTAGCCCTGTTTATTCAGTGTGTAGTTCCTTGATGTAGTTTAACTGCTTGAGTGATAAAAACTGTCCTGACGCCTCCTAGGCTGTGAGTTTAATTCCCACCATATTTCTGTGTCATGCCTACAACAAAAAGGGTCAATCTAGGACAAAGCTGCTGACTAAATAGACAGCACTCAGAAAATGGGAACATATCTATTGCAAATAATAATAAAAGAGGGAAAAAAACAGAGAATAGAGTGTACTCGTATTCCCATCAAATTCGATTAGGCTGGTGCCAGGACTCAGAGGTACACGATTCTCATCTTTGATACTGCCACTGTCTTAGTATTTTTTTTTCCTCTCGTTCTACTGCTCACATCCTAAGAGTAAGTATTATAATAACAAATAAGCGGGCTATATGAAGTGCCAACACATACCTATTATACGAGTGATCTGTTATATGAGTTGCCAGTGATGTGGCAACACTATTCAGTCAGCTGCCGGTTAGATTAAAGCTTGGCTCGTGCCCAAAGTTCTACGACATTGACTACCACGATGGAAAACCGGAAAAAGAAACTTTGTCATAAAAAAGGGAAAAACAAACCACATCCTTTCTTGGCTACAGGCTACGACACAAAATTTAAGCTATAATTAAAGATGAAGTTTTTTTAGTGAAACCTTAAAATTTGCTTTTTCCCGCTGTTATCTTTATATACTATATAGATGGCACCTACTAAAATTATTAACTATATTTCTCTTAATATGCAAGATATCCATGTCATATAGAAACTCACTATATTAGATGCCGCATCATCATCCACTAGAATTATCTACTTATGTATTTCACCGATTTACTGTGACTAATAGCATCTATGTAAAAAAATGTCACCATCCAATCATATTAGTGTTTCTACTTTTAAATTTAATCTTAAAATTTGGTTTAAGAAATTTTACGGCAGCATGCGGGTATCACCTAGTTTTTTTTTCACAGAGCACACTAGTTTCGCGGAAAACGCCCTCACAGTCACAGGTCGGTGTTGTCTGCGCAGGTCGCACGTGACGTCGCGCTCGCCCCGCAACATTTGTCCAGCCACCACCACTTGTTCCTTCCTTCGCCTCCTCTTCCTCCTCCCGTCGTCTCCTCTTCCTCCCCCTTTCCTCCCCCCCGCGTTCCCCTCCGTCCCTCCGGATCCGCATGGCGCCTCCACAATCCGTGCCGCGCGGTCTCCCGTAGCCGCGGCTCCGCCCCGGCCCAGCTCCCGCCGCGCCGCTCGCTCCCGTCCCAGGTGCGTGTCGCGCGGATCCGTGCTCCTTCCCTGCTGGATGCGTGCTGGTGGCTTGTGGCGGATTCGCGCTATTGGAGCGGGGATTGGGTTCGAGAGAGGTGGGGACGAGGGGCGTCTAGCTGGGAAGAGGTGCTTTAGCTTGCATTTTAGCGGAATTCGGGCGGGATTAGGTGGAAAAGCCACGGGCTTTCGCTGTGATTTGGGCTCGGGTATAGCGGGATTTGGGCGTGGAGAGGTGGTTCATGTCAAATTTTTTGCGGGCTAGCCTTAGCTGCATCCGGCGGAAGCGACATAATGTGCCAGGTAATTGTTATGTTTGGGTATACATATTGTGGCTAGCTTTTGCGTAAACTGTTGGGATTGCTAGAAATCAGAAATCAGGCTTCGCAATTACAATGTACGTTGAAGTCTTAGATTGCACACTGCAACTAATCGAGCCCATGGTTTAGTGGCGAACAGTGGCATGGGTGGGGAACTGAAGTGTATACATACTGTTTTGTGCTCCGAATACCTGGGATTACGGTTATTACGTTCTCCAATCTGTGCTGTGGTTTTAAATCTATATTGGATTATCAGTGATGTTACTGTAGTTTTGACCGACATTGGTTAGTTGTTATGTGAATAGGTCATTCTGGTGAGTTCTTTCCTACCTTTTTTTTTGTGATGGAAATCGCCACACAACCTTTGAGATACACATCATTTCCAGCTCTACTGAGTAACCCATTCCAATATTACTTTTGTGACTATTGCTATATTGTATTAGCACAAAAATATGCAAATGAATAGGTTCTCCCATGTTCAACATAACTAATTGTATCAATTGATTTGAGAGATTATTATGTGATGAGCTTCAATATTATAGAAGGTGTTTTTTTTTTCAGAATTTTGTCTCTGGGTTGTTTCTTTTTTGGTAGTTTGAATGAAGTAGTTAGATATTACTGTTCTTACCAGAGAGAAATTTCAAAGGCTAATATTAGTTTTGTTTTTTGTCTGGCAGGCTCATCTTTTGGTTCGTCTAGACTGTCATTACTTGGCATCTTGCTTGTACTATTGTTGGAGGAAGTTTTGATGTTTCAGCGCAATTGCATTTACTGTGATTGACCTTTAGTAGATGTCGTTCCGCAGCATTGTGCGTGATGTTAGGGATGGTTTTGGGAGCTTGTCTCGAAGAGGGTTCGAGGTGAAGCTTCTGGGCCACCGCAGAGGGAAATCTCATGGTGCTGTCCATGAGTTGCATGATCCAGCCCCGGTGATCCAGAGCAGTTGCTGGGCTAATTTGCCCCCTGAATTGCTTCGAGATGTGATCGAGAGGTTGGAAACCAGTGAAGCAACATGGCCTAATAGGAAGAATGTGGTTTCTTGCGCGGCTGTTTGTCGAACCTGGAGAGAGATGTGCAAAGAGATTGTTAAGAATCCAGAATTTTCTGGAAAAATCACTTTCCCTGTGTCCCTGAAGCAGGTGATGGTGCTCTCTTTGATCCTTCCATGTTTCATTTTTTTGTGATAATTTTACTATGACGTAACATGTTTTTGCATCCTTACTGTGACTTCTAGTTGGAAAGTGTTATTATTAAATTAAATAAAACAAGGAATACAGACACCTTTTCTATTCATTAATACTGTATTGTTGGCCACATTCAGCCTGGGCCTCGAGATGCAACTATCCAGTGCTTCATCAAAAGGGATAAATCTACCCAAACATACTACCTGTATCTGTGTCTTAGCACAGGTAAGCCTTTTCAAAGTATTGTGTTTGTTTGTACTTGCTTTGATACCTTACACCACATCACAGCCATCAGCTTTTGTGAGACGCTTGTAGACGTTTTGAATATGCAAGATAAATGATCATGTTTCTAGTTACATAAAACAATAATATACATGCAGCTTAGTCCTTGTGTCATAATGAGCCAGCTCGAATTATAACGAACCACTTTACCCTACTATTCACGAGATCCAAGCATAATCAGACTTCAGACCTCTGTTACTAGCATTGTAGTTCTATTGTTAGATTATTATTTACTATACACAAATGTACTTTACATAGCAGTCTTTTGTGCATGTCTTCCCCACTTATTTTTCATGTTCGACGCTGGCATTCTTGACTGCTTATATAAGAAATATAGAGAACCGGCCCCCTCATTTTGCTCTTGCGGAATATACACACTATTTTCTTTCCAGAAGTAGTAATGGTAACTGATGTTGTAAATTATGTAATAATAGCAATTGTTCCTAGTGCTTTCTGCTAAGTCTGCATTTTCCCACTACCATTTAACCTTAATGAGGGTCGGGGGACTTTAAATAAATGCGTCGATATGGTCAACCCATCTTGCATCTGGGTCTAAGCATTCTTGAACCCATCTTCACAGCAGTTTAGTTGCTGGTATCCAATGAGTTAAACATTTGCAGTAGCCCTGTTGGTATTCTATGGGTCTAAGCATTCTTGAGCCCATCTTCGTAGCAGTTTGGTTGCTGGAATCGAATGAGCATAAGCATTTACAGTAGCCCTGTTGGTATTCTATCACTTTCTTGAGGCTAAAGCATAATACCAGTTACCAATTCTAGGAATTAGTGGCGGCACACTGACAGATGCCCACCATTGTCTGTTTCCAATTCATTCTGGAATCTTTAGATCGAGTCCACTTGCAGACCTGCCTGTTGCCTTGTTGGTACCTCTTTTTTTTTTGGTCAATCTGCTGCTAATACATGGTGTGACACATTTTTCAGCTGTGCTTGTTGAAAGTGGCAAGTTCCTCCTATGCGCAAAACGAACCTCCCGTCCAACCTGTACAGAATATACAATATTTATGAATTCTGAAAATATATCTAGGTCAAGCAAAATGTACATTGGAAAACTGAGGTACTAACTCATATGTTGTCCAAGCTGTCTTTAGAAGTTAATCATTTTTCTAATATGTATGTATCACTAATATATCTATGGTGTACATTTAGGTCAAATCTCCTCGGCACAAAGTTTGCAATATATGATATCCAGCCTCCATGCAATGTAGCACAGACAGGGAAAACAAGCCGTAGGTTCTACTCCAGGAAGGTATCACCAAAAGTCTCTTGCTGCACCTACAACATAGCACAGGTTTCATATGAGCTGAATGTCTTGGGAACTCGGGGTCCTAGGCGGATGAACTGTGTTATGCACTCCATTCCCGCCTCATCCCTTGAGGCTGGAGGCACTGTTCCATGCCAGCCAGACAGTATCCTCACCCGCTCCCTTGACGAGTCATTTGGTAGCATTTCCTTCTCGAAGTCATCTGTTGTGGATCATTCCATGCGTTTCGGGGGCACAAGATTCTCTGAAGTCTCGATGAGCAGCCAAAGGATTGGAGACATGGCATTGGGTGACAATGATGAATGCAAGGAGAGGCCATTGGTTCTCCGTAACAAGGCCCCAAGATGGCACGAGCAATTGCAGTGCTGGTGCCTCAATTTTAGGGGCAGAGTGACTGTCGCATCCGTCAAGAACTTCCAGCTTGTAGCTGCAACACAGCCTGCTGCTGGAGCCCCAACCCCGTCGCAGGCTGTCCCAGCACCGCCACCAGAGCATGAAAAGGTGATCCTGCAATTCGGGAAGGTGGCCAAGGATATGTTCACAATGGACTACCGTTATCCGCTCTCAGCCTTCCAGGCCTTCGCAATCTGCCTGAGCAGTTTCGACACGAAACTGGCCTGCGAATAAAGCTATCGTGGCCGAAGGATCTGTTTCGTGATGATGGCGGCCCCGAATTTTGCTGGGCCACCATATTCTCTTGTATGTTGTTGATGCCTTCTTAACTTCCCTAGAAAGCTGTGTTTAGCCATTTCCACCTGATCTACAGCTGCTGCTGTGCTATGTCCTGATTGCTTTGTTCCGTGGAGTAGCATCATGGCCTGCCTGCCCTTAACTAGTTGACAGATTTAAATTGTTTTTTTTTCATACTATGGTTGTATTAACTATGAAGGGAGTATGACATTTTCGTTGTGCCTAAGCTCTGAATTTCTTATTGCCTGCCTGTGGTGGTGTCTGCAACTGTGCATTTTGTAAAATTCTGGATTATCTTATCATAAGTCATAGCAATAAAAGAATTAGCTTTTGTTTATTCCAAAAACTTTTGGGTCGTTGTATATGTATTTCTTGAAGCAAACTATCCCCTGTATGCAATTATTACTTTCCCATGTATGCTGCTGCACACATGTATTTGCACCAACATATACAACAGCTAAATATTATAAGCCATTTTGAACCCACTCTAACCTATTCCACCGTACATTTGGGATAAACCCAACCCATCATGGCCCACTAAATATTTTAAACCATCTAAACACGCTTCACAAATACAGTTCACCATATTAAACTTATTGTAATCGGATTAATTAGCAAAAACCTAGCTTCATTTCACATACCTAACATATTTTTCATGGACTCAAATGTTAGAGAATCTTCAAGAGACTCGGTAAAACGGACTGTCTCACTAAAAAAAGAAAGGGAATTTGGCGTTCTTGCCCTCATTGAGGATGTTAATGGTGATTTTGCCCTTTTTTTCCAAACTTTGCGATTTTATTCCTTTTTTTGAAAATGAAGTCTCTGTTAGTCCCTACTTTGAACTCCGTTAGTTGGAGAGACATTAAAAAAATAAAAAGAAATAAAAACCTCCTTAAGGCAATGGGAAAGACAAAACTACCCTCCACTTTCTTCCTCCTCTTTCCTGGCTCCTACTGCACACCCCTACTCCGGGGGGTTTTTACATCTTTACTCCGGTGGCTCTTCCCTCGCAAAACCTAGGCCCACGCGGATGGCGGTGGGAGCGGACGGCGGCTGACCTGTATAGGCCGGCGGCGGGGAGCGAGGTTCCGCACGGAGGCTCGCTAGGCAGCCGCGAGCACGAGGCCGACCCAGGAGCGGCCGGCGGCTGGCTTGGGCGTGAGTCGCGCGGGCACTGGCGCCCTGCGTGGCCAGGCAGCGATGGGCATGAGGCGGGTGGGTGCTGGCGGCCGAGCTGCTGGAGATGTAGGAGTGCATGCTCAACTCGACGGAGCTCGCGGGCCTCGTCCACACCTACCAGCTGCCGTCCATGGTCAACATGCTGCACCGCTAGCAAGCGCTCCTGCCAGAGGTTATTGTGATTCAGGTTTACTGCTCCTATTGGCAGTGAATGCAGGCAGTGACAAAATGGCGTCTAGAATTACTAGCTAGCAGTAGCTAGGAAGGGGGAAGTAGAGAACCATCACCATTTATTTCGTTTCTTTGATACTGTTTGTTGTCGCAACGAGAATTTGGTATGTTGTTTCATTGCTTTCTATTGTTGTCTGACCATGGATTGATTTGGTAGACATGCTTTGGTTCATGTACCATAGACCGCTAGAAAAATTCCAATAAAAGACTACAGTTTGGCCATGAATGTGCAGTTGAACTTAAATGCCGTTGTGTTATGTTGCTGCCAAAATTTATCAATTTTTTATCATATTTGGAAGTTATAAAAATCTAGTTTGAATTTGGTTGAAAAAATTCATTTTATACCTATCAAAATGTTGTCCAGTTCTTATTCAAAACAGGGGTAAAATTATCAAATTCACATAATAGTAAGGGCAAATCCGCAAGGGCAAATTTATCTTTTCGTAGCATTTTTAACACCGTTAGCTGACTTTCACAGAATAGGAGTAAATGCTTTCTTCATTTTCAAAATACAGGGGTAAATTCGCAAAAAATGAGGACAAAATCACTATTTCACTTTTGAAACAGTGGTAAGAACGCCAAAGCCCCAAAAAGAAAATATCCGATCAAAAGGGGATCCAATATAGCCTCTTTCTTCCTGTCGCCCTTGCTCCGTATATTTGTCGAGCTCGTGCTGCTCACCGTCGCCTTCTCCTCCTCCCGCGCGAGCTCCTCTCCATTCCCGCGTACAAAATCACCACTTGCACGAGCGAATCGCATCTACAAATCATCACCCAAGCACCAAATCAATGGCCGTGCAGGGAGGAGATGTGGCGGCGGGCGCGAGAGGAGGGAGGGGCCGGTCGGGAAGGGAGGGATCGGTCAGAGAGGAGAAGGGGGAGGGAGACGTACCTAGGGCTCCTCATGTCGGCCTACCGATGGACGCCACCACCGCGCCCTCACCCCCAACTGATGTTGCCGCTGCTCCTCACCACAGGCACAAAGATGACGGCTGTGACACCCCGGCCCAGGGCTTAATAGGATTAATAGGATACTCATACCAACAAAATTGTAACTTCTTTTCCGGAAGCCGGTCTCCAAAGAACTCCGAGGTTAAGCGTGCTTGGCCCGGAGCAATTTGGGGATGGGTGACCGACCGAGAAGTTCTTCTTGGGTGCGCACGAGTGAGGACAAAGTGCGCAGAAAAGACTGGTGTTGGTCTGTGAGGACAGTCTATGTCCTAGAAAGCAGCTAGATGTAAGCGGGCCCGGCCTCGGAGAGGCGGGACGTTACAGAATGGTATCAGAGCCGACTCTCGCGGTTTCACGGGCACGTACGGGCGTAAGTGCGGAGGCATGAGCACGGGCGCGTGGGGACGCAGATGCCACCGGCATGTGCACGGGCGCGTGGCGGGTCAGCGCGCGGGCATCTGCGATGCGCCGTTGGCACTGGACGCACGGACGTGGCATATGGACCGTTGGCACTAGACGCACGGACGTGGCACATGGGCTGCTGGCACTTGACGTACGGGACGTGGCTAAGAGAGAACGTTCCTGGCTTGGGATTGACTGACGAGGACGTCGGTCTCTTAAGGGGGTGAGCATGTGACACCCCGGCCCAGAGATTAATAGGATACTCATACCAACAAGTTGCAACTTCTTTTCTGGAAGCCGGTCTCCAAAGAACTCCGAGGTTAAGTGTGCTTGGCCCGGAGCAATTTGGGAATGGGTGACCGACCGGGAAGTTATTCCTGGGTGCGCACGAATGAGGACAAAGTGCGCAGAAAAGACTGGTGTTGGTCTGTGAGGACAGTCTATGTCCTAGAAAGCAGCCAGATGTAAGCGAACCCGGCCTCGGAGAGGCGGGACGTTACAACGGCCGAGCAAAGGGGGAGGAGAGGGGAGGCCAGGAAGGGAGGGGCCGGCTGCTGTCGTCTGGGGCAGTGGGGAGAGCGCGTGAGGCCAGGCGGAGGTGAGCGAAGAGGACAGGATGAAGACTAGGGAGGATAAAGAAGGGGATGGCACGTGGGATCCACGCATCAATGCATGGAGGGTAGAGTTGAAGGAGTTGTTGGGATTTAGAGATTGGGAAATGAAGAGTTTTTTGGAGAGCAACTTAGTATGGAGAGAAATTTTTTTAGAGAGCTAAAAAGGAGAATCAAATAAAAAGCCAAAAATAACCACTTTATTGGATCTATTGGAGATGCTCTTAGCCATCCAATTTCCATGTGGACCCATACATGGACCGTATTGAACTATGGATGACAGGGTGTTGTAAGTTTGTGTAACTCAGCGTGCAAGTATAGATGTAACTTTGTAATCTCTCCATCTCATGATTAGTTTTGACAAATTAGTGGTGGCGTGAAAATACTCTCATGCTCTTATTTGTTTGCCATATGCGATTAGTTTTGGCATGCAAAATCTGACCACTTAATTAGACAGTTAGTTGAGATCCAATCTTTAGAATTGCAACTTTTATGAGATTTTTTTTTTCAAATGCAGGATTGCACTCTTTTATCGGATGGAGGGTGTAAATCTTAGCAGAAATGCTATAGTTTCTTATAGTTAAATGTAAATAGTTGTTTTTTGGTGAATTTACTCATTTGTTTAAATAGAGTGTTTCGATCGACTCCTACCACACATAAAGTTTTTTTTAACAAACTAGTGGAGATGCACGTGCCACAAGCACGTGTTTAAAGTGGAGATGTTTAAAAATGATTGGATTGCATCAAACTATTACTAAAAAGTCTCATTCATTGCGTGATGGAATAACCAATGGGAGTTTACATAAATTTATTTGGAGCCAATCAAATCCATGCATGTAGCCAATATTTATTTGCTTGAAGGAAAGCAAAACTAAACAAAATACTCCACTAAAAGAAGCTTAGATTAAAATAGGTAGTGCTAATTTAGGGAAAAAAACCTATCAAAAAATGAATAAATAACACTAAAATATATTTAAGCACATAGTTTATATTAAAGGGAGCAAGTTAAGTTAACATATACATGCCATTCATCAATATGAATGCGAGTGCCATATAAATCATGACCATCAATCATCATGCGAAGCAAAGGAAAAATATGATCATACAAAAAATGAAATAAAGAAATGATCATAGAAAGATTAGCTTGATACACAAGTTCATCACGATAGCATATACAAAGAAAATCTGTGGACCAAAAGAAACATCAGCAAATTATATTGACTCGTCACTCTCCTTAGTTGCGTGGATCAGGTGGAGCAACTGGATCAATTAACGTATTGGAGCTCCGCACCTACGCTTTTATCGCGTTGAAGAAATATTACAAGGAAAAAAAATCTGATGTACTCATGCCCATGATTTTCAGAAGCTCTTGTCTATGATCTCTGCACTAAAAGTAAAATATTTATGAAACCTAAAAGATATTTGTACCATCCTAATAGTTAAACTATTGAAACAACTATGCCTCTCTGCAATGAGAGAAAAGCATTAACTTTATGGGAAAAGTAGCCGAAAGGATTCAAAACAGGTGACATACAGCATGTGGGCAGCAGAACCGCACCTTATATCCATGATGATGACAAGGAGCTGAGATATTTCAATCAAGGTAATCAATAGAACTATAGAAGACATAAAAAATTAGAGTACCCATTATTACCATAGCTCAAGCAAGCATGAGAAGCTAACGAATTGCACCTTATAGGAAGGCTGCAGATCCAATGATCCATTTTCTATCAAATGGTGTACCCCAATCTAGCTTCAAAAGATAGGATCACCATGACAAGTGGCGAAGAACTATGTGTAGCATCACCACCTGTTTTTCGGCTCCATCACGCCATTGCAATATGTAGTTACTGGGATTTTGATTACAGGTAGTCTGATGGCCAATTCCTTAGTGTCTAGACCACCTGCAAAGATCAAGAAAGATTAAGAGCTTGTCAATCTGCATCATAAGGATTTACCAGAATAAGTGCCTGCAGCTATGTTTCAAAACAAAATGGGAAAAATAAATTTTTAGGACATGTGACTATAATAAAAGGCAACAATTATTGTAAGAAAGGTTTGATTCATGAGCATTGGGCAGTGCTCATGATAATTGCAACATTCTACTGGTCTGCAGCAAGAAAAGGTATTTGAGCCCGAAGACACAATAGCTTTCATTTTTTTGTCATCAAGACATGCTTCCAATTCGATTGTTGTAATTTCCATGTATACTAATCTGCACTCTAAACAAATGCTAAGTCGCTAACCCTACATCTGTTCAACATTTAAAACTCAACACAGTAAGAAGGACATGCGGATGGAAAGAGAATGTGCTTAGGGAGAAGTTACTTTTTGGCATATCTGACCATAAAACTTGACAGAACCAAAAGAAATGTCAAATACATTACCTAATTATATCCTAGCAGAGATCTTGGCTCACAGATATAAGCAGAATACAACAAGAATGGTCAATTTTAACTTTGGGTTAAGACCACCTTCTCTAAAGTATTAACTACATACATGGGAACCCCAAATCAAACCACAATTGTAGGCAAGAACTACAAATGGGTGTAATCAGAATTGGAACGCCATGATACCGAATCTAGACAAATCACTTTCAAATGGTTTTGCCATGATATCAAATTTGTTTTTGACACATCATATGCAATGAGACCAATGATATATGCATGGCTAGCTTACACCAAAAATATCATGGAATGATGATCAAAAGAAGGTCAATAGATATTTTCTGACGGCATAGAGGAACAAAGAACCAACATATGCCTTTGGATTCTAGAACTTAAACTCATTGAAACAAGGGTCTTCAATTTTTCCCCTTTACACTCCAGTTCCTGCCTAATGAAAAGTAATCTGCTAAGATAAAACACAAAGTTTTCAAGTTGGTTCTTTTTTTCTGTTGCTCAATATCTACAATTTTGTGAGGGAATTAATGGACTTTTTTGCAAATATGAATGAATGAACTTTAATATATAAAAAAGAACATCTTAGGATTTTACAGATGTGACAGAGCACTTGCAGCATATATATACCTTTTATATTGTAGCAGAACCAGTAAGTAAGATTGGTATCTGTATGAGTCGACGCTAGCGATTGCATCCTTACCAACAATCAATCACAAGGGGAACCCACGCCCTTTATATGGAGAGATTAGCTAGGATGTTAATATTTATCAGTTAGCACAGTCAGTAAAAAAAAGGGTATCATACATCAGTTAGCGCGATTCAATAAAAAAAACTCTTTGATGTTATATGTGAAAACTGACACAAGATGGTCAATTCACCATGTTTTAAACTGCAACCTGACATAGTTTAGAAAATGCAAAGGAAATAAAGAAAGATCACAGGAAGAAAAAGAACAAACCTTCATGCTTCTGTAATCCGATCAAGGTGATGACATGACGGACTATTCGAGAATGAAATAATATCTTGAGCTGCCGGTTAACATTTTTCTTATGGCATAATGAAAGTTGAGCTCTCAGAAGCGATCACATTCAAACTGCAAGCAACCATGGTTAACAAAAGATTTTAGTCAAGACCCAATAGATGCACCATGTATAATCCTGCACAAATTGGTCAATGGTTATATTTCAAACGGCTCATGCAATCCCTGCTGCTGGTTCTGAAAGAACACTTCAGACATGGTTAAATTGGAAAGCCTGTTGCTGTAAGTTTGTCTTTTACAGCTTGTGGATAGTATTGCCACCAATTTGTAAAATCAGTTTGGCATTGTCGAGCAGAAAATGGATGGCAGCAGCAGTGCTTGGCTAGCACCAGCAGAGCAGCAAGCAACAGCAGCGCATGCCTTCCTCGCAGAGCAGCAAGCAGCGGCGGCGGCCTCGAGGAAGCAGGCGCCGGGGCGATGCGCAGGGCGGGGGCAGCCCACTCGCGTGCGGCCTCGGCGCCGCCGCGCAGGCCGCCGCCGGCCCCTCGCGCGCGGCCGGAGCTTTGCCTGCAGCGGATCCGGATGTGCAGATAGATTTCTCTCTCCTCCTAGACTCCATGGCAATCAGACATGAAAATCGACATACCTAGGGTGAGCAAAGCTCCGTGCAGGCGCAATGCCCCAGTCCACAACCACGCCGGCGCTCGGTTCATCCACGACATCAGAAACGGTCACACCCGTCCCCGCGCTCAGGCGGGCACGTCCCCACCTCGTTCCGCGACGGGCCTCCCCGTCGTTGGACATCCGGACCAATCCACAAGGCATGGAGCGACCCACACAGCGGCGGCGTTCTCCGGCGGCGGCCGGTGGGCATTCTCCAGGCCGTGGGTGCTTGTGGAGACGGAGGCGGTGGCGGGCGTTGGGGCAGACGGCGGCGCGCCCGCGAAGGGCCTTGCCTCGGCCGGCTGAACGGTAGCGGGATTCGGCCAGTTGCGATGCCGGTGCCCAATCGACCTCAGCCGCTCCAATCGAGCTCCGCCGCTGCCGGATCGACCTCCGCCACCTCCAAATCGAGCTCCGCCTCCACCTCCCCTCCGACCGCTGGCGCGCGAGGCGCGAGGAGGAAGAAGGATGCCGCCACCACGCTTTGTGGCGGGGCACGCGAGAACCGGCAGCACGCCGTCGAGGCCGGGGTCGCAGGGAGGCGGTGGCGCGAGGGGGAGAAGGGTGCTGCGAGGAGGGAGGCGGCGCCTGGGGAAGGCGCGGAGGGGAAGCGATGGGCGAGATCGCGAGATGCGGCGCGGCGGCGTGGATGGAAGGAGATGCACTGCGGGCGTGATTGGCGGGCGGGATCGGAGGTGGGTACAGACGGGCGGGTAGGAGGAGCCGTGGTGAAAAAAAAACTGAGGATTTGGGCAGAAACATTTTTTTATAGTGTTTTGTGGTTTGGTTTAGGTCCTGTTTAGTTCTATCCCCGAAAAAAACTGTAAACGCAAAATTTTACAAAGGAATCTTACTAATTTGAAGTACTAAATGAAGTCTATTTATAAAATTTTTTGTATGGATGGGCTGTAAATCGCGAGATGAATCTAATGAGCCTACTTAATCCATGATTTGCAACAGTAATACTACAGTAACCAACCACTAATTATTGATTAATCATGAATTAATTAGCATCATTAGATTCGTCTCGCGATTTACAACCCATCCATGCAAAAAGTTTTGTAAATAGACTTCATTTACTACTTCAAACTGGGAAGATTCTGATGCAAATTTTTTTTCCTTTACAGGCCTCACGAACTAAACACAACCTGTGTTAGTACCTAATTTTTACATGTGCGTCTTAAAGAGTTGTTTTGTGAGAGGGATGGATAGGTTAGAGTTGGTAAAAATTGTATTCAATTCTTTCATTATTTATATATAGAAATAGAATAGATTATAGAATTAATCACGAAATTATCTGGGGCCGGTTTACTTGCACTGAACATCAATCAGTCAGAAAGCAATCAAGGAGCCCCTGGCCTAGGCCCGTCTGAAATGGGCCCAGTATACTTGCGGCCTCGGGCCCAGCAGGATTCAAGGCCCTCTCTCCATTGTTTCATACCCTCGTGGCAAAGCGGAAAACCGGAAAGGGGTTTTCCAAAAACCCTGCTACAAAATCGCAACCGCCGGTGTGGATCGGCGCCGCCGCCGCCGCCGCCGCCGCTGATCCGTTCCCGCCGCCATGTCGCAGATACTCCTCCGCCACCTCTCCGCGCACTCGCTCGTCGTCCGCGGCCACGGGTTTCGCCGCCTCAGCTCCGCAGTCCACGGCGGCGGGGGCGAGAGGCAGCGGGCCTCGGCCCCGCCGCTGCAGGACGAGGAGAGCCGGGCGGTGCGGGTGTCGGTGTGGTGGGACTTCGAGAACTGCCACATCCCCAACGGCGTCAACGTCTGCCGCGTCGCCCCGCGCGTGTCCGCTGCCCTCCGCGCCGCGGGCATCCGCGGGCCGCTCTCCATCACCGCCTTCGGTGACGTGCTGCAGCTCGCGCGGTCCTCGCAGGAGGCGCTCGCCGCTACGGGCGTCTCCATCTCCCACGTCCCACGCAGTTGCGTGCTCGCTCCCGCTCCCCTACCCCTTAACTGTGCTGCGTTCCATTTCATCCCTGCTATTGTGATTTCTGGAAGGGGCCTTCTGGAACGTCAACCAGAATTTCCTTACCACATGTGTAGCAGTATTAAAAATGATGATTTGGCTGCCCCTGATATCTAGATTAATCTACTACGTCGGCTTTTCGTGCTTTTTTTTTAATTGGACGTTTCGTTGCTGGGTTGGTGGCTCCATATGCATTTCTATGCTATTGGTCCTAAAGGTTGGAGTTTGTATGTGATATATTTCGCATCCATTGCTCTGTTGATTTCTAACTTCCTGTTCACAAAGTTTGATGCCAAATTTATTTGCCTACCAATCGCAGGGATGAATTGTCTTATTGTAGGTTAGAATTGAAAGAAAAGAACTTTTCCATAGAACAGGCTGGATGAATGATGGTTGTGCACCGTTTTGTTATAAAAGTAGAGTGTTTCTGGTTGGTACTGGAACTTTCGTGCCGTCTACATTTCAAATCCACTGATTTATTTTCTCACTTTATCTGGAGTTTGTGTTCTTTGTGGGAAGAGTTAAAACTTAAGATTATTATTAGATGAAAAGGAGCATTTCTTTTGGCTAGTGAATTGTGGGAAATATATTGCTCTTAATGACCATAAGATTTTTTTTGTGTAGTATGAAGAAGGATGTGGTGCTCTTTGCTCTTTGCTGATGATGTGGTGCTAGTTGACGAGAGTAGGGCAGGGGTTAATAGGAAGTTAGAGCTGTGGAGACGCACGTTAGAGTCGAAAGGGTTCAAACTTAGTAGGACCAAGACCGAGTACATGATGTGCGATTTCAGCGCGACTAGGCATGAGGGGGGGAGATGTTAGTCTAGATGGGCAAGTGGTGGTCCAGAAGGATACTTTTCGGTATTTAGGATCGGTGCTACAAAAGGATTGCGACATTGATGAAGATGTTATGCATAGAATTTCAGCTGGCTGGTTGAAATGGCGGCAAGCTTCTGGCATCCTTTGTGACAAGAAGGTGCCACAAAAGCTAAAAGACAAATTCTATAGGACAGCAATTCGTCCGGCGATGTTATACGGTGCTGAATGTTGGCCTACAAAAAGACGACATGTCCAGCAACTGAGTGTAGCAGAGATACAGATGTTGCGGTGGTTTTGCGGGCACACAAGGAGGGATAGAGTCCGGAACGAAGTTATTCGGGATAGGGTCGGGGTGGCACCAATTGAGGAGAAACTTACCCAGCATCGGCTGAGGTGGTTTGGACATGTCCAACGAAGGCCTCCTGAGGCGCCGGTGCGTAATAGGGTTCTTGAGCGGGTCGATAATGTAAAGATGGGTAGATGTAGACCTAAACTGACATGGGATGAGTCGGTTAAGAGAGACCTTAAGGATTGGAATATCTCTAAAGAGATAGATTTGGATAGGAGCGCTTGGAGACTAGCTATTAATGTGCCTGAACCTTGAACTTATTTCTTTCGGGTTTCATCTCTAGTCTACCCAACTTGCTTGGGAAAAAGGCTATGTTGTTGTTGTTGTTTGTATGAAGAAGGATATTTTTGTCTGATACACTCAGTTTTGTGAAGGTGTCTCATTTCTTGGTTAGGCAACTGTACTTTTCATTGATTTTGGTAACATTTAATTCCACATGGGTAGTATATTGCCTATAGAACATTATATGTAAGGGGTTGTGTCTTTTTTATAACAAGAACCCTTGTGATTATTTTTTCTAATATGTCTGGCTTTTAGTACTGGGAAATTGGCGATGTATTGGTTATGATGTATGCCATATCATTTGGTTCCTGGTATCAGTTACCTATCTTTTGTCAGGTTCAATACGGTGTTGGCATCTCCATATGATTACTTAGATGGCATTAGGGAGAATGTTAAGTTGCAAAAGTTGCATTGGTACCCTCATAATATTACAAAGTTGGCATTGCATGTTTAAATTGTTCTTTTCTTATGCAGGGTTCTGGTTATTTATTAGTCTACTAATAGTATTGTTCTTATGTAGGTGGGAAGAATAGTTCTGACCGTTCCTTTATGGCTGATCTTGTCTACTGGATTGCTCAGAACCCTCCACCAGTTCATTTTTTCCTTATATCTGGGGATAACGATTTTGCAAACCTCTTGCATCGATTGCGAATGAGCAACTACAATGTACTGCTTGCGTGTCCTAGTAGTACTACCAGTGTACTGTGCAGTGCAGCAACTGTTATGTGGCCTTGGGATGCTTTAGTTAAAGGGGAGGATTTCTCACCTAAACGGTTTAACCACCCACCGGATGGTTTACATGGATCTTGGTATGGTCACTACAAAGGAGCCCTGGATAATCCCTTCCTGGAGAATGAATCAAAGGAACCCATCAAGGTACCATCTGATTCCCAGCATTGTTCAGTACCATCTGATTCCCAGCATTGTTCAGTACCATCTGATACCAAGCATGGCTCAATCTTCAAATCTGTAAGAAATGCAATTCTGGAGGCACTACGTCCACATCCTGACGGGATGGCCATCTCACGTCTGCGAATTGAGATTATGAAGAACAATGCTTGTGACAGACATTTCGTATACCGCCAGAAATTCTCTTGCCTTCTCCGATCAATGCCTGATATTGTTGAATTTATAGATCCTCCATCTGGTAAAAACGAGCCATATGTAATTTTGGTCAACAGAGACCTGCTGCAGCCTGGTGACATAAGTTCTAAGGCCCTTAGCTCAGCTCAAGGTAATGTCAGGGAGAACAACATCACTGGAACAGCTCAAAATGATAAGAAGCATCCATCTTTGATGTCAACCCCTGAAGTAAATTCGAAGCCACTAAGTTCTTGTCAAAGTATTGCAACGAGCAAAAGCTTCACAGAGACTGTAATTGGACATCCACCTACATTTTCTGTCCCATCTTCCCCATTGGTTTTGCTGTCTGAGGACCAAAAGAAGTACCAAAGTGCTGATGTGAGTGCACAGACAGAGTCACCCGCAAAACACACGGAAGTTGACGAAGGGACTACCCCTGGAACTCCCTCTTCCTCAGGGGTGGAAAATGTTGTTAACAAAGATGGACTCCTTAAAAGGATCTGGATATTGTGGAATGGCCCTGATAATGCCAAGCCTGAGGTTTCTCAAAATTGTGAAAGCACTTCTGCTGAAGTGGTTAATGATTTGCGAATACCTCTGCAAGAGCATAATGCTGATTGCCATATAAAGCTTTTGAGGAGGATCCATAAGAACACTTCAAAAAGTGACGATTCAGATGGCACCAATAGTACAGCAGCAGTAAGTGCTAATTTGCCAATTTCATCTGATGTTGACAATTCTGAAAGAATAAAGAGAGATCCATCAATTCTTGAAAACCCAGAACCATGCAGTAGACCTGCATCTGTTTCCATGGGTAAAGCTGGAGATGAGGATTCTTCTGAAATGAATAAGGGCTTGTTTAGCTGGGCTTCAAGGTGGTGGACGTTTAGAAAATCATATGCAGACAATAGTACAACCAACAGAAATGTCACTGATGAACCAATTGACTCAATTGAAGAATTTGAATCCTCAAATGCTTCAACTTGTGGAAGAGGGCAACAGGTGGTTAATGAAATATTTGGAAAGGCTCACGTGTGGGATCTTTTGGAGCAACAGTTATCAAAACGTCTTGGGTCTGAGATTGTTTTGAAAGCGAAGACAAGGTAAATTCCCCCCCCCCCCCCCCCCCCTTCTGGTCCCCCCTTCTAGATTTGAGCTAATGCCTTTTGGTTTCCTGCTGCTCATATTTTTATGTAAGAAAA
The DNA here is from genome assembly GCF_016808335.1 of Panicum virgatum. Taxonomy (NCBI): domain Eukaryota; kingdom Viridiplantae; phylum Streptophyta; class Magnoliopsida; order Poales; family Poaceae; genus Panicum; species Panicum virgatum. The sequence continues at coordinate 2,486,038 of NC_053147.1, forward strand.
GCTGTTGTCTCTTTGACCTGGAGTTCGAACTTATGCAAATTTGAAGTCAGACTCATGGTCAACACATTACTTGTATTTTGTTTCCTTTTTTATGTTTGAAGCAATTGATAGATGTAGAAGCAGAAATAACTATCAACTCTGGCACATTTATGCTAGTAATGCCAATTGTTCCGATCATCCTATGGATCGCTTGCTACAGGTTTTGTAGACTGATACGGGCAAGGTGCAGTTATGCAATTTGTCTTTAATTGTCTAAACATGTGGTTTGTATTTGTAGTTTTCTAGAGCAAGTTATTAGCAAGATGAATTCTATGTTGTTCCTCAAGTCTAACAAATATCCTCTTCTACAATTACCTTATACTTCCAAAGATGATAATTTTGTAGCATATCAGGTTTTGTAAGCTGCAGCCTGCTGGAAGAGAAGAGTATAGATGAGGTGCATGTAATGATTTCATTTGTGTCATTGAAACTTCTAAGCTCAGCATCACCTCACATTTTGAAACCTTATGATCAATTGTTGCTTACTTGAGCATTCAGCATACATAATTCCTTATATGTGTTTCCATTTGCAAGTAGAAAAGGATTTATGAGATGATGTGCAAATTTATGTTTGGCTTATTCAAGGGAGAGCAGTACTTATCTGATGACTTTTCTTGGCCAGGGGTGAATTGGCACATGGATTGCAGAAGCTAGGTTGTTGGCCTTTGAAAGACCTCTTAGAGAAAGATCTGCATCATCTGGTACATTTGTTAATTTCGGAAAAGAAATGGATTGAAGAAACTTCTTCCAGACCTTTCCCTTTCCGTCTTACCCTCCCTCAGAAGAGAACATGTGTTCCATCGAATTCCAGCAAGTCCACTGCTCTTAGTTCCATTTTTGTCAATGGGAAGCAACAGAAGGGCAAATATGTAGATGATAAGAGTAAGAAAAGCAAGCCTCTTACTAGGGAGGAGATACTGTCAGACTGTCACAAACTGTTGAATGAGCTTCTATTGCAGCATAAATATGGATTCAACATCAGCATTTTCAGGCAGCGTTTTACTCAGAAACATGGATACGAGCTTGATCATCAGAAGCTTGGGTATCCAGACCTTGCATCGCTGTTGCAGATTATGCCTGGTGCCAGGATAAAATTCCCAAGGGTTCTACCTGCCGAAAACGAGAATGGGCAAGCTGGAAGTAAGGGAAGTGGAAACCATAGCGATGGTGATGACTTGATTTGGGGGGAGCTTGGTCCTGTATCTGCCACTACTGAAACTGCTGCTGCAGAGGTCGATAAGGAAATGTGCTACCGTCCTCCTACTCCTTCAGATGATGAATTCTCGGATAACGACAGTCAAGCAGGCCAACAGACTAGAAGAAATGCTGAGCATAGATCACTGCTTCAAATCATTGATTCCTGGAACAGTAGCAAGGATGATGGCTCTAACAAGAAATCTCAAGACATCGATGGGCTTGTGGACTGTTCGACGAGAAACCCAGGTTATCTTGACAATCAGGCTGCAGGGAACGTGCAGAGATCTACAAAGCCATCACAGAAGCAGTACTCTTTTGTGTCAGACTCTGAAGAAGATAAAGAGAAGGATAAGCTGGTTGAGAGTGTCTTGGGCAGTCTGCAAAAGGCGCGGAGCTCAAAGTTGCGTAATTAAAGTTTTGTTATATGCAAAAATGCCGATTTGCTTCTGTTGGCGCCAATTGCAGCTGTTGGCCTGACATCATTCTGAGACCCGTCATGGTTGTTACTTGTTTGTCTTCCTAAAGCAAAGATTTTGTGATCATACTTTCATCAAGGTGCAACTTATGTTCAGAAGCTATGGATTGACGGGAGTTATCTGACATTCTTTTCCCCAAATCAAGGGAGTATGTTGATGACGGCTCCGAGGTTCAGTTAGCGAGACTGTTGGACCAAGCTGGTCGTTTCCTCCGTCTAGATCTTAGTAGTACTGTGAAATAAACAGGAGCATCGCAATTCTTCTATGAAGTTTCCTTGAGTGGTAGGGTACTATTGGGTACCACAAACATCTGGCTAGATATCATAACTAGTTTTACACTCTGACTGTAAAACTGGCAAACCCAGTTAAACTTTTTTTCTCTTTTCTATTAAAAGCTGTGCGAAGTTGGTCTTTGCCCAAAAAAACTAGTTTCTGCTTTGTTTTCTGCACTGGTTCTTCCCTCAACTTGTGTGTCCACTCTGGATAAATTGCTGTTAACTGTTAGTTAACACGCGGCTTTATTTGTGCGCGCGAATTCTTGGTAGTAATTTTTGCAGTATGATAATACACATGCTGGTGTCTAGAGGAGACTTTTCTGAGAACCACACGGACCTAGGTGTCAGGTGGACATTTGTGTTATACACGATGCCAGTTCTTGGTTGCAATATGAAACCCCATCCTCTCCATCATAACCTGGGCCACGTTAGTTCACTGAATGTTTCTCTGACTGAAAATGCTTCCTGCTTGGAGTACAATTCAATGTTTCAGGGGGCCGTTTGGGTGGGCTTTCCCAATCGGCTTCAGAGCTGAAGCCGATAAAGCAAAAAAAAAAATCTTTACCCTGGAGCTTACAAAACGATTTCGTGCCACAGTATCTCATTTTGCGCAAAATAGGTGAGCCAAAGCTACAATAACTCAATAAGAACCCTTGGAAGTGCTCCACGCAGCTTGCTCCGAAGGTGGAGCCAGAGCCGGAGCAGACGGAGTTGGGGTTTTTTACTCAGCAGCTCCGTCTTCTTGTCAGCGCTTGTGCTTTCTTCTTTGGAGCCAGTCATGCGAGAGGCATCCATCATCGGTGCGAGAATGTGATATTTAACAAGGAAACCTGGCAGTGCCCCAGGGACAACACCAGGTGGATAATCACGATACCAGCTGCTAGGAATTTGTTTATTTATCCTCTGAATCCTTGACCAGCTTTTCATCACCTTTAATCGTGCCAATAATAATAGTTTATTCTAACGATCCAGCTTGCCCTTCAAACCTGCCAATAGAATAACACCGGATATCGTGGCCGTTGGACCCAGCGTGAGCAGCAGCAGTTGGCTCGTCGTGTCGTTGGATCCAAGGATGATGCGTGCAGCTGCGAGCAGCGTTGGTTTTTTTTTTTTTTGGATCATCCGATTCCAATCCGAGGATGCAATGCATCGCTCGATCCATCAAAGCCACCGGGAAAACGCCTCCAGTGATGCCATGTGGCTTGACTTGACCAGTCTACTCACCGGTTGCCATCGGTGACACGTCAGCTCAAGCGGGCGGCCAATGGGCGGCTCCCTCGTGGAGCCCGGACGCCCCGGCTACGAGCTCACGGCTGCTTACGTGGCCGTGCCTGCGTCACCGGGCCCGCTTCCAGGATCTGTTTTGCGGTAGCTGTTCTGGTTGTGGTGCGGGACTACTACCACTCCGTTTGACCGGGGAAAACGAAAAGAAAGCGTGGCCGTTGATCAGCGTCAGCTATCATTTGGGAATTGTGAAGTGATCTTATTAAGAAAAGTACAAAGCAGAGACCTACCTGATTTCTTATGACGTCGATCTAGTAAAAGTTTGTTTGGTAATCCTTGCTTCTACCGGAATCAAGCCCAGCCCAGCAGGATATTTTTAGACAATATATGGCATGCCACGCCAAATATCCGCTCACAATGCGTCAGATAGATGATATTTTGATGATGCTTGATTCGTCCTAAAAAGCATTTGGCAAGATGATGTCATGCACCTACTATTACGAGATGTTAGCGCGTTAATCGCAAAAAAAAAAAAAGAGATGTTAGCGTGTTGGTTGTTGTGTCCAGCTTATCAAATGCCACGCAAGGCCCTATTTACCATGATTTTTGCTTGTAGGGAGTCCACTGTATCGTATAGTGTGCATGATCGAAGGAAGACACTTCTTTCTACAAACCTTTTGGCTCATTGACATGTTCATTTACCAGGGTACACGTACAAGTTCTTAGAAGTGGGTAGAAATGTGTGGCCGCGGCCGTGACCCGTGAGTCGGGTGCGTTGCATTACAATTTGAAAAGAAACACGACTATCTGAATTCTCGGCTCCTTCATATGGTCAGATAATGTCAGAAATTAAAATTATCATGCCAGCTGCGTAATCAACCGGCCATGACCCACGTAACTATCAGACGACGAGCGAACGAAAACGATCAACTCCTTGTTGGTTCCTGTGCTCCGCCCCTTGCCAGAGAGCGATGGATAGAATACGACTTGTCTGACAGCCCAGACGGGTTTATTTTTACATGTACTACTAATATGGATATTAAAAAATTATAAAAAAAAAACTCTACCCTGGCAGCCACTAGCATGTGGGCCCGAGCAGCCAACTACCATCCGTACTCGCACGCAACCGCCACGTGCCGACTGGTCCCCTCACCCACCACCGGCGACAGTTTCAACTGACATAACTGCCCCACCTTCCCTCTCCTCCCCGGCACCGCACTGCGCCCGTCGCGTGGGTCCCGCAGCGGTCAAGCTCCCACGCCGAATCCCGGAACTACCCCTGGCGTGCGGCGCTCCTGCCGCGGCACGGGCCAGGGGCATATATGTAAACCTGCTGGCTGCTGGTTCCCCGGCGCCTGGGCCTACCTGGGCTTGCTTCTTCTGGTGTTCTGGAAGGAGGGAGGGAAAGGTAGGACCCACACGTCAGGCGCAGCGCGTCCACGGCGCGTCGCGGCCGCGCTCACTCGGTTTCGCGCGGCCCGGGAAAAGGGTACTACTCGGTTTCCAGGACTACTAATCATAACCGCGCTTTTTAGTCTCGCTGTTAATAATATTAATAATTACGCTTTTGGACAAAGCGTTTCTCCCTACCGCCTCTCCTTCCAGCGAATCAGGCTTGAGGGAGCTGAAACTGAGATGCGAAACGCCCATGGTGAGCCTTTCAAATGCCAAATGAATTTGAACGAAAAAAAACAGGCATTTTCATGACATCTTTCTCAAAGGAGAAATAATGATCACGATACTCATCTATACTTATATAGTTTTGGTTTTGGTTTAACCACATGTTGTTTGGATTATGATTGATGCCAAGAGCTACGAGGCTTGGAGTTTTGGGGAGCAAATAATTCGCTAATTATTGTATTGTGGTGGATATATAGGATCCCTTTTGACCAATGGGGATTGGAATCAAGCACAGCGGCGCCCATGTTGTCAAGGACATGGGACCAACCATCTAATACTGATTGGACACCCACAAGGCAAGGCAGTCTGGTGGCCAAGGCCATAGATGATGCAGAAATAAGTGACCTGCAATAATACAGTACTACAAGGCTCCCATTTTCATTTCATAGGGACTGGAGTGCAAATCAGGCACCAAATGCGGCCCCATGGAAACATTCCACATTCCAGGCAGGGCTCCCAGAAGAATTTTGCAGGCTATAAATAAACAGAGCCCCCCTTCCCCTTCCCCTTCCATTTGCATCATGCCCATCTCCCCTAAAATTAACTATATTTAATCGCCCCCTAATCTCGCGGCCTCATATAAAGGCGGCCCACCACCCCCGCTCCGCCTCGAGGTCACCCGCATCCCCCCATCGCGAGGTCCCGTTCGCCACGCCACGCCACCACCGACGGGCGCGCACCCGCCGACCCGCTAAGCCCGCCCGCCCACCAACACGAGATCCGCTCCGGGCCGGCGGCGAGAGGGATCGCCGGAGGCCAGGCCATGCCGGTGACGGACTACCAGGGCTCGACCTCCTCGCCCTTCTCCTTCGGCCGCTCGCTGCTCTCGCTGCGCAGGGACACCACCGCCATGCCGTCGGGCGAGGAGGCCGACCTCGAGGCGTTCCAGCGCCACGTCGCGGCCACCCTCGCGGAGCTGCTGCCCGGGGGGGAGGCGGGAGGGGACGCTGCCACGGCAGGGGCAGGGGCCGCGGCCGCCGGGGGCGAGGAGTTCCTCTCCGCCGCGTGGATCCGCCGCCTGCTCGAGGCCTTCGTCATCTGCCAGGAGGAGTTCCGGGTCGTGGTGGCCCAGGCGCGCCGCCGCGGGGCGCTGCCCGCCGCGGCCGAGAAGATGGTGGCCGAGTTCCACGAGCGCGCCGTCAAGGCGCTCGACGTCTGCAACGCCGCGCGCGACGGCGTCGACCAGGTGCGCCGCTGGGAGCGCCTCGCCGACATCGCCGCCTCCGTGCTGCGGGGCCCCGCGGAGATCCACGAGGGCCAGCTCCGCCGCGCGCGCAAGGCGCTCTCCGACCTCTCCGGGCTCCTCGTCGACGACACCGCGGCGTCCGGCAGCGGCGGCGTCGCGTCCTTCCTGGCCTCCCACCGCAACCGCTCCTTCGGCCGCGCGCGCGCCTCCCCGTCCCGCTCCGCGGTCGCCGGCGCCACGGCCTCGGCCTCCTCCTCCCACTTCCGCTCCCTCTCGTGGAGCGTGTCCCGCACTTGGTCCGCCGCGCGGCAGCTGCAGGCCATCGGGGCCGGCCTCGCCGCCCCGCGCGCGCACGAGGCGGGCCTCGCCGCGCCGGTCTACTCCATGGGCTGCGTGCTCCACCTCGCCGCGTGGGCGCTCGTCGCCGCCGTCCCGTGCCCGGACCGTGGCACCGCGCTCCAAGCGCACCACCTGCCCGCCGCGCCACCGCGTGCCGCATTCCCCTGGGCGCCGCCTCTCCTCTCCCTGCAAGAACGCCTAGCCGAGGAGGGGAAGCGCAAGGACAGGCGCCATACTTGCGGTCTCCTCAAAGAGATCCATTCGCTCGAGAAGTCGACGCAGAAGCTCGCTGAAGCAATTGACGCAGCCCCCATCCCGCTCTTTGGTGACAGGGAGACCGATGTGCGGGAGGCTGCAGCGGAGCTCGCTGCTGTGTGTGAAGCCATGAGGGATGGTCTGGAGCCACTGGAAAGGCAGGTGCGCGAGGTGTTCCACCGCATTGTGCGCAGTCGTGTCGATGGTCTTGATTCGTCCATGCACAATGCCGATTGATTTGGCGATCAAAATCCTGCCTTCAATTGGGCAATGTGGCGATCCTAGGTAGCTTTTCTTGCTCTTGGTTTGCTTGTTTATCTTCTGGTCGTATTAAGTATAAATGTGTATCTTCTTGTAAAGAAGGGATTTGAATGTGGCCATCATGATGTAAAGATGGCTGCTTAGTTCCCATGTTTTTGATGCTGCATTTGGTATATATTTCATCAAATTTTTGTTAGCTTTATGTGCGTGTCTGCGGTGACTAAATTCACATTAACTTGTCCAGAGTTCTCTAAGATCACTTAAGAAATGTAATCTTTGATCTAGCTAAGATAAAATGTGGTGGGAAAACTTTCTTCCATGGTTAAACTTGCCAGTTACAATCTAAGATGATCAGAATGTTTTGTTTTGTGTTGGAAAGATCACAGGCAATCTAAAAGCATTGGATGCCTTTATATGGGGAAGTTCTTTCCAATAAATGCTATATGATCTTGTTATGCTCCATACTCCAGTGGTCACCAAGATCACTTGAGAGATGATCTTCAGAAGATGTGGAAACAGAATTTTCTTGAGTTTGTAATTGTCTGTACATATCTGGTATCATGTTCAGTGCTGTATAATCTTGTTTCTGTTATGTTTGATTGTATTAAGTAGCTGAAACTTGAGAAAGAACAGTGCTCCTTTGTAGTAAGTGTTCTATTCTTCTTGTCTTATTCGTCACCAATCGCCATCTCCCCTGGTCTGCACACTAGCAGAAATAGGATCATTGATGGACAAAATGAAATGGGGAAACAGAACTTTCTTCTGTAACTGAACTTGCCGATTACAATAAGGTACTATTCGTATTTTGCACCATCACACATTGTCAGATGCTGTTGAATGGGAAATTTTGATGAGAACATTTAAAGAATATGCCATGTTTTGTCCTCTAGCATATTTACCATGTCATTCAATTGTTTTGTTGGTAATCCCGCTGGTTCGTTCTATTGTTTTAAGGGTGCTTCATCTCGTTGAACGAATTATCTTTGTTTGGATTCATGATGAACTAATTTGTTTGTGTTGTATGTGTTCAACAAGCATCAGCAATTTCCCGCTACTTTAATGCGATAGCCATTTTCTTTGGGCATGTCGGAATACTCAATTGCGATGGCTAATTGTAATTGTTTATGGCCTACTGCTCTGGTTTCTGGTAAATCGGACCTGATGAAAAAGTAGCAGAAACTGATGAGGAAAGGTAGTCTTCCTTGTTGAAATGCAGCTGAATTCCACCATCACCTACTGATTACTTGTCTGCCACATTTTGGATGCTTCACCCCTTAGCGTAGTCATGCAGAATTATTTTGAAAGATGTTAGTCATGCAGAATGGCTGATCGACACAAGGACGGAGAGAATGACATGGGAGAAGGTTCTGTTTTGTTTGGGCATCAGCCAATTCAGCACCCAGCTGTGTAGGTAGCGCTGTGCCGTGAGCTGTCGGGTCCCTGACAGAATTGTTCTTGGTCAGAGCTGTTTCAGGCTTCAGCAGTGGTAGGCTCACCCAGCTTGTGCCTCAACAGCAGCAACAGCCCGTCCCTCTCCCCCGGTCCCCTCGCCGGCTGCTACCGTCCCTGGCGTCACGTTCGCGTCGGCGGCGACAGACGGCCCCCTCCAGTCCTCCACCCAGCGCTCGTCTCACATCACCAGAGGTCGGCACGACGACCATGCTCGGCTGCGGACCGTCGCACCGTTCGCCCCCTTGACCCTGTGCTGAACGGATCAACCAACTCTGCTTTTCAACAGTCAAACTGTTTACCGCAATTGCCATTCTGCCTGTTCTGGACAAGGGTTCAGACGTGCAGCCAACATCACGACCAGTAACCAGATCATGGTGGTCACGGTTGCCACCGGAAAAGCCAGCATGTCACGCACATATGCAACACTGACCCGAGCATGACCGAACGAGGAAAGGACGGCTCGACAAGCAGTTTTAGAAGCAGATCCAGTCATGGAAACATGCCTACACTGGACGGCCGGCTGTATCCACTATCCAGATCTATCAGGCAGGCTAGTCGTCTCATCTATAAAGCAGGTTACAGGCTCAGAGATGAAAAATCAAACGTAAAACACTTGTTTGGACACAAGAAGCTCACTGATCGTTAGCACATCCTAAACTGTAGTACTAGATACAACAGACAACAAGGATTATGAATTCACAGCAAAGGTGACCATCTACAGCACTATGAATGGAACTGAAAAAGAATCAGCTATTTATACAAATCGAATCTAGCAAGCTGGAAAACAATTGCTGCTAGGATCTTTACAGCGCTACCCGTCTTGGTGTTGGATTCTTGTGGAGCATTTATGCTATGCAAGCTTAATTTTCCTTGCTTGGTCAGTACTCAGTAGTGTGCACTATTGGTTTGGTATGTGGCGGTATCACAAAGACAAGCGGTGTCGTCATCGGAATAGGTCAGGGAAAGACCACATGATGAACTTGGCATAGAGGTCAGTCTCCAGGAACTCGATGTGGGCAGCTCTGCCAATCATGGTGTTTAGGCTTCGACCTTGATTGGACTGGTCGAAATTCACATCACATCGCATGAATATCCGGGTGTCAGATGACGGCGCACGGATCTGATCTAAGCAGTTGTTGAGCATTTCTGTGAAGACTTGGCCCTTCTTTGAGGTGTCAGATGATGCAGCTGGACAGAGCTCGATTCTCGCGGAATGATATGGCACATAACCATCCTGGAAGAAGAATATAAATGTGTCATTACCTACGGTATGCAACAAGGACTACAGATGCTAAAAATAATGTAGTGCAGCAATTTCTCACTCCACCTGACAAGTTAATTGAAACTATTAGACACGGGAAAAGTGAATAACCTGTGGTGACGATAGCAATATGATATTTTTGAAATTCTCCAATGTTTTTAACTGTATAAAGGATAATGAAAACAATAATAGTTGGAGGTAAGTTCATCTTAATGTAAAAAAAAGCTGATATAAATTGTGACTGCTTGAATGGCCAAAGTTACTCCAAAGTGAAGTAGGCTGACATTGTACCTTGCAGAGCTTATAGAAGTATGTATTCTGGGGGTCTTGATCATCACTAAAAGTCAGTTGATGGATGCACTGCGCTCCCTTGAGCTTTTTTAGCAGCCAGAGTCCAGAATTGAACAAAGAATTTGAACTGTACCAGTAACCCAAGTGAGGCCCTGATATTGACATGTAAGTGTAGAGATTCTTCAAGTATGGTTGTAATGCAGGCTCTGTTAAGATGGACCAAAAAATTAATTTAAAAAATCAGCAATATATCTATCAGTTGTTTCAAAGGGTTTGTTAGGAAAGTTGGAAAAGACCTGCCAGGGCACTTCTAATGATGATATTCCCAATGGAATGGCCGACAAAACTCAACTTCAGCTCTTTGCAGCCTCCATATTTTAAAAGCTTATCCATTTTCTTTTTCAGGAAAGCAACTACTTCCCCAGCCAACCTGCTACCCATTTCTTTGAAGTCTCCAGATGTTTTATCTTCATTAGCCTCAGACATTAGGCAATCAGCTCCAGGATCCAATAGAAGCCATTGATTTCTAACAAGACGTAAATCCAAATGGTGACCCTGTTTATTCAAATCAGAGTAAGGTTCAGATAACTACTACACTTTTAACTCGTCTCAAACTTAACACAGATGATTGGAGCTTGCCTGAAAACCATGCACAAAAATGATGGCTCGCAAGATGCGTCCATTTTTTTTACCACCAGCACTACTTTTGGTTGCCAAAGAGTCTCCTTGTAGTTTAGGTAGCACAATAGTATCCTTTTGTTCCGAAGCATTCAGAGCCAGATCCTTGCTGGAACCATGTTGCGGAATAACCATGACATGTTGTTCTATAAGAACAACAGGAACACGTGAAGGATCAGCATAAATGTGCATATCTTGAACAGACTGTGTATTGATCTGCAAAATGCTTCAAATCAGTAACATGTTTCAAAGGCAAGTTTTGCACTAGTAACTGTTCTTCTCTAAAGAATAGAGCAGTGTCAAACCTTCATTTGTGCTATGCTTTTCCTATGTAGTTCAGCTCGTGAAGCAGAGTTCTGTACAGGCTGCACATACATATAGACCGTTCAGTAGAGATAAGAGTGATAAATACTTATGAATAGAACTTCTTGGTGTAAAATGTCTGAAAGTCTACTCTAGATATTCAAGAGGGAGCAATTACATCATCATGGAACTTCCTTGAACCAGAAACTCTAAGAAGGGAATGACGATGAGACGAGTCATCATCCATACTCCGCAAATAGCGATGAGGGATCTCAATTTTTGAGTGAACAGTCCATATTGACCATTCTGCCTTCCTGTCAATAGCCCAAACATCATGCAAGTAGTCCAATATCTTTGTTTTGTTTATCCTGAATAGATCAAGAAAACATTGTTGGATATGGCAATACACAACTACTACAGACACTGCAAATACATGATAAACTTAATAGAACACTTGCCTATGAAATTTCAAGAATGCATTCCATAGAAGTGAAAGTTGGCCGCTCACAGTTAGAAATAATTCTAACAGCTCTTCCTTGGGAAGTGTATACAGCATAGAATCTTCTGTACCATTAACTACATCATTGGGTCTCTGCAGAAGCCGAGCATAACATATTTTAAATCCACAACTTTCTTATTTTTAAGATAATCCTAGATCATCATAATAGAAAATTAAACATACCTCTAAAAATTCATGTAAAATTCCAGCCAACTGTCCAACACCCTTGCCAGTTGCAGGGAACACTTTACTAGAATTAGATAGCCCGGAATTTGTCGGATTAACTGACTCATATTTACCAAGATTCATGTCAGCACCATCTAAGTCCTCTATTCTCTTACCAATAGAATCACTGATTTTCTTTAATTCTTCAAGCAACATTTTCCTAGAAGTTAATAACGCCTTTACGATGTGATATGACGTAGGACCTAAACCTTGGTCGGGTACCTGCAAATAAAATACCACTTTACTAAAAGAATTCAACAAAAGAAAACAAAAACATAACATCAATGATACTAACTAAACTTGCAGGATCCAGTTATTGGGAATTAAATGCAGATTATTTCAACATATAAAATATAGCACTTATATGATTATTTATGCATTATAAAATAGTTACTCTAGAAAATAATGAAGTTTCTGACTAATGATTCTCTCTAGACCCCCAAAATTAAGAAAATAATTGAACATGTAGAGTTTGATCTGAGACATTTGTTTCGAACCCAACACCTAGGGATTGCAAGATTTCCAGAAAGCTTCCATCTCTGGAGTCAGTACAGGTTTCCAGCCCATCCCACAAGAGTCGTGCCGGGAGTTGGCAGTAATTATTTTTAATTTGTGGATTCAAACACCAAGTGCTTCAATCTGGAATACCACTACATTTGAGCTAAGCATCCCAATATAATGTTTTATGCAGTCATTACAGAAGTTATTCACCGCATCCAGGTTTTTAGGTAGTTAAAACATCAACAAGTATGCATTGGACCGCCATTTTCAAAGAACATTAAAGCTAAAACTTCACAAACCTGTGTACCTTCAATGATGGTTTAGTTGCACCAGCTTTCAGGTACACTATATGTAACGTCAGGTCAACAAGCACAGAGTGGAACGCATCAAAGTGAACGGGACAGTAGGAGTGTAGACCCAGGAGAGCTCTGCGTGGGATCCTAAATTCATGCACAGCTGCTGAAGATGCGACACTAGAAGATTGAATCTCAGACCTAGAACTCAGAAAGGCAAGAGCATAATCAGTATTGCCAAATGGAATTCGTAAATACAAGTGCACTGGAGTATGCGCAAAGTCTAGGAAGAACATAAAAAGTGGTAAAATGTCTACTCACCCAGTTTCAAGTGTCGGGGCATATATCAGCTCGAACTTCAACATCACAGCTGAAGCTGCTGGACCCTAAAAAAAGGGCATAACCTAATAAGGCTATAGTACTTAAAAGACTACAGTAATGTTGGCTCAAATAAAATAGAGATTAGCCAAAAAGTCAACCTCTTCTTCGCTGTTGAATATGTTGAAAGACACCATAACCGAGAGATAGATATCTTGTCTCGCATACTTGATCCGAAACGGTTGTGTGTAGAAGCTATTATCAACATCATCTATTTTCCAAATGCCTAGTGCATCGTCCGCACCAACATCAGAAGCTGCACAATCCACCTAACATGTCATTATCTATTAGCAAAAAGATATCTGCAGAGTACTTGATGAAAGAATCTCATGATCACCAGCAACCAAAATCCACTGACATAGTTCTTTACTTTATAACAAAACAAGGTATAGAGCACATCTGGATAGAGAGCAAAAAGATAGTCACTATAAAATTATCATACAAGTTGAGGAGAAGATCCAGGACAATTGTGTTCACATGCTCAATAAGAACTCAGGGAAAAAAGTATGACAGGAACTAATGGTCATCCTTTGGTTCTGTTTTCAATATCTCATCATCATTTTAAGTTAACACCAAAGAAAGTGCACTCCTGAGCTAGCACGATTTGACAATTAAGTTAGTACAGAAAGAAGCATAAGCATTTACACGTAGATTGTTAGATATACTCATGGTATAGGTGACAAGTACAGAAACAAGGGGATATTATTGATGACACACCAGTAAAGCTATATTCCATATCCAGCTACACGACAAACTTCTTTACGTTGTCAAGGTAGAATTATATGGAAACAAAGATGGTCTGGTAGTTTCTTGACATAGGGCACCTCTGAAAAATGACAATGAATACTACCTGTAAATAGGCAACTTACTATTCTCAGTATCATATACTACGGATAGTATCAGGCAGTACTACTGAGAACAGCCAAACAGTTACATCCTGTATGCTAGCATATGTACCAATTTAAACGTTCACTTCTACTGCAAGCATCTTGAAAGTGAAAGGTATCAGACCAGATGATCAATGCAAAATCCAGTGCCCACTGCCCAGAGAGATGCGAACCTTCGTATTGGACGACCCTAGCAGGTGAAGCCGGTGTTTTGGTGCCACTTTCCTCCCACATTGCACTAATCTTCATTTGGTACCATCTGCATAATCAAAAATTCATCTCATGAGAAAGAAAAATCAATGCCAAAGGATTACTATACAGACGTGACAAAAGCTTCAGACGAGGTATCAAGCGAAAATTGTCCGCACATAGCTCAAGGACAAAGTTTGCAGTGAGGGGAACAAAATTAGGGGCAAAATGTCGGAAACAACCGACCAAATGAGAAAGCTAACAAAAGAAATGCAGAAATGCTAGCGACAATCCAAACACGTAGCCTAGAAATGCGTAGTGGCCGTACCCTTTACCTCAAAGCACTTGGAACTTTTCATGCTCTCCCTAAAAGGAAATAAAGAACCTAAACCCGAGAAAACTTAAACGGGAAAAACAATGACGAAAAGCGAGAATTCTCACCCTTGCTGGAATAGATCGAGGTTGTGGAAGCGGTGGATGTAAATGGCCACCTCGTGCACCGTGTCCATCACGTCCGGCGGCCTGAAGCAGATCACCGGACCCTTGCCCCCCGCTCCCGCGGCTTCTTCTGCTGCGGCGGTGTCCACCCGCCACGACGCCGGCGAGACCCTCTTGGCCGCTGAGCGCGGGCTGTCCTGGACACCGCCGCCGACGAGGCACCTCATGCGGCTGAACATCCGCGCCGCGCCCGCCGCCCCGATCCGCGCATCCCTCCCTCGATCCCAGCGGACGGAGAGGCCTAGGCTCCCTGCTCTATCTCTGTTTAACCCTAGGGTATGGAAGCTTCCGGAGATTCGAGGGTAGCTGAGCGCAGCGGCGGCGCGGGGGGAGCGCGGGGAGTTCACCACTTGAACTGCGACGGCGTGAGGATGACACGCGGGTACCTTGCGGCGTCGGGGGCGGCGCTGGGTTCGGCTGCGGCCGGACGGGCCCCACGCGGAGGAGATTCGGTAGATAACAGATCGGGAGGCGATGGAAGGACTGGGGACCTAATGACGGCGGCGCGTGCAAGCTGGGGACGGAGGCGGCGGCGGCGGCTTGGTGGCTGACTGGGTGTCTTGCCAGTGGGCCCCGCTCGCCGGCGTGTACGGAGATCGGAGGCGGAGCGGGAAAGCGGTGTGGTGGTGGAGCAGGCGAGAAGAGGAGGAAGGAGACAGGGATTTTAATGGCCGACTCGTCTCACTGACAGATGGCTCCGCACCGGCTGCGGGGCCCGTGAGCAGCAGCTCGAGGCGCAACCCGTCCCCACACGTCGGTGTCCCGGGGCCATCGGCCAGCACGTGCAGCCGAGGGAGTGGACGGGAATAAATAGGGCCGCGATGAGATGGCCGTAGCTGTACAGGTACGGGTAGGTGGATTAGGGCCCACCTGTAAGAGACCGTGAAGCTCCGCCTTCCTGGAAAGTCGTCCTCGTCTTCGCGGCCTCACGGTCACGGGCGCGCGGCGGTGGAACGGTATCCTCCACCTGAAAGCGGGTTTCGTTGGAAACGCTTTCGCTTTCCGGGCACGGGTGGGGCCCGCGGCACATCGGTCGCCCGTCCCGCGGTCCCGGCTGACAGCGCTGCCCGTAGTCTCCGCCGTGGGCCCGCGTGGCAGAGACGGGCGGGCGGGACGTACGCTACAATGTCAGGACAGAAGTCAAAGAGAGAGAACGAGCAGGATACTGTAGAAACAAAGCACAAGGGGGGTTGCTTTCGTTTTCGGAATTTGGGAGGATAATCCTCGACATGTCACTGTCACGCAAGCTCATGCGATTTGAATTATTATGGGAAGTAGTTTAATTCACATTAGTAGCACGTATACGTACAGCAAACAACTCGTACGGTATCTCCAGACCCTCGCCCTCGGTCGCTGGCCCCACGTGCCAGCGAGACGGCGTGGGAAGAAAAGGCTCGAGACGCGGTCGGAGCCCGCGCCGATCGAGCCAGGCTGCCGTCGCGAGAAGGCTGCCGCGGCGAGATCCGGACGCGCGAGAGGGAGGGATGCAGATTGATTCCGCAGGGGGGCGCGCGTGATGATCGCGGCCGGGGCTTTACCGGACACCGCCTCGGGGCCAGGCGCCGCGTGCGGCACATGGCGAGAACATGCATGCTCCGTGTCGCGGGGTAGCTGGTGAGGCGAACGGGACGGGGCGGATGCGATAGATGGGAATTCGCAACGGACAGCGGAGGGTGCCGCTACTGTGCTTGATTGATGCGATAGATGGGAAGAAGCCAGCCGTGGCGAATTGCGAGAATCCATGCCATTGGAAAGCCGTGCTCCTCCCCGCCGCCTTGCTCCCCCGCCTCCCAATGGGAGCTCCGATGCTGCCCCCGGCATCTCCGCTGCCACCCTCCCTAACCGAGCTTGGCGTCACCTTCTCCTTGCCCCCCGCAGCCGGCACTGCCCACCGGCTGTACGGCCCCGCCCGGCTAGGGATGCCAATGGTTCGGTTTCGGCTCGGATATCCGCGGATTTCGGGTCTAGTAGGTTCAAATTCGAGTATAATTTTCGACCCATAGTTTTCGGGTTCGGGGTTTCGAAACTTATCGGGTTCGATTTCGGATTTGATTTTTCACCCGTGGATACCCAATGGATAACCGTTTGGAGATAAAACTAATATTTTATAGTATACTTAGTAATAAGTTTGTTTACTTAGACTACAAAATTTATAATAAATTAACTTAGAAAATTATTTACTATTTATTGCCTCTTGTTTATACATGTAAATATTATATATATCTTGTACATGTTTATAAGAAGTATTTATTTCTCTTACTATGTTGCCATACAAAGCGAGTTTCGAATATCTGCGGGTTTTTTTTGTTTCAGAGATGGATTTTGACCCGAATCGGTCTTCCAGTCGGGTTCGGGTTTTAAATTCGAATTTCGGCTTTGGGTGCCCAGACACTCCACCCGATCCAAACCCGACTCGTTGCCATCCTTACGCCCGGCTGGCGGCGCTCTCGACCGAACCGTCGACACCGCCTGGCCGCCGCCGGCCCGACCCACTCCTCTATGGCCGGCTGCCATGGAGCCCCCCCAGCAACCCGTGATCATAAGGCCGCCGCCGCCTTCCACCCCGCTCCGCCCACCTACCACCCTTCCCTCCCCCCTTCCACCCCCTCCCCTTCCCCTAGCTCTCTAGCTGCCGCCCCCCCCCCCTCCCCTGCCTCGAGGTTGAAGATGAACAGGGCTAGGAGCGGGCGCTGCTGCAATGGCTCGGAGGAAAATCGCGCGCGCGATAAATAGAAATCGCCGCATCGTTGGCGTCAGGGGCCTGTAATATTGACAAGGGCAAATTTGCTGCTAGATACATTTGACTTTTCAATATTGATTGTGGCTGCCGAACACTACTCAATATTTTTTATATTTGCCAATAAATACTTTTCAAGTTTGATATTTGCTACAAGACGGTATATCTATTAAAATAATAATTTTTAGATTTAAAGGGGAGAGAAAATAAGTAAAAGGACCAAAATACCTCTACGATACCATGCTGCCCAGACTTATTCATAGATAATAAAATAATTATTTATTATATTGTTTGCATGGTTGTATGATTTTTAATGTTGGGTTCTTGTTTTTTTGGTGGCGATCCCCCACATTTAATTATAGTGCAACTTGTTATATACATAATCCTTTTCTGTCTATAAATATATTTTGGCAGCATAGGCATTTTTGTCCCATTACTTATATTCTCTCTCATCTGAACTAAAAAGATATTATCTCAATAATATAGCGTCTTGTAGCAAATATCTAAAGTTGAAGAGTGTCAATTAGCAAATATATGATTGAAAAGTGCTACATGTATATGGCAACCAGGATGACATGACAACAGGAGAAAGCAAGCTACAACCAAGATCACAAAAGTTTGTGAAAATACACGTTTAAATGTGTTGATACTAAAAGCATTCACCGCTCCAACAACGCACATTTATATTAAAAAATCAATGCAAATTTCTATTACCTTAAGGAGAAAGCTATTAGAGATATTCTATGTTTACAAAATACAGATAATGTTTAAAGAACACCGTCGTGCAATACGCATGCCTAATATTTTCGTCCGCCTTTAAGTTGCATCTCTAAACAATCATATTGCACCAAGATCCCTGAGACAAGCCTCAGCAGTATTTTTAAATAAGTCACTTCAAGAGAGCATAACAAGTACGCACTCAGAAACGACCAGCGAAAATGAGGCATAGCTCACGACAGCAATGTCGCCAAAAAAAATTTTATTGCTCTTGACTGAGTTCACATCTTCTCCAGGTCCAAACCAAACAGGTCGAGAGGATGCAAGTATGCAACAGATCGAAATCCAATAATCGATGGCAAAAGGCCACACTATCTCAGCCGAGCATCTACCTTACAAATCATATATGTAAAGAGAACCGAAAAAAAAACATACCCATTTAATCTTTTATTAAGAACCCAGTCTCTACATTTACAAGCTTGGCAGCCACCAGAGAACCTTATACCTGTGCTATGATACATCTTACTAGCAGAGCAAGATCAGGAACTTTACAAAGAAGTCGCTTTTCGAGGAACCGCTAAGGTGACACGAGCAAAATATTTCTGTAAGATTATTCTCTCTAAGCCATAGGTATCTTCAACAGTTCAACGCCACCAAAACAACACCATCTACAGTGCAGACATGCTGAACGCGTCTGGAGAACCAAGTGAGCATGTACATCTGAACCAGCGATCATCTCGATTGGACCACTCTATAATGAAGAATCAAGTCTTCCGGCTTCTTCCAAATATATGTTCTCACTGTAGCCAAACTCATCTCTTGCGATAGAACCTGCTTCATAGAGTACACATTAGCACAGCAGCACAAAACACTGTAGAAAATTTCCCTAGAACGAAGGCCACAAACATAAATCAATATTTGGCATCTCTCTATCCCTTCAGTTGCAGAAAATCTCAATCATTACAACAGTTTTATGTAGGTAGAACGGGAGGGGAGAACATGAAATTTTGAAGATAAGGTAAATTTGACTGCAAATAATTTTTTACAGTGCTAATTATGTATGATATGCAAGAATAAAGCTACAGGAAGATCATTATTATTATGAGGTCAAACTGGTAAGAATATGTTTGTTTTTTATGAGTATAATATGGCAGAATTTACTGAAAAACTAAGGAGTTTGACAAGTCCATGATATGGATTCTGCTCAAAAGGTGCCTGTATACTGCAGTCGGTTTAAAAACATGGAAAAAAAACGTGGGAGCTGAAGGCCAACAACAACATAGCCTTTTTTCCCCAAGCAAGTTGGGGTAGGCTAGAGATGAAACCCGAAAGAAATAAGTTCAAGGTTCAGGCACATTGATAGCTAGTCTCCAAGCGCTCCTATCCAAAGCTATCTCTTTAGAGATATTCCAATCCTTAAGGTCTCTCTTAACCGACTCATCCCACGTCAGTTTAGGTCTACCTCTACCCCTCTTTACATTATCGACCCGCTCAAGAACCCCATTACGCACCGGCGCCTCAGGAGGCCTTCGTGGGACATGTCCAAACCATCTCAACCGATGCTGGGTAAGTTTCTCCTCAATTGGTGCCACCCCGACCCTATCCCGAATAACTTCGTTCCGGACTCTATCCCTCCTTGTGTGCCCACAAAACCACCGCAACATCCGCATCTCTGCTACACTCAGTTGCTGGACATGTCGCCTTTTTGTAGGCCAACATTCAGCACCGTATAACATCGCCGGACGAATTGCTGTCCTATAGAATTTGCCTTTTAGCTTTTGTGGCACACTCAGTTGCTGAATGCCTATAAGTAACACCATAATCATAGGAACCCATTGATGATGAAAAGAGTGAACAAAACTGGAAAACATCTTGGCCAAACTATTTATGGAAGACTACTACAGGTGGCAACACAAGCTCGTTATAAACAAAACTGTCTTCCATTTGTTCTTAATGTAGATAAAATGACAACTAAATATAGAATACGCCGACTATATTTAGAAAAAAAAACTTACCTGGTTATTGCACAATATCTCTACACATGGCTTTAGTTTTTGCCATGGCTTTAGTCCAATCCGTGAAGAACTATCTAGCGCTGAGAGTTGTGATTGACCAGAACTCAATCCCATAGCAAATGTGCTGTCAGAGCCTCCATCCAACGGTTTATCAAGAACGAGTTTCTCAACCACATAATTAGCGACCTGTACAACGACATGGAATAAGCTGTAAACTATGGAAGAGTAAATAAGGTGATTTATAAATGAAAATCTTTCACAGTTATAATAAATTACTGAATGCTATCCAGTCACGCGATAAATATCTGAATGATTCAAATCTATACAGTTAGCTATTTTAAGGTTGCAAAAAAAAAACTATACAGTTAGCTACTTTAACAGAAACATGCAAACATATATATATAGGTAGTAAGCTATTCTGATGTCACAAAAGCATGTATGCAAACACAGTTGACTATTGACACAAAAAGTTCTCTCCATGCAGAGCTGATTCTTCCATTCAGCACCAACCACCACTTATATCACTGTGTATTGGGGGATTCACCATTTCACAACATCTTGCATTTGCTGTGGATCAATGATTTTGAGAACATCTTACTTTGTGAATTCTCAATATCCGTGGAGCACTCAGCTTCCCTTGAGTTATGTTTGGCGCAGGCGATCCTTCAGCAGGATGCAAATAAAAGCCACATCTGCATTGAACAAAGGAAAGAAACATCAGGAACTTTCTTCCAAAACAAAGAAACATCACGAACAAAACAACACCATGAAAGCCATGGTAACCTAGGGTGCACCCTGTATCACATTGGTACAGCAGAAAGCATCATCCATAAATTTTCATTTGCTCATATCTTCCTCGTTTCCAGTAAGACAAATAAAACCTGTGGATGCCAATGCATGTATGTGTGCAAACATCTTTTTCAGTAGCTCCGCACAAATAACACATTATCCCAGCTAGAGGGGATATTATGAAAGCACCCCACAACTGGAATCGTTACAAAGACATAGTGCACGACTGAAGACTTAAGAACCACAGTAACTCAAAATTTAGAAATGGAATATGCTAATACATTCCAAATTAATTTAGCTCTGGCAGACAACAAAGTTCCAGATATCAAGTGAGAAATATCTGAGGACAAGAGGGAATTGAAATGAGAACTTACTTTGTATTCTCCTTTGGATATCGATTGTGGGTGACACAGTCCACACACCACCATGGGAGATCACCCTCAGTTCCATCCAAATCAGTAATTCTCTTTCTCCAAGGTCCTCCACTAGAACCTTCCGTGATAATTGACGGAGGCGAAACTGTAGAAAACTCAAATGATGGAAGCACATGAGTTGCATGGTTTTCAGTTCCATCGTCCACCTCGGATCTCGAACGAGGTGTGTCTTTTGACAGAACATCTTTCCCTGATGAACTATCCCCATTTGACAAACTATGTGAACTAGACTTCTGTTTCCTTTTACTCCAATGAACTAGCAAACCACGAAGTGTCTCCTGAGCCAAATTAA
The DNA here is from genome assembly GCF_016808335.1 of Panicum virgatum. Classification (NCBI taxonomy): domain Eukaryota; kingdom Viridiplantae; phylum Streptophyta; class Magnoliopsida; order Poales; family Poaceae; genus Panicum; species Panicum virgatum. The sequence goes on from NC_053147.1 coordinate 2,507,409, forward strand.
TCTGCACAATTTTGGGGGAACAATTCAGAAGATGAGATTTGGTGGATTCAGTATCTCGCTTCACTCGACTGGAGGTGGCAGCTCATATTTGCCAAAAATGCACTTTATTGATATGTCCAGATACTTTTCAGCAACAAGAATTAAAAATTCATCATTAAAGAAAACAAATCTTTACAACAAATTTTAAAACAGAAACCACACTATCAGCTCAAAATACTAAAGATTGAAGTGTGAAAACAGATGTAACCAGTACACAGAATATATATTGCGGTACAGACCTTAAGGTCTTCTTGTGCTCCAGAAACATTTAAGTCAACTGCATATATTTCAGAAGAGAAGCATTGTGGAGTATCCAGGTGGACAGACAAGCATCCCAATCGAGCATCCATGGTGAACCAGGCAGGTATGCTTACCTAATAATCAATTAAAAATTACAAAGTAATAGGTAGCAAATTTTAATACAATATAGAAATCATTGTATTTCAGTAATACCATCTCAAACAGCTCTTTTTTCTTATCTTCAAAAGAAACCTGCATATAGTGCATAATCAAAACAAAGGAGTTAAAAATTTAATAAAACAAAGGCATCAAGTAAGAGATAGTGTACTTACGAAACGGGATACAAATAAGCAAAGCCAATAATTAACATGCATGCATATATCTTAGGGAACAATCATCCAAGAAATTAAGGACAAACAATAACCTTGCCAAAGTCTTCAACAACAGCTCCCCGGGTAATCTCCCACAGCTTGACAGAACCAGCAGTGTCCTGCAGAAAAGGAGATGGATGCATTTGCCATGATACCACTCCTTGCAGTTTCATAGCAGGAAATGTAAAAGAAATTTTGTAATCACCTTTGTCAGTACATGCCTCCTATTATTCATTATCTCATGCTGGATTATTGCTGGAACTCCTGGGATAACAATAGATGGTTCTTTGTACACAGGTACCTAAAGTAGAATAGACTACAGATACTTAGTAATCACCATTAGTTAACAAGTTGCTGGCAGGCAAGAATTTAATGGATATAAATGCTGTTCATCAGGCAGTGAAATATTAAATAAAAGAATAGCAGAATGAATGGATTGAAAGAACTTTTGCAGCATCTGGCATAATGTATGAACAGTATCCATGTAGGGAAATAAGAATATTAATAAAACCGCTAAATCACCAGAATACTACACTGAAAAAAGAGACCTAGAGGCCCACTTGGGACAGATCTCAAGTTTAAGCTTATTAGATTTCTGTTATAGAAACTTATTAGATCCTACTCAATTAACACTTCCAAAACTAACTTAGAAGACAAGTTAATTTCTATGTTCGTAATTATGGTGTCAAGAATGTGCAAAGAAACTAACATTATGATCTGTATGTCCTCTAATAACTATTAAACAAAGTTACTTTACAGTGTACTGACAGAAACACAAAATGCTTGCGATGCGTTTTCTTCAGAAAAAGAAATATAATTTCATAAAAGAAGACAACTCTCATGCTTACAGGTGCTGATCCCTCTAAAGAAGCTCGTGCCCTTGAGAATGACAAATTCCCAGCTAAGAATGAGCCACCCTTTTCGAAGACCTTTTGGGGTGTGCGCCCTTCAGCTGGCCATCCATAAACAGAAGAATCCGTTGTTGCAACCCATATTGTGTCATCTTGCAGAGACAACTGTAGAATAGGGTATTCATTTGTGCAGAGTAAGACACTCTCTCTTGTGGACAAATCAGTCAGGTATACCTGCAATACAGTGATTATATGAAAGTTCCAAACAATGAAGCAAACTGACTGTTCAGCACATGTGAGATAATTAACTCACAGACTGGTCTCTTCCACCACTGTAGACATGCCCAAATGAAGGAGTGGTTGCAAGCGCCCAAACTGAATCAGTATGCACAGCATAAGAATGAACACAACGTTGCTGTCCTAGATCCCATAGTCTGCAAAGCATATAAAATACCTAAGATGTCAAAAGCAATCAGAGAATTTATGTCAACCACAAAGAAAGAGGGAGATGAATTGGCTGTTGGAGCTGCGTATTTACCTTATCATCGAATCGGATGATCCTGATAGACAATACCTAAAAACATTGTTAAAAAAGATTAATAAGCCATTTAATGAAAGCAGACCAGATGTTATAGTTCCACAAACCCCAGGCCAAAGAGAGACAGACCAATCCGTATTACATCTTTTTTAGTAGTTACAGCCAAAATCAGCAATTTGACCAAACATATTCAGGTTAAATGTAATATCAGCCGCTCCAGGTCAACCATCACCATCACGGCCATAATGTGTTATAATTTCCACGTCAATTCATTTAAGAGTAACATGAAAATGGATTACATGGCACATTGCTCCACTAGGATGGTGACCAGTAAAATTGACTCTGCAAACTAATGTTGCTGTTGATATTAGTTTGTAGATCTAAACAGTTATAAATTCCTGATCTGGATTGATTAATGAAATTGCATAGTTGGTGGTTTGGTCCTCGAGTGCTGACTCGTTCAAAAGAATGTTTCTGGAGCAAATTTTATCCGATATAGACAATACCCATTGCTCATAGTAAATATATGAAAGTATGAAACCAATGTTAAATGTGATGCAAACTCATGTACACTTATCAACAAGATAAAACTGTAGAGAACTCAATAGTCACCTATACATTATCATGCAACATTCGGGATGGAAATAGAATTAAGATGGAAGAGAAGTGTGCAGTGAAAATAAAAATTGTGAAGCTCATTTTTAAGTAATGTTGCAAGGACAGGAATAGCATAGCCTAGACGAATTTATAAGAGCTCATTTGATAATGCTAGACACACCTTCCTGTGGAATCAAGAAGTAAGGTCCTGATATTGTCTGTGTGCCCCCTCAATTTCATCTTTTTTGAACCTGTCCTGGGATCCCATACTCGAACAACCTGCATAAAAATAAATGTAAGGATTTTAGGAGAGATCTTTTAGACAAAAGTCTACAGAAACTAAAAGTTCACTGGTCTCCTAATCACAAAGGAAAAAATACATACTTGGCCCAAAGATGAAGAATGCAATACCTTTTCAGTGCCACCAGATACAAGAAGGTTTCCTGTATCGTTCATAGCCAGTGCATAAACTGAATCTTTGTGTCCTTTGGCAGTAATTGGACTGTACCCATGAGTTTGTCCATTAGAGGAAGCGATGTTGCTACTAGAATTTACATTGCACAAAGTTGTCAAAGCAGGTCTGGAGTTTCCATTAGGAACCTCATCCTCTTTTGCATCAACAGATTTGGCTACAGGAGCAAGAGCAGCATCGATGTCCCAAATGAAGACCTCACCACCAAGACCACCAGAGGCAACAATGTTGCTCTGCAATACAGAGGCACAAAAAACTGTAAAAACAAAAACAACAAAGAAGCTAAAAGTCCCACAGAAAAGCACAAGCATGGATTACATTCTTCTCGGCAGCAGCAAGACAAATCACATAATCAGAATGCTGGCGGAGAGTCCTAGTACAGGCACCCTCGGAGAAGCAATTCCACACCTGTGATGAAGATATAAATTAGAAGACATGCGCACTCAGCAAACAATATTCAAGAAGGAAAGCGTTACACAATAAACCTTTAGGGTCGTGTCTGAGGAACAGGAAACAAGCTTTTCACCAACTATAATAGCATCATTAACCTGCATAATAAAGAACAGCTTAGAACGACATAAAACACTGAACAGTACTACTATTCCACTTTACAAACAGAAAAACAAAATTATAAAAAATCTATTGCCACCATTTATGTGGACAGTTCAAATAGTAATTCTAAAACATATAGTCGCTCTTCTTTCAGCTAATGTTGTTTTGTCCAAATAAATTAACAAAGGCCTAGCAAATATGCTAAAGATAAGAGAAATTAGGTCATCCGTTGACATTGGCCTCTCAACTTTTATCCAATAACACCAACTTTTATCCAATAACAAACGACGCAAACAATGTTCCAATTTAAAAACTGCAGTTAAGAAAAAACATATAAAAAGAAAAGGACAGAAGAAGGGACAGACAATAACACAAACCAACTTGAATGTATCAACTTAAATGTTCATTAATAAAATGTACTCAAAAGGTCGATCATAATGGTCCGAACAATAAATGAACAGAAGAAGGGACAGAAAATAACACAAACCAACTTGAATATATCAATTTAAATGTATGCTAAGAAAATGTACTCAAAAGGTCCATCATAATGGCCCAAACAATAAACTGAGTTGATTTCATGTTAAAATATATGGATACTAGCATGAATGTGCTAGCATAGTAGCATTGGATTCAAATAGTAAACCTCAGATTGTCAATTGCCGTGCTAAAATTTATAGACAGAAATGATATAACACACATAATTTAGAGGGATCATTTCGGATTTCCTTAAGCAACATAACTAAGAGATATTTCAAGCACTCCTTGTTATTTCAAACAGGAAAAACAGCTTGGACTAAAAAATAAAAGGGCATACCCAATCGACATGTGACTCAAAAGTTGCTGAGAAGCTTGCATCCCCATTATTTAATTCCCATCTTTTCAAGGTACCATCACGACTCCCGCTAAAAAGATAATCACTTCTACTAAATGCAGAACCATTTAGATAAGCCAAGCAGTTGATCCCTGCACAATGCTGAAAAAACAAACAGAATGAAATGTATCAGCAGGACATAGGAGTGGTGCATGGATTGTTCGAAACTCATGGAGAACACCTAGGAACAGCTAGATCTAAAGAAACAAAATCAAGAGAGCTGCCATCGATGGTTTATTTATGTACAACATACCTTTTTAGAATCAGCATCATTAAGCACATATGTGAAGCGCTTCTCCTTTCTCGGTCGAGTCGAGCCGGCCGTGTTACCAGCACTCCCAACACGATGCATTGAAGGAAGCTATCTAAACTTGGAGCAACTAAACCTACAAACTAGTGATAAACATTTCATAAGGGCACTGGGATCACATGATAGCCAGTATCTAGTAAGGTTCAGCACAGCACAAACTTTTCCGCAAGTGTCTGCTTGGCAAATTTGTGCCTCGAAAAGGTCCGGCATCTAGTTGGGTCACACCCGCTCGACCGCTCTTCATGTGAAACAAGGGCAATTCGGAAATCAAAATAACAGAAACGTACCATTTCAGACCTCTAATATCAATAAAAACACGTGGAATGTTTCCTAAATTCTGTCGACTGAAAACTTAAAAGATAACACTTGTAGCCAAACAAGCCAGAAAAACTATGGAAAGGGTACAATCTGTTCAATGAATGGTTGAACACAAAAGGTCAAAGATCTAAGTCAGGGCAAAATTTGATGATCACTGCACCACTAGTTTCCACTTTGGCCCAATCAGTGAGCCGAACACTAACGAATCAAGGTCGGCACCAATCAACCCATTAATCGGCAACGGCAGCGGTTTAAAACAGAGGAGATTGACCCGAATAGTCCTAAGGTCCGCGAGGCTACTGCGAGACGGGGACAAGGTTGGACTAAGTAGCATGGCCACGGCATGCACTACGCAGCAAGCAATCGATCGTCACCTGAGATCGGGCGACGGGCGGCGATCGGCGGCGCGCCGGCGTCGGGATGCGGGCCCGGCCAGCGTAGAGCCGGGGGGCGCAGATCTAGGGTTTAAGGCGCCGCGGCGCGGCCGAGGCGCCCGGAGAAAAGCAGCGGGAGAGGCGGGGTGGACGGCAGCGGGGCGAGCGGGCACGTGGGTTTAGGGAAGTGGGGCGGCTGCAGCGGCGGCAGAGGCGGTGGGAGTTGCCGCGGCGCGGGGCGGACGCGACGGGGCAGAGGAGGACCGGGGAGGAGGAGCCGAGGAAGGAAGGTGGGTGTCGTGTAGTTGGCTATGATGGGGGTGGGCCGGGCCTGAGGACATTGAGTGACGTCACTTCTTGGTCCAGGCTGAATCAGAGCTTGTATGGGCTGAGATGGCCCGAGCTGAATAAGTGAAAGTGGCCAGTGGGGCCCCGGTTGGACGCTTGTGGTGGACGGGCCGAGGCAGCAAATCGCAGAATCCAGAAGCGATTTGCCTTTCCTTATCTGACTTTCTTGTTATATATCCTGGCTGTGGCTATTTACAGGTACGTTTTCATTAATTAAAAAAAAAAGAGAGCGCTATTTCGTCCGTAAATAACCATATGACCCTACAAAAGAAAGACCCAGCAAAAGCGGCGATAAGCGCGCAAGACAAGTTGTCGGCTGGTCGTTTCCGCCTCCGTCTTTTGATTCCTGCGTCTATTTCCGACTCTGGCCTGTGGTGAGTCAGGGCAGAGGTCTTGATTTCTTCTTAAGGCGATGACGGGGAAGATACCGGCATCACCGCCGCCATAGAGTTCCATCACCAGCTTGACGCCGCCCGCCCAGCCGCTTCCTCCAGTCTGTCCTCAGGTAAGGTCTTCCGTTCCGTGGCCCTGTTAGTTCTTTTTATTTGTTCTTCACTGGTAAAGTGTAAGTGCGTGCCGCATGTATTTTCTGAAGACTTTAGACTATCTTTCTATCATAATTTGGCATTCATAAATTTATAGAATACTATACTTATCTTAGAAACTTAAAGCATACACAAGTACACAACGTTATTCACAACTGCTGGTCCTTCTGGAAGTGAGTGTCTCTCCAATATCAACTATTTGGTGATGCAAGTACTCCCTCCATCCTGGAATGTAGGGATTCTAGAGTTCAAAATTTGTACTCAAATGTAAGACATTAGAGTTTAAATTTTGTACTCAAATGTAAGACATTCTAGGTTGAAAGTGGATCAAACAATCTTAATTGTACATCGTTTTTTAGTCTTTTCCAATAAAAACAATGTGCATGTAGTCATGTAGGGAGAGGTGCATGAGAAAAGTATGGTACATTAATTAGCACATATTTAACTACTCAAATAGAGTCACAATGCTTAATAATTAGAGGTAAAAGACTCTTTTCTCTATCTTCATAATCTGTTGGAAACATTCTAGAATGACCTACATTTCAGGACGAAGAGAGTATACAATAGTTATCAGGTGGAGTAATTTGGTCTGTTTCACCATAGCATGATAATATACTGATTGCAATGGCCATAGAAACCCGTCATGATAAGAATTTATATCTTTTTCCTCATGCTCATTATAGTGCTACTGCATCTTTGCCTCCACAACGCGGAGTCACCTCCACCAAAATTCAAAGAAGAAAGAAAACTGATGCAATTCCATGAGCACTGCCTAGTATCATAAAGATCCAAACATGCAAAGAAGCAAACAGCAAAGAAACATGATAGGAGTTATAGAGGAATACTATACTAGATCGAACTCTGGGGGCTTGGGCATTCCATATTCCTTCCAAAGCATAATAGAAAACTCCAAAATATTGATCGGAGGAGGATCGAAGAGCGTTTCGAGAAGAAGCTCTCATGTTGGAAGGCTAAGCACTTGTCGTATGGAGGTAGATTAATCCTTATAAACTCGGTGCTTAGCAATTTACCCATGTTTATGATGTCCTTTTTTGAGATAACAAAGGAGGTACTGAAGAAACTTGATCAATATCGATCAAGATTCTTTTGGCAAGGTTATAAAGATAAAAAGAAATACCGCCTAGCAAAATGGGACATCATTTGCCGTCCTAAGGATCAAGGAGGTCTTGGCATTATAGACATTGATCTTCAGAATAAAGCCTTATTAAGCAAATGGATAATAAATTTGCTTAATGGTGAAGGGATGTTGCAAACATTGGTTAGGAATAAATACCTAGGCTCCAAATCTCTATCGCAGGTTGAGACCAAACAGGGCGACTCTCATTTCTGGAGAGGGCTCATGAAAATAAAAAACGAGGTCCTAGCTAATGGTTCTTTTCAAATAAAGGATGGAACACAAACGCGGTTTTGGGAGGATACATGGGCATCAAACCAGCCATTCAAAAATATCTACCCCACTATATACAACACCGCTCACCATTCGCATGATACGGTGGCAAAAGTCATGAATTCAACATTGTTGAACATCTCTTTTAGAAGAGCGTTGGTAGATGAAAAATTGGATGAATGGCTAAGACTAGTAGCACAAGTCTCCAACTTTAATTTGACTCAAGGAAGAGATACTTTTAGCTGGCACTTAACCAAGAGCGGACAATTTACGGTTCGCTCGATGTACCTTCATCTAGCTAACCATAACTTCCCTTTCCGACATAAATTTATTTGAAAACTTAAAGTTCCACTAAAAATTAAGATCTTCCTTTGGTATCTGCAAAAGGGGGTTATTTTAACCAAGGATAATCTTCGAAGGAAAAACTGGAAGGGCAGTCAAAAGTGTAGTTATTGCAATTGTAACGAAACAATCAAACACCTCTTTTTCTATTGCCAACATGCCAAGGTAATCTAGAGGACTGTCCAAGTTGCTACTGGTTTAACCCCACCTAGATCGGTAACCCACATGCTTGGGAATTGGCTTCAAAATTTTAATGCACAAGAGGCCTTTACTATTCTAACAGGGACAGCGGCTCTATGTTGGGCAATATGGCGTTGTCGAAATGATATTATTTTTGACAACGTTAAACATTCATCCTTTATGCAGGTTATTTTCAGGGAGACCTACTGGCTACGATTTTGGTCAATGTTGCAGCATAAGGAGACGACAAAGGATCTGTTCATTAAGATCAACACTTCTTTGGAGATAATAGCCTTAGAAATGTTTGCGAGTCATGGATGGAAGTATAATAATAGACTTTGTCAAGCTTAATTTTTTTGTTCTCCTGTTATTCAAAAGCTGGAAAAATTGTAATAATTGAATGTTATGTACATTAGAGTCTGGAAAATTCCATTATCTAAAAAAATATTCCTTCCAAAGCCGAAAACTTTCCTCGTTCCCTTTGTTTTCTTACGATTTCGATACATCTATTATTTCCGTGGGTTTCAGATCTGCGATTTGGGCGGGGATCCGAAATGGCGTCGGCAAAAGGTATGAAGCGCGCTAATCAGTGCAAGAGGAAGCGACGAACTTCCATCGCCGGCGCATCCTACTATGCTGCCGCGGTGGAGGAATCGGAATCCTCCCCATGGGCATCGCGGAGCGTGTGCTGGCCAGCGACGTCACAGACTACATCCGCTTCCGCGCAGTCTGCCCCGCTGGCGGTCTAGCACCGTGTGCCCGCGCGGCCGCAGTGTTGTTGACCCGCGCTTCCATCCACGCCACTGGATGATGCTGCCGGAGGGCTTTCGCCTGTACCCCAGGCCACACCAAGCTCCGTGGGTTGGTCCGGTTCTTCAACCTCCGCACGGGTGCCTTCGCTGCTGTCTGCCTTCCTCTCTTCCGGGACCATTTCGCCTTGGATTCGGTCGACGGCCTCCTCCTCCTGCAGCGGGACGACGACATGGCTGTGCGACTACTCCACCCTTTCACGGGTGAAATCGTCGAGCTCCCATCACTTGCAACGCTCATGCCGCAGCTGAAAGCGCTCTTCAACCCCTTTGATATCGCTCAAATCAAAGAGAAAGGTTTCTTATGCTATCTCCGAAAAGTTTGTGCAGCTGTCAGCTACAGCCCCGATGGAGTGGTCACTGCCATGCTTGCCTTTAATGATATGCTACCGCGCGTAGCCTTTGCTACCTCTGAGGATCACCAGTGGACTCTCTCAAGTTGGGAAGCCCAACGACCGAGAACGGGGATCTTGGCATTGAAAGGCAAGCTATACTTTCTCACAACCCGATTACAGTTTTTTGTGGTCGATCCGCCCCAACATGTGGGGAAGAAGTGCTCTCCTCCTTCATCGTCCTCTCTGCCGCCACCAAAGATGATCGCTGTTTGCCCACTGGACAAAATCAGAGCCCCTTTGTTTCTGGCAGAGTGTGACTCAGAGGTTCTATTGGTTGGCCGCACTGACGAATCGAGGATGCATGTCGTTTCTATATATCAATTGCGCACCGCTCGGTGAGCTCTTGATGTGGCCACGACAGCGAAAAAACTTTCGTCCGCTCGATTGCCATCCGTCGCTCTAGCGCGCCCCGCCGATGCCTCCTCGCCCTCCCCTCACAGGTCCTACATGTCGCCAGCACATTGGTCGGAAGCTTCTCGGCTCCTGCCGGCGGCCTATTAGCCTTCCCGTCGGTGCTCTCCAAAATATCTACTACCTCTACAATCCTCGATGCTCCCATCGGACGCGCTGCGCCGCCTGTCACAGCCCTGAAAAAAAAAGAAGGAAAAAGAAAATAAAAATCCTCCGCCGGGCCCCACCTGTCAGCCTCTGTCTTCCTTTCCTCTGTTTTGCTCGCGCCGTGCGGCACGCGTCGCCACGCCGCCGGCGTCGATCCTCGTTCCACGCGTCGACGATCCTCGATCCGCGCGCGTTCTTATCCGTGCTGAGCCGCCCCTCCCCTTATCCGCGCTCGCCCGGCTCCCGTTCCCCGCCTCAAACCCTAACCCTAGCCGCCATTGCCGCCGCCGCAAGCTCCGAGCTCCGCCGGCCGCCGCGATTCGCTGCCGCCGGTGAAGCCCTCCACGATTTAGCTCGCGCGTCACCTAGACCTCCCCATCCTCGATCGATTTGAGCCTTGACCCGGCCTCTTTCCCCTCCCTACAGGGCCGGCGACGAGCACCTCGGTCCGCCGCCGCCTCTGTCCGTCGCGCCGCCCCTCCGCCGCCGCTTCTCGCCCGCATCACCGCCGGTGAGGCTCGCCTACTCCTCCTCTTCCCCATGCGCGCCGCCCCTGGTCTGCTCCGCCCTGCCTCGCCGCACCGGCTTGCGCCGCCGCCGCCGTCACCGCGCGCGTGCGCGCGCACGCCGCGCCGCGCGACGTCGTGGCCGCGCCCACGCCGCGGTCAAGGCCGCAGCCTACCTTGACCCGGCCTGGGGTGGGTCGCTGGCCCGTGGGACCCACCTGTCGGCCTCTGGCTGACGGGTGTGGCCTGATCCGGGTGTACCTAGCGAATTAGCTAGGGTTCCTTTAGGTTTTATTTTCCTGCAAGCTTGCAAAATCCATAGAAAATCATGTATAGCTCCAAAAATTATGAAACTTATTTTGTTGGATTCCTCTAGCTGAGATCTACTTAGGAAAAATATTGTTTTGCATGTTACTTTGCTGTATATTGATCTATAGTTTTATCTTGCAAAAGTGAGTTTATTGCTTAGTTATTTGTATACTGCTTGAAAAATGTCAAACCAAATTTTGTTAGACTCCTTGTGAGGTGTAGTTTTCAGTGGTGCAGCTTGTTCACATGATTCCTTGCTGTTTGTTAGGGTTTCATTTTGATTTCGTGCTTGCTGTCCAAAAGGTGGTTTAGTATAGAACTTTTTACTGGAAAGTGATAAAATGGCAAAACCAATTTTGTTAGCTTTGTGTTGCTGCCTAGTTTCCAAGATAATTTTCTTGGATTTGTTTAGTTCAGTTTGTATGCCTTTCCCGATTTATCTTTCTTAGAGTAGCTGAAAACGGTTTTATTTATGGTTAATTCTAGGAAAATGTTTTTGCTGCAAAACCAATTTTCATGCGTTCTTTGCTTTGTTCTCTGCATGCTCAAATTGTTTCATGATTTATGCATGTTGTTAAGATCATTTCTTAATTCTTGCATCGTATTCATGCATTTTAGTGACCGGACCGTCGGAGAACGAACCCGTGGAACCCGCCGAGTCCGTGGAGCCCGAACCCGGAGTCCCGTTCGTGGTCAAGTCTGAAGTTAACCCAGGCAAGCAGCTAAGCATATTCCTTGCACCTATTTAATCTGATTTAGTTTAGTTATATCACCGGGTAATGTTGGGTAATATATATTATGTATGTATTGCATTCTTGTACCTGCTTCCATGCATTACCTTTCCTTGATTTGTTATCCATTTCCTTGGCACTAGTTAGATAGTTAATCACTTAACTTGACTAGATGCTTAGCCCTGCTTAGAGTACTCATATTACTCGCTAGACAGGAACAGTTTGGAGGATCACACTTACCGATAATCCTTGATCGCACTGGTTCGGTCGGTTTGTTAAGAGGTTGGTAGTATCGAGATTCGAGCGGAATGGTAGGGCCTAGTGAATGGAGTCATATGGGCATAGTCCGCTTGGATCGTTTAAGGACCGTTCGTGGATGACGTCGGCTTTGAGCACCTTTCCGTGCTACCACATATCCAATATAATGGAACGGATAAGCCAATTACCTTCCTTGACTTGATCATTGATGTACAGTCCTAGATACGTGGCCAAGGGCTATGCAGAGAGGCTTAGAGGTGTCCCCGGGTGGACCTGTGAGTAGGAAAGTTTAGAGATGTCCCCGGTGGAAACTAAGTCTCTACGCGTAAGCTAGGTGTGAAGATTTCAATGATCGAGCCATGTTGGGAACGGTTGATGCGAGTACCCTCTTATCCAACTTTAGCGGGTTGGGTGAGTCGCATGGTCCTTGCGTCGTGTGGGTAAAGTAGTACACCCTTGCAAGGTTATAATCAATTCGAATTGCCGCGCTCTCGGTTATGAGCAAGCTCTTTGTCCGTTGAACTCTTCGTAGAAAGTTTCGGTTATGTTGGAAATGGTTGATGGCATCTCTGTGCCTCATTATTTTGTATACTCTTAATGTACTAAAATTGTTTAGGGGTTTGGGCAACATTAATCAATTCTGATAGGTGAAGGTATAGAGAGCTAATGCTTTGCAATAATTACTTAACCTTAAAGCTTTTAATTGAGCCAATGCATGATCCTTGCTTATTTAATCGCGTAAGTCTTGCGGAGTACCTTTTGTACTCAGGGTGCTTTCTAAACCTAGTTGCAGGTGAACCCGAAGTGGTGTTCGGCCACTTCTACCCCGCTGATCCGAATGCGGGGGATGAGTAGGTCGTGGTGGTTGTAATGATGTCCTTGAGCAAGGCGTCATTACTTTAGTAAGTCTTTATCGTAATCGAGTTTCGGGAGAGTTTGTAAATGCAATAAACTTTATATTTCTGTTTAATATGACTTTCGTGAGCCCAAGGCTTGTAAGTGAAGTTTGAGACCCACCTATGTGAACTTGTAATATTAAGCTGTGAACTCTGGTTTGTATAAAACTGCTCTTTGTGGTTTATTTGGCAATGTATTCGATTGTAAACGGTATGTGCATATGCTGAATCCTGGGCGTATGTTGGAGCACATACCGGGACTACCGGATTTGATATTATTTTGGATGAATGACGTGTCGGTTATTCGTGTCTCTAGATGTGGGATAACACGTGGCACGCACTCTGGCAAGCACGTGTTAACTCTCATCTGGATGATAATAACCGACGATTTGTTTAAAATAGTATCAAATTGGGCGGTTCTCGCACCGCCCTTCCGCCTCGTCTTTGTCTACGCCGCCATTGCCGCTGGGCTCAGGGGCGGAGCCTCATCGAGGCAAAACTGGGCTCCACCGGCGCCGAGGTCACGCTCGCGGCGCAGAGCTCCTCCGCCTGCCGATGAGGACAGCGGCCAACACTGCCCATTTTTCCTCCTCTCCATGAGATGTAGTGCCCCTCCTCGATGGCGCAGGGCCCGTCCCCTTGCCTCCTTCTCCTCCTCTCCTACTCCCCCGGCCCGTCAACCTCCATTTCCCCTACCCTTGCCCCTCTGGTTGATCCCTCCCCGGCCAGCGCGGCCGCCTCTGCATGTGAGCTCCGTGAGAAGCCCTCAGCTGGAGACCAACAGCCCAACGACCGACGCCTAGACGCGGCTGGGCGGTCGGCCTTATCGCGTTCGATATCCCCGTCGCCATGTAGCTTGCCATGGCACGGCTCGAGTAGGACCTCCATCACCTCATCAGTCATGTGGTCATTGCCAAGGTTCGTTGGTCCCTGCCCTCTTGTTTCTTTTCCCCACGACAGCCAAGATTGGCAGTTCTGGCTATTGTTCGCTGACCATCTCTAGTTTTGCTCTCTTGCTTTTCCTCAAAGCTCTTGTCATGCGTGCTGTATTTGTCATTTAAAGGGATTGATTTTAAGAATTGCAAGCTCCACACAGTGCATATCATTGATGTCATGTAGAAATCTCAAGAAGCTCAAGCTGATTGATTTGCAGGATCGCAACTGGCTCCATGTTTATTTGTAGTAAGGAGTGTCCCTTTTTTATGCATAGCATTGGACTCCAATTTATAAAATTTGGTCCCACGTGGTGTTTAGGCAGATTAACTTTCTCAGCAGAAGATCTAATAGGCCTGATGGCATTGTTATTTTTCCAAAGCATTGACCACCTATTGGCTTTGATTTGCAGGTTCACGACTGGCTCCATGTTTATTTGTAGTAAGGAGTGTCCCTTTTTTATGCATAGCATTGGACTCCAATTTATAAAATTTGGTCCCACGTGGTGTTTAGGCAGATTAACTTTCTCAGCAGAAGATCTAATAGGCCTGATGGCATTGTTATTTTTCCAAAGCATTGACCACCTATTGGCTTTGATTTGCAGGTTCGCGACTGGCTCCATGTTTATTTGTAGTAAGGAGTGTCCCTTTTTTATGCATAGCATTGGACTCCAATTTATAAAATTTGGTCCCACGTGGTGTTTAGGCAGATTAACTTTCTCAGCAGAAGATCTAATAGGCCTGATGGCATTGTTATTTTTCCAATGCATTGACCACCTATTGGCTAGGAAAGAAAGGGAATTGGCAAAAAAACATGGAACTGCTTCCAAGTGGAAATTGACTTGGTAGAAGTGCTACTATAATTAGAAACCATCCATATGCTGAGGTATCCAAGGTCCAACCTTTAATACACTTGACTCGAGTACGATCACGGCAAATGCATTCATAGATTACTGCAAGGAAGTGACCTTGTTCTTTCCCTGATAGATAATTTGGTTCAAGATGTGCTACTGATGGCACATAAATAAGTAAATTATTTTCCTGGAATACATGTAAGGATCTGGTAATTCAAAGCTACTACCCCTTATTCAGAGTCTCAATTAAAGTCTGGGGTTTAACATTTGTAAATATTTATGCCAGGGTTCAACATGCTTAATATTTATAAATATTGCATTGGCATAATTCAGAATTCAAGAGTTCATATGTAAATTAGCGATGAGTTGTAAACTTTATGTATGATTTAATCAAGCTGTTATGAATTTGATTCCATCTCTTTTGTCAGCTTTGAATTAGCCCTGGAAGTCGAGCAGCTGATGAGAAAAAATATTTTGACAGCCATGTCGTACCATTTTATAGGATTGATCAGGTATTTTCAACTCTTGTAACCTCATTTGTGTCCAATAAAGTGAGTGCCTATTATAAATTGTATTTGCTGATTTCCTGCCATATAGAACGGCTCTTTTTCTACGATTGTCTTAACTCTGGCTTATTTGTCCAATTGCCCTATTTCCCATCAAAGATGAATATTCTGAAAAGGCAATTATGTCGTCAATTGATGTTCTTAATACAGCTTATGCTAGCCACTTCTGCATCTGGTGGGTTTGCAGCTTCTTCGATAGTAAATGATAGCAATATGAATTACTATTCCAGATTCAGAAAAGCTAGGAATTTTGCATGATAACGTGAATTTTGGGACTGCATGCCATATGGTTCTCATGTTTATTGTAATTGTAAAGATTGACGATCTACGTGCAAATTATTTTGCGTCAACATGGCCCTTGCTGATATTTGCTTAATCACTCAGTACAGACTGCCACTCAAAATGTTTTGCAGGTGATTGTCTACAATACCTACAGTATATTTTCTGCACTAAAATTAGCTTGGTTTCTCAAGAATATATTAATGTGTTGTGTCTAATATGGTTTATACAAACCACTCTACAAGTGCTTGTTTCAATGCTTAACGCTCCAGTATTTCCAGCTGGATCCTAAAAAAATATGATGGTTCAGGGGTGGACCATGCTAAATTTTGTTTTCAGGTAAATCTCTAATGCTTTCAGATAGTTTTTAAACAGCTTCACCAAAATTGGAAATTGAGTTGAATTTGATTATTCTACTTATCGGAGCATGGATTCTATAATGCATGACAATATTTAACTTGGTACTTAAGTTGTACTATTCACAAAGGCACATGCTGTATATCACACTGAATACTGACTATCATGATACTTATTGGGTTTTCGAGTTGGTTGCCACGATTGTGTCTAAATACTTACCTTCTATATTTCACCATTACACTTCTGAAGAGACATGATTGAGCACTTTTCAGTCACCTATTAATCCTAGTACAATATTAGGTGGTTTTCAAGGAAACAATTTTACCGAGGTAATGTTTTACTACACCTTGCGATGAGAACCTAGATAGTGAAAAGTCATAATGAGCTAATCATAAGAAATGGGCAAACCATCCTCAAGCTGAGTGATTCTTTATTCATACTATTGTCGGAGTAGACACCATGCCTGCATTCCTCAGGCCTGCTTCTCTCCAAAGTGCTGTCTCTTATGCATATTGCTGTGACTCATAAACAACATTTTTCTCTCTTAAATCTAAGGCATTCGAGCCCCTGTAGTTCTCTGGTGCCACAAATATTTCAACTTGATGCCCAAGTATGCTTCTTGGTTGATGAAAGGCTTATCTGGTTAGAGTTGAAGTCCATAGTATCAATTTTCTTATTGACATTTGGTGTTTCTGCATATTGTGCATAGTGTAAATTCTCAACAATCATCATTTAATTTTAATTGTCTACCTTATGGGATGAACAGGTGTGCTGTGAAACAGTCGTGCCCACAATTCCAATTATATTTCATAGAACGAAAGCAATATGTTCTGCTTATGGTCAAACAGGCTATTTCTTACAGGCTTAAATCAAGCTTATCTTATACATTATATTTTTACGCATAAATGAATTGTGGTTTCCGATAGTTTCTGCTTATCTTATACATTATATTTTTACGCATAAATGAATTGTGGTTTCCGATAGTTTCTGCGGATCATGGCAATATCATATTGCAACCTTTTTTCCTGTCATTAGTTTACTGCAATTTATCAACTCCTTCCTAAAAGGTTGGATAATCATATGTGCATTAAAAATGCTACCAGTATTATTGTTACATTTGCTGAATATAATCAACCTTTTCTACGTGCCAATTACAGAGGTTATCAAATATTAACTGACTTATGATCATAGTTTTTAAAGACCATTTATGATCACAGTTCGAGTCATTCGCTTCTTATCTTCCCATTTGCAAAATATTCAAACTGTAATTGTGAGGATAATATATCGCCATAGGTGCAGTTTGTGAAGCATGTTTCAACAATGCTCTTCCAATGACACTATACTACAAGATGAGTGGATCTTCACCAAATAAACAAGAAGGCAAATTCTCTGTCCGATTGTTGTCTATAGCAGCTCATCCTCTAGCTGCGCTCCAACAAAGCTCTATAGTAATAGTGTAGAACAAGAATGAACTTAATATATACCACTTACAAAACATGTCAATGTCGGTTGAGATTATGAATCTTAATAAACATTGCCTCTTCACTGATAATAGTCTCCTATAACATCATAGTGCCATGTGAATTTGCAAGATTTAGTTGTTTTAATAGATTAATTAATATGATATGCTAAACCTCAATTTAAGGTGGCAGATATTGTGCTAATAAACATCTACAATCTCTAACTGAAACTTCTTTAGTGGATACAACTTGGTCCCTTTTCTTTGTAATACCTGAAGGGTCATCGAATGATCATGGCAATGAAAATGGAATGACAAGGGACTCATGCGCGCAAATACATGGCTCGATTTGAGGTAAGTAAAAGCATTTGTTTCATATATACTTTGTTGCTAAGGATACATAGTTGCACATTGAAAATAATCAACACAGGTCGATTAGGTAATGTCCTTGTATGCTTTAGTGGTGTTTGCATCTGTTGGCATTGAAGAGAAGGCTTGATAATGACTTCCGCTTGAATTATAGTTTGGTCTTAACAAGCTTTCCCGTTTGTCATTGTAATATAGTAGTCAGGTAAGAGCCGAACCAATTCAAATTCCTTTTCATTAGCATCAGCTGAATTGATAACTCATATCTACAAAACTAAATGATGTGCAGGATAACACATCCAGTGCATCCTTCGCGGCGATTGAAGATTGCATCCCCTTTGTAGCATAGTTAGGCCAGAAGCAAGACAATGTTTAGGACCAATTATTATGTAACTATATATTGATCAGCAATAAAATCTTCTGCTGGAATTTAGATTTGCAGCGGAATGGAGTGAATGCTACCGGTTACAACATTGTGTATATATAGACCTCCAAAAAAGTCCATACTACTGCAGATTAAGATATTTATTACACATAAATGCTCCTAATATTTGCTTATCTTATAAAAAAAATAAAATGACTAAATGAGGGCGCGCCAAGGCGCGCGCAAAGTACTCGTAATCTACAAGCTTGCTGACATTATCCTGGGAAGGTTCATCCCACTCAAATCCATCGGAGGCAACTCCCTCTTCACTTGGAAAAGAAGCATTTGTGTTTCCTCTGATGCACATCCAACCTTCAGCAGGGACACAGTCGTTTGCCTACATCCTTCGTTCAAGTATCTTGGACAGTACCATCTTAGAAGCCGCAGCTGGTCGACAGCTACAGATGGTCATTTTTTGCGTGGGCCCATACCATCTCCATACACTCTCATCCATCATATCTACACTTGTTGTGATCGTCACTATTGGTGAATGCTCTAACTCTGTTTTTCAAACATGGTTTTCTCCCGATAACATGCATTCCTTGGTAACTGATTCTTTTTTCTGGCTTGTTCTAGGAATAAAGGACAGATGTACTGCCCGGCAGTAAACCCCAAATGGGGGGTTAAGGCCAAGTGGCGTATTGGGGTGAGTGTTGTATTATCTTGTTTCTCTTGGAGTGACATGCTTTCTTTGGTATTCATCTGTTAGGGCTCAGTAGGACATGCTATATACCTCCCTTATGTTCCGAACTGCCATATTGGTTATCGTAGCCATTGGTATCAAATAGTAGAGATGCTGTTTAGTCCATTTTGTCTTTTGAGATTTCATGTACCCTCTGTGTTGCCTCAATAGCCACAAGTGTTCACGGGACTTGTTTGTCCAATTATTCACTAAACCACTTGTGATAGTTGCTTTTGTGATGGAGAAATCCTGAAAACTATTGGTTACAAGCTAGTTATCATGCAGTGATAACTTAGATAGTGTTCACAGTTTAATTTACTTATTAATAATAGGTCAAGTATTGCTATTTGCCAACATTTATTTCATTTCTTAAATATTTGTTGTTCTGAGTGAAATTATTGTAAATTGGCAAGGCTGTTGGTCCATTTTGTTTAGACACTTGTTTTTTTCCCTTCATACAAACGAACTTTGCAACTTCTTTGTTGGCAATCTAGCAGCTATTTTCTAATCATTCTTCTTTTAATAGGGCTGAAGGACAGTGGATTTACTCTGCATCTTCGCCATAATGAAGAGAACATGTTGGCATAATTATTGGCATCATGCACATTCTGCGCTCCTTGTCGACCATCTTGGCATCGTTGGTTCTCTTATCTTCGCCATAATGAAGAGAACAGTAGCTACTATTTATTGTATGCAGTATTTATTTTACTTTGTGTTGATCTTGTAATACTTATGTTACCTTTTTTAAAAATTTGGGACTTGTATGTATTTTGTTCTTTTCATTAATTAATTAGGTTTTTTTTTTTTGGGGGGGGGGGGCAGTTCCGTATTTGTGTATCAGATTCTCGAATGATCATCATAGCACTGTTATATTTGACTTTTGTGTTGTATCTATACTGTGATTTGCTGTATTAGAAAAAATTGCGTGTTGCACCTTAGAAAGAACAGAACATCATACGCACTGCTTTCTATACTGGTTGCTTTGCTATTGGCGTTGATATTATCAACCTATGTGGCTATTTAGTTTACCGTCCTATTTAAATCTCCCTCACAATGTAAAAAGAGTTTTTTGGAGGATGGAAAAGAGGGTTGCCTTAATTGTTAGCATTTTGCTGGTTCGCCGCTGCTAATCAAGCCAGTAAATTGGCAAAGGAGTGCTTCTCTATTAGAGTAACTCTTATCAATGTTCATACACGATGTTTACGTGACTTATTCTTTTTCGAAATGCCATAGAATTGTGAAATTCATTCTTTTTTGAAAGACAATAATCAAGTTTATGGCTCCTTGTTTCATTAGTCGTATAACTCCATTAAGCAAGGATGAATGATACAGAGTTATGAAGAAAGTTATAAACGAGGACAAAGAATAAATAGGGGAAGATTATAAAAGGAGGAGGAAACGAAATGGCAATTCCAATTCCACGATCGGGCATTAGTTTCCAAACCACCAATCGATGGCGCGATTTGCGTCTTGTATGGGACCCACATATATATTTTATCTGCAGTGAAACGATATGCCTTATTTCCCGAAGTCTTTATTTTTTTTTCTGAATACTACGTTGTAAGCTTACTTAGTGGTAAATTTCTTTTTTACCTTGGGGCATAGGCACTAGGAAAACTAATGTAGCTTCGCCCCAGGTGTAGTTTTTATTTTTCTGAATGCTACGCTGTAAGCTTACTTAGTGGTAAATTTCTTTTTTTACCTTGGTGCATACTAATGTAACTTCGCCCCACGGAGGCAGCTGGGCGTCCCTGGGCACCTGATTTTTATTTTCCCCCGCCATCCTGCTGCTCGGTCACGTAACTACGAGTGGGAATCGCGGAGCCGGAGCGCAGATCGCGCGTGGCATATGGCGGCGGTTAACGCAGGTGATGTTGGGAAGCTGCAAAACCTGCAGGACAAGTCGGCTTTCTTCCAGGTTCAGAAACAGGCAGCTCAAGTTCTTGAGTTCTTTCGGGAGCTGAGATGGGCTCAGGGCTCTGCTTCAACCTCATGCTCCAACACACAAATGACAAATTGCAGCGATCAGTGAAGGGTCCCCTTCGCCTGCATACGATTGTGGATGTAATTACCAGCAACACACAAAGTCGAGGAACAAAGAAACGTGGCAGACATCAACAGATGCTTAGAGCATCTCCAAGAACTGTTGTATTTTGTGTGAGTTGGCTAAAAAAAAGAAAAAGAAAACAAAAAAACTCATATCCAATAGAAACTCTATCTACCTCGTCTTCTATCCTCATTTTCTATCCAGAGGGTGCCGCTGGACATCTTTGCCTAGTGCTGAGCGCTAGCCGTCCCTTTTTGGATTTTGATGAAGCTGTTGGATTGCATCCCTTTTTCGCTAACTATTTTGTTTTACATAATAGTTATATCAGAATAGCCATCTATAGATACAAGAGCTCTTGGAGATGCTCTTACAATTTGAAAATTAGCTACACTAGCTATATCAATCACACGAAAATTCCGTTGCATCCTACCATACCAGGCGTCAATGACTGAAGGGACACCCAAGCTACTCCACACAACACCCGCCCCGGCTCCCCCGCGCTGCTGCGGCCGCCGCCGCCTCGCCGTGGCCACAGCGAGCGCGAGCAGGATCAGCGCGGGGGCGACCACCATGCCCAGCCGGAGCCCGCGGCGCCTCCCTCGCCGCGGCCACCGCCCTCCTCTCCTGCCGCGCCTCCTCCTGCCGTCGCCGCCAGCACCTCCCGGCTCGTCGTCCCCGTCAGAACTGCCATCCTCGCTGCCAGATTCGCTGTCTGGAGGAGACACCGGCGGTGGGCTCGGTTCTTTTGGTGGCTCGACCGCCGGCGGCTCTTGCACCGGTTCCTGCACTGGTTCTTCGGCCGGCGTCTCTTCCACCGCGGGTTCCTCGGCAGGCGGCTCTTGAACCGGTTCTTCGGCCGGCAGCTCTTGCACGGGTTCTTCCGCAGGCAGCTCAGCCTGTGGCGGCGGCTCTTCCACCTGTTCTTCCGCGGGCGGCTCCTGCGCTGGTTCTTCGGCCGGTGGCTTTGGCTCCTCGGGTTCCTGCACGACGGCCGGCTCGGGCTTAGACTCCACGTCGCACGGGATGTCCACCGGCGGGTTCGGCACGTCGGCCGGCGGCTCGGGCTCGCGGTGCGGCGGCCCGAGCACCTCGATCGGCGTCTCCACCAGCGGCTCCGGCTCCGCCGGCTCGAACACGATGTCGCACTCGATGTCGACCACCCGCGGCTTGCCCTCGACCTCGACCGCCGTCTCCACGGGCACGTCGCGGTCCTCCTCCACCTCCACCGGCGCCTCCACCGGGACGTCCCGATCCTCCTCCACCTCCACGGACGTCTCCACCGGCACAGGAGTCTCCACCGCCACGTCCATGACCACGGGCACGTCGCGCGGCGGCGGCTCAGGCTCAGGCTCGTCCTCCTCCGACTCGACGTCGACCCAATCCTCATGCTCCAGCTCGAGGCTCGACGCCTCGTCGCCGAGCTCCAGCTCCATCTCGACGCCGACGTCGTCGCTCTCGCTTCCCGCGTGGGACCCGGACGACGACTCGCACTCGCCGCCGGAGCTCTCGACGTCGAGCCGCGCCTCCTCGTCCCCGCCGTCGTCCGGCGTGCCGGGCCGCATCTTGGGCATGATGACGACGAGCAGCCCGTCGTCCTCCTCGAAGCCGACGGAGATCCGGCCCACGTCCACGCCGGGCGGCACGTCGAACGCGCGGCGGAACCCGCCGACCACCTGCCGGTGTGCCACCCGCACCCTCCCCGCCTCCGCCTCCACCGCGAACGCATCTTTCCTCGCGCATGTGACGGCGACCTCCGCTCCGTCCGCGCCGACGCGGACCTCGACCTCATCCTTCGCGTAGCCTGCACGCGCGCGCAACAGCCGCCGTTCACCATTTCTAGCGCACGCCAAGTGAAACGGGTAGTAGAGAGAGTCTATGTTGCCCGGATACGCGGATACGGATACCAGTACGCGATACGGGGATACTCCGATACGTCATTTTTTCAAAAACAAGGATACGAGGATACGCCAATATATATAAAAAATAAAAACAAATAAAAGTTTTAGGAACTAGAATGTGAGAAAATAGAAGTTCCAGGGACTATAATGCATCATAAACTCATATATTCATATGTTCTATAATTATTAGAAAAGGAAAGTGGCAAATGAAAAAAGAACCAATCTTATCTTTTCTGTTCGTCTGTTCCACGAATGGATGTCGGTCGTCTTCTTCCCCAACCTCCGGCACTCTCTCTCTCTTTCTCTGTGTAGCGGCCAACTCCGGCGGCCGCGGCTCCTCTCCCTCTCCGGAGGCCGCGGCTCATCCTCTCCCTCCCAAGCGACCGCGGGCCGTCCAGAGGAGCGCTCCGGTGGCCGTGGCGGCCCGCCAGCGGCGAGCTCCAGCAGCGCAGCACCACTCTAAATAGTGTTTTAACAGATGTGCGGGGCTCTGTCTGGACAAGCCGCGCAGCTGCTGGAGCAGTAGGAGGCACGGACGGGTGGGCGGGCGGAGGTGACGACAAGGGAGCGACAAGCGATGGGGAAGGAGCAGGAGGAGGCACGGGTGGGTGGCCGGGCGGCAGTGACGGCAAGTGAGCGATGAGCAGCAGGGAAGGAGCAGAAGGAGGCGTGGGCGGGTGGCCGAGCGGCGGTGACAGCAAGGGAGCTGTGCGAGGCTGCTGCGGGCCTGCGGCTGTGCGAGTGGGGATGAGAGGTGGCACAGCTGAACGGAGGACCTTTATACGAAGCGATTGAGTGGTGTTGTTAGGATTTGAAGGTATCGGACAGGTATCCAAAGGTATCATACGAATATCTGATTTATTTTTATTATTTGAAAATACCTAAATAGTTTGATACTTACGGAATACGTATCCGGGAGTATCCGTGGAGTACAAGTATCCGATACGGTATTCGATACCGGTACGTGAGTTTTGCGAAATATCTGTGTATCATAGGAGAGAGTATACCAGGGAGGTGGGCAAGGACGAGGAAGGCGGCACCGGTCTCGGAGGTGGCGAAGGCGAAGTCCTCTCCGGGCACGGGCGGGCAGGCGACTTGCACGGCGAGGTCGAGGTCCATGTCCGCGGCGCCCGCCTGGCATGTAGCGGCAGCAGGAACGATGATCTGCCATGCGTGCGGGTGTATTCTTGTGGCTTAAACCTCTCGTATCGCGTCTGGACCAAAAATGTGAGCGCGTCTTGAGCCTGGATTTGGGCTGGGCGGCGGGGTGCCTTTGGTAGCACGGATGCGGCGGATGCATTTCTCTCCGGGGTGGGTTTGGAAGAGATGCTCCGGCCGCCGGTGGAAAGGAGATGGGAGAATTGGTCGAATTGATTTTAGTTCCAAAAAATATTTGGTACTTATCATGTTGAATTTTCGGACACGGACATTAAATACAGTCGAAAAAATAACTAATTACATAGTTTAACTAATTAGAACAAAACGAATCTTCTAAAACTAATTAATCCATAATTAGACATTACTTACCAAATAACAACGAAATGTACTCAGTGTCCAAATTCAAACTTTTTCACCAACTAAACACCGAAATATAAGGATTGTTCGAAATTAAATTCCGTTTGGCACGACTTGTACTTCCTCGTTTGTCACGGCTTGGCTGCAAATCAGCAAATCTTTGCAGGCGGCAGGTGAACAGACAAAATGAACCGGCGCACGTCATTGCAGGCTACTCTGAATATTCAGAAACTGCCACGGTAAAACAGAGAACCGAGACATTTCAAATTTTCAATGCATCGCCGCGTTGGAATCATCTGAAATGGCCTATGCTATTAGGCAAAGATATTGTCATTTGCTTGTTAACTACTGTATTAGTCAAATCAGAAGAGCAATCATGCATAACTGAAAACTACCAGTAGCTCCCAAGCCGGCCACACATTGGAATTATCAGAAGAGCCTCTTCGGACTAACTAGCAGAGCATTGGCACCCAAACACTGAACACCCAAACAAGCCATTGGCACGAGCAAATGGCCAGCTGCTTCTTGCCACGGCTTTTGCTGGCGTTCATTGTGTTGGCCTCGTCGCGCCGCTGCCGGAGCTCCGCCACTGCTGCCGACCCGACCCTCGGCTTCGCCGCCCTCGAGCTCACCGAGGACCGGTTCAAGCTGCACAAGCCGTACGACCTGCCGCCGGAGCAGCGGTACGAGTTCCGCGACGGCGTGCGGCGGATGTGGGTGTTCTGCGACGACAAGCCCTTGAGCCCCGGGAGCCCCACCAAGCCGCGCTCCGAGATCCTCCTAAATGTAAGCCACCAAGATCATCAACGCTAATTACATCGTGATTTACTACTCCTAAACCTGTTCGATGATCTGCCGTGAGCTGCTAATCATTTACCCTTTTTTTTCTCTCTCTTTCGTGCAGGCGAGGTACGCAGCCGGGGTGTGGCAGTTCGAGGGCTACGGCTTCGTGCCGGCGGGCACGTCGGGGGTGTCGGTGATGCAGGTGTTCGGCGCGTCGGGGCGCAACACGACGCTGATGCTGCACGTCTACGGCGGCCGGCTCATGTACTACCACGACGAGGCGCGGGTCGTCGACGGCGACATCTACGACCGGTGGTTCCGGCTGAACGTCGTCCACGACGTCGACGCCGGGATGCTCACGGTGTTCATCGACGGCGAGGAGAGGCTCGCCGTCGCGGGCCACGGCGGGTACCGGCACTACTTCAAGTTCGGGGTGTACACTCAGACGGACCCCTCGCGCTACATGGAGTCGCGGTGGAGGGATGTCAAGGTATACACCAAGATTTGAAAGAGATCTAAATAACCAATGGAAGAGCAAGTTTGAATCATGTCATGAGGCAATTAGTACATGTTGGATCATCGGATACACATTACACAGAAGGAAGGATAATACTATAATCTAGCTGCCCTGACTCCTGAGAAATGCAACAAGTACAATTACTGCTTAGTACATACATCACCTGTTGATCAAATTAACATTTTTAACCAATAAGATCGGAGACCAAAAGATCAAGATCAAAACAAGAAAAAAAAAGCAATACATTGCTCAAATCGAGAGAATTGATTAGCGCGCGCCATGGATGGTGTCAAGCTATAGCAGTATTAGTGTACGTATTATATATCGTCATGTCCTCCTCCTGACCATGGAGGTGGCGTTGCCGTCGAAGAGCTCGTCGATGATGGTCTCGACGTCCTCGGCGCTGAGCTTGACGTACTTCTCCGTCTGCCTGCCGGCGCTGAAGTGCTGCGAGAAGCGGCCGAGGAAGGAGCGGTAGGCCGGCACGACGACGGCGGCGATGGAGACGCGCAGCTCCGACTGCAGCTGCTCGTCGCTGACGACCCAGGCGCCCTGCGTCCGGTGGATCTCGTCCATGGCGGCGTTGAACTGCTTGAACCGCTCCTTGAGCACCGGCTTCTGCACGTGCCCCTTCACGGTGAGCACGCCGTCGTCGCGGAGCAGCCCCAGCACGCGGCTCCACGTCTCCCGCTGGTAGTTCTTGTGGTACTGCCGCAGGTTCGTCGACTGCTTCCGCGCCCACGCCTCGCCGAGCATCGCGTTGATCTCCGACGAGCCGCGGATCTTCTGCAGCATGTACCGCCCGTTGTTCATCAGGAAGATGTTGCTCAGCGACGGGTCCTTGTACAGCCGCGACTTGGCCTCCAGGTTGCTGTGCAGCAGCTCCATCACCTCCATCAGCTGCGCCGAGAACGGGTTGTCCTCGCCGCCGCCGCCGCGCCGGTGCTCCCGGAACACCTGCTCCAGCGTGCTGTTGTACTCGCACGCGTACTTGAGGTAGTTCATCACGTACCGGGTCAGCGGGTGCACGGCGCCGCCCGGGACCGGCTGCTTCCCGGCGTCGGCGCGGATCGAGCCCTCCAGCTCGTGGAAGATGGCGGCGGCGGACTCGCTGAGGCGGGACCGCATGGAGGCGATCTCGGCCTTGAGCTCCGCCAGGGCCGAGCTGCTGCGCTCGGCGGCAGGCTCGTCGGCGGAGAGGAAGGCCTCGATGACCGGGGACGCGTCGCGGACGGCCTCGTACATGTCGAGCACCTTGAAGAGCTTCTCGGCGGCGCGCTTGGTCATGGCCACGGCCTCCGCGAAGCTGAGCATGTGCAGCATCACGCAGCGCGCGAGGTCGGCGAAGATGCCGCGCCCCGCGGCGGCGTGGCGCCCGGAGAAGACGCGGGTGCAGAGGTCGTGCTCCGTGGAGAGGCCGACGTTGATGGCGTGCCGGAACGCCTTGGTCCACGTCACGATCTCCGCCTCCAGCGCCTCCCACGCCATCTTCACCACGTCGTCGATGTTGGACTTCTCGTACCCGAGCCCCTGCAGCGCCGCGTCGAACGCGTTCCGCCGCGCCACCAGGAACATCTGCGTGCACTCCGTGGAGTACCCGGCGGCGACCATGGCGTCGGCCATGGCCCGGAGCCGATCCACCGTCTCCGGTGGGTAAGGCGGCGCGGCCTCCTTCCCGGCGCCCGCGCTGGCGTGGTCCGACGGCGGCAGCGGGAGGACGCACCGGTCGGACTCGTGCGCGCCCTGCTCGTTCCCCGCGCACGGGTCGCCGCCGAGCAGCGCGTGGAACTCGTCCTCGAGGAACGCCATGGCCCGGTGGAGCACGCCGGTGACCCGGTGCACGGCGGCGGTGTGCTTGCCGCCGCCCTCCGGGCTCTTGCCGAGCGCGGACGCGAGCGCCGCGATGCGCGTGATGGCGGCGAGCAGCGGCGACGGCTCGCCGCTGGCCTCCACCGCCCACTTGTCCTCGGCCCCCTCCGACCGCGCGATCAGCAGCTCGACGGCGGACGCGAACTTGTCCAGCGTCGCCTCGGTGACGGTCACCGGCGCGTCCCCGTCGTGCCCCGCGATGAACGCGTCAATCTCCACCGACAAGGCGGCAAGATCCGGGTCGCCCCCGCCGCCGTTTCCTCCTGGCGCGCCATCGCCTTCCTCCTGCTCGTCCTCCTCCTTGATGGCCTGCTCCCTCTCCCTGGCGCCGCCGTGGTGCAGGTCCCTCTTGTCGCGGACGGCGCCGAGGGAGAAGTTGCGGTCGACCTCCCGGGACCTGCCGCCGTCGTCACGGGTGGTGGCCTGCGAGAAGCTGCTGGACTTGTAGGGCGCCTGGCTCCGGCTGTCCATCTCCGGTGGGTGGCCGGCCGGGGGGAGGGGCGGGGAATGGGCAGCGGCGAGATCACTGGGTGTTTGTTCGCACGGATGGCTGAGGCGGCATGCAGCAGAGCGATCGAGAGGGAGGCGGTGAGCGAGGTGGTGGCAAGAGAGAGAAAGCCGCCGGGCTGGGCGGGAGTTGAGGCGCGCCACGCTTGAAAGGGGCCTCTCTGTCTTACCCCGTTTTAGCTGGCCGGCAACGAGAGGTGCAGAGGTATCCGTGCTCCATCAGCATGTGCTGAGTTTTTTTTTTCTCGACTACTTGTCGTAGTAGATGTAGATATGAATGATCCAAATCCTTAGAACGAATTTAGGCCAACCAGATTTATTTAGGTGAAATTCGAGGGAACTGCTGCTAATGGTCGGCCGATTGAAAAAAAAATCATATGAGATCTAGGAGTTCCTAGAGCAATCCATCACCATCTCTTGATGATGGGACAGAGCATAGAGGTGTAGCTGTTGTTGTCGATTATCACGTGGGGCTTGTGTAAGTTTTTTTCTTTTCGCAAGTTTTACCTTAGCTCCTAGGTCCTTGCTACGAGGAACTTGCCACTTTTTTTTCCACCTTTGCACAGGTGATACCTCCTAACTTCTAATTACTTCACAAGAAAAGTTAGCATTGACCGTAGCAGAACTTTTGCCCGAAAACAGCAAAATGGTTCAAGCCCTGTTTAGATCCCAAAACACAAAATTTTTGTACTAAATGTAGTCGAAAAATAAATCACATTATACCAATGGATTGTAAATCACGAGACGAATCTAATGAGCCTAATTAGGACGTGATTAGACACTAAATCACTACAGTAAACATGCTCTAATGATGAATTAGTTAGGCTCATTAGATTCGTCTCGTAGTTTACAGACGAGATCTGTAATTAGTTATATGATTAGTCTACATTTAATACTTCAAATGTTGAAGATTCTCTTCCAAAAATGCAAAATGACCTAAACAAGCCCTCAGTCCAAGAAGACGGTGCACGGAAGCAACAAAGATCCTTGTTCTTTTTCCTTTTTCTGACAGATGAATCTAGCATAGCAACGGCGGCCAGCAAGGTGGTGCTGCAGAACTGAACCAATCATCTGATCTGAAAGTGGCGAGGAAATGGCTCCCACTTGCCCACGACGGGGACAGTACAGCACACACGAATGTCGCCTCGCCTCTAGTCTCCCCAAACCCACGGGAGATGTGCTCCAAAGCTGATTTGACCAAGAACTTCAGCTCTTGCCACTGGAGCCATCTCCTTGCCAATCATTTGGGGGTGTACAAGATAGAAAGCACGACTCCTTGATCATTGTATGCTCATGTTATTTATTTATTTATTTATTTATTTATATTTATTTTGCTTGGATAAAAGAAAAGCCAATCAACGTGCACGATTGAATTCAGCTACACGACCATGCACCCATTCTGCATTGCACGAACTTGTGCTTAGCCGGCCGTCCCATGGGGGAAAAAACAAACACTTCACGGACGGCACAAGAACGACATTTTGATTTCCTTCAGTCTTATGAGAAGCAAAAAGCGTAGCGTCATGTTGCTCGACAGTATCACAGACGTAGAGTGATTGGATCGCAAGGGTACAAATAAAACAGAAAAAAAAAAGAACTCCCCTTCAAATTTCGCTTTCGACTAGCATAGAATACAAATTTGTGAGTCCGCTGTATGTAGGATGGTCGTTGCACATGAAGATCACCGGTGCCTTGCCGGGAGTCCGCCTCCGCCACCGCTCTTGCGGAGGACGTTGTTCCTGTTCTTCGGCTTTGGTATGTCGTGGATATCCATCACTTGAATGGTCCTCTGCTTTTTCGCTGAGAAAAGATGAGAAACAACGAGTGCAGAACAATGTTAAAAGCATAGGCATAAATATCACTTCTTTTGCTACTCAATATCATAGTGTTACTCTGACAGTATAACATGGCATTTTTCGTAGTACTAAATGACAAATCAGACTAAGGATTACATATATTGAATACTATTTAAGTCCCTAAGCCTATAAATCAACGGTAAACATGCTAAGTATGTTGCTGAAGTATTACCATTTTGCGCTTCCTGGTAATTTTCCTGAAGCCTCTTCCTGGCTGAATCTAGCTTCTCAGAGTCCAAAAGAGTATCCTTTTGCTCCCTAATTGTCCTCTGCAGAGAGTATTTATGAACATCACATGAAAGTCTAGGCACTTCTTTTGTCAAACATAGCTCAGAAAAGATAAAGTTTCATCATGATTAACATCTTTTTCACTACTTTGTGTGACACTATCAATGTGCAGTGACAATGAGTGGTGGATGGTGAGGCATAATTAGTCAAAAGATGATAACTCCACGCTGATATTGCATGGCCTTATTTCCTTTTCCTTTTTTTAGGGGGCTTCCAATTGACCATTTTTTTTTTCTAGCCAACTTGTTCTACTCTAAATAGAAGCAAGTGCATAGCTCCTATGGTAAGAGCTAATGAAAAATTCAGATATAAGAAAATAGAGAGGAATGCATGGTGAAAGATGTACAGCTGGAACTGATGATGAAGTAGTAGAATAGTTGTTGTTGCTGTTCTGCTTGGTGTTATGATATGCAGGTGCAGGGCTTGTTCTCCGTTTCTCCATTGACTCCACCACATTGTGATTGCTAAATCTCTCTGAGCTCAAACCATCTAAGTTCCAAAAATAGGGTCCATTAAATTAAACGAGTTGGTCACACAAAATATGAGATCTGTTTAAACCCCTTAGGGAATTGATATTGGTCATATGGGAACTCACTCTGTCTCTGTGGGCTGGGGGAATACTTGAAGTCTGAAGCCTGCAATTGCACAGTATCCACAAACAAAATTCATACCACAAGCTGCATAGACAGAATTTTAAAAGTATATAGGAGCATATTGATATGAACCAATTTATGTTTCTGTTAGCCTTTTTAGCTGTTACTAAGACTTGAGAGCTAAGTATGGTCAACTATGCATTAGATTCCCTGTTTGTTTGGTATATTAAGAAGAGAATTGAGCTAGGAACATTTTAGCACAATATCGAGCACTGGTCAAACTTCTCAGACAACATTGGATTATGAAAGAACAAGTTACCTGACTGTTCTGATGATACTTGGGTTGGACTTTATCAGGCGAGTCACCATCGCCTGCCACCATGGATCAAAGATATCAAAATTACCACCAAACACAAATTGAATCCAAAAACTTTGGAGCTAAACATAATGCATGGTATGCACGGCCATACTTATGATCGAGCCACCACCATCACCACCTGAGTTGTGCAGCCGTACCCAGTCATCAACTATCTCTTTCCATTTCCTTCAGGTTCAGGTTCAAAAAAAGGGCACCAGCACAAAACAATCAAACCAATGTCAGAAAGTACTTCCTGGTCCAATAGGACATAGACCTATCAGCAGTCAGCTTGTTCTTCACCTGACGAGCAGCTTCACCAGCTGCCGCACTTCACCAGATGGATGCTTGCGTAGGCCATTGACATGCCGGCCGATGTCCGTCTCCTGCAGAAAACAGAATAGCAAACCTTCCAATCCTTGAGCTTCTGCCTCAAAAAGCATCCATCCAAACTATTCCTTCCTTTCGCAAGTCCAACAAAAGG
Organism: Panicum virgatum; assembly: GCF_016808335.1. Classification (NCBI taxonomy): domain Eukaryota; kingdom Viridiplantae; phylum Streptophyta; class Magnoliopsida; order Poales; family Poaceae; genus Panicum; species Panicum virgatum. Next base: position 2,538,858 of record NC_053147.1, read on the forward strand.
GAAGCTAAAAAGTAAGTTTGACCTGGAGAGCCTTGTAGGTGATATCCATGTCTGCCAGGCTCTGCAGCAGGCTCACCGTCTCGTCCTCCGACTGTGACGCGACCACAAAACAGAGGTACAGATTGCAACGAAGCAGTGAGCCCTTTTCTCCTTTTGTCAGCAAAATTGTATTGTCAAATCGGTAAAAACGGGATCATTGAGGACCTGGTCGGGGTCCTCCAGGAAGTCCCTGATCGCCAGGATCTTGCTCTCCACGCCGGCGTCAGCCTCGTCGTCGTCGAAGCCGTCCGCGTCGACCTCCTCGTCCGGCGAGGCCGGGAACGCCGACGCAACGGCAGCAGTCTCAGCCGCCTTCGTCGGCTGCACCTGCGCCGGCGGGCCATCGCAGTTGCGGCATCGGCCACCAGCGTAGAGCCGCTCGACGATGCTGTCGCGGCGCGCGCGCAGCTCGTCCGGGCTGTCCCGCGCCGCCACGGCGAGCGCGGCGTCCACGAGGTCCCACACGTCGCCGCCGCCCCCGAACGCGGCCAGCGCACGGCGGAGGCGCCCGTCGGAGCCCATACCGGCGGCGGTTACGGGGATCGGATCCTCGACGGCAGCAACAAGATCCGGTAACGCGACCGACGGAATCCTCAGGGCCAAACGTTAGGCCGCCGAACCCCTCGGCGCCTTCGCCTTCGGCGGGGGCGCAGCCATGCCGGAACGGAGGATCGGAGGGGGTGAGGCAGCGATCCGGAGTGGGAGGGCGAGGCCGCGGCTGGGGAATCGGACGGGACGGCCGGGTGGATCCGATAAGCGAGCTTCCGGACCCATTAACGGTGCGGTGGTGATGGTGGGTGAATGTTGGTTGGCACGGTGCGAGATAGGGGCCGAAAATTCCCAGGGTACATTCCCTTGTTCCCGCGGACAGATGCCGGTCGGTTTTCTGTTTTTCGTGTTGAATTTTTAGCATTTCTGCTTAAAATTTGGCGAAACAATGTCAAATTGCCACATATAGAATTACAGAAGATAGATAGAAGAGCTTATATGATGCATCTTTTGAGGAAAGTGCACCCACTACTCCTAACATATACTGTAGTAGAAAGCAGAAAAATTCCCCGTAAATGAAAGGAAAAAAATGTTATCACACAAAGTTCACCGTTTTAAAAAATGCAAAAGTCTTCCATTTACTTAAACATGCAATTTAGATTGGTGAAGGGAAAATCATTTAAGACCCAACCACTGCCCACGCAATGATTTAGTTGATTCAAGTCCGCATTCATTTTATAAAGAGATGGTGGGATATCTTTTCGCCGCTCTTTGCAATAAAGATTTTATATAGTTGTGAATTCGCATTATAGTATATTTTTCATACAAATATGACAATTTTGGCTTGTTTACACCTAAGAAGAGAAACAATCCTCATGTGAATCCTTAGTTGGAGTTTCAGACTTAGTCGTCATCTTTTGAGTCCACATGAATCCTCCTTTCCTTTATTTTTCCCCTATTTCTTGCTAGAGGGGCACCCGTCCTGTTTGGTGCACTTGATGGGCTGGTTTGGAGTTACCGTAGCTACAGTACCCGATAGTATGTTGCCCGTCGGTTGTTAATCATATATAATAGCAAATCGCTACAGTATCAGCCGCTATATAGTACTTGCTTTCTCACAAAATCAGCTGAAAGTCTGGAACAGTAGTCCAGCCCAGCCATTCAGTTCAACCGAACAGGCTGACCATCATTCAGTTACTGAAACCAGCTGGTTGATGGACTCTGACATCCTCAGATCCACTGTATCGATTCATTAGCGTTAATAGTGAATAGGTATGTGGACAAACAGCTGATTACGACAAGCTTGCTGATTTAGCAGGTCTTGGTGAAGACCATGACGTCCCTCCACCTGGCTCCGTGCGGTGCGACGAACGCGTTTGCGTGTACACCCCCGAACTTGAAGTAGTGCGTAGGAGCAAGAGAAGTAGCATAGACACTTGAAGGTTGCTGCGAGTAGTATAGACACTCAAGGGTTGCCACGAGGAGTAGCATATACACTCGATGTAATGACATTGATGTCTACTTCCGCTATTAATTATTTTCCATAGAAAAGGTTTCCCATTTTATTTTAGGCAAAATAACACAAAACTTCCACTATTAATTATCTTTATATTCCCACAACATAAAAAAAGAACACCCGGCGATCCATTATCATCCATTATATCCACCTATTGTCATCCTCCACCTCGCTAGCAGCGCTCACACCGCTAACCCGCTCTAGTCCACCAGATCCACCTCCGCCGCCGTCCTCCCCTTCACTAGCTGGTGGCGCCTGCACCCCGTCGGCATCCCGCATCTCGCTGGCAGCGCTCGCACCCTTAACCAGTCCTAGTCCACCAGATCCACCCCCTTGGCGGCGCCCCCACCCCCATCCTCCACCTTGTTGGCGGCGCCCACACGTCCTCCGGCATCTCGCACCTCAGCGGCGGCGCTCGGACCCCTAACCCTGCCTAGTCCACCAGATCTACCCCCACCGCACCCCCGCTGCCATCCTCCGCTTCACTAGCTGGCGGCGCTCGCACCCAGCCGCCATCCTCCACCTCACTGGCAGCGTCCTGCACCCGTCAGCATCCCACGCCTTGTTGGTGGCGCTCGAACACTCGCCGGCATCCCGCACGGCCGCACCTCGTTTGCAGTGCCTCACCTCGTCGGAATCCTGCGCCTCGGTGGCGGAGCCCGCACCCCCATCAGCATCCCGTGCCTCAGTGGCAGCCACCCACACCCCCGCCGACATCCCAGGCCTCGGTGGCGGACCCGCACCTCACCGCCATCCTCCGCCTTGCTGGCGGCGCCTTCGACACGAGTGAAAATTGTCTTCTCCCCTCTACTCCCCTCTCTTCCCTCTCCTACTCAATCTAGATCTGAGGAGACCACACCGCAAACCTCATCATCTTCTTCATCTCCGGCAAGCGCCCTTACCCCCACCCTCCTATCCATCTTCGGGGATGTACGTCACCGAAGCTACCTCGGCCGCTCACCACCACGCGAACCTGGATCTTGAGAGGATGTCACCGTGATGCTCCCACCCTAACACCGCCCACCCGTTGTCCTACTACCGTTCGGCTAGCGGTGTCATCGTCGTCTTGCCTCACTGCTCGCCGCCCGCCTTCACCGTCGGGCCGGCCGCCATTCCGGAGCTGCCACTAGAGCTGGCAACACAAGTAACCCCAAACCCCAAGTAGTCCTTAATTATTTTATTCTATTTGTTACTTCATTTGAAATATTTTCGAGTAATTTATGAGTTTGACAGTCTGCTCTTTCCCTAAACAAGGGCTCTGGCGATCAGCTAAAATGAATGCCCTCTTGATTTAGAGTTAGGATTGTTATTTGCTCATTTGTTCATATATGTCAAGTGCATAGAAGATACATATTGTGGCGTGAATGTACGAGGCTGCTGCTAGCGTGCCACTCTCGAGAGGTTCCAGACTTGGGGCATATAGTGGCATATATATTTGGCTTGGACCAAGGCAGCGCGCCCACACACACGCACCACACCCCACACATGCACACACGCAACATAACACCACACGCACGCACACAACACAATACAGCACCACACACACACCACACGCGCGTGGCACGCACGCACGCAACACACAACACCACACGCACGCACGCACACAACACCACACGCACGCACGCGCGCACGCACACACACACACCACACGCGTGCGGCACACACACGCAACACACAACACCACACGCACGCACGCACACAACACCAGACACAAACACACAAACACACACCACGCGCGCGACACGCACGCACACACACAACATAAGGCAAGACACGCTGCGAGATCCAATAATTCTTGTGACCTCGGCTTCTTAGCATGTCTTCTCCGATGAGATGTTCGGGTTAGGGTTTAGGGCTCGGTTAGGCTTTTAGGGTTGGGAGTTGGAAGGAATTTATGGCTGCCGGATTTAAAGGGATGGCTGGGGGTGGCGGCCGAACCAGCGGGCGGTGGTGTGTTGTGGGTACTGGGTAGTTCAGTGAGGCGGCACGCACCATGGTGGTGGAGGAAGGTGGTTGGGTAGGGTAGTAGCCTAGTAGGTAGCCGAGGAGGCTGACTGAAGTGTTTACAGGAGGAAGGCAGGCTACCAGGTGTCGGCGACGGGTGCAGTGGTATGGCAAGGGGCGGCGAGGCATCACCAGCCGTTGGAGTTTTGGAGAGGTGGGTGCAAGTGGGGGAAGGGGCAGTATAATGGGGCCTACAACGCTGAGGAAGGCACTAGAGACCAGGCGGGTGGTGGTGGGAAGGTTCGACGGGAGGTTCGATAGCTTGAGCGGAAGATGAGATGTTGTGGTCGATAGATCACGTGAGGAAGTGGGAAGGTTCGACGGGAGGTTCGATAGCTTGCGCGGAAGATGAGATGTTGTGGTCAATAGATCACGCGAGGAAGAGATTACGGGCGGTCGAGTGGAATTGCGTGTATGGGCTAGGGCTCTCCGTGTACTCCTAACACGAGGGGCCTTTTCCTTCGGTTGTTTCCCCCAAACATTTTGTTACTGTATGTGTGGGCAGGCCAATACTCTTTGAGCAATCAATTGATGATGTGTTTGTCAGCCAATCATCCAGTATTTTTTTTCTTTTACACCAAATCAGCACTAGTCACTTTCCACTAGTCAGCCAACAATACTTTTATCTCACAACAAATCAGCACCAGCCACCAGCCATATCCAGCCGAATAGAGTGTATATTAGCAAATATGAGAAGTTGGCCAAACAATTTGATATTTTAGTTTGGGGTTTGTCTAAAGGATGATAACTTGATAATAAATAATATTTTTGCAATTTTATGTAGGGCAGTGTGTGTCTCAGACACTTCAAGGGATCTAGTATGCTTTCTATTATCTCCAATGATTTGTATTAAATACATGGTATGACAACAAAAATGAATATACAATTACTAGGCTCATCTGCTTTTTAGTGCTTTGAACTATGAATTATCACTTTGTCTAGAAAAACCACGGCTACACCTAGTTCTATTTCCTTAATTCTAGCTCTATGATATGTTTGTCGGGGAAAACCCATGATTTGAACTATTGAAAATATATCACAAACCACATCAAGCATGCTATCTTCTCTCGCTTATTTATGTTGACTTCGCTTAATTATCTTTTAAATGGATTTCTAGAGAGAAGTAGCAATCATCATTTTCTTATTATGATTTATCACTATGACTTCGCTTAATTATCTTTTAAATGGATTTCAAGAGAGAAGTAGCAATCATCATTTTCTTATTATGATTTATCACTATGTAGATACTGTATGGACAAGGTTGAGCTTCCTAGACCTATGATCGTGTGCTGCTTGGGTTACAAACTAGGAGATGTTGACATCTCAAAACCCATGCGTCGTTCAGCTCGCAAAGCAATGAAAAAGCATAGAATAACTGACACTGAAAATTACGCAGAAGGTGTTGTAGAAACTTCAGATTTCAACAATCTGAAGTTTGTAGGACCAATTTGGAGGTATGTTAATTACTCTTTTACTTCTAATAAGAATCAAACAGTGGTACTCCTTTGTATAAAATATGCATGATGCACTACAGGAATCAGTATTTTTGTCATGTGTTATATTTTTGCTGTGTGTGCACATGACAAAGAGGTTATTTGTCGTGTGTCCGATAGAAAGCACATGGCAAACTACTGAGCACACGGCAAATAGTCGGATTCCGGTAGTGATGTTTTCTGTTTCTTTGTCAACAGTGGAGCCTTTTATGAACAGTGAAGTATTCAAGGTAAACAAATTTAAGATAGAAGCATACTTGTCAAGCAAAGCATGTCACAAAGTGGAGAAATTTTCAAGATCGTCATTGCCACAAGTCGTTGTAGTAGAGAAGGCTCCTCGGTTGGAAGTCTGGCCAAAGATATGGAAGCCTTCAGGACCTACAAGTGCTTGTATTGGATTGTATTTCTTCCCACCTAGTTTGAGGTGTGTTTGCCATTATTTCATTGTTACCTTTTCTTATGCTTGATGTGATTACGAAGTACTAATATTTTCAATGCACTCAAGGTCAAATGAAATATCAAACGAATTGGTGAAGGAAATAATCGAGAGCGATGGTGCCCTGAAAGCTACTGTTGGTATCGTTGATCTATTGATATTCCCCTCTATTCTATTGCCAGAACAAAATCAATGTAAGTATTCTGTTGTAAAATTCCTTTTTTCTTCTGATATCCTGCACACACACACACACACACAGTTGTTATGTAATCTGTCTACTTTAAAAGCTCTCCTAGTGCACGAGTACATCGCAGTATTTTGCTCACTATATTTGCCTGTTGCTGATGAAATTCTCTTATTCTTCAGTGTACCAGGGCAAACACTACCTCTGGGGGGTGTTCAAGAAAAGGAAAGGCATTTCTGACGAAGGTGTTATAGCTGCAGAACAAGATGGTTCAGCGTGTGCCGCAGAGGAAGGGCAACTACAAGAACAGCATCTTTCGAGCCAGCAAGAAGTTGAAGTGCAACCTGAGTCCCCAGGCCAAGAAACTTCTGCTGTGAAGCTTGTTGGGAATGAACCGCTGATGGAGTACAACCCTGAGGCAGAAAAGGAGGCTGTGACAATTTCCATGACAGGAGGTGTTACCTGGCCTGGCAGCAGTTTGCCCCATGAAAAGCCGGACACTCCAACAGCGGGATCAAACACCTCTGTAGCGCATCCTGAAGAAGTGAACATGCAGCAAGAAGAAGGCTTCACCTCTTCACACAAGCTGAATGCCTCAACCATTGCCGACCCATCTGTTGAGGAGGATGGCCGTGGACAATCCAGCTCTGTCACTGTCTCAGAACCTCCCAGCATAAAACTGTTTGGGGTGACCATTGCCCGGACGCCGAGAGCTCAGCAGCAGCTGATCCTAGAGATGCCTAGTGAGGCCTCGATGGTATTGTCAGTGCCAGAAGAGTTGGTGACCGCAAATTCTAACACAGGAAACAGTGCTGGAGTAGGAGCTGGACTGAACCCTGGCACGGATCGCCTGCATCTGCCCGAGCGTCCTGAAGCCTTCGGTCTGAGGCCCCGGTGGTGAGCCTGGGCCGCCTCAGCCAGATGTGGTTGCTTCTGACGCCGGCCTGGAGCTGTTCCCCGTCCAGCAGGAGCAGATGGGATTGGCCGCGCCTGGGAACGAAGCCAGCGACATGGATGTGGATCTCGAACTGAGCCTTGCCGTGCCGCCGTCGTGCGTTTTGCAGCTGCAGCTGTGAAGCTTTGCTCCGGAAGGTTTGGACGTTGGTGCGAATCGCATTGTAGTGTGTTTGTCGTCCATGGATGACAGATGATGACTGCTTTAGTTACAGCCGGTGTCTTTTAAACTTCAATTGAGTTGGTGATGTCGTCTGCGAGAAGATTTGCATTGCGTCTGAGACTGAGTTCCTTCGTAGAGACGTCGAGCATGACGGATGAAGATGTTCTGTGGATTGTGGTTGATGTTTTGATTTGTTTTTTTGCTTTTTGGCAATGCAAACCAGAACTGAAGTTATTTATGTTTTGACGAGACTGCATCAAGTGAAATGGAACGCTGTTTGTGCCCTGTCCAAGATGGACAGGATCTATTAGTAGCTTCAAGATGTGAAAAAATTCCAACGAATTCGAACAAAACTGCCAGGTCGATTACAGGTTGCGTAGGCGTACAGAAACATAGAGGCAGAACACGGCGGCGGTAGCAGCCGCTACGCACAGCAGTAGCACGCCGGCGACGATCCCTATTCCGGCCGCCTTCACCACACGGCGGCGACCTCCTCGGCGCGGCCTGTGGCGGCTCGTGACGCGCGCTCCGGGGTCTCTCATCACCACTTTGCTCCCGAGCAGCACGGAGTTGGTGACCCCCTGCACGTTGTTGTTCACGTAGATGTTGACGCAGCGCCCGCCGCCGCAGCTGCAGCAACGGTGCCCTCCGCCCGACGCCGCCGGCGCGCGGTGCGCCACGGACATGGTCGCCCCCGTGCTGGTGCAGCCCTCAGCGGCCAGGCGGCCACCCCAGCTCGGGGAGGCGCCGGCGTCCCCAGCTCCAATGCCCATCCTCAAGGAAGCAAGCAGCGAAGAGAAACGGCAAGCCCAACCACGGCGTGTCACCGGCCAGCATCTCGACGACACTGCACCCTGCTTCTCTTATAGGACCGGACGGCCGGAGAGCGTTGCTTTGTGCGTAATGCTATGGGGCGAAGTAAAGCATATACAACAGAATCCATGGCCAGAATTAGCGTGCCTTGAAGCTGGACTGCAGGCAAGGGATCTAGCGTTAGGCACTGGCGCACGGCAACATCTTCCAGCATCCATTCATAAACGGAGCAGAACTCCATATGGGCTGTCAAGAAGAGCTAGCTCCGTATTATTCATGGCCCCTCTTTTTCAAAAGAATGCAAATTCCTTATTTATAGTATCTGGAATTCTTAATTCCTTTTAAATTACAAAGATTATTCCCCTTGTGCATTTGCACTTTGCTCGATTGGCAATTTGGCATACATTTTATTGGTGCTTTTGGATTTTAACCGTCTTGGGTTTGAATGATTGATTCGGGAATTCTTGAAATTCCCTTCGCGTTCAAAATCATTCTTGAAATTCTTGGAAAGGGCAAATGGGCAACCAAACAAGGATAAGCATGAACGGGAACTTTGGGAAGAAATCTGCCAGGAGAGCCTCAATGGCTAAAAGCCAAATCTCAGTGATCACCGATCTGAATTTATTTGACACGGCTTTATTACAGTAAATCCAGTAGCCCAATGTTACAAAAACAAGTATCCACAGAAGCTTTACAAGGTGATGGATCTCTTCTTCAGCCACAACATATTTAAGTTTTCTCAAAAGCTACATTATTGATCGGCAGATCTCTCCAACATAAATTACAGGACCAGAGAAGAGCGACAAATCAAGAAAGAATTGGCGTATCACAAGTAATATACATGAACCATTCGTTTGTTTCGATTACTCAAGGTAATATCTGCTTCAAAATATTGGCAGGCCACATACTGGGCTTAGACAAAGTTTATGGTGAAGGAGACGTAAGGATGGACCTCTGATTCACCTCCCAGACCAGCAATGCTTACATCATCTTCAGATTTCCAGTAAATACTGCAATTCAAATGTTGCATTAGTAAAAAACAATAGCAAGATGTCACTTAGCAATGCAATGACCACAACTAAAAACACTGAATTACCTATGGACATTGCCACAAAGCTCCTCTAAGATGCTCCTTACTTTCTTCTCATTCTTTGTAGATGGTGCAAGAACAGCAGACTGATGCAAAGAGATAAGATTAGACAAGACAGAAAATATAGAGTTGACCATCAAAAAGAGTAATGACAGCAGAGCAAATTACCAGGAATGATGGTGGCAGACCATATCTAAGAATGCTCTCTACAAATACACACACCGCACAGAAGTGCATCCAGGAACTGAATACCTGCACAGAAATAAGTACAATTGAGCAAACAAGATACTCTTCTCTATCTCCATTCAAGTGGCTGCCTTTTACATTGGATCCCCAAGCTTATCACAACCTTTTAGGGGGTTTGCTCATCAAAACAGACAAGAAAAGAAAAGGCAAAATAGACACTTTGGTCCTTCAACTTTGCTCCAAGGATCAATTTGGTCCCTCAATTTTCAAAAAGACTAATTTGGTCCCTCAACTTTTGGTTTTAGGTCAAATTTGTCCCTGTACTAATGTAATGCTCCATAATACCATGAGACTAATGCTAAAAAGTCATCATTACTCTTGGCTATTTCCTCTCCTTCACAATTTGCATATTTAGCAGTGGTGTAACAACATGTGCATGATATTCTCATGTGATCTAGACTAATTAAATACGAAAGAGCATTTCAACAAATACGAGAGACATCAAATCAGCTGACAAAATAATAGATCTATTGTGACCTATTATTGATTAATTACAACTATACAATAATGGAAATTGAGTATGAGAAGGAGCTAAGGGTAAAAATGACTTTTCACATCTATCTCATGATATTATGGAGCATCATATCAATAAAGGGACAAGTTTGGCCTAAAAACAAAAGTTGAGGGACCAAATTGGTCTTTTTGAAAGTTGAGGGGCCAACTTGATCCTTGGAGCAAAGTTGAAGGATCAAAGTGGCTATTTTGCCAAAAGAAAACAAGGGACAGTCATCATTTAACCGGGCTTGGAATCTACAGGCGGATTTGTTGCTGGGCAAGCAAGATAAGCACACAAAACAAACTAAAATAAATATAGCAAATTGTTTAACCACAACAACAAAACAATCCCAATACTTCCGTCATGTTTACTGAAGCAACCAGGGCCAGCCCTGGGGCAGGGCAGGCAGGGCGGCAACCCCAGGCCCCAAATCCCAGGAGCCCCCTAGCCAGATGTGCATGTACCAACGAGGCCTGCTAAAAACCACTGCCCACCACCCAGCGTGAATTGCCCAGCCCAATTTATGTGATTGAAGCCATCTCATTAACCAATCAGCCACATCGTCCACCCATTCCCCTCCCCTTCCCTCATCTCGAAACGCATGCCATGCCTGATCCGCAGCGTCATGCAGCCACTTTCATATTGATTTCTTCTCTTCAGGCCCAGCCTAATGCCACTATCCAGGAGGTGCTCTCCTCTGATGGAACCCAAGGGCCTCAACATGACCAGGCTGCATCTGAGTTTCAGAGATGTGGAGATGCTATGCTATGCCCCAAGCCTAACCTAGAAGGCGAAGCCAGTGTTTTTGAAACAAGATACATGGTTAGTGTTGAAATGGAAATAATCAATATTACTGAATGCTTGTGCCATATTCCGTGCAACATAATAATGAAAAAACACACAAATTAATAGCTCTAATTAACAAAGGTGATGCATCGCAATCTGACAATAACTTGTGCCCAATGAGTTACCACCATATGAATTCCTCCCTAAATAACAAAGTTGTGGCAGTGAGATTTTAACAACAGCAATCAAAAGAATTCCAGCATGCATCAAAGTCAGGACTCACAACTGATATCCTTATTTAAAACTTAAATAGAAGTAACCTGTCGATTATAATGCAAATGAAGAAAATAATAACATAAATCATTAACATAATGGCTTTCCATATTAAACATGGACTAAAATTCCAATTCACTTCTGATACTCAAGCGAAAACATAACTAGTTGCATTTTTAAGGAAAGAAATACTGTTATTCATAAGACCACTGGAATATGTCGGAAAAGATAAGTACCTCGCTGTAGCTGGCATAACACCATTGCAGAAGAGAGGTCCTCATAGCTTCCTGATCTTGCAGCAGCTTCTCCATCTCCTGCTTCCGACTTTCTTGGGCTTCAGGACTGTACTCAAAATCACGGACCTGGAATGATATGACATGAACGACAGAAGACGATGGGTTGCCGGAAGCCAGATTAATGTAAAACATAAGACGTTCAAGGAAATCTTACCTGGAAACCCTTCTCGCGAGCATGGACCTTAAAGTTGTCAACAACCTTAGCAAAAAGTGTTACAGTGTAGAGTGCATACTCATTGTCTTCATAGAGCTTCTTAGATGACCTTGGCACCTATAAAATTATCGGTTAGCTCAAAATGAAAGAGCTGCTAAATGTTAAATTTGAATATAAGGAATGAAATAAGGGATACAAATTTAAACAGCTTGACAGCTTTTTAAAGAAAGTCAGATCCTCCTAATGGCAGATTAAAACACATTCAATTGCTCTTATAATTGAAAGTCAGAACAAAAATGTAACAATTTGGGAGTTTCTAAAACAGGCTGAAAAACACCTTAAATGAAGCGCGGACAAAAGTTAACATTACCACAAATGTGTCCAGTGACTCGTAGCTTGCCAACCAGTCTTTCTGGGAGTACTTTGGAACAATAGCAAGAAGTGTTACAAGATGTTCTGAGGTGATCATATCCTCTGGTTTTACCAGATTTGAAAGATCACGAACTGCTAAGCTGTCAGTCACACAAGAAAAGTCAAATTAATCAATGCATATTAAGCAACACATAATCTCATTCTGCTTTCCTATTTGCTTTACTTTAAACAACAAAGGAATTGAATGATGTCCTTTTTATAAGGAAATTGAATGATGGTTGGATCACAATGAAATAAAATAAGCATCAGGCATTTCCTCTAAATATCTAGTCACAAAAGTATGGCAGCTCAGTTTACCTTCCACTTTGCTTTCTGTTGATTGCACTAAGCTGGCTCCTTACATTGTTATATTCCGCTGCTCGAACCTGGAAAATAAAATTTATCAGTCAATTGTAAACCGAGCTCCTTTGAATTTTAAATATTTTAGTATGCAAAACTACGCAAGTCAGCAGCGTATCCAATAGCATGCTAAATAAATGCAGTACCCACAAGTCTCGCCGATTAATGATTGTATGTGATGTTGGTGAATCTTCATTGAACATTCTGACCCGGCATCAGATTTAACCATTTAAAAACAGATGTGCAGACTTGTGGGGGAGAAACAAACCTTCATGTCATCCTCAATCTTGGCGACCTGCGTCTGGATGCTGCCGACGATCTCCTTGAGCGGCGACATTGTGGGGTACTTGCCCTCATCCCACACGAACCTGCACGCGCAACCCAAACAAGCTTTTGAGCTACATGTTGAACAAAACATCCATCCGATTGGCGGGCTGGGCAGTATAGCAGCCTAGCAGGTAGCAGCAGAGCAGACCTGGTGAGGTAGGTGTCAACGGGGACGCCATCGACGGTGAGGGCCCCGCTCTCGACCCCTCCGGCACGCTCGAGGTCCTCGATCTGCCTCCGGATCTTGTGCGACACGCCCTCGACGAACACGTTGGACTGCGGAGGGGGAGGTGAGGCAAGACAGAGTCACATCGAATCGAAGCCTAGACTCCCCTATTGCTCGGCGAAGCAGCGGCAGAGATGGGGATGGGATCGAAGGGGCAGGGGTACCCACCTTGACAAGGTCGTCGCTGAGGGCGAGGAGGGAGTCGAGGGTGCCGACGCGGAGATCCGGGACGTTGAACTGCGCGGGGCGGGGGTAGAAGGTCAGGCAAGGCGAGCTTTCCAGACGATTCCGGCGAGGGGTTGAGAGAGAGAGAGAGGGGAGAGGTGGGTTACCCGGTATAGCGGGGTGTCGAAGGAGTGGCGGGAGACGCTGTCCTGCAGGCGTGACCAGAGCGAGCTCGCGGTGGCGCCGGGGGACTGCACGGGCAGGGAGACGATCCAGTAACGGGTTGCCATCGCCGCCACCGCCGTCGAGCAGGTCGCGAGTGTGTGGGGGCGCCTTGATCTGATCTGTCCGGGATCTCGTCTCGGTGAGGAGGGAAGGGGGGGATCAATCGGAGCGCCCCGCCGGGAGGAAGGAAACGTCGACGAGCCGGGCCGGGCTGGGCTCGGCCGGGTCTTTGACAACCGTGTCTGAACGAAGACGACTGACACATCCATCATTTGGTCCATTCCGGCCTGCCGGGCCATAAACACGTGGGTTGGGCTTCAAATTTCTCTTGGGCCTCTGCTTCGTCTTGATCCGGTGGGCTTTCGTTGACAGTGGACTGGACCCAAGATTTAGAGTGATGGTCCTCTAGGCTGGGCTGGGATAGGCTGGGCCGGGCCTTTTGCAGGTTCCAAGCCTTCGCACAATCCACACACAATGACAACAATTGCAGCTATGACATGTTTTATTTACCAAGGTCATCATTTATGGGTTGACTAGTTAATCAAGGCTAGGATCTAGTTAATTAAGGCTTGGCGTAGACGGTGACGTTCCTCCAGCGTGACTCGACGCACGGGGACACGTCGTGGTGCTGCACGTACACCCCGAACTTGAAGTAGTGCGACGCGCTCGGCGCCACGGCGACGGCCAGCCTCGGTGTGCTGCCGCCGTCGACGTACACGGCCACCGTCGACGCGCCGACGTCGTGCACCACGTTGAGCCGGAACCACCGGTCGTAGATGCCGTCCTCCACGGCCTCCCCGCTGTAGTACCGCAGCGTGCCGTCGCAGACGTGCAGCATCAGCGTGGTGGCGCGCGCGCCGGCGTCCTCGTTGTGGATCTGACTTCGGTCCGGGGGTTGGTGGTGGTGGCGTTGTTGAAGGGCTTGTCGCCGGCGTACACCCAGAAGGTGCGCACGCCGGTGCAGGCGTCGTAGCGGGTAGCTGCTCCACCGGCACGTCGTAGGGGCTCTGCACGGCGAAGTCGCTCTCCGGGAGCTCCACCTTCGCGAACCCGGCGGTGAGGTCGTCGCAGCTGCCGGTGGCCACGGCGACCGCCACCAGGCACAGGACTACCAGTACTCGTATTATCCCCATGGTGCCTGCCGGCGAGGGGAAAGGGACGGCCGCTGGAGCAGAGGGAGTACCGAGGAAGAGGAAGCGATGGAGAATGGGAGTAAGGTTGTTTTGATTCGATGGATCGGTGGTCCTGATCAGATCAGTGCGTGAGCTAGGTCATGTCATTTTGCTTTTACTGCCTTTGGAACCTCCTGCTGTTTCGTTTTGAAGCCGCCCGGCTGTTTGGTTACTGAATAATACTCTTATTGATGATGTACGCACGCATGTCTTTGTGTTGTCAGCAGGGTGTGTAATAATGCGGCGCCGGCTAAAGAAAGGGACATCAACGGTTGAGTTCCACAGGGACAATGGCACCGGCTGAAAATGATCTCAAGTACTGTCCCTTGTTTCGTTCTCTAGAGGCTAGCTAGGTAAAACTCGAGGAGCACTACAAGTCTATACAACAAAGCAGGGACAGCACATCAACCACTTCTTCATACAGACCAATGGTAATGAGGGAGCAAGGTGAGCAATTTTGTAACTTCGTAATTGCCAAGATGTGATAATAATTAGGCTAGATTTCGTTGGCATTACCGCATTACCAGATCTTTGCAGGTATCACCAGCTATAGTTTTCCAAGGCCAGCATTTGCTGTTTCATGTTCTTAGCTAGTGACCAAACAGCCACAAACGCATAAGTACTTAGAAGGGAAAAATACTAATCAGAAAGAAGTAGGGTCGTTGTGCATCAGTATCGAAGGCGTACAATTTTGATCACGTAGCTGCGAATGGTTGCCGTCCCTGTAATGCGCCATCAAACCATTCATTCAATATTATTGAGCCAAACACAACATTCGATTGGCTCGAGGCCAACAGTACTACTCCCAAAGACAAGGTGACAATCCGCCGTTCTTGGACATCGCCACCCAAGTCCCTGCTAATCACACATATAACCGTGCACAAACTCGACTACGGCCAGGAGCCGTACGTCCAATCACACCGTCGATCCTCTCATCGACCATGGCCTCCTCCTGCCCCCGCACCCTCGCCGGCGGCGGCGCTGTAGTGCCCGCGGCGGCGCTGCTACTAGGAGTACTACTAGTCCTACGCGTGGTCGCGCCGTCGGCTGCTGCCGTGGCCGTCGCCGGCGGCTGCGACAACCTCACCGCCGGGTTCGTCCAGGTGGAGCTCCCGGAGGGCAACTTCGTGGTGCAGAGCCCCTACGACGTGCCGGAGAACCAGCGCTACAGCTACGACGTCGCCACCGGAGTGCGCACCTTCTGGGTCTACGCCGACGACAAGCCCTTCAACACCGTCACCGCCACCAATCCTCGCACCGAAGTCCGCCTCACCGTAAGGATACACCTGCTATGCCGTCACACACAAACTTGCTTCTCTTTAATTAGCTATAGCTAGCTAGTTTCGATTCAAATTCGTTTTAAAAATGGCAGTTTCAATTCAAATTCCGACAACATTTGCAGGGCCATGACTACTCGTCGGGGGTGTGGCAGTTCCAGGGCTACGGCTACGTGCCGTCGGGGACGTCGGGCACGTCGGTGATGCAGATCCACAACGAGGACGCCGGCGCGCGCGCCACCACGCTGATGCTGCACGTCTACAACGGCACGCTGCGGCACTACAGCGGGGCGGCGGTGGAGGACAACATCTACGACCGGTGGTTCCGGCTCAACGTGGTGCACGACGTCGGCGCGTCCACGGTGGCCGTGTACGTCGACGGCGGCGGCGCGCCGAGGCTGGTCGTGAACGTGACGCCGAGCGCGTTGCACTACTTCAAGTTCGGGGTGTATGTGCAGCACTACAACGTGTCCCCGCGCGTGGAGTCACGCTGGAGGAACATCACCGTCTACACCAAACCCAACTAGTTGTAGCATGCTGGGCACGCAGCTCAATGGGGTTGTCACGCCGGCCAGGGGTTTGAGCCGATGTACGCGGGGGAAGCCCATGGAGTCCTGTCGATCTTGAAGACGAGGAAGAGGTCCATAGCAGCAGGGCGCGCGCCCTGCAACAGGTGCAGTGCAGGCAACACCTGAAGATGATATAGTGCACAGTATGACAGAAAAAAAATCAAATAAACGAAAAGATCAGTGGCTGATTCTCCAGACAGTGTGTTTGTAATTTATAATTTGTAATGCATACTGTACTGTATCCCTGATGGTCTGGTTTCTTGTTTGTATTTTTATATAACAATACTGATGTAATGCCAAATGGAATATAATTTTGTTAAAGTTTATGAAACAGATGAAATGCATGGTAAAATCTAACAACAATACGCCCAAATTCCAACAGTGTCATTGCATATCCCAACCTAATTAAGTTAAACATAGCTCGTGCTGTACAATAAACTACACCTTAGGGATAAATCAACACTCTTCGCTCGTATAATCTGAATCACTATCATCCTCACTGCTCTCGTAAAGCCGATCCTCTTCTAGCCTACCAATCCGTTCTGCCATGCCACGACTTCCACTAATGATAGCGGTGTTGGTGTAGTATTGTGGCATCAGTGCTGGATCGAAATACTCATCGAAGGGATCCTTTTTGCAAACCATGCTCTCAAAATCCTCCTCGCACCCATGAAAGTTCTTTCCGATCGGATGTATGATTCTAATTCCCACATAATCACAGTACAGGCACCGAACCCGCTCTGTCAACATACAAAGTATGAAATTAAGAGCATCAGAGTTATATTGCAGCATAACAAATTATTTAAGTTACGCTGAAAAAATCACAAAAATAAAGTGTTCTAATGTTTTAAATATTCAGTTACAATCACGCACGAAGATTTGATTTTACACTTATGAAATTTTCTGTGCTTTCTTAAATAAGTATATGCTTTACTGGCCTTAATTACTTCAAGTATGCAAACTTCACAGCAACATTAGCATGCATAAATAATGACACGGTAATGTGTGTGTGTGGATTACGAAAAAGGACATCCATACTTATCTAAGAAATGGGGATGGAGATGAACTTAAACAATCTTGATGTGGGATGGTTAGAAGACCATACCTGAGCAAGGTGGCGGTATACAAACAGGGCAGCACAATGGCTGAGCTTCATCTTTGTCTTCATCATCATTGCTAAATTCAGCAAAAAAATAGCACTGGAACTTCATTTTCATGAGTACAAATGTATCTTGGAGTCGCTAAGAAATTAACATGAGAGCGACAAAAATTTTCAGGAGGACAGGCGCCACTTTCTGGACAGTAAACAGGACCTGACACTTGATCGTTCACGCTACATATAGCATGAAGCTCGTAGGTTGATTCCTGTACATGCACTACTGGATTCAGGGGCTTTGCCGAGTGCCAGCTACACTCGGCAAAGGCATGTTTACACTCGACGAAGTCTCGGCAAAGACCACTCGGCAATACCCCTGACGGCAACGGAGGCTTTGCCGAGTGCCTCTTTTCGGGCACTCGGCAAAGCTGCCACGTGGCACGACCGTTGGCGGCTGCTTTGCCGAGTGCCAGGAGTTTAGCACTCGGCAAAGTTCTTTTTCTGCCGACCTTGTAAAGGCCACTTTGCCAAGTGTTTTGGCTTATGCACTCGACAAAGTGGCCAAATCACTACTACAAAACAGGTCTTTGTTACAGGCCATTTGTCCCGGCAGCCTTTGGGCCCGGGACAATAGGTGACTTTTGTCCCGGGTCCAACGGTTAGCCGGGCCAGCGGGGGGACAGGGGTCTTTTCTCCCGGTTGGAGCCACCAATCGGAATAAAAGGGTGGCCTTTTATCCCGGTTGGTGGCTCCAACCGGGACAAAAACCTCGCGGGCCTTTTGTCCCGGTTGGAGCCACCAACCGGGATAAAAGCCACCCTTTTGTCCCGGTTGGTGTCTCCAACTGGGACAAAACTCCTTGGCCCCCTTATCCCCTTTCCTCTCCCCCCGCCCGAGCCATTCAGCTCACTTGTTCTTGCTGTTCTTGGTTTGGGAGAGGGGAGTTCTTGCTCATTTCTTCACCACATTTGTGAAGATCTTTGATTCTCCCGTCCATTCATCGGCACTAAAGGTTTGGAGCTTGTTTTTCTCTTCTTCCTTGGCTTGTATAGCTCATTTCATACTTTAGAAATAGAGAAAATGTGTAGCTAGCTCATTTCTTGGACATTTAGATTGTGTATGTAGGTGTGATTTTCTTTTAGATTTAGATGAGTATGTGGATAGTAGAAATTTTTAGAATGAGTGTAGACACTTCATGCGATGTACTTGTATATATGACCATATTGTAGATAGTTGATTTTTGTATTCATGAATGAATTAATGAAATGAGTATATTAGAATTTTTTGTATTATGAATGAATTATTTTGACACTCTAGTGTTGCATTCGTTCATGCTCACACTCTAGTGATGGATTATTTGTATATTTTTTATATGATTTCATTGTTATTTGCAAGAGTTATTAATCTGATCATTGTAATTGTAATAGTAAATAATATTTGCATTGTAATGGTAAGAATTTATAATTTTGTGGAAAATAAAGGTATTTTTCAGTAAAATATGGCTTCATCAGCTGGAGAGAGTGGCGCCGGTGGGGGTGATCGTTGTCCTTCTGGAGAGAAGGGCACAACTCGAGTAGGTCGTCGGTCCAAAAAACCTAGTGTTTTTCATAGGGCAGCGCTCCGTTATTTGGAAAAAGAATATAGAGAATGCATGGCAAGGGGCGATGAATCTCCGTTTGATCTTGAGGATTTATTGCGGCGTTACGGTTCGTCACCACCAAACTCGGAGGTTTCAGCTCCGCCATCTTCTTCTGCGCCAGCAAGAAATCCGTTAGAGCATTCTGCGTTCTAACGTAAGGATGGTTGAAAACCTATGTATTGTTGTCCGAATTTTTAAGTTTCATGTTGAGTACTCCTTTGTTAAGTTCTGTAATGGATTAAGTACTCCATTTAATTAATCAAGATGTATGATGGATATTACAGATCTTTTAATTATTCATGTTATGTTACATTTAGTTTAATTTAGGTTTGATATATTTTATTTATTCGATACGTGTAAAGAATTAAAATCGATTTCTTTAAAATGCAGATGGACTGGCAATGGATGTACAATGCTGACCGACGTTCGAAAGAATTCATTGATGGCCTGCATTATTTTTTGACTATGGCTGAGGCAAACAAGTAGAATGGTTTTATGTGCTGCCCGTGTGTTCATTACAACAATAATAAGGATTACTCATCTTCAAGAATCCTACATAGCCACATTTTCGCAAATGGTTTCATGGAGAAGTATGTCTGTTGGACGAAGCACGGAGATCAAGGGGTTACCATGAAAGACAATGAAGAAGAAGATTTTGACGACCACTTTCCCGGGAATGCTGGAATCAGTGCATTCGATGACGATATTCCCATGGAAGAGCCCGAAGTAGATGTAGCAGAAAATGATCCCAGCGACGATCCGAGGCCGGCATTGCATAATGTGCAGGCAGACTGTGAGAGTGAAACAGAGAGGTTGAAGTTCCAGAAGTTGTTAGAGGACCACCGTAAGTTGTTGCCCATGTGGAAGAAGAAATCTATATTTTGGGAGCTACCATATTGGGAAGTCTTAGATGTTCGTCATGCAATTGATGTGATGCACCTCACGAAGAATTTTTGTGTCAACCTGATAGCATTCTTGGGAGTGTACGGAAAGACAAAAGATACAGTAGAAGCATGTCAAGAATTGCAATGTATGGAAGAACGAGATGCCTTACATCCACAACAGCGAGATAATGGACGACAATACTTAAGTCCTGCCTGCTATACTCTTAGCAAGGAAGAGAAAGAAAACATGTTTGACTGCTTGAGCAGTATAAAGGTTCCATCTGGATACTCATCCAATATAAAAGGAATCTTAAATTTGGCAGAGAAGAAATTTACAAATCTCAAGTCCCATGACTGTCATGTGCTTATGACCGAACTTCTTCCGGTTGTGCTGTGGGGGATTCTGCCTGATAACGTCTGGTTAAACATCGTGAAGCTATGTGCCTTCCTCAACGCAGTTTCTCAGAAGATAATTGACCCGGAGAATTTGATAAAGCTGCAAAATGATGTGGTGCAATGTCTTGTTGGCTTTGAGCTGATATTTCCATCATCATTCTTCAACATCATGACACATCTTCTAGTGCACCTTGTGAAAGAGATTGATATCCTCAGACCAGTATTTCTACACAACATGTTCCCATTCGAAAGGTTCATGGGAGTACTTAAGAAATGTGTTCGTAATCGAGCTCGTCCAGAAGGAAGCATCGCCAGTGCCTACGGAACTGAGGAGGTCATTGACTTTTGTGTTGACTTTATTGATGACCTTAAACCGATTGGAGTCCCTGAATCGCGATATGAGGGGAGACTAACTGGAAAGGGTACATTAGGAAAGAAATCTTATATCTGCACAGATGATTTCTCATTCAAGTAAGCGCATTATACGGTTCTTCAACAATCATCCTTGTTTGACCCATATATCGAGGAACACAAGAAAATTCTGCTCTCCAAATTCCCGGAAAAGTTTGAGGCATGGATTACATGTGAGCACATGAACACTTTCTGCAGCTGGTTGCGGAAGCATCTAATGCATAACATGGATATAAGTGAACAACTGTTCTTATTGGCTAGGGGGACCATCTTGGAATATCTTAGCATACCAAGGGTATGAGATAAATGAAAACACATTTTATACGATAGCCCAAGATAAAAAGAGTACCAACCAAAACAGCGGTGTTCGTATGGATGCCACGGACAATAATGGAAAAAGGACACATATTACGGTTACATTGAAGAGATATGAGAGCTAGATTACGGTCCCAATTTTAAGGTGCCTCTATTTCGTTGCCAATGGGTTAAGCTATCTGGAGGAGGGGTAATAAAAGATGAGTATGGGATGACAATAGTTGATCTCAACAATCTTGGGTATAGAGACGAGTCATTTGTCCTAGCCCAGGATGTCGCTCAGGTTTTCTACATTAAGGACATGTCCAGCAAGCCAAAGAAAGGGATAAACAAGCAAAATGATGAGCCTAAGCGACACATAGTTCTATCAGGAAAGAGAACCATCATTGGAGTGGAGGACAAGACAGACTTGTCAGAAGAATATAATAATTTTGTTGTCATTCCACCGTTCGAAGTAAATGCTGATCCATGCATCCCGCTAGCCAATGATGATGCTCCATACTTGCGCCGTGATCATAATCAAGGGACATTTGTGAAGAGAAAGTATGTTACCGCTAATCCTTCATGTACTTGAATTATTTTATATTATTGTATTAAAAAGTAATCGCAATTCGAATACTTTTATTATATATGTACTGTACAATTATACTTTATGTGTTATATATATATATATCATTTTTTATATTTTTCACTTAATTACCAGACTCAATTATAATTTTCATTCAATAATGGATTGCTCAACTAATTTTATTTATTTCATGAAATTACATTCACATTAACACACTATACTGTCTCACTAACACACACAATCTCACTAACACACACTATCTCTCAAACTCACACACTACTCATTAATATCATGAAATTGCTTAATTTTATGTAAAATTCACTTTTTAAACGTTAATATCGTGATAGAATCCACTTTCTGTCGAAAAGCAACAATTTAAAAAATTTGTTCACCTAATATATTTTTGCATGGTCAAAATAACAAATATGAATTCAAAAAAATTAGATATTTCGTTGACCCAATCACTTGAATGAAAATTAATTATTTTTATTGCGTGTATCAAGTTTATATAGAGATAAGAAATTTTGTTCCATAATTTTTGGAATCAAAATTTATTAACTGAATTAACAAATGAAAGCCTATTTTAAAAGAGAAGTAAAAAGAAACAAAAATAAACATAAAATTTGGCGGGAATGAGGGAAAACGGGCCCCTTTTGTCCCGGGTGGTAGATCCACCCGGGACTAAAGGTGGGCCGCGGGCCGGGAATTTTTCCGGCCCGCCCAAAAACACCTTTTGTCCCGGGTGGAGCCATGACCCGGGACAAAAGACCCTTTTTTCTCCCGGGTCGTGGCTTCACTCGGGACAAAAGCCCCCCATATATTTGCTTCCTCCTTCGCCCTTCCCCTAAACACTTGGTTTCTTGATCTACGCCTGGTGCCGCCGCCGTCCCCTGCTCCCCCCACCGCGCGAGCCCAACATCCCCGAGCACCGCCGCCGTCGACGTCGCCGCCCAGAGCCCCGCCGCGCGAGCCCAACGTCCCCGAGCGCCGTCGTCCCTGCGAGCGCCGCCGCCGTCGATGTCCGCCATCCCGGCCCCCGCCGCGCGAGCCCAACGTCCCCGAGCGCCGCCGCCGTCGATGTTTAGAGTTCATGTTATTTAGAGTGAAATCATAATTTGTTGTTTAGAGTGAAATCATAATTTGTTGTGTAAATTAAGGTATATTTACAAATTTTTAAATGTATGAATGTGTCTGTATGTATGTATGTGTAAAGTGAGTTTAATTTTTTTTAAATATTTCATGTATATTTCTTGAATTACTTAGAGAATTTTTCTCGACTTCATCCATCGATCGTTACTTAGTGAAAAAACCGTCTAGAATATTTCATATATAGATGATTTCAAGTTTATTTCTTGAATTAATTAGAGAATATTACTCGACCTCGTTCATCGATCGGTACTTAGTTAAAAAACTATCTAGAATATTTCACGGTCGATACTTAGTGAAATTATACATAGAATATTTCGTGTATATTTTTTGAATTACTTAGAGAATATTTCTCGACCTCATCCATCGATCGGTACTTAGTGAAATTATCGATAGATTATTTCTTTTATATTTCTTGAATTACTTAGAGAATATTTCTCGACCTCATCCATCGATCGGTACTTAGTGAAAAAACCGTCTAGAATATTTCATATATAGAATATTTCAAGTTTATTTCTTGAATTACTTAGAGAATATTACTCGACCTCATCCATCGATCGGTACTTAGTCAAATGCTCGCAAATATGCGGATTATTTAGAGAATTTTTTAAGGGTTTTATTTGTATTCATATTTTAGTTACGATGGACCCGCGACACACAGACGCGGAAGACGAACAGTTCCTATTGAATATGATTGCCGAAGGTCAAGGAGATGTCCCTGAACAAGCTGATGATGACAGCAATACCGACATATATTTGAATATGTCTGGTGATGGAATTGAGCCACCATCTATTCAGGATGACGCTGCTGGTGAACAAAGTGCTAATGTACATATCACAACTATACTTATTTGCAGGGGGAGAAGATATTCCAAAGGCCGATGTGGTCATCAAATGGACGTATGAGCTGGGCAAATCTCTTGTACCCCCGAAGTAGTGTCCGTGCTTCCAACGCAAATGTATAAGCTGCACCAGCACTACATGCGTGCGATGGCCGATTGCATCTTCATGCAGGGCGCAAATATTAAAGATGACGATTTCTTATGGGGGGAGGTCATTATATGGATAAACTGGAAAAAAATTTACCAACTATTCCATCAGGAGGACCTCGACATCTCTATGGTTGGCTTGTGGGTTCTGTAAGTATTTTACTCTCCCTACATATTGTTTTGCATGATCTCAACATACTGATTCCTTGATTTATTCGGTCTCATGTAGAATGGAGATACAAACTTGCAGGAGAAAGGAATACTCTCATCTCGGCTTCATCGACCCAATTACTTGTAATTGGAGGATTCTACGCGACACTTCTGATGAGTTATTCCAAAACTTGTTCAAGTACATAAGCATTCATCACAACAAGCAAATGATATTGTTTCCTTACAACTTTGCGTGAGTGATTCCTTCCGTCTAACTCTTTCTATTCTGTAATCGAATTGTTTAAACCTTAACTACCAAGAACTACCTCCGTATAATCTTGCAGTGAACACTGGGTCCTAATTGTCATAATTCCCGAGAAGATGATGAAAAAGTAATTCTACCACTACTCCGTCGATGACCGATAATTTGAATCATTTTGTTATCTGATTATAATTGTTCTAATCATGCACAGGATTTGGAAATAATTCGCTAAAAATCATCCAGACAAATTTGACAAGGAATTAAAGATCAAGACAGATTTTGCGGTACGCACTTAGATGATTCGTTGCACGATTTATTAGTTTTATTATATATTCATGTAAATACCTGATAATTTCTTCTCTCTTAAAGTGTATGAGGTCGAGTTTATCAGATCGGGAGGTCTACTCTAGGCACACACTATGGAAGGCCTTGGAGTCAAAGGTGTTAGGTGCAACTAGCAGTTAAGTAGTCGTATAATTATAGTTTTCTAAATTATATCTCCAAAATTAAATCCAACTACACCGGTGTTCTTTATGATAAAATTTTCAAAATAAAATCATACTTGATAATTTTTTATATGGAATATTTTTTAAATTCAGAATAATTTTTTTAAGCTGGAATAATTGTTCCAGCAATATAAAAATTATTTTACCTTATGTGATGGTTTAACTGTCAGTCACACGTTTAACTTCTAATATTTACATTTCTAGAAAGAACTGCCTATCTGATCTAATCTTATTTGGGCTTCATTTGCAAATTTATAGGGAATTAAGGGGGTTATATGTAAATAATTGAGTATTATTTTTCAAAAGAACCCCTCATTTTTGGATCGCAATTATTTGAAGGGGCAAATTTAAACTGCAATATGCCTTTGAATCATGATAGTCGCGATCTAAATTAGAAAGATGCATCCGTACGCGGCGGCAGATTCAGCAATTGGCGCTGCTGCCTCCGCAGCCGTCTGGTTAATAGGCCAGCTCCGATCTGAGATGGAGCGCGCTCGCCTCGAAAGCTCGCCGCGAGGATTCCAGCACGGCGGCGGAGGACGTCATGTCATACAGGGTGCCGTGACCCGGAGCATGGTGTGCTTCTCCTCAAAGTCACGAAGGCCGCGGCGACAGACGGCGGATGTGGAACCAGGGCGTCTAGTTATGATTATGACGAATGGCAACTTGCTGGGAAGAAGAAACCAAATCCGTCGAACGACAACTGGGATCCTAGGACTAGGATGCAGAACTCGACAAGCCAATATCACAGTTCTGAACTCCAGGACTCCAGTTACAAGTTGTTGGAGACATGCAGCCACCAGGACTGAATCAACAAGGGCAAGGCCATTGTTTTCTGGGTCAAGTAAGTGTTTCTTTTCTGAATCTGCACACTGGTGGAAGGTAATTATTAGTGCTCAATCCAATACCATACCGTTTAGGCTGGCATTTAAGATTCATATCCTAAGGCCATCTCAATATCTTTTTCTTCATTGCATACTACTAGTAGGGTGCCCGTGCGGCACACACGTGTTTGAAGAATAATATTGTAAACATATTTTTTTAAAACTAATTATATGGTCAAATTAAGCAATGAGATTTTAGTAGTGGCTAAAAATAAACAAATATAAAATTATGATATGTACTTTTCCTCACGAAATTATGAAAAACATATTACTACAAACCAGGGTCATATGTACTTTTCCTCACGAAATTATCATTTCTATGGAGCCACGCATCACTATCATCGGAGGCAACACCAATATCACTTATATCACTAAAACTGATACTGGACATCATGTTTTCATCATGAACAGAAGCTGGAATCACTGGAGACAGATATATATACTCTGAGTAAAATATAAAAATACACTACTACAGATATTCAGGCCTTAAAAAATAGTATTACTACATGGCAAACTATCTCTAGGATGATTATCAGTTTAAGCAAGTGTTGCTTCAGTTTAAGCAGGCGTTGGGGCCAAGCAATGTTCACGCTCCGCATCCATTTTCATAAATGTATCTAATTTGACATGATTATAATTCTGAACTAGTAGGGTGCACGTGCGGCACGCACGTGTTTGAAGAATAATATTGTAAAAATATTTTTTTAAAAACTAATTATATGGTCAAATTAAGCAATGAGATTTTAGTAGTGGCTAAAAATAAACAAATACAAAATATAAAATTATCATATGTACTTTTCCTCACGAAATTATGAAAAACATATTACTACAAACTAGGGTCATATGTACTTTTCCTCACGAAATTATCATTTCTATGGAGCCACGCATCACTATCATCGGAGGCAACACCAATATCATTTATATCACTAAAACTGATACTGGACATCATGTTTTCATCATGAACAGAAGCTGGTATCACTGGAGAAAGATATATATACTCTGAGTAAAATATAAAAATACACTACTACAGATATTCAGGCCTTAAAAAATAGTATTACCACATGGCAAACTATCTCTAGGATAATTATCAGTTTGAGCAAGTGTTGCTTCAGTTGTTATGACAACGGAAGCAGGTGTTGGGGCCAAGCAACGTTCACGCTCCGCATCCATTTTCATAAATGTATCTAATTTGACACGATTATAATTCTGAATGTCAAAGTCTAAATTTTGTGTTTTACCTTTCCAACGTTTATAATTCTCTCTCGCCATTGCACGCTTCCTCTCCTTCTCCTCCTCAGGTAAACTGACATATTTCTGACGCCTCATCTGACGCGGTTGTTCAATAGGATCAATATTCTTTTCACCTGCATCGAAAGTAAAATAATGAGTACAAGTAAAACCAATCATATATAGCCACATATGCATATTACCGTACCAATTTGATAAGTATTGAATCGTCCATGTTTTTCTGTTTTCGTTTGGTTAGTAACATTAGCAAGGGGAGTCGATCGATCCATCTTGTTAACATGAGATGAACTACTTGGCGAAACTACGACAACAAGCATCTTGAATAATTATTGATGGAAGAATAATAATATAGCAAAGATATAGCCAATTTACGTTAATGCACTCACCTGGATTTTTTTTGCTGTACAGTGGGATATTTGAGTTTTGGATGAAAATGTAAAGAAAAGACCCCTTCTGTCCCTAGATACGATGATCCCTGTGATAAAGACAATTACTTTGCTATGTAAGCAAAAGTATGTAAACATCTATTCTCACAAACCTGATGTTGTATGTTAAAATTGGATAAGTAATTAAAATATTCAAAAATCTGGATATTGCATATGCAAATCAGCACTATAGGAATCACTGACTATGCAGAAAGAAAGTACCTCTTGCATACTATAATTATAGAATCCTAGAGATCCAAGACAAATTAATATTGAAAGAGTAATCTAAGGGGAACTGAATCTGCAGGTTTGCAAATCATACTTGACTGTGGCTTGCCAACTCTGCTATAACCCGCTCCTGATGGATGATTGGATGCTGCCGTAAACGCCCAGCCATCTCAATGCCAGCGATCAATATGGCGTCTGTCTACTGTCTAGCATTGTGTCGTTGCACCCTTCACATGCCACACCTGCACGCATCCTGCATCCATGCATGCCGGGGTGCCATGAAGACAACAGTTAGGGATTGCAAGAAAAAAAAGTTGATTTTGATCTCTACATCTTGGATGGAAATGCAAATGAAAAGGGCAACAACAAGCAACCAACCTGAGAGAGGACGCGAGGGAATAAATCTTTATCAATTGGAAACAGGAGATCGGGGAGGAGGCCTTTGGGCAATCAGGGAGATGACTGCACATCGATCGCAGGCTCGCGACAAGGTCGGCGTCCAGGTGCTATGGCACTTGGCAGGTAGGACACGGCGAGGACCCCGAGGAAGTCGCGGCGGCGGCGACGGCGAGGCCGGAGGACCCCGCGGGGCGCGGCGCGCCGGCCATCGGCCATCGGCTTCAGCACGGTGACGGCGACGGCGGCGGCAAGGGCGAAGAGGACCCTGAGGCGTCGCAGCGGCGGCGGTGGGTTCTCCAGTCCCTGAGCAGGTGCGCAGCGTACGCCCTATGCGCGGAATAATTTCCTTATTTTCTTGTCCGTTGATTGCTTGAATGGAAAGAAAAAATTAATGGGGCTGGGAATTGGGAACTAAAGAAGGAAATAATTTTGGGTATAGGTGGGCGGGTAAGCAAAAGGATTGGTGAAAAAAGTTGTGTTAAAAAGGCAGAACCATTTTAGAAATGTCCGTTTTCATCAACATCTCAAAACTTTTGCATTCACCGGCCTGACAAGTGGACCCGGCTGTGAGGGGTATGGGGAAATATTTGAAGTGAATGTGATTTTCAATTGTTTAGGATTCTTATAGTATAGATAAGCAAAGAAATCAAGCATTCATTTACCTGGATATGCATATTGATTGTTATTAATTAATTGATACTAAATCACACAGCAACATGGATACGAATCCAATTGTAGATAGTATAGACGACACACAGACGAAACCTGATTCATGTATTTAAGTGACGCCCCGTCTCCTGATCTTGCATTGGCCTTGGCCGCAGGAGCCCCAAAACGTAGCATTGTGAAGAAAAAAAACAAACCACCACCGGTCGAATCCAAAAGCACAGCTACCGCGCAAGCCTATCGTCATGACGGCGTGCAGCCTCCTCGTCCTCGCCGCCGCCGCCGTGGCTTGCGCCGTCGTCGTCTCGCCAGCGGCCGCGGGGCCCTACCTCTGCCCGTGGCGAACGGTAGCTCACGTCGACGACCCGTTCATCCAGAGCCTCGGCAAGTGGGCGGTGGAGCAGAGTGGCGCCGGGCTCGCCTTCGACAAGGTGGAGAGCGCCAGGGCGCAGGGTGTCGGCGAGTGCACCAGCATGACCCGCAACTACGACCTCGTTATCGACGCGTCGAACCGCGCCGGCGCCGGGGACGACAAGTACAGGGCGGGGGTGTTCGTGACGTACATGACCCAGCCGCAAAAACTTCTCTTCTTTGAGCGCATCCATGCGTAGTTATTTTTGCCTTTAAACCATGATGAATTTGGGGCGAATCTATAGTTGTATCGTTGTTTTTTCGTACGTTCTAAATACTTGCAATAATAATAGCAAAAGTTCAAATAAACCCCCTTCTAATTGCTGATATGATAGCCATCCGTCATGGGATCCCCGCTGATCTCGAAGTCACCATCCATCATGAACTCCAGATCCTGAAGAGCCACACTATTTCTAGGCTGATCAAAGCTATCAGCGTAAAGGCAATCCTCCTCAAGAACTCCAATCTCGTTCGCTACGAGACGGCTGTGTAGAATGGTTGAAACAACAATGCAGGATTCAGTTCCTCGTCGCAGGGGTCTTCTCCGCAAACCATCTTCTCCAACTCCACCTGGCGCCCATGGAACTCTTCCTCGATCGGGTGCACGATCCTAATCCCCACAAAATCGCAGTAGAGGGCTAGAGGCAGCGGATCCGATCTGCCAACATGCAACCTAATTAACATAATTAACAAGACATCTCGTAGATTAATTGCACACTGAACTTGTGATGAAAAAAAAATCATGGAAACGCAGGCAGCAGCAAACGATCCTGGTTAGAACTAGGGTTTTGAATTTCGTTTGTCAAAAAATTTCGGACATGGCCGAAATCACCGAATTTCGCGAAATTTCGGCCGAAATTCATTTTTAGACTATTTTTAAAAATACTTTTAAATATATTTAAATTATTATTTTCGAAATTTTCAAATTTCGGAGGGAGGCGAAATCAGCAAATTTTGCGAAATTTCGCCAAAAATGTTGAACACTGGTTAGAACATGTACCTGAGCATGGTGGCGGCGCCATGACCGGGCAGCACATGGAATGTGTTCCACCTTCGTCTTCGTCGTCGTTGCTCAGTTCAGCAAAGAAAAGCACCGGAGCTGCACCACCTCTGAGGGTTGCCAAGAAATTGACATGGGAGCGACAGCATTTGTGGGGAGCAAATCTGGAATCATCCGGACAGAAGACAGGCCCAGACACCTCATCATTCACACCACATATGACATGGAGCTCGTACATGGGTGCGTGAGAGCTCAATGCCGCCACGACCTTCTTGGAGATTCTTGTGTGCCTACGCCGATACGCTTCAAGCGGGAACGGGGGAAGCGGCTGCGGCTCGCTGCAGGAGGGTTTGGGAGACAGCAACCTGGCCAGCTCGTGAACATCTTCGGAGGAGAGCTGGCTGCTACACTGCAGCAGTGATAGGCCCTGCAGACCCCAGCCTCTGCTTACACCACGTGAGAATGTTCACCTGAGCATCCGGGTAGGGGTGACACGCAGCGATGGCAGCAGCCTTGAAGGCTTCCTCCACTCCGGTGACCTCGCGTCTGAGCCTCGGCCTTGTGTTCCTCCCACACTTCTCTGCTTCCATGTTCTGGAGCTGGAAGCAGCGTCGCCGGCATCGAGGTCTGGGTCGGCAAGCAGCAGGCTGGCATCGGTGTCGAGCAGGCAGCGCGTGGCGTGGTGGAAGTCTAGGTGGTTGTAGCGGGTGCAGAGGAAGGAGATGAGGCCGTACATGGAGCGGGCCGAGGCTCCGCGTGCTGACCATGTCTAGCTCCAGCTCATGGGTCCGTGGGAACTCGTCCTCGTACCAGATGGTGTTGACGATGATGTTGGAGACGGGGTCGAGCGGGCCGTAGCAGTGGCCGGCCCTGAGCAGGCTGCGGTGGAAGCGGGAGCGCAGCTCGCCGGCCGGCAGCCGGGCGAGTGCCTGCAGGTACAAGGAATGGACCGTGTCCAAGAGCGCTCGCGTCATGCTGGTGTTCTGGTACGGCACGCTGCGGGGGTGAGGGCGACGGCGACGAGTCGTCGCGAGCTAATGCCACGCCCTCAGCAGCTCTCCGAGGCGGTTGCCGGCCGGCGGCGGCATCGGTCCGTCGAGCAGCTTGGCGAGATTGTGGAGGCTGGAGGAAGGTGACCGCTGGCGCACCTTGGCGACGAGGCGCACGGCCTCGTCCAGGTGGCTGGAGAAGGTCAGCCACGCGCTGACGAGGCCGTCCGGGTCGTGGTGCCGGGCGGCGAGCGCGGCGCACCTGAGGGCCATCCTGAGCGCCTTCTCGGTGGCTGTGCGGGTGGCGACGAGGAGGTCGGCGTCGGCGAGGAGCACACTACTACAATAAGAGCGTTTAAAGGGGCGGCTAAAAAGTTATTTTTAGAAACGGGTACAGCACCCGCTTTTATTTTCTGCAGCTAAAAATACTATTTGTAGGAGTGGGTACATCACCCATCTCTAAAAATTCATTTTTAGAGACGGGTCATACCCTCATCTGCCCCTGAAAATCTATTTCTAATGGCGGGTGAGGACATGACCTGCCTTAGAAAGAAATGGATTTTTTAGAACGGGTCACGGGGTCACCTACCACTGCAAATTGAATAAAAAACAAAAAAAAATGAGCGGCAACAGGTGCTGTGGGGCGCCGGCGCCGCTGTGCGCCGCGGCCCCGCGCTGTCGCCGTGCGCCGAGCCGCTGCTGTGCACCAGCGCCCCGCAACGCTGCACGCCCGCGGGCCACGCCGAGCAGATTCTTAGATGAAATCCTCCTTAGCAGGGGAATAACTCCATAGTCCTTGCTCTGAAGACGCCGTATCGATGCGACGACGTTGTCTTCTTCCTCGCCGACCCAAGGGACGGCTTCCAAGTACTCCAGGCATGACTTGACGCATCCATGGAAGCCAAGCACCTCGGCAACCTGCGAAATGGTCGAGATTCCTTCCAATGGGGTGAAGATTGCAGAAACGATAAAAGACGCTGCGATGGATTTGCAAAGCTATAATGGTTTTGGGAGCTGGTCTTCGTCACCTTCATGATGCGGAGGACGCGGGGGAGGCTCTGCTTGAGCAGCCGGTGCTTGGCCTCGTCGCAGTACATGAGGCCGACAGTCTCGACGTAGATCTCCGCGTCGTCGCAGTCGTGGATCTCCACGCACGGCGCCGGCGGGCCGTGGCCGCTGGCGAGCCACGCCGCGAAGAAGCCGGCGCAGTCGCTGGTCTCCGGCCGCCCGAACCCGACACAGATCTTGTGCTGCGGCTCCTGCTGCCCCCGCCGTGCGTTGCGCCGCCGAGGCAGCGCTGCAGAGGCTGGGGAGGAGAAATGCGGTGCGTGTGGCCGGGAGTGGAAGAGATGGAAGAGGACCAAGAGAGAGAGGTGGTGCGTGTGGTGTTGGTGCTGTCTTTTTTTTTAAAGATAAGGTGTGTACATGCTGCTCCTTGAAAATAATGCTCTATTTTTAGAGGCGGGTAATGACGTCACCCGCCCCTACAAATAATATTTGTAGAGATGAGTGACGCCATTATCCGTCTTTGAAAATGGTGGCCCCTAAAGATGAATTTTCAAGGACGGGTCTAATGCTACAATAGCGCCACTCCTTTTCTAGGAACATGAAATATTTAGATCCGCCCCTGAAAAAAAAAGACGGTCATTGCTACAAATCGTGGTAGTGACAAGTAGCGCTTGGTCTCGGAGTCGGCAAGGTACGGAAAGAATCGTGTGAGGAAGGTCACCATGCCGACCATGGACCGGCGCTCCAGGTCCTCGAGCTCCGCTCCTTCGAGGACCCCGGCTGCTGGGCTGCACCGCGGGCAGGGGCCGAGGGTGTTGACGACGATGTTGGAGGCAGGGTCGAGCAGGCTGAAGCAGAAGCCGCCGGCTAGGATGCGCATCGCCAGCGGGCACCTCGCCTTCCTGCTCACCGTGAGGCGCTCGAGCGCCTTGCAGTAGGCGTTGTGGATCGCGGCCAGGAGACACGATCTGTGGTTGGCCCTTTCCTGGGGCGGCGCGGGCACCTCGCCTTCCTGCTCACCGTGAGGCCTCCGTCGAGCGATTCGCCTCCTCGCCCTCGCTCCGGAATGGATTAATAGGACAAATCTATAAAACCTATATATGTGATCCCCACTACAAGTCATTAACTATGATTTATCTGTAACCACATTAAGCCACATCATCAATTTTGTTTCAGCCGTCTGATCTTAAGCACACAATTAGATCATGGCCATACGATCTGCCTAGCAATAATGAGAAGTGGAAAGTGCCTCCCCCACTAAACTAACAATTATGCATCCACCACTAAACTAGCACTCATGAGCAGTAGGAACACTCATGAGCAGTAGGAATTAACTGTCTCCACCACTAAATCTTAAAGGTCCGTCCATTTATCTTCTTTTCATTCACTGGAGTGTATATATTTATTCTCCCAGGCAGGCCACTTCAACTCGGTAACTCCCTTCGCATTTCTCTTCTTAGATGATCTCTTCCTCCCGATAAAAAGGCAACGGCTGCGACAACACCAGCTGCCGCCGGAGGCCCCTGGGGCAAGGACCGGCGCGGAGACTGCCCCTACTGCTGCTGGGAAGACCAGTAACAGTGATGGCCTCCTGCTGTTGCATGCACCGTCCACAAATTAACTAATTTACTCAGCTGTTTTGTGTCGGCACACGCCGCTCTCCTGGGTAGCACGACTACGCGAGCAAGGGCCCGCGACGGCGACAAGGCGCTGCCGCTGGGCAGCAGTGAGTGTGGCGGTGGCGGTGGCGCTGGACTGGTGGAGAAAGCCGGTGGTCGATGGTTGCTGCTCGAGGCAGGACGACCGAGGTGGGACGGACCTGGGAAGCCTGGCCTTGGTGGAGACGTGCAACGCAGCATCTGTTCTGCTCGAGTAACCCAAAGCAGTAGAGTGCTTCGATGCTTGAGCACAAAATATTTGTAATCCAAAACATGACTCACATAGTTTTAATGTAATATGTACATATGTATCATTTATATCAAATTATTTTCATCCAAGCACTACATATTTGGTTGATTCACAGAGTTTTACAAATCTTAATTTCATCACTTTCTTGCTCTACCAGTACTAATATATTTCTCGATCTATATGTATCTTTACTCAACTAATGTTGTTTCTCTCTATTTGTTAGCAGATGGTGACATGTAGCTATTAATATACATATAATTTTATTTATTTATACCTTCATTATATATATATATATATATATATATATATATATATATATATATATATATTGTCGGTCGAAACCCACCGGTGAGCAGCGACAGGCAACACGAAGAGCCGGGAGGTCGCCGGGGCGCTGGCAGTCACTGCTCCCTCGTCGACGGCCCGCAATTCCGTCACGCGCCCGGAGATTCCGTAGAAAGCCGGGCGTGCCACCTGACCTATACCCGATCAGGAGGGTGCGAACGTGCTCCAAACAATTTTCTGCGTACAAAGACACGTGTAAACATAAGTCCGAGCCGTTGTCGGCTCCCCGGGACGACTCTTGTATCGGCTTCAAAGAGTCGATCGAGTCCCGGTGTCAGATTGGATCTGTTTGCATCCGAATGTTGTTGAATAAAGCAAATAACTATAAAACTGCTTCAATTAAATCTAATTAATCTAATCCACGACGGCAAAAAGCTTCACTGTTAGATCGGAACATCCTACACGTGATTGGGCCTAATAAACGTAGCAGATAGCTAAACTATAACCCAAAACATAGGCCTAAGAACTAGCAAGAGCCGATTCCCGGAACAATCCCTATCAAGGCTAAAATAAAGCATCTAATACGCCACCGGATCATCCAACCCGTTTGCAAGGCCTAATCTAACAGATATTACGCCAACTCTTAAGGGTAAGAGCAAACCACAACAGATCAGATCTACTAAATATAAAAGAAGCAGTGTGTTGCCTTCACGCAGCTAACTCTATGCAACGAGAGTTAGTATAAGATGATAACATGATTGCGTAAAGACAACATGATATTAGTAGACAATTAGCAATAAAAGCACAACAAATCTACTAAAAGCCATGCTACGAACATCAGGATAACTAGCATTACTCGCCATAAAAAACATTTCAGTACGAGTAATACCAAGGTAAAAGCAAGAACAACGCTGCCCTGATCGCAAGAAGCGATCAGGGCAACATAGCGCTTACTTAGATGAAACCCTAGGATTAGGGGTGGCGATGCGCCGAGATTGTTGTTTGTGAGACGTGATGACGCGCTTCTTATGAATAACATAGGGTACATATTTATAGTCCGGAGACTTGGGAAACAATCTAAACTAATCTTGTCCCGATCGGACTCTATCTCTAATCTTGAACTAAATCTAAGGATACATGACCCATGTGGCCCAGATGATCACGCAGGAGCCGATTTACAAGCCTTCTTAATCTTCTGCTTTGAGCCCATCTTGCTTTCGGCCCAATTTATGACGATAACTATATATATATACATTAATGTGAATTTTGTTATTTTATTTGATTAGTAAAAGGTCTATTTTATAATATGAATGGGTTGTTAGATGTTGACGCATATGTACCGCTACCAAGATTACATCTCTAAACCACGATTATCACTATGTGTCAAAGCAACATTTTATCTATTTTTATATGAATAGTAGTTCTATTTTATAAATTTCATTTATATGTTCATTAGCTCTATGATAAGTTTCTTTTATTCATCATATTTTCGGCAAATTCGAACTAAGTACTATATTGCATATTCTCCTTACTCTTGTATTTAAAAATATTTTATATTATTTAGTTATAATTTATCAAAAAGTTTCCTTAAATCCCGCAGCAACGCGCGGAAAAATCACCTAATAATAAATAGGTTCGCCTGCCGGCTGCTTCGTATCTGATTCGAATCTGCCCTGCATACCCTGGTTTGAATCGGTAACGAATTTTAAAGTAGAATAATCCATACGCGTCCATCCTCGCATTCATCAGAGCATGTATGATTTTTTGAACTGCATAATGTACATTAGAAAAAACGCATATGCTTCTCGTTAAAGCTGAGTGTACAATTTTTTATTGGACCCGGCTGACATACGTACAGCCGCTCCATTTTGGGAAAGGGGTTCAACGCTGGGA
Organism: Panicum virgatum; assembly: GCF_016808335.1. Lineage (NCBI taxonomy): Eukaryota > Viridiplantae > Streptophyta > Magnoliopsida > Poales > Poaceae > Panicum > Panicum virgatum. The sequence continues at coordinate 2,574,728 of NC_053147.1, forward strand.
TTGCTTTTTCTAGCAAAATTTTCAGATGTCCCTCTCTAGTTCTACACGCACGCAAAAAAAAAAGGTTCGCTGGCCCAGGCGGACCCACCACCTCTCTCCACGACTCATCCACAAACCATAAGGAAAAGCTCCGGTTAAGGTTGAAGCGAACAAGGCATAAATAGCGAGATGGTATGACGATAGGTTCCAAAGATCAGAAATATGGTAAATGATCTCCCACGAGGGAAGGGCCCGATCGGATGCGTGAGCCGATTATCCATGACTTAAATGGGTTGCTTCATGGCAGATGCGTGGAGGTGGTTCGCGCGAGCTCGCTTCTCCGTGGTGAGCTCGCTCGAGTCGTCGATGAAGAGGAAGGCGGTGGAGGTGGTTCGGGCCGCTGGCGGTGGGCACGGCAGGGGTGGAGATGAGTGGGGAGGTGGTATGATGCTGACTTGGATCTCTTTTAAAAATGGAAAATTCAGGTTTTTGCTAGTATGTTGGTTAGCTTTCAGTTTTTGAAGCTTTATAATTTTTACCTACCCTCCAACTCTCTCTTTTTAGCTAGTATTATACCTAGTCTCTTGGAGATGCTCTAACTGATTATTGTGAAATATCAATGATATTGTTAGAACTTCTCCACAATCACGCAAATATTGATATGTAACTAATTCGTATATGATGCGGTGCATACATATAAAATTATGAAGCGTGATTGATTGAACCAACAGTAATTTTATGTGCAGAGCATACATTTGTTTGACGTATTTTTGTCATGATAAATTCAAATGTCATGGGTTAAGCTCAAGTGTTTTACCAAGAAGCAAGAAGCTTGCATGGGCTAGCTTCCCGTACGAGCATGGTTCCAAAATACACTTCCTCGTATATTTTATTTACCAAGTGCTGCTACACGCATGATAAGCTGCCAACCAATAGCTATCCATACAGTCCAGTACGGATTAGCCGGAAGCTTCGAGAAGCTCCTCATCACGTGGCACTTTGATTGGTTGGTGACGAATCTAAGTATATCTCGTGCGGCTTACTCGGAAGGATTGCAACAGAATTGTAGCGGCACACGACGCGCAGCCTGCTGCTCACCATAACCTAATCCCTGCCTATATAAAGTCCCCAGGGGCTCACGCCGGAGGTCTTCTTTTTCTCCACGAGAGCAGCCAGGGGAAGGAGCCGGGGGCCAAGGCGTGCCTCCAGCCGGAGCCCGGAGATGCTGACGCCGACGCCGTGCACCTCCTGCTCGCCTTGACGAGTGGAGAAGCCAAGAAGGCGGGCGTGCTCGTCCATCGCCGTCGAAGTCAAACATGCGGCGGCCGCACTAGAGTTGAGAGATCGCCGGCCGTCGTCGAGCTCGTCGTCCATCATCAGATCGCCTGCCGCCATCAAGCTCGCCGTCTCAGACCACCGGCGACTTCCTTGGTGAGATTCTTATTGTTGTTTAAGTGATCTCTGTTTTCACCATGGCCGGAGCACGGAGCAGCCGCCACTGGCACCCGAGACGAATTTCTCACGGAGGAGCGGGAGTTCGACCATTAGGACCCTGCTCGAGCAGCGCCGCCTTGCCTCTTGTCATCCACATCTACCTAGGCTTGTTGAACACGCAGATGAGATTGCTGTGGTCAGATCCATCTACTTCATCGATCAAGAATCCATCTACAAGACGACGCAAGAAGAGTAGAAACAGAGGAGAGATAAAGAGATCACACCTGCACCTTCGTGTGCTGATCATCCTCGTCCAAGTCTACACCACCGGCGATGACCTCGTTATCGTCTTCCTCGTCATCTGCACCACGCCGCCGGCGGCAGCCGTCGTCCTCGTCATCATCGAGGCTCGTTGGCCGAGCCGCTTCTATCAAGGAGCCCATGCCCAAACAGACGGCGTCTCCAACACCATCACCATGGCCAGGCTAACGCATGGAGAAGCCAGGAGACGTCTTCATTCTTGACGTCCATGTACTCGCTCTGGTCGCCGGCGGTCTTCACCTTCGGCACCGTCGAGCCGGCCGGCCATCAAGACTCCATCCTCAATGGGAAACAAGGCAGCAGCGTGGCGCCTCCTGCTCGTTATCAACGTCCACAGCCTCACCTTGGCCCGGCCGCTGGCGGAACAGCAACACCCCTCGTGGCAACCTCACTTGCGTCTCTGTCTTCCTCGTCGAGCCCACGGGTCTGCACCATGCCGGTGATGACCTCGCCTTCGTCTTCCTCGTCATGCTTGCAGACCCGCACCACGCCGGCGATGACCCCTCCATCATCTTCATCTTCCTCGTCGTTTGCACCAAGCCGGCGGCGACACTCATCCAGGATCACCGTCCACCATCGGCAAGGAGACGGAGTCGGCAAGCGAAGACGCCGAAGTGCAACTCGGCGACGAGGCCGGCGCTTCATGTTCAAGCCCGGCACCGACCCGACGCCGTTACCGCGAAGACGCCGAAGTGCGGCCCGGCAACGAGGCCGGCACGCCACGTTCAAGCCCGGCACCAATCCGACGTCGCCACCGCTGTGAAGATCCCGAAGCGCGGCGCGACGACGGCGGCGCTGCACATCCAAGCCGGCGCCTGTTGGGATTAGTCTCACATTGGTTGTGGGGGGAGAGTTGAACCAACATAAAAGTGGGGGGAGTCTCTCACCTCTTGGGCTAGTTTTTGGGGTGTAGCAGGATTTCCCTCGGGTATGTGCCCGGTTGGGCTGACTCTCCTAGTTTTGGGCCGACAATTGGTATCAGAGCTGGGTCCGAAATCTCCTGTGCCCGTGCACACTCGGGTGGTGTAGGCTCGAAGCCCAGTGGACCCGTGGGTGTGAGGCCCGTGTGTGCTCGTGTGTCGAGCCGGTCAGTGGTGGACCGCGGGTGTGAGTGGTGTGATTCTGGGAGCTCGTGTGCGTGAGCAATAATCTTGACGGTGTGCGTGGGTTGAGTTAGTTGTTGCATGCATGTGTGTGTCACGTGCAGGTATAGGGAGATCGTGTGTGTGCAGGGAGCTGTAGAACGCACGGTCTTGGTTAGTTAGAGGAGTTGTGTGCGTGGTGTGATTCTGGGAGGAGTCCGTGTCGTCCGGTGGCGAGCACATCCTACGGATCACGCGCGAAGGGCCGGACGTGGGAGGATGGCTCCACGGATCCCTGGCCTATTTGTAGCCCCAGAACTCCTTGGTGATTCTTGACGGTTCCGTTTTGAATAGATGTAGGCCAAGATACAGGGGCAGTGGCTCCGTGGCGTTCGTCGCCAGAAATTCCTGTGTGCTCCAGCTACTGTTCTTCTTCTACCTCGCGTTCGTGTCGTGAGCAAGAGAGATAGACAGCTGTGAGGGTCCTGGATTCCAACAATTGGTATCAGAGTTGGGTCCGAAATCTCCTGTGCCCGTGCACACTCGGGTGGTGTAGGCTCGAAGCCCAGTGGACCCGTGGGTGTGAGGCCCGTGTGTGCTCGTGTGTCGAGCCGGTCAGTGGTGGACCGCGGGTGTGAGGCCCATATGTGCTCGTGTGTGGAGCCGGTCTCTGGTGGACTGTGGTGTGGGCCCGGTCAGTGCTAAGGGGCACCAATGTGTGACGGGAGAGATTGTTGGGATTAGTCCCACATTGATTGTGGGGGGAGAGTTGAACCAACATAAAAGTGGGGGGAGTCTCTCACCTCTTGGGCTAGCTTTTGGGGTGTAGCAGGATTTCCCTCGGGTGTGTGCCCGGTTGGGCCGACTCTCCTGATTTTGGGCCGACAGCGCCGAGGATAATGGCGCCACCGTGAAGGCGCCAAGATGAGAAGCAATGTCAAGGCGGCAGGTGATGGCGTAAAGACAGGCTGCCGCGAGGAGCCGTCGCCGACGTCGAGGAGCCGCGCCGAGACGGAGACATGTTCGCTGGCCAGGCGCCTGACGAGCATTTGCCCTGCATGCAAATTCATGCGTGGCTTACCACAAGCTTGCAGGTGCACGTGTGCTGTATGAGAAGCTAACAAGTTACAGTGGATGCACGAAGGAGTGCATGTGCCATAAAAGAAAATATAGAAAACAGGTGCATCTACTTATGGATGCCTTACCACTATGAAGCTCTCTGCGGACGGGATCTTCCTGCGGGACTTCATCACCTATGGATGCATAAGCTACCGGTGGCCCTTCTCGGCCGGGGCTTCTCTCCATCAAGCCCACGGGCAAAGGCCAGCATCCGTCATAGGCCTCCGTGCCAGGCCAGCGGTGCCCTCCACTGCAAGTCCACTTTGGCTCTGCACGAGCACGCAGACATGAGATGGCCTACAAGTTAAACATGGGGGCTGGCCCAGGCACCGGAGTCGAGGCATCACCGGCAATCATCGAACTCGCCGGCGGTCAACGACCACTTCGGCTCACCCGCCGACGTAGCGGCGGCACCCTTCACCGTCACAACAACCGATGCCGGCGACACTGACGTGAAGACGTTGAAGCGCGGCCTGCGATGAGGCCGGTGCTGTACATCAAACCTGCCGCCGAACCAGGATGACGACGGCGCGGCTACGAAGACGCCGAGATAAGAAGCGACGTCGAAACGGCGGACGATACTCGCGGGCTGTTGCAAGACGCCATCGTGCGCGCTGGTGATGCCAGGACGGCCATAGAGCTATGAACAACCATGGCGCCACTGCAAGGCTATCGGAGGTGCTAAAAAGTGTCTAGGCCCATCCATGTCAACAAGCACTAGGTGCTATGTACGAGCTATATACCACAAGCAAACAAAGAAGCAATGTCATGCTGCATGCACGGACGTGCGCGTGCCACAAGCCAACAAGCCGGTTATGAAGCCATTGCTTCACGACTACCTTGACCACGACCAAGCTTTGCCACGACGTCGACTCGGTCACAGTTTCACGTGACCACGCATCGCCGACGACTTATGAGGCCAGCGCTGGCCTCGAGCCGAATCTCCGCTGACGGCGCCGCCGCGAAGGTGACCGGGAGGACAAGACGGCGGATGACGCTGACGTCAGGCTGCCGCAAGAAGCTGCAGCGCCGACGACCCGAGGAGCCGTGTAGAGCCTGAGTAAGGGAGTACGTGCGCCACCTCAGCAAGCCATATTAACAAGTGCATCTACGCGACATCCGACACTGGCGAGGCGGACGACCCGGGCGAGCGGGTGGCGTTGATGTTCCAACCACGCCACACATGCTCATGGGTTGGCGACACTCCCTCCCTCTTCATCAACAACTTCTACCACCTCGACCGAGCTGCTGCGATATCCACTTGGTCTAGCTTCAAGTCTTCTCCAAGCATCGACATCCTACTACTACGACTACAACGCCGTTCGAGAGCGACGAGGCCGAATGACACGGGCGGGTGGCTGCGCTCAAGGTTAACCTAACCGGTGGGAACCGGTCCGGTTCCGGTTTCGGCTGGTACCCAACCGGCCAAAATTCAAATTTTAAATTTGAATTCAAAAAATGAAAAATTCCCAAAAAATTCCTAAAAATACTTCAAGGTGTGATGAATCTAATGGTGTCAAATTTTCTCAAAAAATCATTCATTTAGTATAGTTTGTGGGAATTTAAAGTTAAATCAAAAAAGAAAAAGAAAAAAAATGGGCCGGCCCATGAAGGCCCACCGATCAAACCGGCCGGTAAACCGGTCAAACCGGTCGGTAAACCGGTCAAACCGACCGGTAAACCGGTTGCACGGGAGCTTTTGAATTTCAAACCGGTCAAACCGACCGGTAAACCGGTCGGAACCGGTTGCATGGGAGTTTTTGAATTTATTTGAATTTGGATTTGAATTCAACCGGTTTCCACCGGTTACCGGCCTAACCGGTCCGGTAAACCGGTACCGGAGGGCGGCGGTTAGGCCGGTCCGGTCGGATTTTAAAACCCTGGCTGCGCTACACCGGCTCATGGACACGGACGAGGCCATGGATGACGCCGACGCCCACCTCTACACCACCACCATCATAATGCATGGAGAACGTGAAGCGAAGACTGAAGATGACGACCACATCAGCTTAATCGGAGGTTCTCCAGCAAGCTAGTCTTGCGGAGGTAATTAACCAGGAGCTTCTCGAGGCCCTGGGAACCAGAACACCACACCGCCCAAGTTAGATCTGCCCAACGGCGGCAGGCTATGGAGCGCACGCATATGTATGGGAACTGATATTTGTATTTTATAAAATATGAATAAAGCTTGTGTTCCCTACCTTTTGTTTCTTTTGTGTATTTTCTATATACACTGACACTCCCACATCTTTATTTTCCACGCAGAGAGAATCTTTTGTGATTTTTCTCTCAGAACAACATTTAAGCCTATAGGTGTATGTTTTATGCCAAAACTGAAGGAATGTCCCTCCTTGCTCTCATTGTTATGAAAATCACTTTTTTTTTTGCTAGTTCGCAGTTTTATTCATGTCCACTCTTTGCCATCTCAAGAGTGATAAAGGCTGGCATCATTAATGTTGCTGCAAACCACATGTTCTTCAATCTTCGATCAGTATGGAGTGGGCAACAGCTTGGCAGCAGCAGAAAAAGGGTACGAGTTGCCTAAATTCGCGTCTCCCTACTGGGTAGCAAACACACTTTTGTTCGAGCATCCGTAAAGTGCGACCATAGAGCACCTGCATATTGGGGAAGACGAGAGAGATACACTGACGAAGAAGCAGCGTGCAGCACGCTGACGTAGAAGTAGCATGCAACCCATAATCACGTCGAAATTCAGTTCTCCAGTTTCCTTGACAGCTTCGTACTACGGTACTGCCTGACTGCCAACCCAATAACAAGGTAAACTGCAGTGACCGACCATCTTGCGCTGCCGACCCAATAATAAGGCAAAGCAGGGTTGGGGATTGCCATCACGGTCCAATCTACAACTATATAAAACTCAAGGTTCTAAATAGCCGCTGTAGCCACCGCTATAGCCTGCTATAGCTTTTGGGAGATGAGAAAGATAGGATATCCATCTCTTAGCTTTAAATGACTAAATCCGCTAATAGCGGGTTATATCCCTCTATAGAAGCAAAATTAAGGGTTATTTAGCCAGGTAAATTATATAATTAATCTTTATTTATTATTAGTTTAATATTAAACTTCATCATTTACAAGATTTAGTATTTTGTCAACAAAGTAACGAGGGAATGAAGTCCAAGACGTACTTCAGTACATGAATTTTTCTCGATTTCATGTTTATATGCAAAATTACTCATAGATTTATGCATGATTTTGAAATTATGAGAAGCTTCTAGAAGATTAGAGAGTATGCATGAACCATGGTTACCATGCTTCTTGGTGAAATATGGAATACTCTAGAAATTAAATATTTGTATGGTTAGATAATTAAGTATGAGAAAAATTATAGAGTTAGATATTTGTAAAGAAGCGCGTAGAAGATGGACACATTATGGTAAAACCATATAAGCCATGAAGTCCTATAAGTATTGTAGTAGTGTTATGGTACAGTAGCCACATAAAGAGTGAATAAAGAGTCGAGTTCCCAACTTCCCATACCATACAGAGGTGAAGGTCTTATCAGTATAGTATGTGAATAAAGAGTCGAGTTCCCAACTTACCATATAGAGGTGAATGTCTTATTGGTATAGTGTGGGCATAGAGTTCACAGAAGAAGTGGTATCAAACTACCTTACTACAACTTCTCTGAAGTTGTTGCCAAGATTAGGGTCGCCGATTTCTCAACACATAGTATTTGCAGAACCACTAAATGGGTTAGCTAGGCTAGCTATAGCGTCTACAAACACCAACCGCTAAATGCTTTAACCCATTATTTTAAACACCGGTAAAACTGGAGCATCAAAAAATGAATGCGGAACATGAGTACAAAGAAAATTAGCTTCATCAACAGTGCACTTCATACTGTAATTTTAAAAAATGAAGACACGGGCAGTGGTGTTATCCAAGTGCAATCCAACAGTGGCAAAAGGCAGGCCAGTCAAGTGAAGACGAATATCAAAACTACTAAGTCAGGCGCGCTACAGGAATATCAAGACAATACGGAACATGAATACAAAAAAATTAGCTTCATCAACAGTGCACTTCATACTGTAACTCTGAAAAATGAAGACACGGGCAGTGGTGTTATCCAAGTGCAATCCAACAGTGGCAAAAGGCAGGCCGGTCAAGTGAAGACGAATATCAAAACTGCTAAGTCAGGCGCGCTACAGAAATATCAAGACAACGTTCACAGAAAGTATGCTTTATGCATGCATTACAAAGCAAACAATCCTCGAGTGTCAGCTTTGCGCAGTTGTGCCCCTACTTCTGAGTCTTGCTCGGCTGATTCTTTTGCTGCTTCTTCTGCTCGTATCAAGACAGTATGTATCAATACAGTATGTATACAGTTTAGTACCAGGCATAGTAAAGATAGCAAGACAATATGCCTACAAAACTACAGACTCATTCCATCAGACCTAGAAGTCATCGTCAACATATATAGATCTTCCAAACAAAAAGAGTCCTTGGCTGGCCAGCAAATCCATCAGCTCATGTCATGTATCTCACATGTGTATTTCAAGAACTAGACCCGTGTCAACAGACGTAGGTTGTTTGCATATATTTCAAAAGCATCATGATGCTCGAAACACCGCTCAGTCCTGACTTCTTTAAACCTAGACAAATGGAGCTCGGACTTTCCCATTCCCGTCCCGTAACTTGACGCCAAGTGGACTATACTGGCAGCAAAATTCTTCCAGGAGTTGAGCAAAAAAATACCACTTTCCCTGTTTCCTTCCAGCGCCAACTAGAAGAACTGCATGTGTCTCAGGAACTCCATCCTTTTCAAGAAACCTGGTATATGGTGGAGGCTTGTATGCTGTGCAATATTTCACCTTTTCAAGATTCTTCCCCCTCAATATTCCACCATCCGCCAAAGTTGTAGATATGAGCTCGTAGTCATCTTGCATTATTGTTGACACCTCTGAAACCTTGTAAAGAGTACCCATGTCCTATAGAAAAAAACAATTAATAATTTGAACAGACAGCTGCAAATGTCAAAGAAAAAATGTGAACTCTTGGCAGATTACCAAGGATTGCATTCCTTGTTCCTTGATAATCATATACATGTGGAACACTTTACTTAATCCATTCTCCTTGTGCTCCTGTCCTTCTTTCATAAGCTTCTTATACTTCTCAACCAGATCAATATGATCCATTTCTGGAACTGAATATGGATCCCTTTCTTGGAGAAGTTCTTTAACTCGTCTTGGGACTTCCAATTGCTTTGCATAAGCATATGCCACACACTCATCTGAAAAATAAGTATAAAAATTAATCAGTGGGAACAAATGGATCAGTTAAGGAAAATTGGCGATGCAAACAATTACCAGTCATTCCTTGATTCAAGGGAACACCAAAGAGCCCATGACCATTTGCTTTGATATCATCCATGCAGAATTCAAAGTCATCTTTAAACTGTTACCAAAAGATGACAGATTACATCAGAACCAAAAACAAATAACAATAAAAAGAAATAAGACAAATCACACCACATATAGAAATAGAAGCAATAATGCTCACCTCTTCTCCACAACCACATTTACAATGAAATTCCGGCACCTTAAAGAGCCGGCATCTCTTAGGGTCATTCTTATGACCATTGGCCTTACACCACCATGTGAGCTTATCGGGGGCATTCGGAGTACTACTAGACGGTTCCATGAACCTATAGATAATTCAAAAAAGTTACAAATCTTCACTCAGGTGCTGCACCTAAGCATCTTTGATTTATTCCAAAGCGTTGAAACAGAAGAGCCATTTTGTGCAGAAAATGTACATGCATTTTTGTATACGGGTAACTAATCAAGTCGCTGCTGACTGTCTAGCCAAAATGATAAGACAAGCACAAAGCAATGTCCTGATGATTGGCCTAGCAGACGATTTAACTCCTAAAGGTATAGTCATTCTTCGTCTCTATCTATATGCAATGATGTCTGGCCTTATCAATTTTGCTAAAAGTGAGGTGATTCTGATCCATGGGGATGAGAATAAAAGTCTGTTGTATGCTGATTTGTTCAACTGCCAGATTGGCCCATTTCCATAAAACACTTGGGTGTTCCAGTGAGCCCATGTAGATTGCAGGCCAAAGATTGGGCTCCTCTGGATGGGAAAAAATGGTGGTTTGGAAAGGTGGGACTATGTCTATTGCAGGGAGGGACATTAATTAACTCAAACCTCTCCTGTGCTTTTATATATCTTATGTCCATCTATTTCTTTCCTAAAACTGTTACTGCTAATCTAGACAAAGAATGACCTTCTGGCAGGGAGGAGGGGGGCATAAGAAAAAGGGAAAATTCGATTCGTGCCACCACAACTCCGTGAAATTGGGTGTCACGTTCAAAATCATGCCACTCAATGGCATGGATTTCAACATGAAATCCAACTTCAAGAAATTGTAGTGGCATGGATCAAAATGACCCGAAGAAAAACATATCATCTGGTAAGATGGAAGACCATTTGTACGTTAGTTTGTTGTGTAAATGGTGGAGATTAGACAATGAGGAGGGGATTTTGCGGGATCTAGTGAGGCCAAATACAGACTAAATGATTCACCCTTATGGGCTGACATTTTGAAGCTTAGGCACATTTATCTGAAAGGAGAGAGGTAGTGAAGAATGGAAAAATGACCCTCTTTTGGAAAGATGTGTGCTTAAAAAAATGTTAGAGTGCACAGCGGAATCCGACCCGGCCCGCTATACCCACGAGACGGCGCCCAACCAAGCCTCAGGTCCACCGGAGCCCAACCAACCAAAGCCTCAGGCCTAACTCAACCCAAAAGACTAGTCTGATGGGTGAGAACTGCCCCATCTTATATGTTGGGCTCCCCCACCATCAATTTTCAATGTGGGACTAAATCTAACAATGTCTCCCGTCACACATCGGGCCCAACTCTTTCATCACATACAATTCATGTGATCTCCCGGAAGACGTTCTCCAAGCCCCGAGTCCAACTCTCCAGCCACACACAACCCGTGCGACCATCCGGAGACGTTCACGGGCTCCCCCGTCACCATGTGACCCTGGAGATATTCCAGATTTTTCGACCTTTGGCTCTGATACCACTTGTTAGAGTGCGCAGCGAAATCCGGCCCGGCCCGCTATACCCACGAGCCGGCGCCCAACCAGGCCTCAGGTCCACCGGAGCCCAACCAACTAAGGCCTCAAGCCTAACTCAACCTGATTAGTGATGGACGAGCGACGCTGTTGTCCCGCTTAGGGTCTTTTTAGTGGTAGAGATCTCTCAAAGTGCTTAGCAATGGTAGGCACGAAATTATTTGTGGGTATGGTGGCCGATGGTCCTGCTAGGCATATATCTGAACAATGACTCTGTTTAGTGAAAACTTGATTGGTGCATCTGGTTTCTGATTCAAAATATTACATTTGTAGTAGTGCGAACTCTTCTTTCTAATTGCCCGTTAGTAACCTTGCTCAGCTTCTGTTGACTAGAATGTTGCAAGGATAGAAGCATCCTAGAGTTGGAGGCAGAAACATAAATTGAATAAGGTGAGGACGTCACGTTGAGTGAGCTGGAATTGTAGTATTACTCTCATATCATTATAAAAATACTGCTCTAAATTTTGAAAAATTTCTTTATATCTGTAAATGACTTCCTTGAACAATAGTTATGCCAAACCACTATAATGATAATGCTTTAACATTTGAACCCTGCTCTTGTGCTTACTTGGGTGTTGCAGGTGCAAAAATAAAGGTTTTGGGTGAGCTACAGTAAGAAACATCATGACTATTTTTTTAAAAGGACACCATGATTATATTGCTAGGCTGCTTGATGCCAGCAATTTAGTAAACATCGCAGTCAGTCTTTGTTGTGGGTGTCCTTATATAGTTCAAAAGTTTCATATTAGATTTCTTGAACCTCTTAGAAAAAAAAGTTATCTATGACAATTCTTTCATGTAAATGTATCTTATGGTTGATGCCATGGTAAATTCTTTCATGTAAATGTATCTTATGGTTGATGCCATGGTAACTTGTAACTGAAAGATGATGTTAATTTGATTCTTATGATCTGAGGACAGAGTTTCTTTTGTAGAACAAATTCAGATCTACGGTGAAATGCATTGAAAGTGCAGTTCTGCTTCGTTTTTACTTGTTCCTTGGCATTGTTCTTAATGGAACGACTTGTTTGAGCACTGATTACTCGAACATGAATAGGAGTACATTGAAAGTACATGTTTGTTGCAAGCAGCTTGTTTTGTTTCAGGAACATGTTTTCAATTGTTGAATATACTCTTCTAAAAGCACATTATAAATTGTCATGGATTTTAACGACTGGAAAGCTATATCATACCCATGATGTTATTCTAATGGTGTTATTCTAAAATTGCACGTGAGGCTCATAGGTTTAGTGGCGAATGTTTATCTTGGCAGATTCAATGAGGAATCACAATGAACATGAGACTCTTATGAAGAAAATATCACTTTAGAATTTTATGCCCGTAGCAACGCACGAGCATGAACCTAGTACAACAATATATTGGGAGAGCCAAAGTTCTCTTTTTATTTGAGGGGAGTTGGGATGAGATATTGGGACAACCCAATAATTATTGGGGAAAGGGAGAGGTATTGGGGAACTGCTGGAGCATATTTCTTTCGAATATCAATAATTTATTGGGAATAGGGAGAATGGTGGAGATGCTCTAATCACGGTAAATCGCGTTCGCTAGGCCTCGTCGCGTCTCTTGCGCTCGTTGGGCCAACGCCCGCCGCTGCCGCTTTTCCGCTCGTTCCTCGCTTTGGGCCAACTCCGCCGTCGTGCGGCACTATTTCTCGCGTTGGTCCAATGTGCCAATGCCGCCGCCGCGGCGCTCACCGCCTGTTGGAGCAACGCCAGTCGGTGCGTGGTGGACCTCCGCAGGTACCTCTCTCTCTTTCTCTCTCGACACCGTATATGAGGGAAGGTGTTGGGAGGCGTCAATGAGGAGGCATCGAGAGGCGCTAGTTGTGTCTATGGCCGGTATGCCCATAGGTGCCGTTCATGGCAATTTCTTTTCCGTAGTTATTTTTTCAATCAAGGGTATCATAGTAATTTCATAATTATAGAAATAATATTTTAAATAGTATAGTTAGAGTGTATGATTTCACCATCCCTTGCTAGCTCCTACTGCTCTTATTCTTTCGAGAGCTCTACACTTACCACCAACTTCACCCTCCCTAAAATAAAAATGCTCTGTGGGCAATGAAAAACGATTCTAGCCCTGGACCTGATGGTTTTGGTCCTAGTCCTGTGTTTTTCAAGTTCTTTTGGGATGTGGTCAGCCCATCCATTTTAGATCTTCTCAACGAGTTCTACGACCACTGCAGAGAATTAACAAATCCCATATTGTCCTTCTGCTTAAAAAGTAGGAGTTACTAGACCGGATCAATTTCGGTCCATTTCGCTTCAAAGCTGCCCTCTGAAAATGATAACCAAAGTTCTAACTACTAGATTACAACCTCTTATTTCTCAGCTTGTTCATCCTGATCAAACCGGTTTTTATTAAGGGCCGAGGTATCTTCGAAAATTTTATTTGTGCGGCTGAGCTCCTCCATGTCTCTGTTGTTGCTGTAAAGCTAGACTTCAAGAAAGCTTTCGACTCAATTGATTAATTGAGTGGGTTGCCCTCGACCATGTGCTAAATGCAAAGAATTTTCCAATTAAATGGAGGGAATGGATTGGTAATATCCTGACAACAGGACAAACGGCTGTGCGCCTAAACGGCTCTCCTGGCAAATGGATAAACTGTAAAAAGGGATTGCGGCAAAGGTGACCCTCTCTCCCCTTAACTTTTTATTGTTGTGGTTGATGCTCTTCAGCAGCTACTCACTAGTGCTGCTGCCAATGGCGTCTTTGAACATCCAATTAACCCTAATGCTCCTTGTCGCATACTCCATTATGCGGACGACATGCTAATCATTCTTAAAGCCGATGAAAATCAATTCCTTGCCTTGAAAGAAACTCTCCAAGTTTTTTCTACAGCCACCGGTCTACATATAAACTTTGAGAAAAGCACTTTTCTTCCCATCTGTGTTGATCCCAATCATGCTAGCCACCGTACCTCGCCTCCATTTTTGAATGCCCAAATTCCTCCTTCCTGCAGCCCTACCTTGGCTTACCCCTGCCAAAGGATGCTAGCCCAGTTGGTTAGTCACTCCAGCGGCACCCCTCAGGTCTTGAGTTCGACTCCCCGTGGGAGCGAATTTCAGGCTGAGGGTAAAAAAATCCGGCCCCGTGTGCCAAAGCACTGGTTGTGAGACGACCCAGGTCGGCCTGAGGACCCTTACATGGCCCAGGCAGGTAGTTCCCAGGAGTTGTCTCCCAGTGTCAGGGCGGGGCCAGGGTTCGTGGATTTTCTCGGTCGGGGAAGCCGAGGCTTCTTCTTAAGCTAATACCGGTGGTCTTTCCCCACCCGGCCGAGTTTTTTACCTTGGCTTACCCCTATCCACCACCAAGCTCTGCACCAGGGATTTCTTGCCCATGATCATTGCTTCTAATAAGTACCTAGCTGGATGGAGAGGACATCTCTTAAATGAAATGGGCAGGACAACTCTTGTTACATCTGTGCTTGCTTCGGCCTCGGTTTACCACATGAGCTCACTCCTCCTTTTCAAAGGAACGGTTGACTCCCTTGTTCAGAAACAACGGAAATTCTTATATGGACTGGGGAAAACAAGTGCCGAGGAAACCAGTGTAAAGTTGCTTGGGATGATGTTTCCCTTCCCAAAGAAAAATTGGGGACTAGGTGTTCCAAATTTAGCTAAGAAAAACAAGAGCCTCATCACCAGAAGCTCCTTTACAGATTTCGTTGTGCTCCATCTACGCCCTGGATTGACTGGCTTCGGAACGCTTATGGCTAGAATGAGAGTTTTGATTTCGGTGACAGCATCCCCATGATGACTCCTATTTGGAAAAACATCTATGACCAGCTTCCTTCCTTTAGAAGCAAGACAAAAGTTTTTGTTGGAAATGGACAAATGACAGCCTTCTAGGTAGATCTGTGGTTTGGATCTCAAACTTTGGCAGAAGAGTTCCCGGCCTTATTTTCACACGCAATTCGACCGAATGCTTCGGTCGCTCGGGTCCTCTAAGTTCCTGGCCTACTACTCTCTCGCTTCGGCCTCGCTTAACTACAGCAGCGACGCATGATTTACTTGAGCTCAATGCCTTGATGATGTCTGTTGAACTGGACGCCTCTACTACTGACAAACGTGTTCTCCGTAGCAATGGGAAAATACCGACATCAAGGGACCATTACCTACTCTCCATTGAAGCATACCTAGAGATGATCCCTTCGCTCCGACCATATGGCGGAATTTCTGCCCTCAGAAGTGCAAATTTTTCTTATTGTTACTAGAAATAGATTATATGGGAAGTATTGAAGGAGCGGAACGCCAGAGTTTTCAATTGACAGGAAACTTCGGCAACCATGTTGATGGAGAAAATTAAAGCAGAGGCTAATGTTTGGATAACAACAGGAGCTAAAGATTTGGGTTCGGTAATTGCGAGGTTGTAACTCCGATTGTACTCCTTCCAATTCTTCTATATCAATGAAATAGGCACAATCTCGTCATTCGTTCAAAAAAAAAAAAGAAATAGATTGAGTACAAAGTCCAGGCTCTTGCACTGTAATATGCAGAGGGATGGGCAATACCCGTTTTGTACAACAGAAGAAGACTTCTTCCGTCTCTTCGTCACTTGTCCTCGCAGTAGCAGCTTTTGGGCTTTCATCGGCTTCGACTTAGCGTCTCTCCCCACTGCTTTGGGCGCTGATCAGCTTTGGATAGTAAACCCCCTCCAAGAAAGTAACTCCAGAATTAGTAGGACGGTCCTCACTTGCGAAAGTTTTTCGGCGCTCAGATGAAACAAATCTGATAATTTCGAGGAGGTGTAGCGAGGACCTCTCTCTCTCTGGTTGAACAGGTGCTCTTCCTATGAAGATCGACTGAAGTTTGTAGCGTGGAGTAGTTATTTCCCTGTGTAATTAGCTTTAGCTCTAGTTAATGTTTCTGCTACACCCTCTCTTGCCAAAACCGCGAAACCAACTTCCAGATGGATCTTAATTAATGCGATAAAGTTCAGGCAACCTTAGAGGAATGTAAATTTTGTCTCCATAATGCCATAAAGTTCAGGCAGCCCTAGGATTGCCGTAGTTTTCTTAAAAAGAAAAAGAAAACAAACAATGCGGGCCTATTGTGTTTGATCTTGCCAAAACCGCGAAACCAACTTCCAGATGGATCTTAATTAATACGATAAAATTCAGGCAACCTTAGAGGAATGTAAATTTTCTCCATAATGCAATAAAGTTCAGGCAGTCCTAGGGTTGCCGTAGTTTTCCTTAAAAAAAAAGAAAACAAACAATGCGCGCCCATTTTGTTTGATCTTGCCAAAACCGCGAAACCAACTTCCAGATGGATCTTAATTAATGCGATAAAGTTCAGGCAGCCCTTGCCGTAGTTTTCCTCAAAAAAAAAAGAAAAGAAAAGAAACAATGCGTGCCTATTGTGTTTGATCTTGCCAAAAGCAAGACGCTGTTAAATTCTAAAATATTCGCTCTTATACAATCCAAAACCTAAGGTACTACTGGTGCTCCTATAATCACTAGGCTACACGCTCTTTCGTTTTTCTCTGTGTTATTATTTTCTTTAAACATACTACTACTGTATTGATTAGTATTTTATAGCTACCGTACAAATAAATTCGACTTTTTCCGCTCCAAACAAGGACCTCTTGAATGAGCTGCTGCGTGCCTACCTCTGAATGGGACGCATGATGGAGTCATGGACACGGTTGCTGATGAATTGCACTATTTCTGCACCAGCCATATGACGGCATGCAACCTTAAATAAGATGACTGTAATAAAATGGGTTTGAATGGACTGTATTGAATAAAATTTTTATCACGTGGTGCATTGTAAAACTCAGTGTGGATCTGTAGAACAGTGACAGGAATGGTGAGCTAGAAGCGATCTGCAACATTGCTACAGCCCACAGGCCCAATTCAATGCTTTTCAAAAGTTGCAAATGTGGCCCATCAGACCAGTTGAAACTTGGAAGCGATCAAATTAATCAATCTCGGCTTAAAAAAAAAATCAATCTCAACCTTTCAAGCAAGAGAACGGTGCAAACCAACCTCTTAAATTAGTTTGCACCTGGTTCGTTACCTTCAAACAAAAGGCGATCGAGAGTACGATGTAAATGTAACACCCATGTACACACACACACACACGCACACACACACACACACACACACACACACACACACACACACACACACACACACACACACACACACACACACACACACACACACACACACACACACACACACACACCAAGCAACCATCTTTATTCAACCGTCATGGAATACATACGGCTACGTAGACGTATAAATACATGGTGCACAATAATAAATTGATAACAAATAAGCTAATTACTGCTTAGTGTAGAGCGTGACGTTGGTCCACCGCGACTCCATGCAGCTGGACTGGTCGTGGTGCTGCATGTACACCCCGAATTTAAAGTAGTAGGACTCGCTGGGGATCACCCCTGGTGCTGAACCTCTCCTCGCCGTCGATGTACACGGCCACCGTCGACGCGCCGACGTCGTGGACGACGTTGAGCCGGAACCACCGGTTGTAGATGTCGGGCTCCACCGCCGCCCCGTTGTAGAAGCGCAGGACGCCGTCGTAGACGTGCAGCATCAGCACGGTAGCGTGCGCGGCGCCCTCCTCGTTGTGGATCTGCATCACCGGCACCCCCGTCTTCCCCGACGGCACGTAGCCGTAGCCCTCGAACTGCTACACCCCCGACGAGTAGTCGTGGCCCTGCAGGCAAAGAGAGATCGATCGAGCGTGGATACAATCAGATTGCTGGTGTGAGTGACGCCATGGCCGACAATAAATTGCTTGCTTTGCTTGGAACGCCACCATGAACGAGAACGTGATGTGCCGTGCTAAGCTTACTATACGTTACGTACCCGGATCATGACTTCGGATCGGGGGTTGGTGTGGGTGGCGGTGTTGAAGGGCTTGTCGTCTTTTTACACCCAGAACGTCCGCACGCCGTCGCGGTACCGGAACCGCTGGCTCTCCGGCACATTGTACGGGCTCTGCACCACGAAGTCGCCGTCGGCGAGCTCCACCTTCTCGAACCCGACGGTGGGGTTCCCGCTACCGCCGCCGCCACGGCGGGCACCGGTCGCGGCCAGGGCATGGAGGAACAACGTGGCCATGGCCACGACAACCACTAAGACATGAAGCCAAGAACCTGACCTGACAGAAGCCAATAGCTATTTCAATCTTGTGCGAGAGAGGAGGATCGATGCTCGCTGTTGTATTGGTTCAAATCGATCGATTTGCTTGCTTGGAAAGACGATCGACTGATCGAGGTTAAATAGCAATCAGTCATCGTCAGTCAGTTCGAGCCAGATGATTGGCGTGTGGAGGTTAAATCGATCGATTGGTTCACTTTGTCTGATGCGCATTGGGATGCACAATACGTTCCATGCAGTCATTTTCTGCTGGGCGTGCTCCCTCGGGCTTGGGGTTTCAGATTTCATGGATGGAACGTGAGAGGAGTTTCATCCCATGAAATTCATCCGGCTCGCCTATCTAGTTTTTTTATCTAGGTAACCATACGATGAAACTATGCATTGAGACGCGCACCCTCGACACTACGGCATACGTCACTACCCACCGTGCTGGAACGGCATTCTTGCATCGTGGTCTCCAATGTCCATATACCGTGCCTTTCCGTTGGGAATACGATAGTTTTTTTTCTACTGAAAAAGGCTCATGGTTATCCGTGTTTGTTGGCAAACTGATATGATCCAATGAATATAAAATTTTTACTATAGCTCAAGCATATAATAATTAGTTTATCATAAAAATCTCACTGTAATTGGACCACGAAAAATATAGATATGAATTAATTACAGAAAATATATATATCTGAAAGTAATTTTTTACTAAATTATATAATACCATATGTTCACTCATATGGAGTCCAACAAAATTAAATTTTCTATTTTATGAATTTTTATGATTTACTATAATTTTTTAAAGATTCATCCAAAGTAAATATAAAAGAAAAAAAAGGAAAACCATTAAGAGAAACCAGTCGCAGTCAGGAAGGTCATGTGTCTAATATCACGAGTCGGCGGATCCCAAATTCCCATTTTTTGAGTTTAGGGTGAAAACGTGGACTCGGTCTAGTGTAAGGGAGGTAAAAAAAGGATTTTTTTTCTTTTTTTTTTAACATGGCAGCAATTCCTGTTGTTGGGCCGTTATGTTCGTATTGGCCCGGACCATGTACAGGTCCGACTCCCACCATACGCGCTCCATTCATGGGCCTTTTCCTTTTTCAGCCTACTAAGGAAAAGTATGATGCTCTTCCTCATTCGAAGCGTGGCTAAACCCTAAACCCACAACCGCACTCGCCTTCCCGCCGCCGGCGAGCACCGTAGCCACCATGGCCGCCGCCGCCGAATACTCCATCGATCACAAGCTCTCCAAGCTCGTGGAGGAAGCTCGGCCGAGCGCTGCGGCCCTCCGCGCCGCCGCCCAGGCTGCTGACGCCGTCGCGGAGCTCATCAAGAGGGTGCCGCAGCAGCAGGCGCCGCCGGAGGCCGCTCGAGGTTTCGTTAGGGACCTGGGGCTGGAAGAAGAGAAGCTCGCGTTCACCTTCCGGCCGCCGGAGGTGGTGCGGCTCGCTGGGAGCCACGCGGTCGGCGCCGTCACGAGGCCCGACGTCGCTGCCGACCTTCTCGTACGCTTACCCAAGGTATGTGAGGTTTTCAAATTAAGCCGTTTGATTCACTCCAATGTCTGGTTTAACATTGCGGTCAGCAGAGGAACTGTTTAATGTTTACTAGAATCGTTGGCATCGTTCTGCCGATGTGGTTGTTGTGCGATGCACGTTACCTTCAAATTGCTAGTTTTATGTTGGATTGTTGGTACCTTGTTCAGGATATCGGCTTGTAAAGATTGTACACGTATTGTTTGCACATCTTGTTCATCAAAAAGTTCTGCTTTCTGTCTAGTTCAGTGGCTAGGAAGTCTCTATTCGTGTTCACTTTCGCTTGCTGCAATGTTCCTGGCAAACAAATCACAGAGATTCCGGTGCTTAGTTTTGAGTGTAAATCTTATACTCAAATGAACTAAAGGGAAGGTGTTGCTTTATTGGTTAAACAGTAAAGGTTGCTGAGCTATGCTAAATTGTTCAATCGTTCCTGGCAACAATATTTTTTGTTGGTTGGGAAGATTATTAGTATTATAAGTGCTCCTCTAATCAGAATAAGCTCTTTTTGTCAATCTTGTGGATGGGATTTAAAATTCTTTGTTATTTGGAAGATAATTACCATGGTAGAGTCACAGAGACGCCTACAATGTAATAAACCATCACAAATTTGGGTATTTTAATGGAAAACTAGCTATGGTAGCAGATCTTCTGTATTTATTTTATTTTGCATGCCAATGTGAATCAAGACCTAGATGCTACTGTTGGAAGTGATTAAACAAATTTGGGTTTTAGGTTGTCATATGATTTATTTTGTAAGCATTTTCCACAGGAATGCTTCCACGAGAAGGATTTCCTAAATCACCGGTACCATGCAAAGAGGTGCCTTTACCTCTGTGTCATCGAGAAGAACTTGAGGTCCTCTCGGTTAATCCGCAAAGTTTCATGGTCTACCTTTCAGGATGAGGCTCGAAAGCCTGTGCTTGATGTATATCCAGGTTTCTCTTCTACCGATCTTCCTTCTTTCACATCAATGTGCCCTTGAAGCTGATACTTCCGTAAGTGGCATTTTCGTCATTACGCTCCATCTCATTTCAGAACTTCCATTGGTGCAGCAACAGAAATTGCGGACCTTCCTGGGTTCTATGTGAGAATAATCCCAACCGGGAATTCTTTGTTCAATGTTTCAAAGTTGAATGTATCAACCAGAAACAATGTCCGTGCACATACCAAAGGTGATATGTGCTTTAAATACAATCAGTTCCACTTAGATGTTGATAACAGTACTTGTTCTTTGAAACTAGTGTCGTTATACCATAGTTTTGGCATTTAATATAGTTCTATAGTTTTTTCTTTGAAAATTTGCTGATTGGATTTGTATTTCAGATGGCATAAACCTACCCACACCAAAGTACAATTGTAGCATATTGGAGGACATGTTTTTGGAGGAAAATGCAGAGTTTATGAGCAGCACCTTTGCTGACTGGAAAGCTTTGCAAGAGGCCTTGGTGTTAGTGAAAGTACACATTTCTCCTTAAACACTAGTTTTTTTATGCTTATGCATGTGTTCTCTTCCCCTTGAAGGCAACCTAATAGTTTAGTTCAAATGCAGGTTTGGGCACGTCAAAGAACTTCAATCTACACACATGATTGCCTCAATGGATACTTAATATCTGCCATCCTTGTGTTTCTTACTGTGGATTGTGGAGGAAGCATAATTACTAAATCAATGACCACAAGACAAATTTTCCGTGTCGTAATGAATTTTTTGGGTACATCCAAGCAACAGAAAGTTGATTTTTAGGAATATTTGACCATATTTACTCTATTGAAGCATATCTGTATTCTTGTAGCAACTTCCAAGGTGTGGGCAAAGGGTTTGGTGATTCAATCAATGAAGAAGCGTACAATCACCAAAGAGGTTTGTCAACCATATGCACAAAGTCCATTGCTGAAAGCCATCATAAATATATTAGGCATCCTATGATGGATAAGTCTTTGTACTCTGGTCTTTGTGGGGCTCTGTACTTGTGGGGCTGCAGCACCTTTCCTACTGCATTGCTGTCCCTAGAGGACAGCATCTTGGACTGCCTTTGGGAGGCAGGACAATAGTCAGTTAGCATCTAGAACAGTCCTTGTGGACAGTAGCATGGTGGTTTTGCTGCCCTATCTAGGACAGCAGCAGTTAGCATCTTAGACTAGCTTTTAGACTAGAATCTTAGACTAGCATCCTGGCTGCTCAACCAGCTATAAATATGTATCCCCAGCCCCTTGGGTTGGTATGGCTTTGAGTTTGTGAATATGAGAAAATCAGAAAATTGCCCAAGTT
Organism: Panicum virgatum; assembly: GCF_016808335.1. Lineage (NCBI taxonomy): Eukaryota > Viridiplantae > Streptophyta > Magnoliopsida > Poales > Poaceae > Panicum > Panicum virgatum. The sequence goes on from NC_053147.1 coordinate 2,596,726, forward strand.
CATTGTCATCCTCTCAGCTCAATGAGAATTAGAGTTGAGCTTCTAACATCTGGTATCAGAGCTGTACTTTCCTGTAGGTTGGATATCTCTTGCTCCTCCCCTTCCCAAGCCGCTGTAGCAGCCCAGCCACCACCACCACCAGCAGCTAGCACAGCAGCAGCAGCTGCACCAGCCACTGCAGCAGCAGTAGCAGCTCCGGCTGCCTCTTCTTCCCCGTTCCCTTCCCCCTCTCCACGCAACAGCCCCTTGGAGGCGCGCCATGTCCGACGCACTGTCTCAGCGCTCGGTCGCCTCGAGCGCACGGCGCCAGCGAGACGCCGAGCTCGCCGCGGCAGAGGAGCGCAGGCGAGCGACGGCTCAAGCCGGTGCAGCAGCGGCGAGGGCGGCCAGGCTGGCTGCAGCGGAGCTGGCAGCGGCCAGGGCGGAGGTGGAAGCAGAGTAGGCGAAGGATGCAGCGCGTGCGGCGGAGGTCGAGGTTGAGACCTTGCGCGGCAGCCTAAGCGGCTCCATCGCCGGCGACACCACCGCCGACAGGGACCATGAGGAGTTGGCAAGGGAGAGGGCGCGGCAGCGGACCGCGCGGTGGGCAGCAGTCCACCCCCACGGCGGCGGCCCGGAGGCCGACGCGCCCGGCGGCGGCGGCCTGGAAGTCGGCGCGCCCGGCGGCGGTCCGGGGGGCCGCGCGCAAGAGGGAGGCGGCGCCCCTGGCGGCGGCGCGCAGGGGGGAGGCGGCGCCCCTGGTGGCGGCGCGCAGGCCGGCGGCGGCGCTCCTGGCTGGGGTGCGCGCGGCGGCGCCCCCGGCTACCACGGCCTCCAGGCGGTGGTTAGGGACGTCGGTCCTGGCGGTGGGTGGCCCACCCTCACCAAGACCAACTACGTCGAGTGGGCCGCGGTCATGGAGGTGAAGCTCCAGGTGCGGCATATGTGGGAGGCAGTCCGGTACGGCGATGTTGACTACGATGAGGATCGACGGGCGCTGGATGCTCTCATCGCAGCAGCCCCGCCCGAGATGCAGTTCACGCTTTCCAAGAAGCGAACTGCCAAGGAGGCCTGGGACTCCATCGCTGCGGCACGTATCGGCAGCGACCGCGCCCGCAAGACCACTCTCCAGGCACTTCCTAAGGAGTGGGAGAACCTGGCCTTCAAGCCAGGTGAGGATGTTGATGACTTCGCCTTCCGTCTCAACACTCTGCTGCAGAAGGTGGTGCAGTTCGGCGACGACACCTACGACGTGGAGAGAGCCGTCGAGAAGCTCTTCCGCTGCGTCCCCGAGAGGTACAGGCAGACCGCTCGCTCGATCGAGTCTCTGCTGGACCTCTCCACCATGACTATCGAGGAGGCGATAGGTCGCCTCAAGGTCGTCGACAACGACGAGCCACAGCCTCCCTCGGGAGGCATCTCCATCGGTGGGAAGCTCCACCTCACTCAGGAGCAGTGGGAGGCTCGGCGCGGTGACAGGAGGAGGGGGGAGCCCTCTTCCTCGACTGGTGGCCGCAAGCGCGGCAAGCCGCGAAAGGGGCGCGGAGGTGCCCAAGCCGGGGCACGAGGGCGCGCCGAGGGTGGCGCCCGCGGAGATGCTCAGGGCGGTGCCGCTGACAGGCCCAAGGCGGCACGAGACGACGCCTGCCACAACTGTGGCAGGCCCGGCCACAGGGCCAGGGACTGCTCGCAGCGGAGGCGTGGGGGCCAAGCCCACGTCGCGGAGGCCCAGCCGGATGACGAGCCGGCTCTGTTCCTACTCCACGGGGACATGGAGCCGCATCCGGCGGCACCGCCTGTCACCGCTCTACTCCACCTCGACGAGCCGCGTGCCCGAGTTCTCCTCGGCAACGGCTCCGACGACGACAGGGTCGATGGCTGGTACCTCGACTCCGGCGCCACGCACCACATGACCGGGCGGCGGGAGTTCTTCTCCGACCTGGACGTCGACATAGGTGGCTCCGTCAGGTTCGGGGACTCCTCCGCCGTGGAGATCAAGGGCGTGGGCTCCGTGATCTTCACCGCCAAGTCCGGAGAGCACCGGATGCTCACCGGAGTCTACTACATCCCGGCGCTGCGGAACTCCATCATCAGCCTTGGGCAGCTCGATGAGAGCGGCTCCCGCGTGGTGATCGACAGCGGGGTGCTCCGCATCTGGGACCACCGTCATCAGCTTCTCGCCAGGGTGGCTCGAGGGAAGAACCGCCTCTACATCCTCCATGTCGGGGTGGCCCAGCCTCTTTGTCTTGCAGCTCGCAGGGACGACGAGGCATGGCAGTGGCATGAGCGCTTTGGGCACCTCCACTTTGAGGCCCTGAAGCGGCTCGGCGCCAAGGAGATGGTGCGAGGCCTCCCGTGCCTCGACCACGTGGAGCAGCTCTGCGACGTCTGCGTGCTGACGAAGCAGATGCGGCACTCCTTCCCCCCAGCAGGCGAGCTTCCGAGCCAAGGAGCGGCTCGAACTCGTACACGTGGACTTGTGTGGCCCGGTGACACCGGTCACACCAGGAGGACGGCGCTACTTCCTGTTGCTCGTCGACGACCTCTCCCGCTTCATGTGGGTGATGATCCTCGGCAGCAAGGGAGAGGCTGCGGACGCCATCAGGCGTGCTCAGGCTGCTGCGGAGGCGGAGAGCGGCCGCAAGTTGCGCGTGCTGCGCACCGACAACGGCGGCGAGTTCACGGCGGCCGAGTTCACGGCGTACTGCGCGGATGAGGGCATCCAGCGCCACTACTCTGCGCCGTACAGCCCGCAGCAGAATGGCGTCGTCGAGCGGCGCAACCAGACGGTGGTGGGGATGGCCCGGGCCCTCCTCAAGCAGAGGGGCATGCCGGCCGTCTTCTGGGGAGAGGCGGTGGTGACGGCCGTCTACATCCTCAACCGCTCGCCCACCAAGGCACTCGACGGCATGACGCCGTATGAGGCTTGGCATGGGCGTAAGCCGGCGGTCTCCCACCTGCGGGTCTTCGGCTGCCTCGCGTTCGCCAAAGAGCTTGGCCACATCGGCAAGCTCGACGACAGGAGCACTCCGGGAGTGTTCATCGGCTACACGGAGGGTTCGAAGGCCTACCGCATTCTCGACCCGGAGACACAGCGTGTGCGCACGGCGCGCGACGTTGTGTTCGACAAAGGGCGAGGATGGGCGTGGGACAAGGCGGTGGACGACGGCTCGGCTCCGACGTACGACGACTTCACCGTCGAGTACGTCCACTTCGAGGGAGCCGGGGGAGTAGGCAGCTCTCCTTCGCCGAGCGTGCCTACCCCGGTCCCCGAGCCTCCACCGACTCCGGCGCCCGCCACACCGGCGGCACCACGCTCTTCAGCTACGACTCCGGCTGCGCCGAGTTCCTCGGCTGCACCACCACAGCCGGCGACGCCGCGCACTCCAGCACCGACAGCCACTCCTCCGGGCACGCCTACTACAACACCTGCTCATACTGAGCACAGCCCGGTGGAGTTCGCTACTCCGCTCTCTCACGACGAGGAGTGCATCGACGCGTACCGCGACGGTGAGCCACTGCGGTACCGTACGATGGAGGACCTTCTCGGCGATCAGCCGGTGCAGGGACTGGTGCCTCACGACCTGGAGGCGCAGTTGCACCTCGCGTGCGACGACGGCGAGCCTCGGTCTTTCGCAGAGGCCGAGGGACACGCGGCATGGCGTGCCGCGATGCAGTCGGAGATGGACGCGGTTGAGAAGAACCGTACTTGGGAGCTTGCTGATCTCCCTCGTGGTCACCGCGCGATCACCCTTAAGTGGGTGTTCAAGCTGAAGAGGGATGAGGCCGGCACCGTCGTCAAGCACAAGGCTCGCCTGGTGGCACGAGGTTTCGTGCAGCAGGAGGGAGTCGACTTCGACGATGCCTTCGCTCCCGTGGCACGGATGGAGTCCGTGCGACTTCTCCTTGCGCTGGCTGCCCAGGAGGGCTGGCGCGTCCATCACATGGACGTCAAGTCGGCGTTTCTCAACGGCGACTTGAAGAAGGAGGTCTACGTGCACCAGCCGCCGGGGTTTGCGATCCCCGGCAAGGAGGGTAAGGTGCTACGTCTGCGCAAGGCCCTCTATGGCTTGCGGCAGGCCCCGAGGGCGTGGAACGCCAAGCTGGACTCCACGCTCAAGGGGATGGGCTTCGAGCAAAGCCCGCACGAGGCGGCCATCTACCGGCGGGGCAATGGAGGCAATGCCCTGCTGGTGGGTGTCTACGTCGACGACTTGGTGATCACCGGCACCAAGGATGAGGAGGTGGTGGCGTTCAAGGAGGAGATGAAGGACCACCTTTCAGATGAGCGACTTGGGGCCTCTCTCCTTCTACCTGGGGATCGAGGTGCACCAGGACGACTCCGGGATCACACTTCTACAGACCGCCTACGCCAAGCGCGTCGTCGAGCTCGCCGGGCTCACCGACTGCAACCCAGCTCTCACTCCAATGGAGGAGAGGCTGAAGCTGAGCCGTGACAGCACGACAGAGGAGGTGGACGCTACTCAGTACCGGCGCCTTGTGGGGAGCCTCCGCTACCTCGACCACACACGGCCAGACTTGGCGTTCTCCGTCGGCTACGTTAGTCGGTTCATGCAGCGACCGACGACGGAGCACCAGCAGGCCGTGAAGAGGATCATCCGCTATGTTGCGGGGACTCTCAACCACGGCCTCCACTACCCGAGATGCCCTGGAGCGGCACACTTCGTCGGGTACAGCGACAGCAACCACGCCGGCGACATCGACACCAGCAAGAGCACGAGCGGGATCCTCTTCTTCCTCGGCGAGTGCCTCGTTAGCTTGGCAGTCGGTCAAGCAGCAGGTGGTGGCCTTGTCCAGCTGCGAGGCCGAGTACATAGCGGCCTCCACCGCGTCGACTCAGGCGCTCTGGCTCGCTCGACTGCTTGGTGATCTACTCGGCAGAGACATTGGAGCAGTGGAGCTCAGGGTGGACAGCAAGTCCGCTCTGGCCTTGGCGAAGAACCCCGGTTTTCCACGAACGGAGCAAGCACATCCGGGTGAAGTATCACTTCATCCGAGGCTGCTTGGAGGAAGGAAGCATCAAGGCGAGCTACATCAACACCAAGGATCAGCTTGCGGATCTGCTCACCAAGCCCCTTGGGAGGATCAAGTTCCTTGAGCTTTGCTCCAGGACTGGGATGGTCCAACCTTCCCACAAGACGACGCACAAGACTTAGGGGGAGAATGATAGATAAGTCTTTGTACTCTGGTCTTTGTGGGGCTCTGTACTTGTGGGGCTGCAGCACCTTTCCTGCTGCATTGCTGTCCCTAGAGGGACAGCATCTTGGACTGCCTTTGGGAGGCAGGACAATAGTCAGTTAGCATCTAGGACAGTCCTTGTGGACAGTAGCATGGTGGTCTTGCTGCCCCATCTAGGACAGCAGCAGTTAGCATCTTAGACTAGCTTTTAGACTAGAATCTTAGACTAGCATCCTGGCTGCCCAGCCAGCTATAAATATGTATCCCCAGCCCCTTGGGTTGGTATGGCTTTGAGTTTGTGAATATGAGAAAACCAGAAAATTGCCCCAAGTTCATTGTCATCCTCTCAGCTCAATGAGAATTAGAATTGAGCTTCTAACATCCTACCTGTATATATAGAGTAAATGAAATAATATGTTGCATACAAAATCACAATTCCTGCATGTAGGTCATTTTGCCTTAGTTTTTGAACATGGTAATGTAGTATGACAAATTGGCATTCAATTCTTAATTGCTTGTCTGCTCCTTCACCATGGGTTCCTGGTGTTTTGTAATAAAAATAGCCAAAAGAGATTTTTTGGTGCAATAATAATGTAATGTTGAGTAATTCTGTATCCTTTTTTATCTTCATGATTCTTGATATTCTGATGAAAAGTAAAATATTTCAGGACCTTGCCAATTGCCTGAAAACATTTGATGTTGCCATATGGGATATATCTGGCCATGTAAATCTGGCATTTCGGATGACAAAGTCTGCTTTTGTAGAGGTATGTAGTATGTACCATTGTCAAGCTAGTCCAAAACCACCAAACCCTTTTTCAGTCAGCTTCCTTTTCCCTTTTATCTATATCTCATATGTATCTACTGAAACGCACAACCCTGTGATATTAACCAACAATCCCTGGTAGATGTCTAGCTTAGTATTTCTTTTTATTCTTCAGAATAATGCTCTCTACATATGTAATCAAGATTTCAAGTTTCTTTGAGTTGAACTCTTGTAATCTCTGCATTATTCCAACGTCTTTTCTTGTTCAGCTTCAAGATGAGGCAGCTTGCGCACTTAGTTGCCTTGATAAATGCAGAGATGGTGGACTTGAAGAGCTTTTTATGACCAAAGTTGATTTTGGTGCTAAGTTTGACTCATGCTTGAGGTATGATGAATTCTGATGTATCACGTTGTGGTGTTATTTTGACTTTCACTTGAACCACTATCTGAGTGAACAACACAGCATGTTCTCATTCTTAGACTATCTAGTTACATTGTGCTATATACTTATGTGTGGTATTGTCAACTATTTTTGTATATCCATATGAAAACTCCATGCACCCACAAGTTTGGGATAAACATTTCTTTCCTATTTAACAATGAACCTCAGGCTCCACTTGTCAGACATACTTTGTATGTTATTTCCAATCTGCACATCTTCACAGTGTCATTGAGCCAATTTCTGTTCCTAGTATAATTCCCACATTGGAGGCATTCCCCTCGGTGGATCAAGTTCTCACTTGAATTAATTTCTGTCAGGATAAACTTGAAAGAGAACTCTAAATTTACTTCATTAAGCTATTGTGTGGATGATGAATCTTGGAGAATCCTTGAAAACGATGTTCAGTCTTTGCTGCAACAAGGACTTACAGATAGAACAAAGATGATCCGAGTCCTGAGGAGAAGCACACCTTCTAAATGGAAAATAATGGATGTATGTAATGTCAGCACTAGTATTCTTAACCTTTTTCTCCCTGCAATTCAGTCCAGTGACAAGCACAACTTTATAGGGTTTCTCAGAATTTAGGAACAGTCCACTGCTTGTTGGCATAATGCTTAGCTCATTGGAAAAGAGTTTTCGTCTTGTTGATATTGGCCCAAACCCTGAGAACCGCAATGAGGTATTTTTCCTACTCTAAATTAAATAACAATGATGAACTTCAATTATTGTGATCTAACACACTGATATGCATTGTTATTATAATCTCAAGGCTATTGAATTTAGGAGATTTTGGGGAGAGAAAGCTGAACTTAGGAGATTCAAGGATGGAAATATTGCTGAAAGCACAGGTAACTGTTGCATTTTTTTTTGTTCACTCAGTTATCTGAAAAGCATTAACATCTTAATGAATCTTGCTTCCTTAACTGCAGTGTGGGAATGTGAATCTTGGGAGAGGCACACAATTATCAAAAGGATAGCTGATTATGTGCTTATGAAACATTTGTCGCTGCAGAAGGATGATTTGATTCATGTTGTTGATCAGCTGGACTTTTGCCTCTTAGTTGATGGCCAAGGTAAGTTCCAGATCTTTTTATGTTGTTGCTTTACAGTTACCATGTCCTTGGTTTTAGGCTTAATAGGAATTATGCAGATCCGGTCTCATCTTCTGGAGCTTTGCTTGAAGCTTTTGATACTTTATCTAAGCAGTTACGTCTGTTGGATGATGTCCCGCTTAAAATATCTACTGTGCAACCCCTAGACCCAGGTTTGGCACAGCATCTTTTGTATAGTTTATGCTGAATTTTTTTCACAAGCATGTGACATTTCCTTTCATTTCACTTTTTCTTATGCCAGCTTTTAGGCACACTTCTGTGTTTCCTCCTGAACCTCATCCGCTGGCATATGGAAAGAGTTCTCAGAGGCTGCCAAATTTCACAACAACTTGCATTAGATCTATGGAAGTTATGATTCAGGTATAACCTTTTTTATTTGTGTTATATCACAAAATAGAATAATATAATCTTTCTTCAATAGTTTCATATATGGTGCTCATTTTCTCAGAAACTTGCATGTCATGATGTGTATCTGATAGAGCCAGGTTTCATTTTGGGATTTGCTTTTTCACAAATTTCTTCCCTTTTCCACTATATTTCAATGATAGCTAGAGGGATCTGGTAACTGGCCGTTGGATACTGTGGCCATGGAGAAGACAAAGACTGCGTTTCTTTTGAAAATTGGTGAAAGGTATGTGGCAACGCTGGCGGAAAATAATTGATTGGTTGAATCAGCTTTCTGTTTCATTTGCTTATTCTTGTTTAACTTCAGCTTGGAGGATCGAGGAATGTTTGTTTCCGCCAGTGAAGATGAGGTGAATGTCCTTACATCTGGATATTCATTCTTACTCAAAATATTTCATGAAAGAGGCTTAGTATTGCAAAACCAAGGTTAGCTTTTAATTACTATGTACTCAAATAATTTTTTATATTTGCTTATTAGCTATTGCAGAAAGATCACAGAGTTTGATAATTTTATTTCATTACCTCGCAGCTGGAGATGATAACATTCAAACTGCTCTATCACAAGATAAGATGCTTTTTCAACGGAGCCAACACTCGAGTATGATCAATGGGCTGCATGGCCGTTACCAGATGTATGGACCAGTAGTCAGGTAACTGTTAAGGACTCAAGGTTCTGAAGGTTAGTTTAATACCCCATACCTAGCAATATGAAGCATACTTAATAAGCTTGCATCATGTTCTTTCTGTTTCAAAGGCTAGCAAAAAGATGGATATCTGCACACCTATTTTCTTCATTTATCTCAGAGGAGGCAGTTGAATTGGTGGTTGCTTATCTATTTTTGAAGCCATTCCCATTCCATGCCCCTTCTTCTCGGGTTGCTGGGTTTCTCAGGTAAACTGCTGCAACCTTTCATTAGCCTCTGATTACTATCTGTATTGCCGCTCATTTTGTCAGCTTCGTTCCTTTTGTCAGACAGATTCCTTCAATTACCAGCTTAGTCATTTCTTGATTGCTGGAAAAAGTTTGGTTAGTAATCCTGGTATAGGGGAGAGAAGTTTTGTTAGAAATCTTGTAATCATCCTGTGAAATACACAATTCCCCCTCTAAATCCATGTCTCGGATTGCACATAGTTAATTGAACATGGGGAGGAGACACAGCAGCTAGAGTCCGAACCAGGAGGATGTGGTCAGGGTTTTTGACCAGGAAAGAAGAGGGAATCATGAATGTTTGAGGGCATTTTAGGTGAGGAATAGTTGTCAGAGTTAAGAATCGCCAGACAACCCCAGCATCCACTCTGTCATCCCTATGCTTGGGCCATGCAGTCTGCCCTTCCATTGTATGGAGGAGTAATTAGTTTTTTTGATAGAGCTCATTTTGGTTTCTTGACATGGTAATAAGTGAGATAATATGAACACAAATGATATATTGCTGACTATAAAGTTAAAATTACTCTTATGATAATGAAGCCATTACATCTAGTTTGTTATACCTAAAGATAGCAGGCTTATAAGGCTCACAAGGTATAAGTTAGCTTGTTAGGTTTCTGTGCCATACTGCCATGTTCTATCTTTCTCGCTATCTCCATCCTTTTTTCCTACTTTACAAGTTGGTTATACCTTTGCAAGCCATGAAATCTGTAGAAGTCCTCTGACCAATTACTACAAAAATGACAGGTTTTTGCGGTTGTTATCCAGTTTTGACTGGACCTTTTCACCCATGGTTGTTGACATAAATAATGACTTCAATCTCAAGGATGAGAAGGAGATCAATGTCAGTCTCTTCTTTTTTCTTTTCATTTTTTTAATTAGCTCCCTAGCTCGTAACACAGTGATTTATTTGCTCCCTAGCTCTTAACACAGTGATTTATACACTACAGGAAAACTTTATGATGAGCAGAAAATCTTATGAGCAAAATCCTCATGATATAGAGCCTGCAATGTTTCTCGCTACGTCATATGATAAAGCATCTGAAGCATGGACAAAACAGTCGCCAAGCAAGTCGGTATGTGCGTTTTTTTCCACAGCTGACAAGATAATTACTGTTGAATGTTGTCCATCAAACCTAAGCTATTGAAGTATAGGTGTTGAAAAATGCAATCTATTTCCATTTTTATGCATAATGACATATCTCTGTTTCTATTAATGTTCTGGATGGAGTTCTTTTATTTTATTTGTTCACCTTCTGTTCGTTTGTAAACTAGGTTCTCAAACGAATGGCTGCTTATGCTAAAAGCAGCGCAGAACTTTTAACAAATCTTATACTAAATGGTCAATCAGGGCAATATACGTGGGAGGTAACTTTATTCTTCTGCTACTTCATCGGCTCTATCTCGTTTAGTGTCTTTTTTCGTCCTCAGTATGAATCTTTGCATGTTGTAGTGCCTGTTCCGAACACCTATGAGCAATTATGATGCTGTTATTCTCCTCCATCACGAGAAGCTTTGCTGTCCAAGTCATGTACTTTTCCCTGCCGAGACTCCTAATGGTCAGTTTCACTTTCTTCCCGATTTACCATAAGTTATGCACCACCAAATAATAAAACATAATTAATTTGATTAGCTGAGAATTTCTTGCTGACCAGGCCTCGATTTTTTTTTGATGCAATGCGCAACCCTTCATCATATTTGTTGAAATTTAATCAATTTTTGTAATAACCTAGCAGGTAAGTTGGTGATCTGGGGCAAACCCAGTAAAGATTTCCACCCATATATGCCACTCAATAAAGGGGCTGTGAAAAGTTTGCATGATGCAAGAGATAAACTTTTGGTAAACTTCGACCCAATTACATACTTCCTGCGAGACTTAAAGGTAAAATTGAAGCTACTAACCTCTTGAAAAACATGTCATCCATTTGGTAATAAAATTTAATATCTTCCTACTTACAGGGCGCATTACCCAAGGCCTTCAAACTGTGGTATGGTTCAATAGGAGGAGACGCTGTTGGTCTTACATGGGATAAGCCGAAGGTACTAGCAACAGCTTGGGTCATAGAACATCAGTCTTTTTTTTCCCCTTTTTATCTTTGCAGAAAGAGAAGATCCCTTTTACACTCACGCTGAACAGACTTGCGACACTGTCCATTTTGCCAATAAGCACCATCATGCATAGCTTATTTTTCGTGTGTGTGCATGCGTGCGCGTGTGTGCGTGTGCATGCTTGACAAAGGAGACGTATCTAAGTTGTATCAATATTTATGTGTCACAGAAGCGTGGCAGAGAGGAGGCTGATGAAACCATGCCAGAGCCAACATCTATCCTTAAGGAGGCTGGGGACGTTGGCAAAGGTTTGGTGAGGAGTGTATATCTCCTGAAAGCATCAAAGCTTCAGTAAGCTACTTTGTGACGAGTTGAAGATCTTAAGAACCAGCTGATGTGCAAGAATGAAGGCTTTTTTTCGCAAGATAACACAACTTAACTGGTTTTTCCACTGGCAAAGATAGAAACGTAGTTTCCAGGGCAGTGTTTGGAGCATATGTGGGAATGTAATCATGAAGTCGTAATGTTGTGTTTAAACTTTAGACTCGGCAACTGAAAAAAATGAATCTAGGTTGTGGGGTCTGTTCCCAATTTTGATTGAGCAGTATATATGGAAATGTAATTTTGTTACATCTATTGCAATGAAAATGCCAACCCTCAAACTGAAGTGCCAAGTTGTGTCTGTTTGGTCTCCCATGAAACGTGTGTGCGCAGGTTCTTTAAACAGTGATAGTGCTTGTAATGACCAGATTTCGCGATGTGGGAGCTTGTAATGACCAAATTATGTGCCGATTTGTCATCATTTGTGACCTTTATACATTTTTGCCTGTCCAAGAGCCGTGGAAGGCTGTACACGGCTACTGTCGACAGCACCATTGGGTTTTTTTTTTTAGTAACCATTTTCAGACTAATAGTCGTCAAATCATTTGTATTGTCCGTCAAGGTTAGAAGAAGGGGAGGAAAAGAAAGGAAGTGCACAGTGAATGAAATTGATTCGCCAGACAAAGAAAAATGGTAATCGTCAAATCAGTGTATTGTTAATCAAGGTTAACATCATCAATCAAAAGGAAAAGGAAAGGAAAAAAGACAAATCTGAATGCTTTCGTTGAGAGTCGAACTCAAGACCTCCCGCTTACTAAACGGGTGCTCTAACCAACTGAGCTACGAAAGCATGTGTTGGAGCGCGTAGGGTAAAGTTTATAATTTATAAACAAACAGAAATGGAGATTCCTTTTACACCTGCTGAGCGTCGTAGTACGTTTCAAGACGGACAAAATAGTACGCCCGATCGATGGTTGAACATACTTTTACTTTTTTACAACTCGATTTTCCGCTATTTTACTTGCCATGCTAAGTCTGATCGAGAGAAGCAGTGTGTATAGTTACGCAGATCAGAGTTTCACACATTTTTTTCATTCGTGGGTACGTCAAATACACACATACATACATGGAGCGACGTACAGAACCGGGTCCCTTATTCAACACGTATACATGTATGTAACCAGGAAAGCCAATGTAACACCCCTCAAATAGCCCTCAATTAGGAGTGTTAAATGAAATTTGAAGATTCAAATTGGGTCAAAAATATCAAGCCCACGTGTAGCTCTCTCTGCTCTCTCATCCTTGTGCGTGGTCACCGTGGCCAAGTTGGCCACGGCGCCGTCCGTGCGCACGCCGAGCGCCGCGCGTCCCTCGCCCTACTGTGCTGCTCACCGCCCCTGTCACGCGGATAATGCTGAGACTGAGCCCCTGCGCTGCTCCTCCCCCTCGCACGCACGCTCTCCCTCCCTCTGCTTAGCTCGCCGCGGCCATAGACTGCCATGTCCGCCGCCGCCGCCGCACCGGCCATTTGCCACTGCCCCGCTCCGATTCGGCGCGCCCCAAAGCGTCTCACCCCACTCCGCACCTACGCTGCCCCTCCCTGAGTCCGGCCGAAGCCTACCTCGGCCGGAAATCAGCCCCCGTACCGCCGGCCTCCATTAAACTTCAAAAAAACTCAGGCTGCACGTCGATCCGTCCTTCCGGCCCTTCTCCCTCCAACCTAGGTATAAGAATCGACTCCCTTCGACTCACTGATGCTCGTGCTCGCCTCGTTCCATCGTGTTTACGTCGTTTCCGCGCTCGTTCCCGAGCCATGCCGCCGCCGGCATGCTGCTGCACGCCGCGGGCCGCCTCCGCGTGCCCCTGCGCAAGCGCCGACGGGCGCACCTGCTTCGTGCCACCGCTCTGGTCACAAGACCGCGCCGCCCTACCGCCGCCCGGTCTCGCCGGCGTGCGGAAACGCCGCGCTGAGCACCGCCGCGCCCCCACTTCCGGTCATCCCCGATCCCAACCAAAACCACCCACAGGTAGTTCTCGAGCCTCTCGTGCTTCCCCACCACTTCCAAGCCGCCGCTATGGCCTTCTCTCACCGGAATCGAGCCCTGAGCGCTTCCTCTGCTTTAACTTGCGCCCAGGGACCTCCTGCAGCAATTGAAGCAAGTCCAGGGTGTTTTCTGCATTGTCATGGACTCATATGAATAGTCTTTCAGGGACCAAATCGCTTGAAACTTTGAAAATCCATAGAAAATAGTAGAAAAATCGTAAAATAGCAATTTAAGATGTTTTGGAATCCTTGTGAGTAGATATATGCAGTGGAATTATAATATGATGGGTGTTAGTTGAAAATATTTGCTGTAAAAATAGATTTATGCTTGTTAAGGTTTTAATGCTAGTGTTGCTTGTTTTTTTCATAACTGCAGTTATATTGCTCTAAATGATATGAAATTTTTATGGTAGTCTATTCTTGTGATGTGTGCACTGTGGTAAAAATTTCAAGTTCATTGAGGGCAGTATAACCGATTTTTTGATTTAAATTGTTGAATGCTAAGTAAATAGTTTATAAATAATAGAAATATGTAAAAATGGAAAATGCGATTCCACTACCCTTGTATGATGTTATTTTGGTCTAAAAAATATAATATGGCCATGTGTTTACAGAAAATATGAAGTTTTACATTTAACTTGCTCTCACACGATTAAGTGCAATAAAGATTTGTCTGTTTTATAATCAATAAAATATAAAACCTGAGCATGTGAAATTTGTGCAGTAGACTATAAGGAGTATTGGTGATCTACTGTGATTTTGGTAGAATTTATTGTGCACTTTACATGTATGATCATATATATATGCCTATATGTCTTATTATCTAAATAAATTAAGAAAGGCTTTAGATAAATTAATTTGGGGTTGGATGCTATGTTTTCTGGTGATCATAAGTCATGTATGACATGTTAGATGTTGCTCATGTAACTCTTGTTTAAGCTTGATATTATTTGCATGTTTGCTCAAACTAGCTCATGACCTTCATGCTTATGGATGCTCAGTCGTGACCTTGTGTCTGTCTTGCTTGCTCTTTTTAATGCATTGTCTATTGTACCTCTGTGCATTCATACATATGCATTATTGCACCTCATTTAGGTACGATAGATGAACCACGTGAAGGACGTGATATTGGAACCGAACACGAAGACGATGTTTGGTGGACATATCCAGAAGAGGCAAAGAACCAGGAGTACATGCTTGGACCGGAATACTCGCCAAGCGAGTGTCATCTAACAAACACTGACCTAGTGTTAATCCCAGGCAAGCCCCGGTGCACATCCTATTATTTGAAATTATGACACTTATATATATGTATTTATTACTTGTGCATTACGTTTCAGGAGTTGATTGGAACCCTATTTGCATGATCCCTAGGTTTCCCTGAATTATACTAGCATGTATAGGACGATAGAAATGCTATGCTTAATACTTCTCGATAGAAGTCGAGTGACTTTTTGCACTCGCGAGAGATAGGATACTTAGAAGTCGAGTAATTTCCGGTTACTCGCGAGATATATGTTATATACTTATATACAGTACCTAAGTTGTTGAAATTGACATGGAAATATGAGACCAGGCGGGGAATGATGATGATGTATAGGTATGGCAGCAGGACAGGGTTCCTGGGTGTCTTAGCCCCGTCCGAGTCGATTGAGGACCGTATCGCTGTTGGCCCTGCTAATCATGTTTGAATTGTACCAACCGCATGCCGAGAGTAGGAGGTAGTCGAAACCGGTAAGCCTAGTACTGCTTTGCTTCGAAAGTACAGAACTTCATCACCACCCCTTAGGGCGAGTCGGGTAGTCGCGGAGAATTGGGATGCATGTATTTATTTTTGGTGGTCTCTCGTTGAGCCCGGCTGACTATATGTAGGTGGGGCAGTTCTGTAGTTCGAGGCGGGGAGGGGAATGGTTGGTGCGTGTGGTCTGACGGGGCTATACGCGCCGTGTTGGTTAGGTCCACCTTGCAAGGTTAAATCGGATCGATTCGCCGTCAGTTGCTCTCGGACATGAGCACCTTGATCTCCGAGTCATATCGTAGTAAGGAAATGAAACAAAACGAGTTGATAAATGCCGATGTTATCTAGTTAATTATGTTTCCACCTTGGTTGCTATAGATATGCAAATCATAGATGTTTAGCCAATTTATTGTTATAATTTGGAGCTAAAATTTTGAAGTTAAGAATATATTTTAGATGCTTTTTGGAAAAACAAACCCACCAGCCAAAAGGCTTACATGTCTAGATAATAGTCTAAGTATACCCTTAGTCGTGTAAGTCTTACTGAGTATTAGTATACTCAGTGTTTATTGTTTACCCTATTTCAGATATAGAAGCAAACCCGGATTCACATCGGTGGGCTCGATGTGACGTCCTCACGTCTCCGTAGTTATTGTTTTATTTCAATTTATTTCAGTTGGTTTCTAATGAAAATCTTCCTTAGGTTAGACCCTCTCTACCGCTGTTGTTATCTATTATATGAACTTTAATTTGTAAAAGTCATTTTGTAAATACCTTAATATTGTTTACTATTTTGTAAAATTGTATCATGCTAGTACCGTCTGCACTCGCCGTCGCGCGAGACTTCTGGTGTGTTTCGATCGGCCTGTGGGTTAGAAACAGGCTGTCAGGTTACACTTAATTAAGCTAATACGCCTGATGCGTTCAAATGATGGTCATTATGCTTAATTAAGTCATTTAACTTGGCGGTTCTGTCACAGCCAACACACAGCGGGCGGGCCCACCTCTCAGCCCCTCACTCTCACACACGGGTACGTAGCACACGGAGAAATTAATTAAGATGCGCATACATAAATAGACAGATTTACATGTGGGGCCGGCGCACGTACGCGCTGCACGACGACGACGACTCGGAGACTCAGCCGAAGAGGTGGTGGTGCTTTTTCTCACTAGTAGAAAACACGCCAAAGGTCCACCCCAAAGGTATCAGAATGAAGATGAACCGGTATCAATGCTAGTATTGGTACCAGTTCATCTTAGTACCGGTACTTTTGGGGTGGATGAGACATGGAGAGCCTTGGGTACTGGTTGGTAACACCAACCGGTACCGAAGGCTCTCCATAGGTACTGGGTGGTAACCTTTAAATTAGTACCGGGTGTTACCACCAACCGGTACCTTAAGAGCTGTTACCAATCGGTAGCTAAAGCTCATCCATGAGTTACTTTAAAAGGAAAATATCTCCTTTTCAATCAGAACTGCTGTGTAGCTGAGATGGTAAAAGAGCAGCGAAAGAATATTTTGTCTCATTTTAGAAGCCTTAGATACCGGTTATTTTACCCGGTACCAAAGGCTCGAGCCATTGGTACCACTTTCGAGGTACCGGTTCAAAAAACCGATACCAAAAGGCAATCTCAACTGATGCCTATGGCACTTTTTCAGTATTGTGTCGCCGCTGGCCTCCTCGGCGTCCTTGTGGTCCTTCTTCTCGTGGTGCTCGTGGAAGGCGTAGCCGCCGGAGCCCACGGCCGCCGCCGCCGCGATCTCCTCCTCGATCTTGTGCCGGTGCGCGTGCTCGGGGTCCTTCTTCACCTCGTGCTTCTCATACTGCAGATACCATTAATCACGCATCATGTGCGTGCGTATCAGTATTATTAGTAAAGTAAGCGAAAAAAAAGAAAAAAAAAAGATCTTATGATGATCTTTACATAAACACGTACCAGAGCGAAAGCGCCGGCGGCGATGGCGCCGGCCTCGCCGAGGTGCTGCTTGTGCTCCTTCTCCTCCTTCTTGTACCTCTCGTACTCGTCCTCGCCGGTGGACACCGGCCACCTCCGTCACGGTGGTCTCCGTGTACTCGGCGGCGGCCTCGCCGTACCCGCCGGCGGGCTGCTCCTCCTCATCTTTCTTGTGGTGGAAGAGGTGGTGGTGGTGCTTCTCCTCCGCCATGGATGGAAGAAGGAATTTAACGGGTGGGAACCTTCAAGTGTATGCGAGATCAGAGTGACAATAGGATTACTTGTGCTGCTGCTTGCTTGGCACCTCAGCACTTGCTCGCGTTTTAATTTATAGGCGGGGAGCCGGGGACGGCCGGCCTGTGTGGAATGGACGGTGGAGGCGGTGACGATTATTTACTAGTATATATGCTGACATGGATTATTATGGCTACTACTAGTAGGATTCACAACTGGTGTGGGTCGATTCATTCTCGATATACATATCATGACTTCACGGTCTTTTTGGCAAGTGGTTGTGATTCCATCTGCCATGCATGGTGAGCACACCCTTGACATCTTTTTTTTTTAGGGAAAGCACACCCTTGACATCGTGGTAACATAATAGCTCTGTTTGGAGAACCATCCGGAGTTATTTTTTTGGCTATTCTTTAGCCTATAGAAATAGTCCTCCACCAAAATAACCCTTGAGCTGTTTGGATCCAAGGGTTATTTGACATTTAATGTACTTTCTCAATCATTACAGCCCCACTATCTCTCTCTTACTGTAGTGGACCCCACTTAAAATAACCCAAATAGCACCTCGGAGGATAGTTTTTAGGAATGGGTTATTTCCAAATAGCCACAAAATAACACACCTGTTTGGCTCTATAGGGTTATTTGGGCTATTTGAGGGAGAGATAAAAAATAACCCATGAATCCAAACAGGGCCAATATGCTGAAATGCAGTTTTCAAGCATTTTTTATATCAGATTATGAAATATGCTGAAATGCAGTCTTCCTTTTGCTGAAAATGATTTTTTTTCGTTCTGTGAAATAGGATTGCTTCAGAAGTCAGAGCCAAACTACGTATAGTTCATTTCAAGACATCTACTAGAAAATTTCAAAAATTCTATAAAATATTTTCACTTAGATGATGGCTATATTTGGATAATCACTTAGAAAAGATCTTGGAGGCTATTTTTTCATCAAAAGCTCTATTTCTAATAATTAGAATGAATATAGAGAGTTTTTTGGAGTTGCTCTAAAACACTTAACTGTAGCCCTCTAAACAGATACCAATTAGTGGGAAAATCCAAATCTAAATGAATCTGATATGCAACACGCGTCTACGTACGTGCAGTGCCCACCGGCCAGGCCACCGTGTGTGTAGGGCAGGGGGGAGTGGGTCCCGCGCCGCGATTAGTAGTGGGCGGCACGGCCCACCGACCTTTGAATAGGCGATTGGCTGCCTCTGATCGAAGCAATCAATGGATGAGGTACAGTGTCGGCAGATAGGATAATCCGTCCTACTAGAATATTCCGAGATCAGCACGTACTCGAACGATGGGTGGTGTAAGTGTAAATATAACACATTTATTTGAAGCCACCAATATTCTGCATATCAAATCAAATTTGTGGGTGATCCGGTTAAAAAATATCTCTCAAAAGTGTGTGTGTGTGTGTATTCTATTTAAACTAAAGATGTTCGGGCAGTCGAATTTGTGAATGTTGCACTCAAGGTAAGAAATATCACCTGCTTGTTTAATAAAATTATTCGACAATTTGTAATAACTTTGAACTCACGAGTCACGCCGATGAGCTTTACAATTTTGTATATGTCGTAAACCAAACAGATATTGAATCAGTATATATGGTCTAAATTTCAACGCTCAAATTATGAAATATATATTATTAAGTTCACTATTTATTCGTGCACTTCACTGCTCGTGCACCATTTTATGCATGATGATATCTATGCTATCAAGGGAGTTGAGAATTACTGCTCCCCAAACTTTCAAGGAAACTCAATAATGGAGCGGAACAGCCTAATTCGATCTTCCACAACAAAGCTTTGTCCTCATGATTATCAAAATGTGAACGACAGCTATGGTATCATGCCTGAATATGATGATATTGTTTGTGGCTTAAGCAATCTCTGGCATCTTTCTCTCCATAGTGTTAACTTTGAGCAAAGGCGCGATCGCGATGTGATGCAATTGGATCACGAGAGGGAGAAGGTGTCGGCCGGTGGAAAAAAAAAACAAAAGGCTAGATAGAGCTTCCCTCGCATATCACACGGAATGGTGGCGACCCTTAACCAAGATATTTATTCCTCTTTTGATTTGGGGTCCTGATACGAATAGACTTTGTCTAGGTGGGTTGATCGAGATAGAAACTAACATTAAACCAGCTTTAAGTTCATTCATGTCAAAGACGAATAAATCCACCATGAACCTATCTTCAATTTGGCATCAGAGTTCATATCTAGTTAAGTAAAATACACATTTGCTTTTGTAACTAATCGTGTAGGCGATTTTGGAATAAGTTATTTGTGGATTTTTTATAATAATACGAAAGGTGTATAGAGAACTATTGTGTTTTGTATTGCTATTGGGGTTAGTTGCGCGCTGTGTTGTCATAATTATGCCACAGAGACACCGTTCCCTCCTGAAAACGAAATGCACAAGCATCCGAGCAACTGGTTATGACAAGGAATATATGAGAAATATATCTATTGGTACGTTTTTTTAAAAAAAATAATTAGTTCACTGCAACCAACTAACTAAAAGGTGAGTTTGACAAATTGGGCTCCATCCATCAATTGTCACCACACATTCAGGAAAAAAAATCTACATTCCCTTGCGAATAAATAAACTCCAATTTGGCAATCTGTGGGCTATAGAATCCCCCAACTAAGTAATCATTCAATAATTAAAAGGATACCATTTCTTAACTCTATCTTGATAATGAGATCAGGTCCAAATATTTTCTTGTTTCCTAGCAAGCGGGCATTGTTCTTCAAAGCTTAATATACATCAATCAATCATCAACAGAATGACAAAAGAAAAAAAAACACAGGAAGTAGATATATATGATAGCTAGCCAGCTAGGTCATCCTTCATGAAAACTGAATTCTGAGTTAGAGAAGACTCAAGTGAACATTAAAGAAGCAAATGGAGGCTTCGATTTCTCTAGAAAATTGTAGAGAATTAATTCAATTCGCCGCATAATTTTGAGCTATGGGAATACCCCTGCCTGGTCAAATAGGGAAGCTAGCGCACACCAAGTAAAGAATTAAGCTAAAAGTAAGCACCAGTTCAACCAGAAAAATCATCACCTTTTTTTTGACACTGAAAAATCATCACCTTAATTAGCTTTGTAAAAGCTTGGGAAAAGATCCAGCAGGTTAAACATGATTAGTGCTTGGTGCCGCCTGGACGCCTTTAGCACCGATCCAAAGCGCAAATAATGCATAGGCCTGCATCTTCATCTCCATTATAATAAGTAAACTTATATCGCTCAACCAAAGCGTGGCCTCCGTAGGCCTTAGCGCTATGTCGGCCAATTCCCTGCCTCCGTGTGTCACTTTGGATTGTTTGCTTCTTACGACGCTGGCACGTGGTAGGTTTTGGTGGAGTTTGCTGGACCTCACGTGGTTCTCCCTTTGGTTTGCATGGGGTGCTTTTCGTTGGCCCAGTTTGGTTTCCTGGGCTGGTTCTTCTGTTTCCCATGTATGGCCATCGTTTCGGCCTTTTCTGGTCTGTTCCATTCATCTTGCTCGGCGGCCTGCTGGGGCTGCGTGCCTGCGTCCATCCCATGCCACAGCCACATCGCCTCTATCAGCTTCCCTGGTGGCATCGCCTCCATCTTCCACCTGTACCTGGTTTTTTTAGGCTGCACCGCCGCCGGCTGCTCCAGTTCGGCGTCTGCAGTTCCTTTCCTTCTTCGGTAAGCTCCTGTCCCTGTTCTTTTTCTTCCTTTCCTTTCGGCGAGCCCTTGGATTTCCAAGCTCTGTACTGCTTTTTGGCCTTGCTTTTCATTTCAGTGTTGTACCAGTTTAAGGTCTTCCCTCGCCTTCCTTGTCGTTCTCCTTTTTTTTTGGCTTCCTCTTCTTTTTTCTTGGTGGTATTAGTAGCGTTGCGGCATTCATTTTCTTCAGCTGCATTTTTTCTTCCTATTATGGATGACAGCCTCATGGCTTATTCTAATTTTTTTTGGCCAGGAATCATCAGCCTCCTTTGTGCTGCGCTCCTGGGGGTCGAGGGCCTCTGGTACTTCAGGTGAGATTACTTAGTGCTAATTCTAGACTCTATTGCTCTTTATTATTTAGTCGCATTTCGTTGATGTACCTGATCTTAGTTATCGCTCTTTCTTTGCTTCTTTGATTGTGCCTGATACATCCTTTTGGGCATGTGCTGTCAAAGAGATTTTGTTATTTCCATTATTTGTGCTGTACGCATGTTAATCCTATGCACGCTTTTATACTCTGTTCAGTTGCATGTTCTGGATTGCAAACTCTTTCAAATAGCATTTCATTACTGTTGTGCTCATTTGTGGCCTGCAATAGCTGTCAATTTGGTATGTTGTTTTGTTGTGCTCTGCTTTTCCTGTGATTAGGTTCCTAGTTTACTGTCACAGAGGTTTGCTGCTACTTATAATGTTGTTGGCCTGCAGTGGTTTTTTTAGGGGTTCCCATTTTTGGTATTTTGCCTAAGGATTTTGTCTGGCCCTTATGTTCATTTTATCTATGGCCCTGTCTTCCTAAATTGGTTTGTTGTTTATTTCCCTTTTTCAGTGTATCTATTTCACTATTTGTTTGCGTGAGTTGCGTACCTGTCTTGGAGTCTATTTCCATGCATTCTAAAAGGCGAAAAAAACTCGGTCGGCTGCATGCGCTTTGTCTTCTACGTCAGCTCATTCTGGGTTGTCTATTCGTCGTGTGTGTGATAGTGGTCCAGCAAGTTGTCGTGACCTTAGGGAAGGCCGCCCAGCTGCATTCTTGTGTGCAGGTCTGTGGTTCATTTGGGGTCATCGTGCTTTAGTGTGATTCATTTTGTGCTTGGTTGCTTCCTGTTCATCTCCTTGCACGGTGTGGGCTATTATTCATTTGTTTATGTGTGATTTATCTATAGTTTTGCTGACACGAATAGTCGTTCTTATGAGTGTTCATGCTCTATCAAGTGCAGCCTCCTCGGCTGTTCCTCCATGGGGCATCATCGTCAGTTAGTGACTTCTCTTCATTATGCTATATATTGTTAGGCATATAGAATTTTACTCCTTTATTGAGTTGGTCTGTGGTGGTATATTATTCATATAGGGGACCATTACTGTCCTTTGGTGGCACCTGCTGATTCAAATGAGAATTGTGCTAAAAGAATGAGTTGTAATAGAGTCAAGGCGGCAGCGAGGCAAGGTCTGTGTGTTTCCTCATTGCTTGCCTGCTCTATTTGTTTCTCTATTTAATGCCTGCATTTTTGTGGCCGCTATTTTTTTGTAGATCGACTTTATCGTGACCCTTTTGTTGAGCCTGTATTTTCATTTCCTAAGGAGTATATTGAAAGCAGGGCAAGCCTCCGGTGGAGCATGAATGAACACAGCAGGAAAGTACTCTGAAAGCTTACCAGCACTACTGGAAATAACACCCAAATCTTCACATGCAGTAGCCTATATAAAAATCCACAATGAAAAACTGAAACAAACACTGCAAGATACGCATCGCAATACCCAACAGAATACATGCCGAGCATTCTTGCCATAGCGTTGAGCCGGATCCCATTCAGCAGTCCTCTTCACACCAATCATCCCCTCTCTCACTTCCTTTGCTGAACCTGCCGCCATTGATGCCTCCAAGAAATGTCTGCTAGCTTCAGAAACCCCCACAACCCCACTTGCATTGGCGCACTGCATAGCAACCCCGTGGCCTCTCCAGCTGACAGAATGGGCATAGGTGGCAGCCATACTGCAACGCCACCTCAGCCAGTTAGGCACCCCTCACCCAAAACCGTCCACGACTGCGCTCCATCCAGCCCACCCTTTCTTGCCCTCTGTCATCAGCAACTATAAATTTTTTTTAGATAATGGATACAAGATCCGGCCTCTACATCAAGAGAAGTACACAACCAATTATTACAACGTTTGTGTATAAAAGAGCAACAACGGTCCAGCATAAGAACAACGAACTAAGGAAGCCTGTATAAGTGCTTCCATCCACCATTGGACTGTTCTAAAGACACCATCTCTATTCTTGTGCTTAACGAATAGATGAAGTTCTTGTTGTGCCCCTCACGCTACAGTTGCACCCAGAAATGTAGCCAATACGTTCCCCTGAAAATAACCTGCAGAATCGAGTTATATTTAATTCTATGAAAGATTATATCATTGCGGGTTGTCCAAATAGACCAGCATAAAGCAGCAACCCCAACCTAAATCAAGTTTCTAGACTTATTATTCTGATTAGAAAGCCAAGATCCAAACATATGTCTTATTGATCTAGGTTGGGTTAATCCCGTAGCCAGATACACCATCCTCCAAACCATTCTCGCATAGTGGCAATCCAGGAACAGATGCTGGATAGACTCATTTAAATTACAGCCAACACATTTTTGGCTTCCTTTCCAATTTTCTCTAGCGAGATTGTCTTTAGTTAAGATCACCTCCTTTTGTAAAAACCAAAGTAAGATCTTAATTTTTAGAGGGACTTTAATCTTCTAGATTTTCTTATGCCTAAAAGGTGGTTGAGAATTGATAAGATGCAGATACATAGACCGGACCGTGAATAACCCAGATTTGGTTAGACCCCATCTAAAAGTATCAGAACCATCTGTCAAATTAGCAGGTGTTATCTGTGCTACTAGATTATGCCAGTCTCTCAGTTTAGTACCCAGCAATGTCCTCCAAAATGAGATATTAGAAGGACGAGTAGCCATAACTTTTGCTACTATTGCATGAGGGTCTCTCACAATGTTATAGAGAGAGGGGTACCTATCTCTGAAAGAAGCATGCCTACCCAATTGTCCTCCCAAAACCGCGCGGTACTCCCATCTTTAATTGAAAAGGAGCCCTTTGTTAAGACTTCGTCTTTAATTTTCATAAGACCTCTCCAAAAATGGGAGTCATATGTTTTAGCCTTAACTTGTGTTAGGGATTTGGATCCCAGATACTTATTCCTAAGTAAATTCTGCCACATGCCCTCAGTATTAAGCAAATTTATTATCCACTTGGACAAAAGGCATTTATTTTGAAGCTGAAGATCCAGAATACCCAAGCCACCTTGATCCTTGGGCCTACAAAGGATGTCACATTTAGCTAATCTATATTTATGCTTATCTGAAGACTCTTGCCAAAAGAATCTTGATCTGAAAAGATCAAGATTTTTAACCACTCCTTTTGGAATTTGAAAGAAGGACATCATAAACATGAGTAGACTACTAAGTACTGAATTTAGAAGGATCAATCTTCCTCCATAAGACAGATACTTAGCTTTTCAACACGAGAGCTTTTTCTCAAATCTTTCTTCTACTTTGTGCCACTCGGAATTGAGTAACTGTCTACGATGCATAGGAATTCCCAAATATCTGAAAGGGTATTCCCCTGCATTACACCCAAAGAGAGTGGTATATTCATCTTCCATCTCTTTAGCGTGACCATAGCAGAAGATTTCGCTCTTGTGAAAATTGATCTTTAACCCAGATAATTGCTCAAAAGTACAAAGCAAAAGTTTCATATTTTTTGCTTGTTAAGTCATGATCAAGAAAAATGATAGTATCATCCGCATATTGAAAAATAGATAATTCATCATCTACTAAATGAGGAATGACACCTCTTATTTGTCCATCGACTTTTCCTCTCTTAATCAGGAATGGAAGCATATCAGCAACGATGTTAAATAAGATTGGGGACATAGGATCGCCCTGTCTTAGACCTCTTTTAGTTTGAAAGTAAGGACCAATGTCATCATTGACTTTAATCCCCACACTACCTCCAGTAACTATTCCTTCAATCCATCTACACCATGTAGGAGAGAAACCTTTCATGCGTAGAGTCTGTTGAAGGAACGACCACTTCACCTTATCATAGGCCTTTTCAAAGTCAATTTTGAAAATGACCACATCCCCTTTTTTGGTATGCAACTCATGGATGGTCTCATGAAGTATAACCACACCTTCCATGATATTCCTACCTTGCATAAAGGCAGTTTGCGTCGGACTTACCACAGTCTGAGCTACCTTATTAAGCCTATTTGTACCAACTTCTGTAAATATTTTAAAGCTGACATTAAGAACACAAATAGGCCTATATTGTTGTATTTTAGTAGCCTCCAGACTTTTCGGGATTAGAGTAATGATCTCAAAATTAAGACTAAAGAGGTTTAATTCCTCTTTATGGAAGTCCGAGAACAGAGTCATAAGGTCATTTTTCATTAATGACCAAAAGACTTGATAGAATTCAACGGGGAAACCATCAGGTCATGGCGCCTTATTATGTTCCAACTGGAACACGACCTCCCTAACCTCGGTTTCTGTGAATTCTGCCACAAGCACATCATTTTCTTCTTGCGTCACTTGAGGAATATCATGGGTTTGATCTTCCATGAGAGAGATATATGAATCCTCAGGTGACCCAAAAAGACTTATAATATTGAGTAATATGAATTTTCAGCTGCTCATCTCCAACTATGACTCCGTGGTCATTCTCTAGTTGGTAGATATGCTGCTTCCTGTGCTTACCATTTGCCACTAGATGGAAAAATCTGGTATGATCATCTCCTTCTAGTAGCATTTTCACTTTGGCTCTTTCATACCATTTGAGTTCTTCTTCTCTCAAAAGCATAACTAAACGTCCTTTTAGAAAGTGTTTATAATTAATCTCTTGATCAGACAGAGGAACACTCTCTGCCTTTTTATCGAGGCCTTCTAAGAGAGCCATCAACTTCTTCTTTTCTTTCCGATAGGTCCCAGAAATATGTTGGGCCCATCCACGAAGGTGTTGTCTGAGTCTCCGTATTTTATTATGCCATCTCTCTAAAGGAGTGGATCCTCCATTTTCTGATTACCAAATTTGTGCAACCATATCATAAAAACCATCACGAATTAACCAGCCTCTCTCAAATTTGAAAGGTCTTTGGCCTTTCTGATGTGTGGAAGAACCCGTATTAAGAATGAGCGGAGTATGGTCAGAAATATTTCCATCTCTAGACTCAACTGTGGACAAAAGAAATTTATCCTCCCAGTCCGTACTGACTAAAACTCTGTCAAGCTTCTCAAAAAGAGGGTCATCCCCAGGCCCCGCCCATGTATATTGGCGGCCAGACATAACAATCTCTTTAAGGTCCAGAGATTCGATGACAGCATTAAACAGAGTAGGCCACTTGAAATCAAAAACCCCGGAGCTCTTATCCTGTGGGTGTCTCATAATATTAAAATCCCCACCTATTACATATGGAAGAGTTTCTCGAGAGCAAGTGTTAGCCATCTCTGCCAAAAATTCTTGTTTATGTTCGTGTTGCGCCGGTCCATAGACTCCATAGAGTGCAAATTTGAAACCATCACTTTTGCATCGTAAGGTAAACTTAACATAAAAGTCTCCCTCTGCAATGGCTCCCATATCAGCAACTATAAATGGGCCAACATCATCCTTCCGTCACCTTTTGCACTACAGCCAAGGAGCCCAAACAGGCCACATTAGCATACACGTACAACACATACAGGCGCAGCGATAGCGCGCCAATTTTCCTAGTTGATAGATATGGATGGGTGAGCCCTACCCTAATGGCGTTGCATCGGATCGTGCCAGGGGAGCACTTAACAGCTAGCCGCAGTACAGATGGACAGGCACCATGCTCATGCAGAGACCGATCTGCCAACAGGAAAGCTGCACATGGACGAGGATGATCATCCATGGCACAAGGCAGAAGCTAGTAGCAGGATGGGAGGTTGTCCGTGGTGCCCGCGTCCGCGTACTGGGATGCCGGACTCCGCCTGCACGTTGCCACCTGTGAACGTACTGGGCTCTGTGCGACCGGTTGGTTAGCAGGATTGATTCTCTTTTTTTCCCCCGTAGAGAAATGTGATAAGGATGTGCACAATATATGGCTGCAGAATTTAATATTTATTTGTTTCCACCGTGGGCAAAGCGCAAATTTCATTACTGGAGAGAATTTAGTGTCTATAATTTGCACTTGTTTTTTATTGTTCTTTTATTTTTTTAAAAAAAACATGTGGTGTTGGTGATCTTTCTTCAGAGGAGACACCTTCAGGTTACACTTTCCAAGCTTCCCCTCCTACTGCTTGGTGTCCAAGGGCTGAGTTCTCCTCGCATAAATTGGAAGGGCTTGGCCCAAATCGTCTTGCGTGGGCTGGTGCTGTAAATTAAAATGGAAGATTCAGAGAAACGGGCCACGAGTACACTGAGTCGATTTTATTGGCTGAACCATTCAGCATCAAGCTCTACTCTAGCAAAACGTGCATCGTGTAGAAACAAAAGCGAAGCTTATAAGCTTATTGGGCCCCGACACGGGCTACGGCTTCTCTGGCGCGGGGACCGGGCCCGCCGGGGAAGGAGGAGGGCCCTTGTCCTTGGCGGCGGCCTCCTCGGCGTCGCAGAAGCCGCGCAGGACGTCGGCCTCCTCGGCGGTGAAGCCGACGGAGGCGAGCATGGCGGGCCAGCAGTGGCGCGTGGCGCCGCGGACGGCGACGCAGCACTCGTGCCCGATGTAGGACTCGCCGTTCACGAAGAAGATGACGATCTCGCTCGTGCACGACCCCAGCCGCGTCAGCGAGTCCCAGCACTCGGCGAACCCGCCGCCGCCGGCCTCTGCGCACGCGTACAGAGCTCGTTAGCTTCCAGTATTTATTTACGACGAGAAGTTGGCTAGCTAGCAGAGCCCGGCCCGATGGAGGAGAATTATCGAACAAGTTTATGAGCTCACCGGAGAAGGCGCGGAGGCGCGCTACCAGCGGCGGGACGGCGGAGGCGGGGGCTCCGCGGCTGGCGGCGGGCTCAGGGGGCGTCACGGCGAGGAAGAGGAGAAGCGCGACGACGGCGCCGAGGCGTAGGCGTGGCGCCGCTTCCATTGACATCATTGCTTCGACTTGGACGGATCGGGTCGGCCGGAAGTGTGTGCGTTGCAGCCTTGCAGGATCGGAGTGGAGTGCCGCGAGGTCTCTCTATATATAGCAGCGCTAGGCGGCCGGAATTAATATGATCGACGATTCGGGGGTACACCGACTTGGATTGTGGGCGGCGTACATGAGTGCGTGCGTTTCATGGAAGGCCAAAGAGCATCGCTATTGATTGCTATCCACTCACTGCAGTGTCTGCTCATGGAACGCCAAACGACCTGCGGCTCTTCTGTTCCGAATAGCCATGCTCCTCGCCTGTCTTCTGGACCCAGTACATGGGTAAGCCATTGCAAGAGATTAAACAAGTGAGCACGTGTACGAATAACAGCACGGGGCACAACGGATCTGTTCACGATAACAGGATTACAAAAAAGCCAAAACCAAACGCCTGCATAACCAATTAACCAACTGTACGGCTGCCAGTTGCTTAACATTTCCACCACGGCCACCACACCCACAATATGTTAACTGCTAATAACAAATGCACAGAGCAGCTTCGTCACTACACGCTGCGCAAACACACGGATAGTTTCCGGTCAGATGCACACCTAATAACCTTCAGCCAAAGGTTGAACACCACCACCACCAACTAATGTTGAGCACAAACGCTAACTGTCCACAATAATAAACTACGGCGTACGCCCTACTGCCTATCAGTGATCCCTTGATCTTCCACTGATGGGCTGCAGCGCTTGTCGACCGGAAGATCAGGGTCCGGCTTGCCAGGATGGCCTACTTTAACAGCAGGTGCGTTCTCGCTGTTCCGGAGCAACGCGATTGCAGATTGGCTCAGATTGTCACCTTGCTTCGGGCGAGGGGCACTCATAGCAATGTAGCTTCCTTTTACAGTGCTGGAGACTTTGAAACTCTGCAGCTTGGCGCGGAGTTCGTCTATACCTCTTCTCCTGCTGCTTCGACAGATTCCTAATGAAAAAGCAAAATGAAAGATGTAGTCAGGAGGCTCTCACAGATACTACAATAAAAGATTGAACAAGACATTATGTCAGAGCAACGTGAACAAAATCAGAATCAGCAATGATACCTACTGATCCCGGAACAGAAGAGTTCAGAAAAACTGTAGATTCCTCGGGAGATCTCGGAGCAGATAGATCACTTGGAGAAGTATCCTTACGAGTGTCTTCGTGCAAACTGGATGCTTTGCTGTACAGCGATTCAGTATCAAATAAGCTCGAAGTGTCCTCATCATAGCAACAGTTGCGTTCAGCTTCGTGGCACTCCACCTTCGTGTTAAGCTGCTCATCCGGCAATGCTGACGGTCCTGCAGGAGGGGTCAGACCTATTTCCCTTTCTGATCTTTCAGTATCTGCATCTTCAGACACAATGCTTCGAATAGGAGTAATTTGGCCTTCACTATTTTGGTTGCCTTCCTCATGATTTTGATTGAGCACTTCAATATTAGAAGTCACCTGCACACTGCTGCTTTCATTTATACACTGTTGCCAACTAGTCTGACAAGGTCCTGATGTAAAACAGAGTCATGAGGCAATTCACAATACATAAAGGAATCTTTTACAGATGACTTTGCTTAAGCTTATGCGTCAAGAAAATATAAGCAAGTTATTATAATTACTGACCTGATCCTGAAACACTCTCATCCTGACAATTTGTAGATTCTTCAGGAGATTTAGGTAGATAAAGGACATCTGGGATCTCCTGTTTCTGGCAAGAGTCTATATGGCAGTCCTTGGGCAGAGGGAACAGATCGTTCTTCGCATGCCCAGTACAGAAATCTTTAATTGTATATTTATCAGAACTAAAGCTGTGTTCCTCGCCTCCATCACTCAACTTGGTGTTAAGCAGCTCGTCGGACATTTCTGACTTTCCAGCAACTGAGGGCAGCATTATTGCACTTTCCAGTCGTTTGATTGGGGCAACTTCAGGCATGTCATTTTCAAGGACTTTTGGAATGGTTTTGTCTTCATTACGTATGTTTCTTTCATCTTTATGATCTTTATGGAGCACTTCAGTATCGCAACTCGATAGCCTGGAGTTGCTTTCAACTATGTGTTTCTGGCCGTGAGATTGACAAATTCCTAACATAACAGAATGAATCATGAATTAATATGCAAATGAAATCTACTGCTCTTTCCAGTGCCAAATAAGTGTTGTTTTGGGTTGCAAGCAATTAAGCAATCCACACTTCATTCATCAATATCTTTTAACATTTTGTATTTGAACGCTTGGAGTTTATATGAAGAGCTTCGTCTGAAAGTAGTTTCCTAGTATTATAGTATTTACTAGACAGGTTGGCGCGCCATGCGCGCCTGTATCAAAGTTTGATGTAAAGCAATACTAAAAAATGTTATCATATACAATATTTAAAGCAACATCAAATTGATGTATTGAATGAAATCTGAAAGTTACAGTAGATCAGCGTAGTAGTTTAAAGTCTGAGAGCGCGCTAGATGTACAAATAGTTTTTTTAGTAATTCATTTTGTTATGTTAGTAGGTATAGTTGATGGATTGTTTTACATTAATTATTAGTTTTGGTTGGGGAAAAAGATAAGATTAGCCATCAATGGATGATTCAATTATATTTTGCGAGTACCATCTGAATACTACGTGGGTACCATCTGAATAGCACGCGGACCCCACGTGGGCTCTACTTGAATAATACGCGGGTCACACATGGGTCATGTATAAACAGTACATGTAGGAATTTATTTTATGTTAGTAGGTATAGTTGATGGATTGACTTACACTAAATATTGATTTTGGTAGGAAAAAAAAGATAAGATTAAAAATGAATGTATGATTCAATTATACTTTGCGAGTTTACGAAATGGAAACAAAATCCAATAAATAGTAGAGCTACCACATGTGAATGTAGTATATATAATCTTTTTACTATTTTGGTATATAGAAAATAATTAAATATATTATGTGCGGGCCTCATAAAAATAGTATGTCGGTCCCATGTGGGACCCACGTATTGTTCATGCGGGACCCACGTGGGTCCCACCTAAATAGTACGTGGGCCCCACGTGGGTCTCACCTAAACAGTACGCGGGTCCCACGGGGTCCCACCTGAACAGTACGCGGGTCCCACCTAAACAATACGCGGGTCCCACATGGACCCGCATGAAACAGTGACCCCCACGTGGGAATCCAACTCATGAGGATGCTCCAAATCTTGGCACATTAGTATAGTGGCCCTGTTTGGTTTGGTTCTTTCAAGGGAATAGTAGCACTTTGACCGGTAATTACGGTGTCAAACAAAGCCAATTTACAAAACCAACTTCAAAACCCTGCGCTAGGAACCCTGAAGATTCTAATGAGGCCTTTGACCGCGTGATTTGAGGATAGGTACTGTAGCATCACTGTAGATAATCATCGATTAATTACCGTCATTAGATTCATCGCGAAAAGTTATACCCAACCCTGAAGAGGTTTTGCAAATAGACTTCATTTGGTCCTTCATGCGGAGGCTAGAATATCCGTACTAGGAAATCTAGAATGGAACCAAACAAGGCCAGTATATATATGCGCTTAATCAATATAGCATGATAGAAACTACTCCATCCACTTTTGATAGCTATTTTACCTTGACACAATGCCCAAGAAAAATAACCTTACTTAGCATATAATAAATACAACAGACTTTTTTTTGGTCCTCCAATGTTTTCACTAGGAACTCCTCGTTATTAGTATTATTTATTGACATAGCCTATGCCAATTGCAAATATAGCTATCATTTTTGAACATTTGAGTTTTTGAAATATAGTTATCAAAAGTGGATGGAGGGAGTAAAAGACAAATTTTCCTTTTGTGGACCCTGGTCTTTGTCGAACCAACATATTTATAAAAAAGGTGGAAAATATTTAAATGTGAAGAGAAATACTAGTACTAACTAGATCTGAAAAAAATTCTTATCCAGACAGATTGCAAATTCTTACCAGATTTAAGTGGGGATAAGTCATTTGGTAGCTCCTGTTCCTGCCAATAAATGGTATCACTGTCCTTGGGTAAAAGGGCTGTTTTGCTCAGCACAGATCTAGTTATGCCAAGAATCTGACTGGCGTCTTTCTCACAGCTTAAGTTGTGTTTCTCCACTTCATCGTCCTTCAGCTCAGGATTTAGTTGCATGGAAATAGATACGCAGCTCTCTTTTTCTTCAGCTCTACTGAGATCTTGACAAAGGCCTTGGTACATATCAGGTTCTGAAGAAACAAGTGTGTCAACCAGTTTCTCAACATGGCAAATGGTAGGTTCATTTCTTCCCCTTTCAGAACTTGAAAATGCAACATCATGCGAATTGGATTTTTCAACGCTTCCCTCTGAGAAAAGAGACTGCAGATCCATGAGTAAATGTCTGGGATCTGCCGAGCGTGTTCCAGTATATTTTTCCTCAGACAAAACACCTTCATGTCTATGATCAGGAGTTGCTAAACTAAATGAAGGGTTCCCAATACCAATAGTACCTGGCACATCATTTGAACAAATACATTAATTGATAAACAATCGTTCAAAGGTAACGCCAGGGTTTAGAAGTCACTCCAAGTTACTGACCTGCTACACCAGAATCAATTTTATTAGTAACCATTGTCGACCCTTGAAGAGATGATTCCACTGAGCAGCCATCTAAAACCTCTCGTTGCGGGTTATGATCTGTACGACAATCTTCTGGTAAAGCCGAACCAGATGGAGTTCTTTGATCAACAATATCCACAATAGACTCATTGAACGAAGTATTAGTAACATCTACATCTTTATCAAAGTTCAGGCTAGATCCCATAACTATTGGGTTTTCCTGCTTGGAGTTAAGCTGCCCATCTTTCAAATTTGACCTTTCTTCGGACGGGAGCAGCACAGCTCCACTTTCTATGTATTTGGCAGCAGCAGTCTCCACAATATCATTTGTGAAGGGTCCAGAAGCAACTTGCTCTTCTCTATCCTCTCTGCATAGACCTTTATGACCCTGATGCAGCACTTCAGTCTTAGAACACCCAATCAGTTCATCCAAGAGATCAGTTGATTCTAACTGAGATGGATTAGAACCAAGATGTACCTCAACCTGTTGTTTCACATCAATTGATTCATCTCCTGGACTTTTAGCACTTGAGAATGCAAGTCCATCATGCGGATCAGATTCTTCAATGTTTTCCTTTGAGAACAGGGACTGTAGGTCCATAAGTAATTCTCTGGGATTTGATGAGCATGTTCCAGCATATTTCTTCATTGTGCGCACTGCTTCCTCAGACAAAGCATCATTGTGCTTATAACCAGGAGTTGCAAAACTAAATGAAGAATATTCGATAGTATCTGGCACATCAATTGAACAAATACGCATTAGGTTTTTTTAGCGATTGAAAAGCAATAGTACTAATAGGGAACTTGTGTTCATAAAAAAACAGCGAGATATTGAAGGATGTACCTACCTGGCCCATTGACATCTGTTTCTTCAGATGAAGCTTTAAGGTCATCAGAATGAACAACTTCCTTACTTCCTTCACCCTTACAGGTCCCTTCCTCAGAATTAATGACCCTACAAAATTGGATTTCCCATCTTAAAATGATAAGCACATACCATTTGCATAACATACGAAATTTTAGTGGCGCCATGGAAAAATATGCTTACTCTTTTATGTGCTTTGCGTCCGACGAAAAGCCTGATGGAACCGATTCTTCATCAAGACTTGCCTTTGATAATCCTAAAAAATTGAACAGTTTCTATGGGCATCATTTAAATGACAGAACATACGTCATAGATATAGGTTGCAGGAATAGAAGGAAATTATCAAGCGAAAAAAAAACAATACAAGAAGAAAAGGAATGTGGTATTTATACCTTCTATTCCCTTATCTTGCTGGGATATGAACATACAATCATCATTTTGGGAAACCGTACAACTGTCTTCATTAGTATCAAGTTGTGAAAAAGGTTCTGACACACGAGTCTTTTTTAGTGAACACTTCACATGGCCATATTTTAATTCATCAAATCCATTTTCTGCATGAATTGTTGCAGATGCAAGGGTACCACACTCCACAGATTTTTCTATACTTTGCTGTGAGAACAGGGATTGTAGGCCAAACGGTGATTGTTCTTCACTGGATAAACATCCCTTGTTCTTCTTTGAATGCAATACTGCTTCGTTGGGCAAACCACATTCATGTTTACACTCTGGTGTTGCTGAAAATTGTGAAGGCTTCTCAGGATCACCTGACACACATTTATGCATTACTCTCAAACAACACTTAATACTAGTATAGTACAACTCAAAGACTCACTATCCACTCATCCACATATCACATAATGGACGCTTACCTTCTTGTACATTAGCCTGCTGGACCTGAACTGTAACTTCTTCGTTATCAGGATTATCTTCAACAAGCCTCACGTTCTTTTCAGCAATGCTACAATCTGATTCCATATCAAGACCATTATGTTCACCATTTAACTTTATTTTTAGGTCAGGTTTGGCAGCAACATGTTCATCATAATTTTTTTCGTCAACAACGTCTGTGAAGCGGGGAAAGGATACATTAAAAAATATAGGTGACCAGTTAATAACAGAAAGATTTATGGAGGATCCATACCTTCTTCTGCGGCATCCAGATCCACATCAAGTTTCTTATCAGCATCAAATCCAGTAGGTTGCACATCCTCATCTTCCAGACCACAATCTGATCCCACATACAAATCAGGAGTTACACAGGTGCTAGGTTTGTTTCCACCATCAACTTCTACAGCAATATTTTCCACATTTCTGGAACAGTTTTCTTTGCAGTCTTCTAACAGAAACTCAAGACCAAATGACGAACGTCTTCCATATGATGAACATCTCTGAGCAGAATTCATTACTGGAAGAATACTGTCATGCAGATTTTTCAAAAGAGGGTTCCCTTTTCCACCACTGCTGGGACAGCTCCCCAGATCAGCAGCTCGAATACTTCCTTCAGCAATCGCGTCACAGTGAATTTCTGGAGTATTGTCTGATATTTCTACGGCAGATCCCGAAGCTGTACAACAGTACGGCAGTATTAGAAAGACAAAGGTCACTGATCAAATTTTCATGGTCAGCAGGGCAAATGCATTGGTGATGATTTATATAAGAAGTAGAAACCATGTTTGGAATGGAAGAAATAAATAGGTCAGAATGATTATCAGAGAAGTATAGGCCTAGTGAATGCAAATTGAACAAACAGAAAGTGTATAACAAAACAAATAATTAGAAACACAAGTAGCCTCTTTGACATAGGTAAACTCAGTATGTTTAGCAAATTGGTAAAACACAGTGCAGATGCCACAACTTTCCATCATCGTCTCCCAGATCAGCAACTAACTGTGCAACCACGATTAAGGCAATCTTACCTTCACCAATCTCTTTAGTTATTACATCACAATCATGTTGCAGATGTTTGGTGTAGAGATCATTAGACAAGATGCCAGTTAATGTTTTCCCTGCAGATTCACATGTACTTGCTTCCCCAATAACACTCCTTTCCACTGCAACAGGGCTTACTGAATATTTTATTCCATGCTCTTCAGTGGTGAAACTCATTGGCACAACATCTGCGGAAGCGGAGATATTTGCAAGTTTAATCTAGTGTATTGAAAATCATGGAACAAACGTGATGACAGAGCTAAGTAGAAATCTTTTTTAAAAAAAAAAACAGTAGTGCCAGTTTTGAGCTCCAACAAAATTGAAAATGCAAGTACCAACCCACTAGCATATGTGAACAGTGAACTCAGATGTTTAACAAATTATCTTCCAAATCAGTAACTGGTTGTGGATACAGGATGAATGCGGCTGTACCTTCACCAGACTCAGACTCTTTAGCTACTATGTCAATATCATGTTGCAGACTTTTGTTGTGGAGACCAGTGGACCTGTCATCAGCTAGGCTCTTTTCTCCAGACTCACTTGTATTTGCTTCCCAGTCAACTCTCCCTTGCCCAGATACAGGGCTTTGCCCTTCATCATCTCCAACAGTGAAGTCAACAGGCAAAACATCTGGAGATTTCACAAGGATCAAGGATGTCTTTCAGTATATTAACAAGACAGTAATGGCAAAAGCTTGTTACAACTTCACAAAATCAAAGAAGTTCCTTATATGCCAGCGTTTGGGCATCCAAAGAAGATAGATAAATTATGTTGTGATGATGCCAGGCTACAACAGATAAAATGAACATAGAAAAAGCGTATAAATTTGGCAATGCAGGTAATGAATTAACAATTGATGCCCTTAGCACCCATGTTAACCTCACCTTCACCAATCAATGTTTTGTCCTCTGTGACAAAACCATTGTGTGGGAGTAGTTCTGCGATGCTTGATGATTGATCCAATTCCCCATTTCCTATTTCAGATAAATGGCTATCATCAGCTTGAATGTCAGAGTGTCCTTGAGGTTGTTTACTCTTCTCTGAACTTTCCTTTGCAAGGCCACCAGTTTCTGACGCAGGTATCACCTTATGCACACTCTGTCTTGCGTAAATCTCATCAGGGAGTGTTACTGTTGCAAGCAATGGACCTGAAGAGAACCCTTCGCTTGTGGCACTAACCTGACAAATTTCTTGACTTCTGCTACTAGACTCCTTACTATATTCTTGAGACGCTTTATGTGTGTCCATTGTTTCTTCCCTGATAACCATGCCATCATTTGCCTCCTCAATGGACATAACTTCTTCTGGAGCAGTTGTCCTTGTCTGTCTCCTCTTTGAAGACCTTCCCTTTGAAGTTGTGGAAGTTGATGCCTGCTGTACTCTCTGTGGCTTATCATAGTTAGCTCTTGTGTTATCTTTTTCACATGGGGTTTGTGTGCTCTGTTGCTTCCTGAATTTCTGTCCACTAAAATCTTCCATATCCCAGAAATCATTGGCTGAAGATGATGTTCCCACTGAAGACGTTCTGTGCACTCTCAATTTCAAGCCCTCTTCACCAACGCTCTCACACGACACAAACTTGTCTGAACTAGGATGTGTCTCATTACCATCAGATAACTTATGATTTGGAGATTTGACTGTCAGGTCTTGATTTTTCTGCACATCAACCTGCAATTCGTCTTCAGAAGGAACCACAGGCACAGCCACAGCATGGTCTGTAAGTTTATCTCTTGCTTTCAGCCTCCTTGTTCCAACTCCTGACTGTTCCCTTCCAACCTTTTCAGTGTGATTGCTCCCCTTTTCAACTACATTGAGAGCAACAGATTTACGTGTTGATCTCCTCACAGGAATTGTTGACATTTTCCCCTCATGAAGACCCTTATTTTGTTCCTCAAGCATCACTGCGGCAACAGATCTCCTTGATCGCCTAACATGTTCCTTTACTTTTTGTTGTTTCTCATCTTCACATTTACCAATTTGAAAGTTCTCGTTTCTGGTCATTTGACTGTTATCAGGGTCCTCCTTGTTACGCATATTAGGAAGAAGAGACTTCCGTGCCCTAACATGTGCCTCAGCATTCGTTTCTTCAACTAGAGATCCACTCTCGTTCTCAAGTGTATCTGGCATAATAGATTTACGTGATGAACGCCTGACAGGTTGATTCACAACTAATTGCTTCTCCACAGTGCCACTCTTAGCATTTTGAATGTCTTCACCAACACCGTTAATATCTTTAACTGGAACAACGGATTTCCGCATTGATCTCCTAACGTGTGCTTCTGGGTTATTTTCTGCAATGAGAACCTTCTCTTTCTCAAGCATGCCTGAGACAACTGATTTACGTGTTGATCGCCTAATAGGGTTTTTAACTGCTGGCTGCTTTGCGGCATCTTCACCCTTAGCATTCTGAATCTCTTCACCAGCACCTTTGATATCTTCAACCGGCACAATAGATCTCCGCGTTGATCTCCTAGCATGTGTTTCAAGGTTCTTTTCTTCAATTAGACCCTTCTCATTATCAAGCATAGCTGAGACAACAGATTTACGTGTTGATCGCCTAACAGGTTCATTGACTATTGGTTGCTTCTCCGCATCTTCAGCCTTAGCATTATGGTGTGTCGATGGGTGAGCTATTTTTGAGTCTTTGGCCTCCACTGGAGCACTAATCAATTTGTTGCTTTCTGAATTTGCATTTCTGGGCTTGGAATTGTTTCTCCTTGATCGCTTCGATGGAGGGGCCTTACTAGGAGCAGCAACTTGTTCTTGATCTTCTTCCTCCATAGAAGATGCAACCTGTTGATTCCTGCACGTAGCTGGTCTAGTAGGCTGCGTCTTGTTTTCTGGCTGCTGGCTAGTGTGAGTTTCCTCCACAGTACTGTTGTTAACCTGGACAACCCTGTTCCTCAAAGATCTGGTGACAGGAGCATCATTTCTAGGCACCTCCGCAACTGGATGCAGCTCTACATCTGGTTGTGCATCTCCTGACTTCCTCTTCCTCTTGTTCTCAAGCACAGGGGGCGACATCACAACAGCTTCTACTGAGCGGGATCTTGTGGTCCTAGCGGATACTTCCACCCTAGATGAATTCTGCACATCAGGTCCCTTCCTCCTGCCCCTCTTACTCTCCACAACTGTAGGTGGCGCCGCTGCAGACAAACCTTGAGCCTCAGCAGCCTGCTCCTCAGTAACAAGTTTATTCTTACCATCTGCTGCCTTCCCCCTCCCTCTCTTCTTCTCAACAGCAGGAAGCAACAGAACGGTGGTTCCTGACAAGCTCGACCTCCTCGAGACTCTGCAAGGAGCTACAGGCTGAGCACTGACAGCAACGTCCTCAGCAATTTCCTGGCTCTTTGGCTTCCGTTTCCTGCCAACAGCAACAGCTTCTTCTACTTCCTCGACCTCAGCAGCAGTCAAAGAATTTCTCCTGGAGCGTCTCACTGGAACATTTTCACCTGCCCTTGCGGAAATTCCAGGATCAGCAGCAGAATCAGTACTACCAGCTTCAGAACGCTTCCCCCTAGTCCTGGCAACCACGGGCGACCAGACGACCCGGGACCTCAGCCTCCTCCCCCTCGATTCCTCCACCGCGAAAGTCACCTTTTTCGCCTCGCCAGCATCTCCGACCGAGCGCTTCAGACACCCCTTCCTCTCTGGTACTCCGACCACACCTTCCTGCTCTTCCGCACGAGCGCCCCCCTGCAGACGAAACCCAACAGCATTAAAAGGGGCAGTACGCCAACCATTCCCCAAAACAAATCGAACTTGCAGTGAATTCCCGCGAGCACTTGGCGGCGTGGGCTAACGAGCGGCGAGGTTTACTGGGGAGGCGCGTTGCGTCCTTACCAAGAGCGCGGCGTCGAGGCGGGCGACGAGGTCGGCGTTGGTGCCTCCGGCGGGGAGGCCGTGACGCTTGCAGAGCGCCTGCAGCTCCCGCCGCTTCATCCCCGCGAAATCCATCCCCGCACCGCACTACCCCAAAACCGCCGGAGATCACCACGGCCTGGCCATCTCGCCGGCGGCCGGCTCGGGTTTCGGCTTGCGGTCTCGTCCGTTCGAATTTGGAGGAGCACGGCTCGACGACGACTCGATTCCGTTGCCTTTGGGGAGCGTTGGGGAATTGAACCTCTTGCCTCGGGTCGGGGTCCCCGGGGGGCACGTGCTAGCGGTGATTCGCACGCTGAGGGGTGGGCCCGGGGAGTGGCGCGGGGTGGGGACGATGTGGCAGTGGGAGCGAATGCGAAGCTTCCAGCGGAAGGAGGCGCGGCCGGTTTTGAATTTTGCCATTTTGGGACTCCCCGCCCGGTGTGGGGCCAGGAAGCGGGCTCGTGCGCGTGGGCGAAGATACTGGAAGGCATTGGAGCTGTTCCACTGGTGTGTGGGGCCTTAAATCGGAGCAGAAATGTCGGACCCACGACTCATTAGCTCATTTGGTGATGCGAGAGCTTCCCGTTTCCCGTACCATTCTCTGGTGAGAAAAGCAGTGGAATTATCCAGTTTTCTTTATTAGGGTGTGTTTAGTTCATTTTGCAAAAAGTTGTAAAGATGTAAACAGGGCATTTGAAGTACTAAATGAAGTCTATTTGCAAAACTTTTTGTAAGGATGGGTTGTAAATCACGAGACGAATCTAATGATGCTAATTAATCCATGATTAATTAATAATTAGCGGATGGTTACTGTAGCATCACTGTTGCAAATCATGGATTAAGTAGACTCATTAGAATCGTCTCGCGATTTACAGCACATCCATGCAAAAAGTTTTGTAAATAGACTTCATTTAGTACTTCAAATTAATAAGATTTCTTTTCACTTTAATGCGTTTACGGCTTTTTTGCGTTTACATGTAAACAACTAAACAGGGCCTTACTCCCAAATTATACAGTTGGGAGACAGGCTGCCAGTCGGATCAAGCTCCAAATTTATGATCTGCGCCGTCTTTGGTTGGCTCATGTAAAAAAATTTATGAAAATTTTTCAACCTTTGGCCTACTAATTAAGAGTATTAAATAAAGTATAATTATAAAATCAACCACACAACTATGGTACTGTAACTGTTACTGTAGCTAATGAGGACTTTGACCGTATGATTATGGGATGATTAGACATAGTTATTGTAGCATCACTGTAACCAATCATGATGGAATTTGGCTCATTAGATTCGTCACGAAAAGTTACATCCATCCATAAAAAGGTTTCGCAAATAAACATTGTTTAGTACTTCATGCACGCATTCGTCTTTTTGTGTAAAATTTTACCAAACACGGTGCTGATTGGTTTGCTTCTCAACGTGCGGCCCCGTTTAGTTCGCGAAAAAGTTTAGGTTTTGACACTGTAGCAATTTCGTTGTTATTTGTTAATTAATGTCCAATCATGAATTAATTAACGTCGTTAGATTCATCTCGTGAAAATCAGTATAATTAGTTATTTTTTCAACTATATTTAATGCTTCATGCTGTCGAAAGATTCGATGTGACGGGTACTGTAGGAAAAATTTTGGGAACTAAACGGGGCGTAGCATGGTTCGTATTTGTGAGCCAGACTATGCACATGCAAGGTGGTATGATTGGTTGCTTTTATTCATTCACCCAAACTACCGAAACAAGTTGTTTGGTTGCCCGTTTGAAAACATGTTGTATCAGATAAAATAGGAAAACAAATACTATTATGATGTTTATTTAATATAAATATATTCGAACAGATCTTAGTTTATCTCATTAAACCTTAATCATCTTTGGAAAATATTAATACTGAATAATATATGCTAATTATTTGGCTAATACTCCCTCCTTCCCCGTTTATAAGGCATACACGTATATCAAGATTCAAACATTCTCATCTTTGACCAATAATTTGACTATTAAATTTTTGTTTTTATAATGCAAATTTCATATGATTGGATTCATAATCAAATATAGTTTACAATGATTATAAGTTTATAATCAAAAGTGATATAATATATAATAAATAAATGGTCAAAGTGTTGTTTAGAAGACCGTGTCATGTTCCACCATGCCTTATAAATAGGGAAGGAGGGAGTAATATCATTAGCGGAAGACCATCCGCATCCCGCGAGCCTGGCCCGTGGGAAACGGACTCCACGGGCATTTCCCAAGAGCCAGGCCCGGTGATGCCTTTTGCATGAGCCAGTCTCGTGAGGTAGTGCAGAAAACCAAACTGAGGATGCTGCATCCCAGCAGCCTGCCCAGCCTTGGCACGGGAACCAATCTGCTCCTTAGAGCGTAAATACGTACTCCCTTTTCAACAGTGGGATTAAAAATAGAATAATAAGAGAGATAGAGCCAAACACATGGTCTAAAAAGGAGAGATCACTTTAGTCATTTTCATTAGCCCTTGTTTAGATGCACCCAAAATTACAAAACTTTTTGAAATTAGACCACTTTTTAGAATTTTGGAACTAAACATGCCTTTGTAAAATTTTGGTAAAGATTTGGTTCTAGGGGGGTGCAAAGTTTTTGAAACATATGGACACACATTTGAAGTATTAAATGTACGCTAATAACAAACCAAATTACAGATTCCGCCTGTAAACTGCGATATGAATTTATTAAACCTAATTAATTTATCATTAAAAAATGTTTACATGTGTCCAAACATTTGATGTAAAGTTTACAGCCATTTGGAATGTAAAGTTTACAGCCATTTGGAATGTAAAGTTTTGAAATGTAAAATTTTTGTATCTAAACAAGGCTTTAGTCTTCCACCTGACTAATGTACTAGAGATTTTTTTAAATTTTTTAGTCACCTCTGTTTGAGAAATAGGTGGTTAAAAATGACTAAAAGAGGCTGACTAATTTTAATTACGCCCTATCCAAATAGGGTCTTACCCATGATACGTCTTTAAAGAAGCATCCAAAAAATTTTAAAATTATGTGGTGACAGGTCCGTCGAAGGCCGGGCGACCACTCTAGGTCGTGAGTATTGTAGACTGAATGGATGTGTATTTCCATTAATTGATTGTTGCTTATATACAAAACCAAAAGACAAGAGTTCAAGGAACATATCCCTTTGGGATGACTTCTTCATGAATGGTAACTTCCTAGTGACATCATAATGATGTCATTAATCTAATTACTTAATTACAGAATTGATCACTAATTCCTAATTC
Source organism: Panicum virgatum (assembly GCF_016808335.1). NCBI lineage: Eukaryota > Viridiplantae > Streptophyta > Magnoliopsida > Poales > Poaceae > Panicum > Panicum virgatum. The sequence continues at coordinate 2,639,236 of NC_053147.1, forward strand.
CTTCATAACACTCCCCCTTGATCAATTTGTCCTTCTTGTGGTCTTGTAATCAATTTGATCTTCTTGTGGTCTTGTAATCAATCGAATAACTCCTTGAAAATCCTATGGGAAAAATAAGGAGATGCAATACAATATATCTCCCCCAAAAACCTTTCAGGAAAATGTGAGGAGAATCTTTGGAAAACCCTGTGAGAAAAACCAAAGTATTTCCAATATACTAGGCAAAACTCCTTAAAACCCAGTGGGAAAAATAAGGAGAAACACCATAATATACAATTACCAATGTTAGTAGACCCTTGAGATAAATTCAAAGTATTAGTCTAATAACACCTTGACCCTATGGTCAATATGCTTCAAATATCATCTTCTAAAAACCTCTGTGGGGAAAACTAGATGACATAGCATATAATTTTATGTTGACATTGGCTCATCAAAAACTTTATATGAGAAACCTCAAAAAGGAAAAACTCACATAAAGAAAAGAGTACAATGTATCATGTCTCAATATCATCCACCAAAAACCTCTTTGAGAAAAATGGATGATATGACATAGTCTTGTGTCGATATTGCCTCATTAAAAACTTTATATGAGAAACCCAAAGAAAAAACTTATACAAAGAAAAGAGTGCAATATGATGTTTTCAACAAGTTATTAATCAGAGAGGCGAGAGACTCTCCCCCTGAAACTTGCAAACCTTTCATACCAATATATTCTACACATATGAAATGTGAAGTATAGTAGACCTTGTGAATATCTCTTCGAGATTATCACAAGTACTTAGTTTGCAAATGTTCATATGCCCATATGACCTATGAAATAGAACCATCTTAATGCAAAATATTGCATTAAGTATAACTTATCTCCATCTAAACAATACAAACTGCATTACTTTTATAAATAATGACCTTTGATTCAATAGAATCAGAACCACATATCTTCAGTATGTGACATATCATTCTGTCAAACTATACACATTCATGTATAGCCTTGTACAATGCAATATCAGAATGATTAGTGGAATTAACCATTAAATGTCTACTTAAAGACTATTACAGAATGGTCTGTATCCCTATACGCTATAATTTTGATGATTGCGATGTTAAATTTGTTGATTATGATAAAAACTAAGATAGTAAAGTGTAGACCCACGGGTTACACATGGGTACCCGTTAATCCGAAGGGTACGAGTTTGGGCGAAATTTCAAATCCGTCATGGATATGGATTTTTAATGACTCTAAATATTTTTCATAGATTTGGGTTTGGGATGGTAAAACCTGATGAATCTATCTCTCTTATAAAAAAGCTCCCCACTTCGGATCATTGATTGTTATTTCTCTGAAACCACATTGAGTCACGTCACCTTTTTTGTTTCAGCCTTCGATCTTAGGTACAAACTACATCCTCACTATCCGTAGCAATCCACGTCAGGACACACCATCTTCCACCAAATACCAACAATCAATATCAGCGGCCCACTTGATCTTCCTTCAATCTCCACCAACGCAGACGCAAACAGTAACCGTAATGGCATTAACATTAATTAACATAAGGCTCAAGTGCTCCACTAACAAGCCATTCATTCCTTTGCATGATCCTTCTATTTTCTGTCCAGCCCTATAAATAGTCTGCGCCGTGCTCTCGCGCATCAGGGTCACCAGCAAGGCGAAGAAGGGACGTACGAAGAAGCAGCAGCAGGCCGCCACCGCTGCCGCCGAGAAAGCTGTCTCGAGACCAGACGAATCGTGTCCGAGCAACTACGACGTCTTCGACGTCACGCTGCTGGGAACGCCGACGTCATGGAGAGCGACGACGACGAGGGAACAAGCGGTGGCGCGCAGTCTGATATCGTCCACCAAGGCGACGATGGTAACAGCGGCGGCGCGCAGTCTGATATCGTCCACCAAGGCGACGATGGTAACAGCGGCGGCAGATATTATTATGTTGCCTTTCTAAGTAGCAAGAAGTCAAGAACAGGAGAAAATAAATACTATGTCCCACACAAAAATCTATCGAAAAGCTCTCATAAATACCCGCAGCAACCATGGGGAATCACCTAGTTTATACTTGTTGCCATCCCTAGAGGAGAGCCTTTTTGGTTGGAGACCTGGCAGGCAGCAATCTCAGCCCCAGACGATCAAAATCGAATGGCAGGCAGCTCACTCATCAGGCAGCAATCTCGCACGATCCGGTCCAGTTGGTGCCTGTGCCGCCTCGGCCCGATAGTGCCGTTCTTAGGCCATTTATGTGGCACAGTGTGCTGGCCCGGATACGGCCCGTATGTCCTCCCCATCCCACACGTCCCCTCCCCCATATATATGAAAGGTGTAACCATATCTCAAAAAAATTGTAGATGTGAAAGGTTGCGCTTGCGCTCAACCCTAGCCCCCTCCAAGGCTTGCCCGCCGGCGTCGCCGCGTTCCATCTCTTGCCGGCGACAAGCACCCACCAGGTATGCCCTTCCCTTTTCTTCCCTAGTTCCTTTCCTGCTGTGCGAAACGGAGCATCCAGCATCAGCATGTGTGCACCGATCTAATTAATGGTTTCACGGGCGCTCAGGTAAGGAAGGAGGAGGTCCGTTAGGATGTCGCACCGTAAATTCGAGCACCCGATCTATGGGTCCCTCGGCTTCCTCCCTAGGAGGCGTTCCTTCCGCCACCGCGGAAAGGGTAAGTGCTGCCACACTGATGCTTTCGTGTGGCTGTTTTCCCCGTCGGTTGTTTTTGCTAATATTCCCACACTGTGTTGGCTGCGCGCAATCGGGCTGTGGGTTTGGGTATGAACTGCTTTAGTTGCCTCGTATCTCATGTTTTGTGTTGTGTTTCAGTTCTCTGATTGTGTCATGATTTCACTTGTTGGCTGTGCGTTGTGTAGATTTCGGAGATTACTAACTGAGTAAAATTGCTGTCGTGTTCACATCTTACATGCATTTGATGATGTTGCAATTGGGATCGTGTCTAATAGTGTTCTTTGAACCTATGTCATTGTTTGCTGCAAACATTGAATGGGGAAATACACTGTTGTGAAGTTTAGGTAATTATCAGTGGTTCCAAATGGATGTACATTGTCTTTTCTCTAATATATTTGTTTACTTGTTGCTTCTGTGCAGTTCGATTAATTGGCATGATAATATGTGTTTGAATTCTGATGTGCCAATTTTCGTTTTCTGCAGTGAAGTCCTTCCCTAAGGATGACCCCAAGAAGCCTTATCACCTCCCTGCTTTTCTTAGTTACAATCGCCCTGTTCGGCTGGTGGAAGGAGCCGCGGCTGGGGCTAGCATTTTGAATTTCCAGCAAAAGGAGGCGTTCGATTTTGAATTTCGTCATTTTGGGACTTCTCGCCCCGTGTGGGGCCGCCCGGTGTGGGGCCAGGAGAGCAGGCGCATGCGCGTGCACGTGCGCGTGCGAGAGGGTATTGGAAGGCGTTGGAGCTGATCCACTGGTATGTGGGGCTTTATATCGGAGCGGGAAAGTCGGACCCACGAGTCACTATCTCATCCAACTTTTTATTTTACTCACAAATTATACAAATTACGGCTAGGAAGAAACTAGCTCAAAATTTACCCATGGTAGTCTAAGGAGCATCCAAAAAAATTAATAATTTCTTTCAAAAAAGTTTTAATAAAATATTGTGAATACTGTAGCGGCTTGGCATCGACATCTGATAAAGAGGTTGTTTGGCATCTCCATCTCCACATAACGAAATCTGCTCCATAGGCTCTAGCGGCTCATTTGGCCACGTCCCTGGCCGTTCTCTTCCTTGGGTGTGTTTAGTTCGCGAAAAGTTTGCGAAAAAGTTGCTGTAGCACGTTTCGGTTTTATTTGGCAACTATTGTCCAACCATGGAGTAATTAGTCTCAAAAGATTCGTCTCGTCATTTACAATCAAACTGTGTAATTAGTTATATTTTTAACTACATTTAATACTCCATGTATGTATCGTAAGATTCGATGTGATGTGTGTCAGTGAAAAATTTTGGAAACTTTTCGCGGAACTAAACACAGCCCTTATATGTTGATCACACCATCTGTAACAACCCACGTAATAATTACCTTAATTAGGATTAATTGAGAGATTGATATAATCATCAGCACTAATTGTGGAAGCATCCACACACACAGAGATCAAGCCGTGCCGAAGTTGGCCACGAACGCCGCCCGCTAACGCCGTGCGCGACGCGCATCCCCGCCCATGCCGCACTGCCTCCTTCGCCATCCTCATCCGAGCTACCAGCTCCTCTCTCTCTCACCTGCGTCCTCTTCTTCTTTTTCCTTTCTCCTCCCTTCGCTCTTCTTTTCTTCCTCTGCTCAAACCGAGCAGAGCGTTGCCATGGCCGCCGCCCCTCCATGGTGAACTCCCTCCTCCGGCCACCTCCGAGCCCCAATCAAGGCACCAAGAGGTAGCCCGTGACCCCCTCCAGCTTCCCCAACCACTAGCCAAAGTCCTCCTTGGCCCAATCGACGGGAATCGAAGCTCCGGACCACCATGAACAGTAGCTCCGCCCCTCACCGTCGAACTTCATCATCCGACCATCGTTTCGCCCACACAGCGGTTCAAATCGGATGTAAGTAATCTCCTAAAGCTCGTGCTCTCCACGTTCCATCACGTTGGCATCGTTTCCGCGCTCGTTTTTGGGCCATGCCGCCGCCGCCATGCCTCTGCTCGCCACGGACCGCCCCTGCGCGGCCCTGTGTTGTGCCATGGTGCGCCGCGGGTGCGCTCGGCCCCGCTGGTGCCACCAGCGACGTTCCCATTGCCGGCCGGGGAGCTATGGCCGGTCAAAGACCGGTCGGCCATGGTTGACTGGGTCAGGGACCCTGCGCAAGAATAGAAACAATTCTGGGGGCTCTTTGCGAAGTCTGTGACTCATATGAATAGCTCTAAATAGTGCAGTGCAATTCTAGAAAAACTCAGGGGCCTTGCTGTAAAGTAGTCTTTTCTTTTATGCATAAATTAGCTGTTAACTTCTAAAATTCGTATAGAATCATAGAAAAATCAGAAAAATACAAACTAAAATTTGTTGGATTCCTTGTTCTAAGATCTACAAATTTCCTTATAGGTTGATCTTTAGTTTCTAAATAGTTTTTGCTCTAGTTTACATATTAGTTTAAGTGGCTGTAAACTTTGAAAATGTATATTAAATCATGGAAAAATTATAAAATAGAAAATAAAGATGTTTTGGAATCCTTGTGATTAGATCTATGCAATGAACCTATAATATGACATGTGTTGGTAGAAAAATATTGTCCTAGAATTTTATTCATGCTTGTTAGGGATAAAATCATATATGTAGTTATGTTGCTCCTTTTTGCTGTGAAATTTTTATGGTAGATTAGTCATGTGATGTATGTGATGTGGTAAAAGTTTCAGATTTTTAGTGCACGTGTGCATGAGTTATTGATTTAAATTGGTTAGTGTTTAATAAATAGTTTATGAGTAATAGGAATATGCATAAATAATTATGCTTGCTGATAAATCATGAAAACTTCATGCTAGGGTTGTTTTCTATTATTTTATCACTAGTAAATATTTTATGTTCGGAACATATAGGTTGCTAATAAAAATAATTTTTATTAGTAGTTAGGCCTGTTCTAATAGAAATAATAGTTTCTTTACATATAAGATCATGATAAATTTATGTAAAATACTTTGTTAAGTATAATTACAGGATATAATCAGTAAGAATTAGTTTGTGCTATTAAATTGTACTCGTGCAACTTATTTCGTTCCTAGCATGTGTAATTTATCTTGTTTTGTGCCATGTATAGGTATGGCAGCTGGACAGGGTTTCTGGGTGTCTTAGCCCCGTCCGAGTCGATTGAGGACCGTACCATTGTTGGCCCTGCTGATCATGTTTGAATTGTACTAACCGCATACCTGGAGTAGGAGGTAGTCGAAACCGGTAAGCCGAGTACTGCTTTGCTTCGAAAGTACATGAACTCGCACCCAACTCCTAGGGCGAGTCGAGTGGCCACGGAGAAAGGGGTTGCATATGTTTACTTTTGGTGGTCTCACGTAGGGCTCGGCTGACTATATGACGTTGGGCTGGTTCCTGTAGTTCGAGGCGGGGAGGGGAAATGTTGGTGCGTGGGGTCCGACGGGGCTTTTGCGTGCCATGTTGGTTAGGTCCACCTTGCATTGCAAGGGTAAATCGGATCGATTCGCCGTCAATCACTCTCGGACATGAACACCTTAATCTCCGAGTCACATCGTAGAAAGAACATGGAAGGGAATGAAATGATCAATATGGTTGTGCCTAATCAATTGTTTTTCCACATTGATTGGTGTAGAAATGCAAACAGTAGAAAATAGGTACTCATTCCTAATTTTGAGCTAAAATATTGAAAGTAAGGACTCACTCTTAATTGTTTTTCCACAAAACAACCCACAGCCAGAAAGTCGTGCATGTCTAGATAGTGAGCTATGTATACCCATAGTCGAGTAAGTTTTGCTGAGTATTAGTATACTCAGGGTTTGTTGTTTACCCTGTTCCAGGTATAAAAGCTAACCAGGATTAACATCGGTGGGCTCGATGTGACGTCCTCACGTCTCCGTAGTTATCGTTTTATTTTATTTTATTTTAGTTGGTTTCTAATGAAAATCTTCCTCAGGTTAGACTCTCTCTACCGCTGCTATTATCTATTATGTGAACTTTAATTTGTAAATATCATTTTGTAAATATCTTAATTTTTTTATTTTGTAAAATTTTATCATGCTGGTACCGTCTGCGCTCGCTGTCGTGCGAGACTACTGGTGTGTTTCGATCGGGCCGTGGGTTGAAAACAGGCTATCAAGTTACACTTAATTAAGCTAATGTGTCTGATGCGTTGAAATAATGACCATTATGTTTAATTAAGCCTTTTAACTTGGCGGTTTCTGTCACAACATACACAATCGCAGGCAAATTAGCTAGTGTTTCTAGACAGTTCGTCCCGACTCCCGAGTGCGCGCCTCCGCTGCCGTTGTCCGCAGACTCCTTGCCGGCGCACGAGGAGCTCTCCCAATCCTCTTCCCAAGGGCCATGGCCCTAACCTTGTCTCTCTTTCATCACTCTCTCCAGCGAGCGCCATCCGTGCTGGCATCTTTTTCACCCAGCTAGATGACGCTCCTCCCCACTCCACAAGCACCTTCCATTCCCCAGCAGTTGCTGGTTGATATTCTTCTGCCAGCTGCAAGGTCCGTCGGCCTCCACACCTGGCGGGCGAAGGAGCTGTGGTGTTTGCGCCAGTTCAGATCAAGGCTCGCGCGTCGAAGAAGGCGAGCCGCACGGCCCGCACCAGCCTGCGTGCAAATTGGGCCCCTTGGGGCCTCACTACTGAGCACGACAGGTAGTGCCCCTACAGCCAGTACGACGCCCAACAACTGCTCGAGGAAATGCCCCAAAGGCTCTAAGGTTAAGGTGCTCACTGAATGTTGTTTTGAGGAGTTGTAGCCGAGTAGGACTTGTTAAAACATAAAAATACGACTTTGATTCAAATTCAAGGGAGGATCACATAAGTTTGTTGTGAATAATTATGGTTCACTTTACCCCAACTTTTTCTATGAAAAAAATACATATATAATTTTCGGTTTATCCCTAATGCTTCATAATTTCCTTAGATATGGTCGTATGCAAGCCAAGCTACTGTAAAATTCTTTTGTATGTACAAAGCTGCTGGCTATTCCTGCATGTTCAGTCCTCGTGCTAACTCTTGCTCTCAAGTTCAGTTCTTGCATAGGTATACCCATATCTTGCCAAATTTAATTTGTGCTATCATGTTTGCATTTTAATTCTGTACAAAATACATATATTTCGGCTGGTCAGAATGGATACCACCACCGGACTGAGATTAACAAGAAGGTTTACAAGATAGGCAAGGCTGGACAGGAAAGCCACGATGCCTCTACAGAGTTTGACAGGTTACATTTTCTTGAATATTTGCAACTACAGTTTGATCCATGATCATGAATATGTTGCTTCCGCTATTTATACCAGTATACTGATTACCGAATTTGCTCAATGTTTACAGGACTGAGAAGGACATCACTCCCATGGGCGGGTTCCCCCACTACAGTATCGTCAGGGGCGACTACCTGATGATCAAGGGGAGCTGCGTTGGCCCCAAGAAGAGGGTGGTGACACTCCGCCAGTCCCTGCTGAAGCAAACCTCACGGGTGGCTCTGGAGCAGATCAACCTCAAGTTCGTCGATACCTCGTCCAAGTTCAGGCACGGGCGCTTCCAGACCACCGACGAGAAGCAGAAGTTCTACGGCAAGCTCAAGACCTGGTCTCCCGTTTGTGCTGTTGAAGCAAAACATTCTACCAGATGTGTTCAGTTTGTTTTCCTCAGTTTTGTTTGAGATATTCAGAGAACCAGAGCTGCTTTCTTGCAGATGATTAGAATTATTAAAATATTTGAACTTTGTAGCATTTTTTATTCTGCTATTGGATGGTGTATTTGTGCTCCCTGTCAACGCTATTGTTTACTCGCCACGCTTCCTGATGGATTCCTTTGTTGTTTCCCACTCTGTTTGGCGGGTGAAGTGGTTAGATGACAAAAACTGTGGTAAAACGACTCTAGTTTCAAAGAACAAGCACTGCTATGAAGCACCAACATCACAACGGAGCTGATCATATTTAAAATCACTGCTATCAGACAACAGTAAGTAAAATCTTCACTTGCATGTTCGACAATGATCCTCACAAAGCGACAGCTAACCTGCAAAAGATTTAGTGAAGACATTAGCCTTCTGAACTTCCGTGCAAAAGATCAGGACGAATAACAAAGCTCTTGATATATCCGAACTTCCGTGCAAAAGTATTGGTAGATCTGCTATATCTGGATGTTTTTTTACCATCTCTTTAAAATGAAGAAATACAAGTATAATATTCTATATAAACTTTTGTTACTTCTGGACATTGTGCAATTACGATTTAATGGAGTTCATACAAGTGAGGCTCAAATCAAATAGGTAACCGCCATGGTTAATATTAATTGTGAGCACATAAATACTCTTGAGTACATGATCAAGCACTAGGTTAGAATTCCACCACTTAAGCTAACAAAAACCCACCTGCCTCTGAGCTCCGGGTGGTGGATCATAGGGATGATGGATCCAGTCAAAGAGAAGGCTGCCTCAGATTTGACCTGCCACCACACATCTACGTGTTGATCGCCTAACAGGCCCCCTTATTGCTGGCTGCTTACCCACATCTCGACCCTTGGCACTTTGAAACTCCTCACCACTAACACTTTCATGCATGCATGTGGTTCTTTCATCATGCACTCCTAATGTCATTATTGCAGCTGGAGCCTTACTACCACTGTCACCAGAGAATGAAACTCCACCAGCATTTTTTCTCTTATCACCGCTACTCCTCTTTGTGAAACCCAGCTCTTTTTCTGCCTTCGCCACAAAATCTTTCACACTGTTATTAGCAGTATTAAATGTCAATGGGTGAACTATCTTCAAGTCCTTGGCTACTGGTAATCTACACAACTTATTGGTCTCTAATTTTGCCCTCTCCTCTGACTCTTGGTCCAATGCAAATCGCACCTTCTTGGCAACACCGGAAGTACCACCACTAGCACTACCTCCCTGCCGCTTCAGACACCCCTTCCCCACCACCACCTCAACCACACTCTCAGCAGCAGCTGCACCCTGCAACAAGGAGCCAAACCCAAAATCAGCAGAGATCAGAACAGAAGTACTACACTATTTGTTAGCGCTGCTTCCTACATTTAGAAATATTTTGGTTTGTCCAGAGGGCGGCATGTCACATCTATGAATGGAGAAGCAAACTCGGCAGTCGGCACCTTGGTCACATTCTTCTTAGGATCATGCACGGGTCATTGTTTATTGATTCTCTGATGTTTCTTCATCCAGCACCCAGAATCGCAGAACACAGGTTGATGAAATGAGAAACAAAAGGAAAATGTTTTACCTGCAACATATTTTTGTTGTTTTCTAGTATAGAAAGGATTGTGCATACAAACAGAGACCATAATATGCACACCTTAACTCATTACGTCAAGTAAGAAAAGTGGAAACAGCATGTGTTTTGTTGTTTCTTTTCTGAAAAGAGTAAAATACACCATGGGTTGTAATATTTATTAATGTATTTTTCTTTTTATGCAAAGGAGCAATCTACATGTGAATTGAAAGCTACTGGTTTGGTCATCTCTAAACATAGAATTTAAGAAAACATGTCTTAGTTGTGATATTACGTAGGTACAAGTGTGCAGCAAGCCAGCAACAAGATAGAACGTGCAGAACAAAGGCCATTCTTCTTGCTGCCTTCTAATAGGTAAACCTTCCAAAATTATTGGGGCAAACAAAATCAGCAACCATAATGTGTTCTGTGGATCCTCAAATCTTTTCATGGAGCCATGCGTGCCATCAAGCTGTGCTTAGCTGAGTGAGGCAAACATGCAAATGAAGAAACGGATACAACAGAGGAGAACCAAAATATACGTTCAGTTGTTCTTAACGCACAGGGAAACTATTTGCAGCCTGCAGTGGTGACAGTCCAGTCATTGCACTTGGGCTCATTTACGCAGATGACATGGTTCGCTCAATGTTTTCAATTTAAGCACTGTGATGGATTGCGCCCACTACGCAAGTTTTGATACCCATGGTGCGTTTTAATATTTCTAAAAAATCGAAATGACTAATCCGCCCCACCCTCGGGCGAAAGAACCACTTCTAAAAATATAGTTTTTCCCCCAATACACGGCCAGGCAATCTGAAATTTTCTGCAATGGGCTAGACAAGAGTCAAGAGCGAGGGTTTTGAAGGCCGTACCGAGATGGCACCCGCGAGGCTAGCGGCAAGGTCGGCTTTGGAGCCGCGGGTGGCGAGGCCGTGCTGCCGGCAGAGCTCCAACAGCTCCCTCCGCTTCATCGCCGAGAACTCCATCCACCCGCCGGAGAGGTTCGGGTCCGGGTCTCTCCTGAATCGCCGCTTGGTAGGGGAGCAACGGGAGAGCGGTGGGGGAATAAGCGCCGCCGGGAGAGACGCAGTGGTTGGTTCGACGCCTTGATGGACATGGCGCGGCGCGGCGCGGCGCCTCGGGACACGTGCGGTGCGGCGGTATTTCGCAGGCTGACAGGTGGGACCGGAGGGCCGTGGTCGTGGTTCTTCCCACCCAAGCGAGAAGGAGGATTAAATTGAAAAACAAAAACAGGAAGAGTTTGAAATTCGAATTTCAAAATTCAGGATCTCCAGTCAGTCAGTCGCGCGAGAGGAAGCAGGAAAGGGCCAGAGCTATAAAAATGATAGATGTAAAATATATATTCAAAAAATATTCATTTTCACTAAAAAGAAGTGTTTAGCATCGAAGGAAAAATTTACACAGGATGGAAGAGAAAGAAAATGCAGTTTTTTTTAGATTGGCCAATATTTTTAAAGGCATAGTCGAGTTTAATGGTGTTTGGTTTGTTACCCTAGCTACCCAAGATTGTCGAGCCAAAATTGATTAAATTTCGCCACTATTTTATTGGGTGCCAAAATCTTTATTGGCCTTCCTAGACAATTTTTTGCCGAAATAAAATGGCTCTAAACCTAAACAAAAATGGAGGTTATTGTAGCGATTCGAGCCGAGTTACGGCGGCACGACCCGGCCGGTCCAGATAGTTCCTGGGCCGGCTCGGCCCCAATCGTCGTGCCGAGCTTGGGCCACTGGTGTGGCACAGCCCGTTAATGGCCCGCACTCCCTGCCCATCCCACGCCTCCCCTCCCCTATGGCCCTATATGAAAGGTTGCGCATGCGCTCAAGGGTCCAACCCTAAGCCCCCCTCCAAGGCTTCCCAGCCGCCGCAGTCCCATCTCCTGCCGGCGACGAGAATCCACCAGGTACTAGTTGAATTCCCCGCGCGTTGCTGCGGGAATTTGATATTATAGTTAAGATGATAGTTTGATGTTATAGTTTAGGTAACATATTTGGAGATTAATGTAGAAAAATCTAAATAAAATATTCCTAAGGATATATATATGAAGACAACAAATTAATTTATGAATGATGAATGATAGATGACTATATCCATTCTAATGGACATATGTATAATCTGTGAGTTTTGGAATACAGGTGGCTTTAATAGAAAAAGGAAAAAGACTCTCCATCTCATAATACTTGATTTTATATATAGAGTACTTAAATTGTCACATAATAACACTATCAGGATATGATTCTTGCCTGATTTCGCCCGTTGATGGATCCCGTCACAGGCGATGACCAAGACCGTCGGCACGCTCGGCCCCAGGTCACGCTATGTCTATACCATCTCCACCTGCCTCATGCCTGGCATGTCCAGTAATTTCCCACGCCCTCTGTTGCTCTGACTCCATAAAAAAAACTATTCTGCTTTATACTACAACTACAATCCTTTTTTCCCACGACACAATGACACCTTTTGAAGTTTATGCATTTGCTGACATTCTATCATCGAACATAATTTTACCTTTAAGATGAACAGATATAATTATTTTAACGATATTTTGTCCCCGTATATGTACTGCATTATCTATAATTTAGAATATATTTAGCGCACAATAGTTTCAATGGCTTTTGTCAAGTGGTTCACCACATATTTCATGTATAATAATTTAAGGGAACAATTTATAGATGAGGGGAGAGTGACAAAGAACTTGCCTAGTAGATGCGCGCATCGCTGTCTAGTGCATACAGGAGCACAGTGTTTGCTTTCAGAGAATAACCACTTGCAGTATCAGCGTGCTTCCAGTGACGGGAAAGGAAAGAGGGTGCTTGAGCTGGTGTGGTCGAAGCTGCTATATGAATATATATATATATATATATATATATGACCATCCATTTCTCCCACCGTTTCGGCTACTCAATGCCATCCTCCACATTCCGCCCGTTACAGTTTCGGAGGAGCCCATGCTTGCTTTTATCTTGCCATGATTAATCGAATGAGTTATTGAAATAACAGGTGAGCAAGTGGAGAAATGGTAACGGTAGTTAAGCACTAAAGCGAGACGCTGAAGGGTCATTGGGAACTACTCCCTCCTTCCCCGTTTATAAGGCATGGTGGAACATGACACGGTCTTCTAAATAACACTTTGACCATTTATTTATCATATATTATATCATTTTTTATTATAAATTTATAATCATTGTAAACTATATTTGATTATGAATCCAATCATATGAAATTTATATTATAAAAACAAAAATTTAATAGTCAAATTATTGGTCAAAGATGAGAAAGTTTGAATCTTGATATACGTGTATGCCTTATAAACGGGGAAGGAGGGAGTATTCTCAATTCAGTGTGAGGCGAGCGGAGTGGCACTACCTGTTGGAGGAATTGAAGGACGCGTGCACATTTTACATCTCACGTCATTATGGCCTGATATATTATTAAAAAATTATGGGCAGCATGCACTATACCTGTTGGGAGATGAAACAAAAAGTCATATGGCTGGTACGCACAAAAGGTTAATGAAAGAAATTAAATTAATATGCAAGTATTGTAACGGCCAGCAGAAGTGAACCATCGCCTGTATTGGATGATGAACGGCTGCCTACCACTTGGATGGACAGATGTGTTGCCCGTGCAGGCGTGGTGAGTTGGGAGCGATAGGGGCAGGACGGAGGACCCCATGACATGGAGATGATGTGGACAGGTTGCATGTCAAGAGAAATACAATAAATGATAGATAGTGGATTGTGTTTATATAAGATATATAGATGCCTTCCCTTTCTCTTCTCTTCCTGCTGTGCGAAACGGGGCACTCTGTATGTGTACGCCGATCTAATGGTTTTATGTGTGCTCTGATTGCTGCAGGTAAGGGAGGAGGAGGTCGGCGAGGATGTCGCACCGTAAATTCGAGCACCCGAGACATGGGTCCCTCGGCTACCTCCCTAGGAAGCGATCCTCCCGCCACCGCGGAAAGGATACGTGCTGCCACACCGATCCATTCGTCTGGTTACTTTGTGTTTTTGCTATAGCTTGTTTTTGCGATCGGGTTGTGGGGATTGAGTAAGAACTGCTTGGGCTGCCACACCGATCCATTAGTCTGGCTACTTTGTGTTTTCCACGTCGGTTCACTCTGTGTGGGTTTCGCGCAATCGGGCTGTGGGGATTGGGTATGAACTGCTCGAGTTGTCTCGTAGCTCACGTTTTGTGTTGTGTACCAGTACTCTGATTGTGTCATGCGTTGGGTAAATTTTCGAGACTGCTAATTGAGTAAAATTGCTGTCATTTTCAGATCTTAGATGCATTCAATGACTAGTATGTTGCAATTGGGATCGTGTCTGCTAGTGTTCTTGAACCACGGTGGTAGTTTATGTCAGTGTTTGCTGCAAACACTGAATGTGGAAATACTGTGGAAATACACTGTTGTGAAATTTTAGGTATCAGTGGTTCCAAATGGATGTATGGTCTTTAATATATTAGTTTACCTGTTGCTTCTGTGCAGTTCAATTAATGGGCATGATAATATGTGTCTGATGTGCCGATTCTCGTTTTCTGCAGTGAAGTCCTTCCCTAGGGATGACCCGAAGAAGCCCTGCCACCTCACTTCCTTCCTTGGTTACAAGGCTGGCATGACACATATCGTGCGTGAGGTCGAGAAGTCTGGCTCCAGTAAGTAAACTCTGTCAGAGGCAAGGTTTTTAAAGCGGTAAGGCGAGGCGAGGCGAGGCGATAGGGAGCCGCTCAGTCGCCTAGGCGACGCCTAGGCGGGCTAAGGCGAGCCTTAAGTAAGGCGATGGGAAACCGTCTTGTCGCCTAGGCGACGCCTTAAAAACCCTGGTCAGAGGAAGCAGCTTCTTTGAAATGTTCCCTTAAGAAAATGATTACTGTTGTTTTTGGAACTCAAGAATGCTACCTGATTATTCTATCCCCATATCTGGCCCTTGAGTTTTCCAATTCAAATTATTATTTGTTTGTAGTATGGGCTAATGGGTACGAGATGTAATCACCTTGTGTGATTTTGTGCAGAGCTCCACAAGAAGGAAACCTGTGAGCCTGTGACCATCATTGAGACCCCTCCTCTTGTCATTGTTGGACTTGTGGCGTACGTTAAGACCCCACGTGGTCTGCGTACCCTCAACTCTGTCTGGGCCCAGCACCTTAGCGAAGAAGTAAGGAGAAGGTTCTACAAGAACTGGTGCAAGAGAAAGAAGAAGGCCTTCACCAAATATGCCCTCAAATACGACAGTGATGCAGGCAAGAAAGAAATCCAGTTGCAGCTTGAGAAGATGAAGAAGTATGCTTCAGTTGTCCGTGTTATCGCCCACACTCAGGTGATATTTGCATTCACTGTCATCACAGCTCAGTAATTTAGTATTTTACGGTGTTCTGTTCTCACATGCTCAACTGTTTCTGGTCTCAGATTAGAAAGATGAAGGGTTTGAAGCAGAAGAAGGCCCATCTCATGGAGATCCAGGTTAACGGTGGCACTATCGCAGACAAGGTTGACTATGGCTACAAGTTTTTTGAGAAGGAGGTGCCAGTGGATGCTGTCTTCCAGAAGGACGAAATGATTGACATCATTGGCGTCACCAAGGGTAAGGGGTATGAAGGTGTGGTAACCCGATGGGGTGTCACCCGCCTTCCCCGCAAGACCCACAGGGGTCTCCGCAAGGTGGCCTGCATCGGTGCCTGGCATCCTGCTAGGGTGTCATACACTGTTGCCCGAGCTGGTCAGAATGGATACCACCACCGGACTGAGATAAACAAGAAGGTTTACAAGATCGGCAAGGCTGGACAGGAAAGCCACGATGCTTCTACAGAGTTTGACAGGTAACATTTTCTTGAATATTTACATGTTGATGTACGATCATGGATATGTTGCTTCCGCTATTTATACCAGTACTGATTACCGAATTTGCTTGATGTCTACAGGACTGAGAAGGACATCACTCCCATGGGTGGCTTCCCCCACTATGGTATCGTCAAGGGTGACTACCTGATGATCAAGGGGGGCTGTGTTGGCCCCAAGAAGAGGGTGGTGACACTCCGCCAGTCCCTGATGAAGCAAACCTCACGTGTGGCGCTGGAGCAGATCAACCTCAAGTTCGTCGATACCTCGTCCAAGTTCGGCCACGGACGCTTCCAGACCACCGATGAGAAGCAGAAGTTCTACGGCAAGATCAAGACACCTATCAAGGCCTGAGCTGCTGGCCCTGCTGTCGAAGCAGAAAGTCTTACTAGATACTGTTCAGTTATTTTTTCCCCTCAGTTTTGTTGTAGATAGTTGGAGAACCAGTTTGCATTGCAAAAATGTGCTGCTCTATTGCAGATGATGAAAGTCATTACAATTTTTGAACTTTATAACATGTTGGAACATGATGCTGGATAGTGTAGTCGTTGCAGACAATCGTGTGAGATTATTTCCCGGCTATGCAAGCTTTTTAATGTTGTTGTCATTTCCGCCTTTCCATTGTTACTCCCTCATCCATATTATAGGTTGTTTTTGACAGATTCAGATATATAAACTATTCATCCAGATAAGTGAAAACTATGATATATAAACTATTCATCTAGATAAGTGAAAACTATGTATCTAAATGCTATGTCTAGATGCGTAGTGAAAACTCTATCTAGATTTGTCAAAATGACATAATTTGAAATGAATTTAGAATGGAGTTTTTTTCCTGCAACTTTCATCGGACTTCTCACTTCTGTCCCTTTCAGTTAACCCTAAAACTTCAAACAATTCAACTCAAAGAAAGTTGAAATACACGTAATATATTAAGTGAGAAGTAAGAGTTCAGATAAGTTTCTTACTTCGCTATGGCATGGCTGACTGCCTGACAACAATTGCCGGAATACAGATGCATCCAGAGTCGTGGTCTGTATTCATGTATTCAGTTTCAGCACTCGCTTCAACAGTTTGTGCTTTAGCATCAGCTTCAACACAAGCATCTCGGAGTGGTTTTCTTAGTTGTTCTTCAAGCCTCATGAAATCCTTGCCCACTTAAATCAGTCCGTTCGATCATTCTATTTAATCTTTCCTGCACGTCCTGCACTCCTACCTTTCTGCGCTTTAGTTTTAAGGCTTGAAGTGTTTCTAAATGCTCAATGTGTGAAGGTCAGTGTGAGAACCGCCCAATTTGATACTATTTTAAACGAACCGTCGGTCATTATCATCCAGATGAGAGTTAACACGTGATTGCCGGAGAGCGTGCCACGTGTTATCCCACATCTAGAGACACGAATAACCGACACGTCATTCATCCAAAATAATATCAAATCCGGTAGTCCCGGTATGTGCTCCAACATACGCCCAGGATCAGCATATGCACATACCGTTTACAATCGAATACATCGCCAATATTCCACAAAGAACAGTTTTACACACTTAATATTACAAGTTCAATATAGGTGGGTTTCAAACTTCACTTACAAGCATTGGGCTCACGAAAGTCATATTAAACAGAAACATAAAGTTTATTGTATTTTCATGTTCTCACGAAACTCGATTACGATAAAGACTTACTAAACTAATGACGCCTTGCTTAAGGACATCACTACTACAGCCACCACGACCTACTCTTCCCCCGCGTTCGGATCAGCGGGGTAAAAGTGGCCAAACACCACTTCTGGCTCACCTGCAACTAGGTTTAGAAAGCACCCTGAGTACAAAAGGTACTCCGCAAGACTTACGCGATTAAATAAACAAGGATCATGCAAGGCTCAAGTAAAAGCTTTAAGGTTAAGTAATTATTGCAGAAGCAGTAGCTCTCTACACTGTCACCTATCAGAATTAATTAACATTGCCCAAACCCCCAACAATTTTAGTATATTAAGGGTATACAAAATAAAATGAGTCACAGAGGTGCCATGAACCATATCCATTATAACCGAAACTTTCTACGAAGAGTTCAACGGACAAAAAGCTTGCTCATAACCGAGAGCGCGGCAATTCGAATTGATTATAATCTTGCAAGGGTGTACTACTTTACCCACACGACGCGAGGACTATGCGACTCACCCAACCGATCACGCCGGGCAAGGGGGTACTCACGTCAACCGTTCCCAACATGGCTCGATCATTGAAATCTTCACACCTAGCTTACGCGTAGAGACTTAGTTTCCACCGGGGACATCTCTAAACTTTCCTACTCGTAGGTCCACCCGGGGACACCTCTAAGCCTCTCTGCATAGCCCTTGGCCACGTATCTAGGACTGTACATCAATGATCAAGTCAAGGAAGGTAATTGGCTTATCCGTACCATTATATTGGATATGTGGTAGCACGAAAAGGTGCTCAAAGCCGACGTCATCCACGGACGGTCCTTAAACGATCCAAGCGGACCTGCCTATGTGACTCCATTTACTAGGCCCTACCATTCCGCTTGAACCTCGAGGCTACCAAACCCTTAACAACCAAACCGAGCCAGTGCGAACAAGGGTAACCGGTAAATGTGATCCTCCAGAACATTTCTGTCTAGCGAGCAAAAGAAGTACTCTAAGCAGGGCTAAGCATCTAGTCAGATTAAGTAATTAACTAACTAACTAGTGCCAAGAACAAGGATGGCAAATCAAGGAAGGATAATGCACGCAGATAGGTACAAGAATGCAATACATACATAATATATATAACCCAACATTACCCAAGTGAGTTAACTAAGCTAGTCAAATTAGATAGGTGCAAGGAACATGCTTAGCTGCTTGCCTGGGTTAACTTCGGACTCGACCACGAACGGGACTCCAGGCTCAGGCTCAACGGACTCGGCGGGCTCCACGGGTTCGACCTCCGGCGGTTCGGTCACTAAAATGCATGAATGCGATGCAAGAATTAATAAATGAACTTAACAACAATCATAAATCATGGAAATAAATGAGCATGCAGAGAACAATATAAGGAACTCAAGAAAATTGGTTTTGCAGTAAAAGCATTTTCCTATAAGTAATCATAAATAGATCAATTTTCAGCTACTCTAAGCAAGATAAATCGGAAAAGGAATGCAAAATTATCTAAACAAATCCCAGAAAATTATCTTAGATACTATGTATGAAAACAAAGCTAACAAAACTGGTTTTGCCATTTTATCACTTTCCAGAAAGAAGTTCTACAATAAACCATTTTCAGACAAAGCATAAGAAAACAAGCTAAAACTTTGGTAAACAGCAAATAACCATATGAACAAGTAGTACCACTGGAAACTAAACCTCACAAGGAGTCTAAAAAAATTTGGTTTGAGATTTTTCTAGCAACACACAAATAAATAAGCATTAAACTCACTTTTGCAAGATAAAAATATAGATAAATTTACAGCAAATTAACATGCAAAAAAATATTTTTACTAAGTATATCTCAGCTATAGGAATCCAACAAAATAAGTTTCATAATTTTTGGAGCTATACACGAATTTCTACAAATTTTGAAAGATTGCTGCTCAAATGCAAAGCCCTAAAACGCTAGGTGCACCCCACTGAGCCGGCCCAGAGGCCGACAGGCGGGGCCCATGGGCCAGCGACCCACCCGCCGGGTCAAGGCAAGGCACGTGCCTTGACCCGCGCGTGGGCGCGGCCACGGCCTCGCGCGTCGCGCGGTGCGCGCGCGCACGCGCGTGCGCGGCGACGGCGAACGGCGGCGGCGCGAGGCGGCACGACGGGGCGGGGCCGGAGCGGGGCAAAGGGCGCGCGCACGGGGTGGAGGGGACGGCGGTGATCCCTACCGGCGGCGACGCAGGCGAGGAGTGGCGACGAGGCGGCGCCCCGGCGGCGGCAAAGAGCTCGGGGGCGGCGCGGCAATGGAGGATTGGGTTAGGGTTTGCGGGGAGAAGGGGAAGGACGAGGCCGCGGTGTCGTCTTGGGAGGATAAGGGCGAGCGGAGGTCGCGCGCGGCACGGAAGCCGGGGATGGCCGGCGCGTGGCGACGCCGGCGATGGGCGACGCGTGCGTGCCGCGAAACATAGCAGGGGGGAGGAGAAGGGTGGCTGACAGGTGGGCCCGGCGTGGGATTTTTTTTATTTCCTTTTTTTTCCTTGGGCTGTGACAGTCAGCCCTGACTCGTCTCAGAAGCAAGTTCGGTTCTTAACACTGTCAGCAGTTCGGTTCTTAACACTGTCAGGTCAGTTACCTGTTATTGATAGTACTTATGGCTGCCTCAATTACTACTATTTATAAATCTTACATTTGTCATACTTGAATCAAGTGAAGACGAACAACCACCATCATGTGCTAGGCTTGTTACCTGGGCTGCATGTGCAAATGAATTCTACTCACCATTTCCTTTGTATCTGTTGTTCCTACATATGGTGCTACTTGTGTCATAAATGGGAAGCCTTCAGAGTGAGGTTGTGAACTAGGAGTTGTAAAGCTGGTGGCTTTCCTTGTTTTGTGTACTTCTCTCTTTTCTCTTTTTTGTTTGCCTTCTCTTGTAATTATGCACCTTGCTTTCTACTATAATGAAAAAGCAGAGCACCTGCTGTACATCTTAAAAAAAAGGCCATAAAAAGCTGTTGACTCCACAACCTCGACTGACGACAGAAATTTTCTCAGCTCTGGACTCTCAATTCTCAAATGATACCCACTGGATGTATTCCTGAGGCATGCACTCCTGTTGGTGCAGCAAAATATGGGAGACCAATAGGCCTAGATGAGAAGATCAAAGTGGATCTGATTGTGATTGGGTCTGTTGCAGTTGATCCAAATTCAGGAGCACGGTTATGGTATGGCTGACTGCCTGACAACAATTGCCGGAATACAGATGCATCCAGAGTCGTGGTCTGTATTCAGTTTCAGCACTCGCTTCAACAGCTTGTGCTTTAGCATCAGCTTCAATACAAGCATCTCGGTGTGGTTTTCTTAGTTGTTTTTCAAGCCTCATGAAATCCTTGCCCACTTAAATCAGTCTGTTCAATCATTCTATTTAAACTTTCCTGCATGTCCTACACTCCTACCTTTCTGCCCTTGCTTAGTTTTAAGGCTTGAAGTGTTTCTGAATGCTCAATGTGTGAAGGTCAGCCCTGACTCGCCTCAGAAGCAAGTTCGGTTCTTAACACTGTCAGGTCAGTTACCTGTGATTGATACTACTTATGGCTGCCTCAATTACTACTATTTATCAATCTTACATTTGTCATACTTGAATCAAGTGAAGACAACAACCACCATCATGTGCTAGGCTCGTTACCTGGGCTGCATGTGCAAATGAATTCTACTCACCATTTCCTTTGTATCTGTTGTTCCTACATATGGTGCTACTTTGTGTCATAAATGGGAAGCCTTCAAAGTTGAGGTTGTGAACTAGGAGTTGTAAAGCTGGTGGTGTCAGACCCGAACCAACGGGACTGTGCACACCGTATAGATGTGAGGAAGATTCCGGATACACACATGGAAGGAAGAAATCGGACTCCTCCCAGAACTCTACTTTGTAATCTATAACTCTTATAAAAAAGCTCCCCACTACAAGTCATTAATTGCTATTTCTCTAGCATATGGTGCAGCCACATCACCTTAATAATTTTGAACCATCTGATCTTTGATCCGACGGCACCTCTGTGTTCTCCTGATCCCTCTGTACGCCGCCGTCCGTCCGGGATCTTTGATTGAACGAAACCTCCGTTCTTGGGTACCTCCCTATCCCGCCGTCTAGCCAGGGCGCTCGGCTGCCGCACATCCCTATCGCTACCGCCTCTCCACGCCTACTAGGGACGCGCCTCCTGCACTCCCGCCGCCCGGCCAGGGCGCTCATCCGCCGCGCCTCCCACCATGCTGGCCCGGGCCGTGCCTCCCGTAGCCCTGCCGCCACGCCTGGCCCCTCACCTCCCGTTGCGCCATGGCCGCACGCCTGCTCGGCCCGTGCCCCTCCTCCATGTCACGGAGCGCCTCCATCCGGCTCTGCGGCGGCGACAGGTAGCTGAACGGTGTCGCGCCCTCGGCCGCGAAGCTGTACGTTGACGTTGCAGGAGGAGGAGGGGGAGGCAACGTGCCACTTGGTGCTCCGGATGAGCCACCGGGGTCGCCGCCGGCGCTCTGTAAGAGCCTGGCGTACTCCGCGTATTGCTCCATGACGCCGCCGGTGGGGGGCGCCTGCGACTCCAGCAGCGCGTCCGGCCTGGGCGGCGGCGGCAATGCTCGCGGGGCCGGATCCGGCGGCGGCGGCGATGGGAGCGTGGCGGACTCGGGGAAGTTGAGCTTGGCGCGGCTGCCGCGGAACCTGAGCGCGGCGCCGTCGTAGGCCCGGGCGGCGGCCTCGGCGGTGTCGAAGGTGCCCAGCCACACGCGCGCCGCCTTGTGCGGGTCACGGATCTCCGCCGCCCACTTCCCCCACGGACGCTGCCGCACGCCGCGGTAGCGCTTCCGCGGCGCCGCGCTGCCGCTGCCGCTCGCCCCGGCGCCGGCGGACGACGGCGAGGGTAGCTCCTCCTCGGCCGCGGCGCCAGAGGCCGCACGGTACTGCGTCTGCGAGGAGGTCACCGCCTCTGTTGCCGCCGCAGCCGAAGGCCAGTAGTGCTCCGGCGGCGGCTGCGTCTCGCGGTAGCCTGCACGAAGGGTCAGAGGAGATCGGTTAGCTAGCTATTCAGGGGAGAAATATCTTGATTTTGTTCTTAAACAGAAAATATCTTCATCTCAGCTGAAACAATCTCGTTTCGAATCTTTCAGAGTAAGACTGTTGCTCAAAACAAAGAAAAAGAGAGAAAATTTCAGCACAAATCAAAAACTGACAGCGCCCACAAGCTTATTATCGGCTAGTTTAGCTCCTCTGTTTTGCACATTCCTTGCTCTGTTTTGTTAGCCATCGAAGAAGCATAGTGATTGCTAATGCACTTACAGCATAAATTTTAACTGCTGCTTTAAGGTTCCAAAGCAAACTTATTAGAACATGGTTAGTGTGATACGATGACCTTTTCCAAATTGGTTTCAATCGTTCGTTTTCCCCCATATCTTAATACACAAATAAACAAACAAATAAATTTCATGCATTTGAAGCGAAAGGTTCCAGTTGGATGAAGCGTGCAGATTGTAGACACCTTTCTTTTCTCGTAAAAAAAAAGAGTGTGAAAAGAAAAGACAAATGAACTAAACGTGCTGAGTTGGTAGCGTTGTTTTACTTGCATAGACAAGATCGAGCACTTGCGTGCGTGTGAACGCACACGCGGCCATAACAATTACTAACAAGCAATAAACATGTTGCACATCAAAGCAGCTCATAAAATAGTACTAGAACAAATCAACGTCTTATGTTCTTGTGTCACGAAATCTAAATAACAAGCGGGTTAGTAAAAACAATTAAAGACAAATGCTAATTTTTTTAAGGAAACCAAATGCTAATTGTATAGTGGTGTCGTCAGCCCTTACCATGCAGATGAAGGGGCAGTTAAAAAATACTCTAAGTTTGAAAAAAAAGCACATGCCCATGCACGTTGTTGATACTTTATGATACCAATTACCAAAGTACCAAACGCAGCCACGCATGTACTTGAGATTGATGCTGCCGCGCCGCGCGTCCTTACCGTCGAGCACGAAGGAAGGGGACGGCTCGGCGGCGAGCTCGTCGTACGGCCACCACGCCTCCTCCGCGGAGGCCTCCTGCACGGCCTTGGCCGGCGGCGCCGAGCCGGCGACCACCCTGGCCAACGCGGCCACCATGGCCGACATCTCCTGGGCCTGCCTGGCCCGCGACAGCGCCGGCGACGCCGCCGTGTTGGCTTCCATCACCACGGGCTCCAGCGGCTGCAGGGGCTGCTGGCGGTCTCCTCCTCTGCCGCCGCCGACGTCGCCGGCGGCGAGACGCCGCCGGCCGTGCTGCTCCCCCGATTCCGCCACCGCGGCGTGGCACATGAACGATCTATCCAGTAGGCACTGGCCGGCCGCCGCCCCAGCGACTACGTGACAGGCGCGAGCTTTTGTTCTCAGAAATGGTTCCGGGTCTCCTTGGCGAGCAACATGTGTCCATTTATATAAGGCCCGGATGTGATTCATGTGAACGGCATGCGGATCAAAAGCTTAGCTTAGGCACCAAGAGAAGAGAAGATTAAAAAAAAAAGGAGCTGGAGAGTAGGAAAAAATATCTGTAGGCAGATGAACACTCACAAACAGAGGAAGAGAAGTAATATCGCTAGGATGGATAAGTATCAGTCGACATGCAGATGAATGCAACTTGTGTGCCGTAAATGGAACAGTGAGTCAGTGACCATCGGACATGTTTATCCAAGATGCAATGCATGTATGCGCTACTAGGGTCGTCTAAGTTACTAAGAGTAATTAAACTTTGTTCCTACTTGCACACGACCTTTTGTTTGTACGGACTTCTATTTTTTTAGAAAAAACCCAGTTACCTTGTAGCAAGGATAACAAAAAATTCCCATTTTTCTTTACAGTAACAAAAATACTACTATCAAACATGTGGTCACAGGAAATACTACATACTGAAATTAGCATTTTCAAAAGAAAGCATACTGCTCAAGCAAAACATAATTCAATTTCATCTTCTCTTTTCGACAAAAGAAAATGCAGGAATCTGCAGTGGTGATGGGCTCCTCTGACCATAGTAGGTTAGATTTCACATCCGTTTGACCATCGATTTCGTTGGTGCAATGCATTCTTGCTACTCTACCTGTCTGCCTTACGCCCTTACTGTCCTAAAAGCCGGTCGGTGTATGGATATTTACTTGGGTAGGCTCCCGTAATTTCAGAATGAAACCTTAGAGGTCATACCATCATATTCATATCCGACTTACACTTGTCTACGTGGCGCCGCAGGAGTGAGGTTATTGGTTACATGCTACTCCTTTCGTCTAAATTGTAAATTATTCCAATTTTTTTGGATGGTCAAAATATTTCAAACCAAAATTATACAACAAAGTACTAACATTTATGATACCAAATAGATATTATTAAATTTTTTAATTAAATATACTTTCATAGTATATCTATTTGATGCGATAAATCTTTGCCATCTTTTCTATAATTCTAGTCAAATATAAAAATAGTTTGTCTCTTCAAAAAAGTTGGAATGACTTACAATTTGAAACGGGGGAGTAGGTGTTTGGCTGGAAAGAACTTAAAAAAGAGGAGCCTTTGCAGAAAAGGGATGTTAATATAATTATAGATGGAGTACTAGGAAATATGAATTGAGCTGGTTATGATGCATCGTCTTAGCCAAAATATTTCTGCGTAGCACTGAAAAATGAGGTCTGAATAGTTCAGAATATAATAGCAGAAGGTAAAGTATTACATGTTGGACATACTTTCTTGTGGAATTGATTGAGTAACAATGCCGTACAACATATTTATTATCAATTACTATACGAAATCAACATCGTGTAAAGTACAAATATATGGATACAAGTTTTGTGCACTACAGATGCATATAATTTGACTACTGCCGGTCAAATATATGGATACAAGAAAAGGGGAAAGCGATATTTACACGTCGTGAATTTGTATTATTAGTAGCCTCTAAAGTTGAGAGAATGTGCGCGACAGGGAGTCCACACAGTGATTTCTTCATGACACACTATGGAGGTTCTTCATTACACACTATGGAGGTTGAGTCGTGCAGCAATCAAATCGTGAGACACGTGTCACCTCGCAATGTGCGTAGTAACGGAAGCTAGTTGCCTAGTTTTTCACAGTGGGTGGCGTTACACATTCTCCTGAGTTCTAGGAAATTTACTACACCTAGGAGGCTAGGAGTATTGAACTGGCCCAACTCAACTGAGCTAAAAGGTTTGGTCAATTTTATGTTTGTTGTCCAAATACACGACACCTGATGCTTTCGGTCAATCTAGCAGGTCGTCCTTGCTTGCAAAATGAACATCAACTGCACAAGTTCCACGTTAGCTGAATTTTCCTAAAGCAAGGCTTATGTAGGGTTGGGTGTGATCTACACAGACTACACATGCTTTATATTTTTCATGGGATTTTTATATAAGTAAAAAATGGAAAAAGAAAAGGCCAAGTTAAACAAAGAAAGCTTCATGCAGGTACGGATATATTAAGGTGCGAATGAAACTGATACCACACTGGTCTTGCACGATAGTGAGATTAGTGCAGTTTGGTTTAAATTTGGCACTAGAGACTAGACTCAACAATCTTCTTCGCAAAAAGAAAGAAAACATTTGTGCTGTACAAACAACACGGAACTATCCATCTGATCTCTCGTGAGAGACGAGACCTGCCCTTCGATCAAAGCTCACACACCTAACTAGTTTTTTTTATCATAAAGAAAAAAAAGTTAAATACACTAGCGGCCCTCGAATTTATGCCCAAGTGTCATTTAGGTCCACGAACTCGCAAAATCGAAATTTGACACCCTGAACTTATTAAGTTGTGTCACTTAGATCCATAACCCTTCAAGGGGCATGAATATATGCAAAAAAGCCCTTGAATTTTTTCATCTTCTATATCTACATCCTCATCGTCTCTTTCGCCTCTCTCTCGTCCCCCACTAGCGCCGCCGCTGCAGCCGGAGGCCGCCACGCCGCAGGAGGCCCCTGCTCTCCCCCGTCGGTGCTCCTCCTCCCTCCCTCCCTCCCTCGCCGGCGCCTCGAGCTCCGCCGCGCTGAGCTTGGGCGGATCTGGGCGCTTCCACCTCCTCCCCAGTGCCTCCATGCCGCGCCGCCTCCTCCGTCCTCCCTCCACCTCCTCCCTCCTCCCTCCGCTGCGCCGTTCTCGTCCCAACTACCTCCTCGCTCCTCCCTCCTCCGTGCCGGCGCACCCCTCCTCGCGGGCATGGCGGAGCTCGTGGCGGCGGCGCGCCGCCCCCTCCTTCCTCCCTCCTCCTCCTCCCTCCTCCTCCCTCCTCCCTCCGCCGCACCAAGAAGATCCGAGTGGGGAGGGAGGACCAGCGGCGAGCAGGGCCAGCGCGAGCTCCTCGCCGGAGCATGCGCGGACCGCCATGCCCGCTCGCGCCGTCGCATTCGCTGCGCGCGCCGCGGCTGCCTCTCCCGCCATGCTCGCCGCGTGCGCTGCGCGCGCCGTGGCTGCCTCGCCTGCCATGCCTGCCGCGCTCCACGGCGGCCGCGCCCCAGCACCAGCAACGGTGGCGGCCTCGCCCGCCATGCCCGCCGCGCTTGCTGCGCGCGCCACGGCCGCCCCACGTGTGGAGGACAGGGGCTGCGGGACCTGCTCCGGCGCCGTGGAGCTCGAGACTGGGGTCACGATCGGCGGTGGAGGTGGGGGCCGCGGCGGAGAGGCGCGGCACGACCGCTGGCAGCGGAGCTGCGGCCCGCGGCGGAGGTGCAATCACCGGCGGAGATGACAGCCCAGAGGAGGAACGAAACAGCGAGCGACGACTTTTTCTTTTGAGTTAAATTTGGAGGGCTTTTTTGCATATATTCATGCCACGTGGCGCCACGTCAGGAGTTATAAACCTAAGTGGCACAACTTAACAAGTTCAGGGTACCAAATTTCGATTTTGCGAGTTCATAAACCTAAGTGGCACCTGGGGACAAGTTTGAGGGCCGTTGGTGTATTTAACTCATGAAAAAATAAGGCTACATGAACATGATCCTACAGCTTTTACCTATATCACCCTACCTGCCAGTAATAGCGACCCTAATGGGCTACGTGTCGCCAGGCCAGGCCACCGGAACCTAGGGATCGAACCTGTTCCGGAAAGTGCCACGTCATGCACGACGCACCCAGCACGTGTCGCACTTTTTCGTCGAAAGGTGTCGCACGAGGCCGGCCCTCCATGTCCGCTAGCCCAACAACCACACGTGTCGCAAGAGGGAGCACTTCATTACTGTACTCCTGCCTCTCCACGTCATGCGCACGTGTGAAATTGCACGACACTTGGATTTACATAAACCACTTGTCATAAAGTATAGCTTGGTAATGGCAAGCAACATCGACATGTGTTGGGTATTTTAATCAGGAAAGGTGGCCAAGTTTGGCACAATTAGTGTGTGTTTTCTATTTTTTTTTTTAAAAAGAAAATGAACCTTTGCTGGATCAATCTGCATACATGGTGCATAAAATATTTATCAGAAAGCAAAGATGTTTCGCCCGAGCTAAACATCCCAACATAGATTATTGAGTGATTGTACTAAAGACTATGTTGCCGACATCAAGATTCAAGAGGACAATATGCGAGAATGGTTCCTCTTTTATTTATTTATTTATTTTTCTGTACTTTTACAGCTCATAAGTTCAATGAATTTCGAGATTCTTAATTAGTTCTCTTATGATGTGGAATTATTTTTTGCAAAATCACAAACAACCATGGATTAAAAGATGAAATATGAACCGAACCTCTGTTTTAGCACAAATTGGACAGGGGTTTCAAAGACTCCCTCAACCTGATAAGGAACAAAGACGAGCCAGTTCCGGAGTGAACAGTTGGGACTTAGTGTTCCTTTTTGTGGCTCATTCTAGGAATGGTAAGGATGCGTGTGAATGTGCTTCTGCACTGAATCTGGTCAAAGACTGGTTTGATAAGATTAGTGTGCCGCAATAAACTAATGCGTGTGCATGCACTCATGTTTAGGCATACTACAAACCTAATGGTCGTGAGAAACGAACAAACCTTTCTTTCATTTACTTGTTCCTTCTTTTCTAGGAAAAGATTAAAGAAGACGTGTAGTACGTACGTGTGTTGGTGCCGTGTTGGACATGTCATGTTGTAGTGCAGTTGTAGGCTTGCAGCTGAAGAAAATGTGTATGAACTAATTGCGCGTTTAGGTTTCTGGCGGGTCAAAGCTGCATTGTAATTATGGCTGGTACTCGAAACTTAACCAGTTTGCCGTCCACTTCTTAAATGTTCTCAGAATCAAGTATAAAAAAAATGAAAAATCTTCTCAGAGTCTGCGTAGGAACCATCTGAGTCTGACATTCAAATAACTCAATATTGATCAACTATAGAAGAACAGGAGAATTGCAAGGAAGAAATTTTCATTATCATCGAGAAATTGAAGGACAGACACATAAAATCGAGCTTGATTTTTCTAGTTTGCAAAACAAAATCTCTCCACAAACAAAACAATAAAATATGCAGCTGCACTCCTATCTATCCTCAAACAATGCACCCTTCATTCAGAGGATTTGACCTTAGCTTAGAAGAGAATGGAGCAATTAATCCAAACCATTCTGGCAAACACCTAACCACTTTTGACAATAAAAGTTCCACGGAAAATTAAGGAGGTCAAAGCTCTATCAAAACTACAAAGATTTGCCAGCTACTGACAGGCTGTCACCGTCACCAAAGACCAAACAACAATGCAGGACGGCTGGGATGAGTCTCCGCTGACTCGGGCCACTGATGTGTGGGCTCCACGTGAGCGTGGCCCACACATCAGCCACAGTGTCCCGCTGACTTAAAGTCAGCGGATCCGGTTCCGGACGGCTGGTCCAGTAACCCTGGTACTGCAAAAGTACAGCAAAACTGCGACCCAAAAGTGCCGCCCCAGCAATGACAACCAGAGAGGCAGAGACCATGGGATGAAACGAAAATGAAACCTGCAGAACAGTTTGGAATTCAAACCGAGTCAGAACTCCAAAATTGGATCTCAACATCATGTCGATTCTGGCACCGGCAGATGATCGAGTGCCTTGCAAGTGACACTCTTGACCAGTCAGATTGAGACAAACAGATGGCATGGAAACCTGTCGACTTCATCATGTCAAAATCTCAGAAAGTTTGCTCCCGCATGACAGTTGACAACTGAAAATTGCAGGTCTGCAATTTTAGGCCAGGAACCACACCATAAAGTATGTTCTGACAATTTCAATTGATCACTCATCTGATTCATAACTCAAAATCAGGGTTGGACTGGTTCGCTACCAATGGAGAGAATTCCAATTATTCCAAGGTCGGAAAAGTTTGAGACTGGAGAAACCACCTGAATGCTGAGATGGCACGCAAATTGGGTACTGCTGTCTAGGAGAAATTGGATCACCTTCTGATTCTGATGCATGTGCCTGTCAATCTGCCGCCCATGTTTTAGATCACATTGCAATTTGGGCTTCAGTCTAGAAGCCTCCCCAGTCAACCACAGAGTACCTGCCAATGCAACCCCTATGATGACGTGTAATTCTACATCTGTTGGCTAGGTTACTTTCAGTCTATGCTAATGTCAAGGTAAAAGTGTTGTACCTGTATATCCTCTATGAATATTATTTGCAAGCCATGCTAATGTTTCTTTTCTTAATTTAATGCTTATTTGTTGAACATGTAGTTTACAAAGGTCCTCAAGCATCTTGGTTTTCCTTCCTTCTTATTTAGGTTCTTATAACCTCAAGTTTAGCTTGGTATTCAAATCAGTCAAATTTCAGTGGTATTATCAGAATTAGACTGCCCTTTGATGGCATGCCAAGATTTTTCCAGAAATGAGAAGTAACCCTTATCAATTGCAATTACAGATTCAACTCACGAACTATGAAGTATCAAAAGATAGACATTGTAAGAGAAACTGACTATTAGATTAATGTCATGCTCAAAATACATGAAATTTTCCATTTGTTACATGGTAGAACAGAATGACATCATAGGGTCACTGCTCACACCATATGAGGTTGATATCTTTAATCCTTCGATGTTATGACCAGCAAGCCCAGTGCACCCATCAGCAGGTACTGCAGTAAGAGACAACACATCTAAGCAGCCCTTTCGATACTAATTCTGAGAACAATCTAGAAAATAAATAACCCATCTACTTGCCTAATCTACACTAAAAAGGAGAATACGCAACATGCCCTATCAACATATAGCAAAAAATGTTCTCTTCTCAGGTAGGCATAAAACAGCAAGTATGAGCATACCTTAATAATTGGCTTCTCGGTCATGACAATTGTAACCCAGCCGACATATGGAAGAAAGCTATTCGCAGTATAAAAGGTTAAGTCAAATATCATTTTTAACCAGGTGTTGCAACAGGTCAATGCTGTCTATGTTGACTCATTGAGGATTCTCACCCTACAGCACGTCCCATGATGTGATGTTGCTGGAGCCAAAGCTGACCGTGTGCATATAAAAGTCGGTCATCCCCAAAATTATTGTCGCCTGAAAGGCCAATTAAGTATACATTGTAGAGACATGCGCAGTAGATCATTTACTAGCAGTTGTTGGTTATCATTCTCCATTATTCAATATCAGACAGCAGTTCAATAATCTGAAAACAACATTGGTCGCAAAAGAATTGATACCTTTTGTGAGGATGTCAACTTCTGCAGTGTCCTGACGTTCGTGGACCTACAGAGGGAGAAGAGTAAACAAACTGAGTCAGCAAACAGAGCAAACATGAAAGTTCAGAGCAAATATCATTGCTTGATGTGAACTATTAAGACTCCAATATGTATTTACCTTAATCACACGGTGCACAATTGGAATTTCACGACCCTACATAGATAACAGCTAAATGATATGTTAGTGTTTCCAGAGAATTGTATAGGCAGACATTAGACATGACGATGAGGCATACATAAAAACTGATGAATTTGTGATCCATCTGATTATTCACAACTAAGCAGTAGACTTACATCGATGTTAAAAACAACTATTTCTCCTGTGCGGATAGGGTCTTTGCTCATGTGCAAAAACAGGATATCACCCTGTAAAGCGGATAAATAGCCATTCAGGCATACTGATGTAAAAGATGCTGGCACTTCATAAAGATACAGATAATAAACCTTGAAGTCAAATCTAAGCAGGAGATAATATTCACCATGACGGATCAGCAGCTAGAATGGCACACATCTTAAAAAGGGAAAAATCCTAATTTTCAAGTAACTATGCAGCCATTCACCATCTGCAAACTACCAGAACTTCTAAGGGACCACATACATTTGTAAGAGAATGGAAATTCTCCTCTTTCCGCAGTAGTTTCTGAAGTTCAGATTGGTGCTAGCTAATCATGGTTGATCAGTCATTTCTAGAGAGGTATTTTATCATGGGAAGGGAAAAAAATGCATGAGCCATCCAACTAAAGCCCAAGCCCACAACTAACTAAAATAGCAAACCACCAGTATCACTGTTTACAGTCCCATGTCCTAGCAGCTAAGCATCCGGTGTGTAAATATGATGCAAACAGCAAACATACTGAGCTCATTGACAATTTGTGTAAGGAGATAACTCACCCTCTTAAATCCAGGCTCCATGCTACCAGAAAGAACCACTACCACTGGGGACTGGCTCCCTGTCACAACTATCAATCCCTTCCATATGATCAATGCTGAGGTAACAATCATGCCTGCCAAGAGGAACGTTTAGGAGTTATAAAACTCCATCATGGTTGAGGGAAAATATCTAATTGCAGCGCGTTATACCCCAACCAGTAACTAGCAAAGGCAAATAACGTGGTAACAACAAGCCAACCCTTCCTGAGCCCCAAAATATCACAAATGTCTGATACAAAAAACTTTTGCAAGCAAAAGAATAGTGAGAGGTATAGACATTTCTCGAGAGTGTACGCATTAAGCGAGAGCAGGGAGGAAGGAAAATCTCAGGTCAGCTCTCTACGACTGTCATCCAGTGCATTTGCTATTCATATTTCACTCCCATTACCATGTGATTCTTTAGCCAAAAAGAGGAAAAAGAAAAAAAGAAAGAAGAAGACGGCGGCAGCAGATCAAGAGAACCTTCGCACCCCCGATCTTACAGGCCAAAACCCTCCCAAAATCTGAATATAACGGGACTGACCACAACCCAAGAAGTACACGGCTCCCCAAGTAGCAACGCATCGATCTGAACTCCAGAAAACAGAATCAGGAGAGACGAAGAGGAGGAGGCAGGCTGTGGCAGAGAGCGTCACCGACCGAGGTTGATAATCTGCAAGAGCACGTGGCGGACCTGCATCGATCGGATCGACTCCAGCGTGTCGCCGACGAACCCCATCTCGCCCGGCGGCGAGGTCACGACGGGGGAAGGAGCGGGGGAAGGAACGGGAAACAAGGAAGCCCAGATGATGGACCGTGAAGTCGTGGACGCCAGGAGAGAACTCCCGACCCAGCGCCTGGGGTATTTTTGGGCCGGAAAATCCTCAGGGCCATTTGGTGCAGCCCAACTCCAGCCTGCCATGGTAGGTAGGCCAGTCATTTGAGGCCGGGCCGGCTTACAAATCCTCTGATTTCCTCCAAATGTGTACAGTATTTTTTTAATAAAAAAGGTGTGTACAGAAATCTTTTTTGTAATGGTTTCATGTATGCTGAAGAAACGGGGCAATGCGCCTCTCTTTCTAAGGCCTGTTCCTAAAAATTTTGCATAGTACCTGTCCCATCGAATCTTCGGATACAGAGCATTAAATGTAATTGAAAAAAACTAATTACAAAACTATCTTATTAGCACGAGCTGAATCTTTTAAACCTAATTAATTCATAATTAGATATTATTTGTTAACTAACAACGAAATGTGTGCTACAGTACCAAAACTCAAACTTTTTCACCAACTAAACACACCCTAAAATACCATCAGGTCTCTACAAGCCTATGAATGTTGTCACTTTGCATTTCGCAATGATACTCGTTAAAAAGCCTTGTACGGTGGTTGGGGCAACTTGCCGCTCATCGATTACAATACCTCGTCACTCTCGTGCAAACTGATGCATGCTACTTAAAGATGTTTAGTGCCTAATATACACTCCCAAAAAGTAGTTTTCGAAATAAACTCGAAAATATCAGCTCCAACAGTCCCTAAACTGATGCCCAATATTCCCGCAGGCCCAATCCTGACGGAAATCCAAGCCATTTTTGCCTCACTCGGTTGCCCTCCCAATCGCTGAAGTGGAGCAGATCCTGCACTATTTCTTCTCCCTGGACGCCAGTTTTCCTCCTCATCTGTCCTCCCGCAACACGCAACGGATAACCTCCATAGGTGATGCCGTGCAGCTCTGCTTAGACCGCCATAGCTTGCAGGTGGAGGAATGACTAGTGAATGTTGGGGCTGCGAGTTGCTACAGGAAGAGCAGACATGCTTGGCCTTGATGGCTGTGGAGCTCGGATTGGGAAAAGTGGAATGATGGGTGCAACTGACGAGTGGGTGCTTCGGTAGAGACAAAAGGGAGGACGGAGGAGAGGGGCATTGGAGGCTTGCTAGGGACGAAGGGGTGAGAGATAAGTGGATGATGTGGCAGCAATTAAATTATTTTGGAAGTAAATTTTGGGAAACTGTTGGAAGAGAAGGTCTTTTTCCCTCCCAATAATTTTTGGCAAGGTCTGAAAACTAGTTTTTTAGGACTTCAATTTTTAGGCACTCTTGGAGATGCTAGCAGCTTGCAATACTCCTTACCTAAAATCTCGGAGGGGGGGGGGGGGGGGGGGGGTTGAAACGGTCCCCACCCGTGTTTCATTAAGAGGAAGCGACTGCCTCGGCTCTTAACCCGACCGAGAAACCCCCCGAACCCTGGCCCACCAGCGAGGGAGATTTTTTTACCCCGCGGCATCGGAAATTTGCGTCCCCCAGGACTCGAACCCGCGCCGCGAGGGTGCCGCCAGCCCCAGCCGGCCAACTGGTCGTAGGGGCCTTAGGCGCAATACTCCTTACCTGCTCTGCTAGGTATGCAAACACTGCGCTTGTTGGCACCACAATGAAAATAAACTACAAGAACTCATCACAGCTAGACATGTTTTATGGCGCTGACGATAACCGAGCTATAATCTGCAGTCCAAGCTATAAAGCCCGTTAGAGATAGTCAACAAGACAACAACTTCACAGAACAAATCAGAACGAGCAAGCTACTCTCTGTTTTCAATGGACAAAAACCATGACAAATTGGGTCACCACAAACCTACCATTTTCAATCGACGAAACCATGACAAATGTGGAAGAAATACCTTAATCCAAGCATTAAAAAAAAACTTGTGAGACTAATGAGCATTTGCTGAGCGAAAAAGAAGTTTCAAAAGCTAACAAGATGAAATCAATTCCAATCTAGTGAGGATGTTACATGAGTCCTAACCAAACAATTTAGGAAAACACTAACAGATATTAGGGCTGGCAAACCCATCATTCTCAATTGACAAATCCATGCTAAATGTGCATGACAAACTTCAATCTAACAACACAAAATATTCCGGACTAGTCAGCATTAAGTGATTCAGCAAACAAAATAAGGCCAGAAGGTAACAAGACAACCGATTATATTAGTTACATAGCTGACTGACAAAACTAATTAGGAAAAAGTGTTGAGATATAGAGGCTGACAAAACCTATACCATTCTCCATTTACAAACCAAAATTTTAAGTGCACAAACCTTCATATCAGTGAGCATTAGAGAAAAGTTGTAGACAAAACTAGCAACCTTGAAAATTGGGTAAAGATACCCAACAAACCAGGATTCTCCAATGAGAAAACCAAATAAAATGGTCATGGCAACTTTAAGTCATGCATTATGCTCACGAAGCACTCCAATGAATAAGCAGTAAATAAATGGTTGCTGGAGAAAAATATTTACAAAAAAGGTATAATGATACTGAGGCAGACAAAACATTAGTAGCTCAGAAAACATACGGAATGAGAGAGCATTAGAAAAAGAAAGGTGAGAGATGAAACTATATAGGGAAAAAATAGGACATATCAGGCTGACAAGCGAACGATGCCCGAATCTTAATTGGCATACAATTGAGCATAACAAAACCCACAGATAAGTTGCAAAGACACAATCTTATCAATATGCCAGCTCAAAGTACTAAACTGAGAGCAATATTTGCCCAAATTCTGAAATGGAACAACCCGACAGAGATGTCATTTGAGTGATACAAAAGTACTGATACAGTGAGATCTCAGCTAATTGTGTATCTACACCCATGTTCCGAAAGTCTGTTTACCTTCCTTTTATCACGAAAACATGCCAAATTACACCTCACATACTATACAGTTAGCTTCATATCAATTAATTGCCTCAAACTAGGATCACTTAAGTTTTCTCATTACCAGATAAGCAGTGCATATTCATTTTTCAAAATATTCAGCATCCCAACACTATGAAACTTCCTTAAAAGCATGCATTAAATACCTTAAAAACTGCAAAGTAACTAAATCTATTTCAACTTCTACCATTCAACATCCCCCATTTGATACAGCAATATCAGCTGTCTCAGAACCCGCAGATTGGTACTACGGTTGCACAAGGTCTAAATCATACGCTTAGATATTCAAACAAATCTACAGGATAATGCATTAGTATATACTGCGGAAATTATGCTCTACTTCAGTCCAATCACTACAAGATTGAGTTACAAGGAAGACCAAAATGCACAAAAAACATCCTCGCCTCATAACATGCGTTCCAAGGGATTCTACATTATGACACTAGACGCACAAAATTGATATCCGTAATAACATTATAACAGCAGAACAGGAGGCCTCCAGCCAAAATTTGTGGCCGAGGACATTTACCTCAAGAACATTCTAGCTAAAGACTTCGTAAAACTTCTCAATGACAAGCAAACCCGAGTCAATGGATTCAAGTGGATCCTTCCGAAGCCGATGCCTCAGGCAGTTCGGAATGACAGTAGCAATGTCCTCCACTGTGACCTTGTCCCTTCCTTTCAATGAGGCCAACGCCTTGGCAGCCCTGTTTGTGACGATATCACCTCTGAGCCCATCAACATTCAACTCAGAGCACACCTTGGATATCTTGACACGGAGGTCATGATCGATCTGCACGGCACCAAGGTTACTCCGTGCGGATGAGATCTGGTCCTGGAGCTTCTCCTGCTCCTCTTTGTACGAGTCACGGAAGGCCTTTGGGTCTCTGTCGAACCGAGCCCTCTCTTCCACGATTTTCACCCTGAGCTCGGCGTCCCTGACCGTACCGACCTGCGCGTGCATCCCGAACCTGTCCAGCAGCTGCGGCCGGAGCTCCCCTTCCTCCGGGTTACCAGAGCCGATGAGGATGAACCGGGCAGGGTGGGATATGGAGATACCCTCCCTCTCCACCGTGTTCCACCCCGACGCGGCAGAATCCAGCAGCACATCGACGAGGTGGTCGTCCAGCAGGTTGACCTCGTCGACGTAGAGTATCCCCCTGTTGGCCTTGGCGAGCAGGCCCGGCTCAAAGGCCTTGACGCCCTCGGTGAGGGCCTTCTCGATGTCGATGGTGCCGCAGACCCGGTCCTCGGTGGCGCCGAGGGGCAGGTCGACCATGGTGATCTTGGCGGTGGTGACGGGGAGGCTGGTGTCCCCCTGGAGGACCCGCTCGCGGACCTCGGGGCCCATGACCTCCGGGTCGTCCGGGTCGGAGTTGAAGGGGTCGCCGACGACGACGGGGATGTCCGGGAGCAGGTCGACGAGGGAGCGCACGGTGGTGGACTTGCCGGTGCCCCTGTCGCCCATGATCATGACGCCGCCGATCTTTGGGTCGATGACGTTGAGCAGCAGGCAGAGCTTCATCTCGTCCTGCCCCACGATCGCCGCGAACGGGTAGACGGGGCGCTGGCTCTCCTTGGCGGCCGACGCCGTCGCCTCCTGCGCGAATCGAGAACCGGCGCGGCGCCGCGCGCATTTGAGAAACGGCCCCGGCGAATGCGAAATGCGAGCGCGCGCGCCGGGGGGGGGGGGGGGGGGGGGGGGGAGGATACTTACCTTCTCGGCTGCGGTGGGGGCGGCGACATTGCAGACGGTGAACCGGCCGCGGCGGAACCCGAGCCCCTTACTGGACGGCGGAATGCGCCCTGCGAGCAGGCTGGAGAGTGAGGCGAGCATTCGACTGGGCACCCGTGAGTGAGCTGGGAAACAGAGGGGGGATGTAAGATGTTGTTACCTGAGGATGCCGCGGCGGCGAGGGAGAGAGGGCGGGAGATGGAGGCCGGGAGGAGGGCCCTTGCGGCGGCGGTGGGGGAGAAGGTGGAGAATGGGGAGGCCATGGCGGTGGGGAGGAGGCGCATGGACTTGCCGGTGAGGCTGTGTGGAAGGGGAGGAGGAAGGGGATAGGAGGAGGAGATGGGCGGCCGGGCTAGGGGATAAGCCGCGCGATCCACGAGGGGTGCTGCGATTGGAGGAGGCGGCGCTGGGCCTGCTGGGCGGAATCGCCACGACAAGGCCCGCTCGGAACTGCGATTGTGTGTGTTGCTGTCTGATGACATCGCCACGAATTTTGGCCTTTTGGGCCTTTCTCAGTGGACGCACGTGAGGCTCTCTTTCTTCTTCGTCACTCGTCAGTCATCAATCCTAAGATTGTCGAATTCAGTTCAGAAGATGGAGGAAAGAATTTGAAGTGGAGATGACACTTCAACCAAGTCGTGCATCATGGCTTTTTCTTCATATTATGATTGGATGAAGAGATTCAGGCAACTGGTTAATTCACTGGAACAAAAAAACGCCGAAATTTACAAACTGTGGAAGATGGCAGTTCGAATTCCAACAGATTATGTTTAAGAGTTAGGGGCCAAATAATCTGAAGCAACTGTGGCTGGCGAATACATGTCACATACAGCTAAGATGGTAGTCAGAACAGAAACAGAGAGGCAGCTTGGAAGATGTCTACCCGGATCCTGGCACCAGCAGACGATCCATCGCCTTGCAGATGACACTAGTCTGGGCGTGATAGAAACCAGCAAGCAAGCAAAATGACATGAAAAGCTGTCGGCATCAATGTTGATATCATTGAAATCTGCTGCAGCGTGTGACCAGAAAAATACATGAATGCATCCAAAGCGATTTTTAGCCAGTCAGGCAGCGAGAAATGCAAGTCCTGTTTGCATGGCTTTGCTTTCTGAATTTTGCTACTACCTACTAACAACTCCAAACAGAACCCAGACTCATGACTCAAATCTAAACAATATTACAACTTGGATGAGGAGTTCAAGAATCAAGAGGATGGCTTCATGCAACATCAGCATCATCTGTACCATCCAACACTGATAACACAATGAAAAACAGCTACCAGTTAATTCTTCAGCATGGGAGAACCTGAGCGACACTGCCACAACGTTGATGCTTCATTGCAGTGCAGATTTTGCTAGAATGCAAGAGTTATCCACCGTCCACTGCTGCCTCTTGAGTCCCGCTCAGGAGTTATACAAGTTAGTAGAATGCAATGCTGTATGCAAGCCTCCGCTTGTGCTGCTTCTCGAATCCAGTAATCAGGTCATCGATAATTTCCTCCCAGTCGCCATCAATTGCTTCAAGCTAGAACAGAAAAAGATATACATAAATTAACTTTCCTGACCAAAAACAAACACAGCTGCTTTGGTACAGTCAAATTTGTATGCAGTAACTTGGCAAAACTGAGTATTTGCCATGAGGTGCAGTCATGCACATCATTTTGGCAAAAAAAAAAGACAAGAACAAAAGGGCATTCTGCAATGATAACTGGTTAGGGGCATTACATACATGAGGAAACAAAAGAAATACCTCAAATAAACATCATTTTATCAAATAAGATGGAAAGTTCTTTACACTGAGGATGCTGATTTCTCCTGCACTATTTTTCAAGGAACAAGAGGTCTCAAGATATGAACTACTATATATTTGATCAAAATTCAAGAGGAAGCCTTATTTCCAAAATCAGTGGTAACGGGGGGTTCTACAGATCTATGAATGTTACCAATAATACCAACATTCAAGTAGAAAATCAAAACATGGGATGATGGGAATTACACAAATTTGAGCTTATTAACCGTAGATATCAAACACAACACCTATGAAACACAACTATATGCACAAATCAGGGCAATTGAATTACGTGAGAATCCACTTGTTGAATACAGTTTGCTATAACCATAACAATGGCAGAGCAAGAAATGAATGAAAGCGTTGGTTAGCAAAGACACTTCTATTGCTACTTCAGTATACGATCATGCTAGGAAATGCAGGAACACACCCTGCAGGATTCCCACTCAATTGCCAAACCCTAGCCACTAGGCAGCCTTTCCTATCTCTGCATTCCCATTCTCCTTGCTCCCATCAATTGACTCCCACCACCACTAGCAAATCTCCCTCCCTCCCTACCTCCCTGAGAGTGCAATGAGATCAGTGGATGACAACTTCGACCCTCAAACAAGATTAGGAGTGTAATGGAAAGCTTGATTCCCTTTGGGCATTTGACCCATTCAGGTGGCATCTACTTTGATTTTTATCATTCAGTTTATATTTACTTGAAATCTTGAACTAACACTTAATTTTAATTCTACTGCCAACTTAAGCACATTTATAGGTCCCTCGTCTACGTGGCATTAGATCCCCCGTACTTTGGCAAGTTACTGAATACTGACTGCTCATCCAGTTAACAGTGGGGACAGCTTATGCACTACATAATGTTATGTTACTTTGATACCTTCTGGCATAACTCTACAGCAAGCTTTGCCCCAACACCAGCTTCTTCATGGTTATCTTTGACATCCATATTGATTATCGGCACGCTCTTCATCAGCTTTGGCTCACGGTTATTCATATCTGGACACAAACAACATATTTTGCTTCCATTAGTGAATGCCCACTTTTAACCGCCTGATGGATGAATCTATTCTCCTAGACCAAAATCAAGCTCCTGTTGAGAGGTGAATGAATTTACCTTCAACAACCAAGTCGAAGACCCTCTCCTCAAATGTCATTATCATATCAAACACCCCATCGCCAGCATTGTCCTGCCACCGCTGAGGTGCCAGCTTCACTGAGGTGTTCCTCTTCAGCATTGGCAGCAGCCCGTTCCTCTTGTACCTGGATGGTTCACCACAGAAAATACGCAGTTTGAAGTTATCATGCAGGATGACCGAGAATGCAAGAGGAACACACAA
This sequence comes from Panicum virgatum, assembly GCF_016808335.1. Taxonomy (NCBI): domain Eukaryota; kingdom Viridiplantae; phylum Streptophyta; class Magnoliopsida; order Poales; family Poaceae; genus Panicum; species Panicum virgatum. The sequence continues at coordinate 2,679,814 of NC_053147.1, forward strand.
ACAAACGAGGAGAAACATTCCTGACGGCCCAATCAGAAAAATTGCATAAGATCAGTATGATTGCTATCTGTTTCCATCAAATGCACGCTAAATCTCGCACGAACCCCATCCAAAACCATAAAAAATCAACGGTATTTTCCCAAATCAATCAAATAAAAGGAGCATCAATACGCTTTAGGGGCTCCCCGGGCTGAGTAGAGGGAAGATGATAATAGAGTGTTTGTACTGACAGGTCCGGGTCCTTGCGGCGGAGGTCGTCGTAGATGGCGCCGTAGGGGGTGCCGAAGTCGTAGACGTTGGGCTCGTGGAGGGAGGGCCCGGGGAGCTTGACGTGGGTGCCGGTGCCGTAGGACTCGACGTCGAGCCCCGCGCGCCCCAGCTGCGAGTGCGCCTCCATGCTCCGGTTCATGTTGGACGAGCACACCATCGCGAACCGCCACCTCTTGCCCTCCGCAGCCACCATCTCGGCTCCGCCGCCGGCGAGGCAGGGGTCCCGTCGGGTCAGGCTCGCCGCTGGCCGCTCTCTCTCTCTCTCGACCGCGCTCTGACCTGAGGCTGGTTCGGGACGATGCGCTTTGAGATTCGGGTGGGGGGGGGGTGCGGTTGTCTTGGACCGGAGCTTCCCAATTCTGCCCATTAGGCCTTTTTTAAAGTGCCTTATTCGCGCTAAGGGTAGTGGTGTGGAAGCCCAAACAGAGAGCCTTTTTCATGGGCTGCCTCCTGAGCCGATTCAAAAAGACATCATGCGGCCTGTTTCTACTGGTATTCTTTTTTAGGTTGTCTCTATTTCTACTGGTATTTTCAGTAGGCACATCCGCACATGCTCCGTACGGGAGTAGTACAACTCAAATCTTCATTACTATAATTTTATGTGGAAGGGAATAGGGTTCATTAGCCTTGTGGCCTCGGAGGTAAGAGCATCTTTAGCAGTTTTTTATTTCCCAATAAACTTCTACTATTGTGAAAAGTAGGTGCTTCAGCAGTTTTTCAATACATCTCTCTTTCTCAATAACTATTGGGTTGTTCCAATATTTCACCCTAACTTCTCTCAAATAAAGGAAAAGTTCATGGTCTTCCAATACAAGTTATATTGGGATAAAATTATTGAAAGATTGTAAAAGTATCCCTCCCAATAATCCAAGCAGTGGTGGACCCAGGGAATAAGCAGAGCTTGGGCCAATGTCATGCAAGTTTCGTTGAGTGCATTTCATCCTCACTAGAACATGCAACAAATACGTATGCACTAGCGGCGACAACATCTCCACAGGCCAGTAGGTGCAGAGCTTCATCCATCGAAGTCTGAATCATGGCCCAGGGTCGCCGAACCCTGGGTCCGCCCCTAAATCCAAGGAAATGGTATTGGGACATCCAATAACATTTTATTGGAGTGTTTACTGGAGAATTGATGGAGATGTAAGCTGATGAGGGGAGGAGCTTTGAATCATCCTATATGTCGGTCATCCAAGACAACTAGACAAGTGATAATCTAATAAGACACTTGGATGTCAGATCTAGTGTCGATTGTCGAAGGAGAGGGAGGTGAGATGGCTCACATCAGTTTACGTCTTGTTAATTATGGTCATGCTATGAAGTTGATTTTCATTCGCGGTCTTGAGAGGAAGGTAGCAAAGTGAAACAACAATGAGGAGAAGCAACGCAACCGAAGGACGTAGTATTATGCGAAGATAACAACCACCTCAACTGAAACTCTGAGCAAACTCAATCGAAAGCGGTTGATCACTCAATTTTAATTTAAGTTTTAGGTTTAAAATTTACGAGGTGATTAATGACATAATATCCTATATTAAGGGAGTAATTATTATATTATTTGTTTCTTAGGATTATTTTAGTGTTAAATGCTCTAGCATACAAAACATCCATAAGATTTTCTTATTTTCTATTTCGAATAAAGTTATGATGGTCTATGCCCCCATTCAAATCTTTTTTGAAACATACAAAAATTAGCTGATGCTTGGATAAAAGAAAGATAAATCTCATTTATGAGGCAGATTGTTTTTTTTTTGAATAAGTGAGGCAGATTGTTTGGGAAGCAGCCGAAATTGTATTCGGAGGGCTCGGTAGCGAAATGGACTTTCTTTCGATTTTCAAAATAGGACTCTAAGAGCAGCTCCAACAGACTCGCGAACTTGCTTTTGGATCGGTAAAGAAAGAAAAGAAGGCCCGAAGTCTGCTTCCAACAGACTCGCGAAACCCACCCGCTCGGAATCCAAGCGACCCCCGCTCGGCATCATTGGCGAGCTCCCCCCGCTCGGAATCGCTCCCGCGGGTGGGCCCTCCCTCGCGGGCAGCGCGCGGGGCCGCAGGGGTCGGCGGCGGGTCGAGGGGCGCGCGGGGCGGCGGGGCGCGAGGCGGCGGGGGTTGGCGGCGGGTCACGGGGCCGCGGCCGCGGGGCAGCGGGGTCGGCGGTGGGTCGCGGGGCGGCGAGGCGCGGAGCCGCACGGGCGGCGGCGGGGCAGTGGCCGGGCGGTGTGGCAGCGGGTCGGAGATGGCGCATGCGGTAGGGAGAAGATGAAGGGGAGAGAGAATGACAGGTGGGGTTCACTAGCAGTATAGATATGGAGAGTCCAGACATACAGAG